>NC_142687.1:28750000-29375000 GCF_056320005.1 Nelumbo lutea | reverse complement strand
GATATGGGAACAAGCGAAGTCTACTTATTCAGAACAGAGACACTATGCCAAGATATATCAACTACAAGCTGAATCTTCTACTTGCAAGCAGGGGGAGAGGAGTCTCTCGATGTAATATTCTGATTTGACATCAATATGGAAAGAACTTGATCACTATCAGAATGTGAATTAGAAGTGTGATGAAGATGCAAAGGCCTATAAGTCACTTGTATCACAGTAACGAGTGTTTGCCTTCCTCCTAGGGCTGAATCCATCATATGAGTCCATGAGGGTACAGATCTTGGGGAGTAAAAACTTGCCATTAGTCCAGGAGGTGTATGCCTTGGTGCAGCCAGAGGAAAGTAGAAGAAGTGTGATGAATGGTGTAGAAGGGGAGTTAGTTGCCCTAGCGGTTCGGGGAAATTTAGATACAAATGTCAAAGGTGGCTTTAATAGGGGTGACACTCAGAAAAAATCAGAAGATAAAAGCAAGCTTTGGTGCACTCACTGCTAGAAGACACGACACACGAAAGATACATGCTGGGATCTCCATGGAAAACCTAAATGGGCACAGGATTTGGGTAAGAAGTTAGCATCGGATCAGGGCAAGAAACCAGGCCAGCAGAATCAAAAAAGGTATAACTCAACTAATATGGCATCGACAGAGATTAGTCCTTCCGTAACTCAGGAAAGACATCCCGGTTCTGACCTAAGGAAGATATTATCAACTCCTTCCATGAACATTTGGAATTGTATGGTAGGACTCTCCACCAGGTGGATTCTGGGCCTACTCCTACCTCATTTGCGTCTACATCAGGTAATGCCATAGCCTTCCATGTGTCATCTCATACTACTGATTCACCTTGGATTATTGACTCCGGAGCCTCAAATCACATGACCGGTAAGTCAAATTTGTTGCAGACATATAACCTTCTCTCTGGGAGAGATAAGGTAAGACTGGCTGATGGTTCTTTTTCTACCATAGCTGGCCGAGGCACCATATCTCTCCCACTTGGCCTTACTCTTCCTAATGTCCTGCATGTTCTGAAATTACCTATTAATTTGCTGTCCATTAGTAGTCTTACTCACTCTTTGAACTGCTCAGTCACATTTTTTCCGTCTTCATGTGTGTTTCAGGATTTGACCTCGGGGAAGACGATTGATAGAGGAAGCATGGTGGATGGTCTCTACGTGTTGGAGAACAATGCTGGTCTAGTGGCGATTGAGTCCACAAGTTCTTCGAGTGAGAGTCAGGCCTATTTATGGCATAGTCGTTTAGGTCATCTTTCTTTTGAGTCGATAAAAGTTATGTTCCCAAAGTTGTTTGAGTCCTTGTCAATGAGTTAGTTACAGTGTCAAACTTGTCAGTTGAGTAAGCATTGTAGAAGTTCTTTACCTTTATGAAATAAAAGATCTGAATTTTCATTTCATATTGTTTATTCTGATGTTTGGGGCCCTGTTACTCTACCTACTACGGTTGGCTATAAGTATTTTGTTACTTTGATTGATGATTATTCTCGATACATTTGGGTTTACCCTATGCGATCTCGAGATGAAGTGCCACAAATTGTGAAAGTTTTTCAACGCATGGTGTTCACTCAGTTCCAAACGGAAATTCATATCTTCCAGTTGGACAATGCAAAGGAATATTTCCATAGTGATTTCACGAAGTTCGTTGCTTCGAGTGGGTCACTTCAGCGAAGCTCTTGTGCCAAGACACCCCAACAAAATGGTGTGGCTGAATGAAAAAACCGTCACCTTCTCGAAGTTGCTCGTGGCTTGCTGATTCATATGAATGTGCCAAAACAGTTCTGGATGGATGCAGTATTGTGTGCGACATATATCATCAATCGCATGCCCTCTCGGCTACTAGAGTATAAGGCCTCACATCAGCTCTTGTTCCCTACAGCCCTGCTGTCCACCATTCCGATGCGTGTTTTTGGGTGTCATTGTTTTGTCCACAACCTGTCACCTACTCGTGGTAAACTTGACCCTCGGGCTATTCCTTGTGTTTTTCTTGGTTACCCTTCATCTCAAAAGGGGTATCGTTGCTATGATCCCATTGCCTGCAGGTACTATGTTTCCATTGATGTCTCATTCTTTGAGAATCAACAGTTCTTCTCGGTTTCTCCTCAGGGGGAAGAGTAGGGTTGAGGAGAAACAGGCGACGACTCATATTCAACTACCTCCTTTACCCGATCCTCCTCCGTTCCGGGTTTTCCATCGTCGCCATAAGAGCCAGCGGAGTTCAAGAGCCGTGGAGCCAGACACTATGCAACCGACATCATCGGATTCACCCGAGGCAGATCCGTCTCATCAGCCAAGTACACTTGCTCCCATTGCTCCTTCAAATGTTGATTCACCTGTCACCAATGAACTTAATATTTCTATTGCTAAGAGAAAGGGTGTTAGATCTTGTACCACTAATCATCCTATCTCTAATTTTGTGTCCTATGAGCATGTTTCACCTCGTACCATGCCTTTCTCTCTTCTGTGGACAGTGTCCCCGTTCCTAAGACCGTGGCAGAAGCTTTGTCAAAACCTGAATGAACAGATGCAATGCAGGAAGAAATTGATGCCTTACACAAAAATGGTACTTGGGAGTTGGTAGATCTTTCTGAGGGGAAGGAACCGATGGGGTGCAAGTGGGTGTTCATAGTGAAACACAAAGCTGATGGAACTGTCGAAAGGTACAAGGCTAGACTGGTAGCAAGAGGCTTCACACAGGTATATGGAGTGGACTATGCAGAGACTTTTGCTCCAGTAGTGAAGATGAACTCTATCCAGATTCTCCTTTCCTTGGCAACAAATCTTGACTGGGATCTTCACCAATTGGACATCAAGAATGCCTTCTTGAATTGTGACTTGGAAGAGGAAGTGTACATGACCCAACCCCTAGGGTTATGTGTCAAAGGCAGTGAACAAAAGGTGTGCAGGGTAAAAAAGTCCCTATACGGGTTGAAACAATCACCTCAGGCTTGGTTTAGTAAGTTCCATTTAGCAGTCTAACAGATGGGATTCAAGCAATGCCAATCAGATCATACCCTATTTGTAAAAAGGTGAAGGTAAAATTGCAGGTCTTATTGTGTATGTGGATGACATAGTGATCACAGGAGATTGGGAGGCTGAAATCCAGAGACTAAAAAAATTCTTAGCCACTAAATTTGAGGTGAAGGATCTAGGCCCCTTACGATACTTTCTTGGAATTGAAGTTACTCGCTCTCACAAGGGCATCTTTATTTCCCAACGGAAGTATGTTCTAGATCTACTAGAAGATACATGCAAGTTGGGGGTGAAACCATCTGATTCACCTATTGAACCTAATCATCATATGGGAGACAGTCAGGGAGAGTTTTTGAAAGATGTAAAGATGTTCCAGAGACTCGTGGGGAGACTTCTGTATTTGTCTATGACCAGGCCTGATATTGCCTATGCAGTAGGTGTCCTTAGTCAATTCATGCACAACCCGAGGACAACTCACTTTGAGGCTGTAGAGAGGATCTTGAGAGATCTCAAGAAGTTTCCTGGAGCTGGTTTGATGTTCTAGAAACACAATCACTTAAAAGTGGAAGTATATACTGATGCAGATTGGGCAGGAGCGGTTAATGACCGAAAGTCTACCAGTGGTTATTGTGCCTTTGTAGGAGGAAACCTTGCCACATGGAGAAGCAAAAAATAAAGTGTGGTGGCTAGATCCAGTGCTGAAACAGAGTATAGAGCGATGGCTCATGGGGTTGCGGAAATCATGTGGATAAGAAATCTGTTAGGTGAATTGGGTTTCGCAGTAAGCAATCCTACGTCACTCTACTATGACAATAAAGCTGCCATCAATATTGCTGCCAATCCAGTTCTGCATGATAGGACGAAACACATTGAAGTGGACAAGCATTTTATCAGAGAAACTTGAAAGTGGAGAAGTGTGCACACCATATGTCAGTTCGAAAGAGCAACTTGCAGATATCTTCACCAAAGGTCTTCATCATGTGCGGCACCAAGATTTGTGTGACAAGTTGGGCATGATTGACATCTATGCTCCAACTTGAGGGGGAGTGTTAGAATAATGTTAAAATAACTTAGTTGCAGATGTTAGGGCCTGTTTGGCTAATTAAAGTGTTTTTTTATTTCGTTTTTTTTATTTCTGTTATGTCTGTTATTGTACTCAGGGGCACAAGGGTCTTTTCCCTTGTTATTTCTGTCACCCTATATATAGTAAAATAAACATTGGCGCCGCCAGCACTGTTACATTGCAAACCTTCTCTCTTCTCTCCTCTCTTCTCTTCTCTTCTCTTCTCTCCTCTTCCTCTTATCTTTGGCCGGCCACACTGTCAAGAACATTTAAAATACTATAGTCTTTTAGATATGATTATTTTCAATGTTTCTAGAGGAAATTTATTGTTCCTAATAAAGAGAATTGCTAATTTTTCAATTAATATGCATGCTAATTGGTATACAAAACTAGGGAACTATCCTTTTTTTTTATTTTATAAAATTCTTATTGCCTAGGCGACTGACTAAGTGCTCCACTGTCGCCTAGAATGACCTAGACACCTTTATAGACCTGTCCATGGCTGGACTTGGGCTGGACTTTACTCTTATTACCAGAAAATGTTCAGGCTTGAGCCTGGCCCTACACCTTTACAATTATGATCTGCTTGAAGCTAGATCACTTTCCTTTTTTTAGTGGAAGAAATTGCAAGATGGAAGAGCTTTGAAGTGTTGAAGAAATTGAAGAAAGGAAGTTAAGGCTAAATGTGGAATAAGGAAGTGCTTGGATACACCAACGGTAACAGAAACTTGATTTTACCCTAAATTGAGGACTTAGACAAGTTAGAGGTAGCAAACAAGATGACAGAGGTGGAGAGAAATTGGGAGTGAAACTAAAACAAGAATTGGATTTCATCCTAAAGAGGGAGGAAATAAGTGGGAGGCTGAAGTTAAGATGTAAGTTGATAAAAGTGGGAATAGGAATGAGAAAATTTTATCTCCAGACTAGTGCTAAATGAATAAACTCAACAAGAGGAGATTGTAGGAGTGCTTGTGGGCCACTTGAAATCCCCATATGGGTCTCACCCCCTCCAAGAACTCTTGTGAAAAGATTTGATTGGCCATCTCTAGATAGGGATCTTGCAATGGAGATGAAGCCAGAGAAACCTTTTAACATGGAAGAACTGAAAAACTAAGGTTAAAGCTCCAGGGTTTGATGGCTTTTCTATGTATATTTTTCAAGAGCGTTGGGAGATTGTTGGAAGATCTGATGAAGGTTCTCAATGAATTTCATATAAGAATAGTTTTCTCCTCCTTGAAGCCTTTATGGAATATGGACTGATAATTGTGAATGCACTATAGCCAACCCAGTTTTATAAGCACCACATCTTTGGGGGATTAATTTTCAAAGATGCAAGCAGCTTTCTCAGCCCATGCAACTCAACATTTGACTTGACATGCTGAAAACAAATATAGAGTGCAGCTTGGGGTGCACCGGATAAAATAAAATAGGTTGAGGAAATGAGTTCAAAGAGTGGAACTGAAGGGGTAATACAAGAAAAAATGTGATTTACTCACTTTGGTTCATGGTGGCAAGGCAAACACAAGCCATGCACGAGCCATTCATCTACTAACCAACTTGATACTTACCCAACACTGCCATCTTACCCATAAATGTCACCTTGTTTAGTGCAGGAGGGTCCCATATTTTCTTTACGAGTCAAGGAGCCAAGATGATTCAGCTGCTTAAAAAATTATCTGAATTAAAATGTCATGTTCCTCCAATCTTCAATTGCCTATTGATATCTATTAAGGTCCAACTTGGTGTCCTTCATGGTAGTTGAGGCCCATGGAGGCACCATATATGCACTCCTATAAACTACAATAGGTAAGGCCCATAAAGGGAAGGGGAAGAAAATGAATGGCATGCAAATATGCAGCAATTGGGACCTAAGCAAAGCGAGAGGGTGGAATATAAGAAAACTTGGCACAATCTGATGGTTATTGGATCAATATTGTTTTTTTTTATAAAAAAACTGTTAATCTTATCAAATGTAAGAAAACATTTTCTTAAAAGAAAAAGAATGTAAGAAAACTTAGGTGGTGTTTGACAACACTTTTTCAGAATTCGAGGCATTTGACATGGTCTTGTGTCTAACAATTTCAGATGCATTTTTAGAGGTGAAATAATAACAATAATAAGGGCAAATTTCTTAAAGTACCCCTAAGGTTTAGGAAATTGACTAACTCTACTGTTTACATATTGTCTTAAAGTATCCCCAAGTTTCCTGACAACTGTCATTGTGTTGTTAAATCCTAACGGAAATGATGAAATGTCAGTTTTACCCTTCTGTTAAATCTTGTCTTAAAAGATATCCATCACGGTCTGCGGACCTACAATGGTTACCGCTACAACTTCCGACCAGCAGTGCAGTGGTGAAGAATAGTGAACCGAAACCGAATAATTTTTCTTCAACGGATACTTCTGTGACAAAGATAAATAAGAAACATCGTAGCTCAGGTTCTCCTCCCTCCCTCCTCTCTTTATCTGAAAAAGAAGAAAGATCGCAGGAGAAACGAGAAAGCTTTGTCTGGAATGCATACTGGCTTAATGCAAATAAAATCTTTAGAGGATCCATTTGTCCGAATAAACCCTTTGGGTTTAAGCATCCTACAAACGTCAGAAGCAAACTCCAGAGGCCGAACTGACTGGTCAAGCCCACCAGTGTCTGAGAAGTCAAAATCGAAGGTATTTTCCTTGAACGGATGGCAAAATGCCTGACTAGATACTACCAACGGAGGGGATTTCTTCTTAGAGATTCTGATTGTGTTGGGAAGATCGACTTCCTTGGGCTTCATTTGGAAGGAGTACAAATACAAATCTGTAGAGCGCAAAACCTTATATCTTGTATTATTTTGTATGGATTTGTACTGTACATATTTGTATTTGTACTCCTTCCAAACTAAGCCTTGATAGCGAAGATGTCTTGTTCACTCACAGTTTCGATGCACAAGGCTTTAGACCCCATTGAGAGATAGCCTTGGGAAATCAGATCTTGGAAGATGGCGGTGTAGTAGTTGACGGACTTGCGGCATTCTTTGCTGGTCCAGAGGTCACGGAGAGCCGTGTTGGAATAAGATCTGACGTTGTCGACAACGACGGAGGAGGCACTGATGCATATGGCATCGTTGCCGGCAAAGTTGAAGTTTTTTGAGAGCGGAGAAGAAGCAGAACTCAGCGGCATTACAAGATCTGCCCCTGATAGTGACAATGCATACAAATTGATGGAGGAAAATAAAAACACAAAAGAATATATATAGGCCACCTTGTAACCTATCAAGTGGGACCACAAGTAGGAGTTCATGTTGGAAACGGTTTTCTGTCATTTTCATCATTGCAAACTTTAAATCTGCAGTGGAAGCTTGGATCGGAGCCTGAATTGCAGAAATGAATTTGTGTTCTTGATTGATTTCTAGGCTTTTTTGCCACCTTATCTTCATTAAAAATGGGAGAGGATTATTCTACGCAACTTATCGATGATGATGCGAATTCAATGCCCCTGGCCTTGAAAATTCATCAAAAATGTAAAGCTCATTGAATGCGGTGGCAGTGATCATGGGCCTGCAGAGCAGTGGTGTGTTCTGCAACAGCTTCAAAACTGAAGATGCTTTTTCTGTTGGGTATTACGGGATCCAGTCAATGGTGATGGTATTACAAGAACACTTTGAGTTCTCCTCAACAAACTTCTTTAAAGCTTGAGCGTTCATACCAGCTTCAGCCTAAAAACAGAGCATCTTCATTAACCCAGAATCGCAAATATGAGTGGAGGTTACAAGTTTACAACAAGACTGGACTGCCATTTCTCCAAAGCTTTTGAACAGAAACAAAAGAAAATTCCTACAACCCCAGAAAAGGATTTAAGTTGTGAAGTCTCAGCGGTTCCAATGCTTGAAGTCGTAGCTTCCCTCCTCTGTCCTCTCTGCAAATGGGTTCATACGAATTTTCAGATTTCTCCAATCCAAAAGGAAAAGAACGAAAAAGTAATTTAAGTAATCACCGAAAGGCTTGCAGAGCTAGTTCTCTTTTGAAGCTTCTGTAGAGAGGCATGTTCTTATAGTTGCAGAGAGTGTGTAATAAATGAAAACCTGAGAAGGAATTTGTTTGAGTCGAGTGGGGTGGCGTCAACGTAGATCTCTGATGGGACGGAGGTCTTGGTCCAAGCTTCAGCAAGCCCAAATCGAAAGGGCATTTTTTACCACAAAAAGGTATCCTTGAAATTTCCAAAAATATCAGTCACGTGATATCACATCTGAACAGTGTGTGATGGGAAGTTAACGGCGGGGGAGGTTTTAGACAATTGTCAGAAAACTTGAGGGTACTTTAAGACAATGTAAACAACAACAACAACAATAAGAATAAGAATAACAATAATAATATTATTTTTATTTTTATTAATTTTAATATTATCAAATATTCTATTTCTGGGGGTAAAATAGTAAATTTCCAGTTTCAGACAGTTGAAGAATTGCTCCAACTCAAACGATCTTATATTTTCTAAGCCTCTAAAAAGCAGAAAATCATTCCTGCTTCTTTTCAGATTTCAGACCCGAATAATAGCTTTTTGGCTTTTCAGACATCATACTTCAGATTTATCAAACACCGCCTTATGCTTAGAAAATTAGAAAAATATTTTATCCTGACTGAAAATATAGTTATATTGTTGTAAAAATATTATAGCATGCTCCTTGTCTGAAAATAACCAGTTCTTCCTGTATCTTGAGATTTGGAGTTTGTTAAGATCCTTCTAGATCTTCATCACCCCTATGCAAGGATCAAAATTCGTAATGTATCAGCCAATTTGTATCGTATCGGGGGTCGACCGGTTTCAGGGGGTAGACAGGCCTTATACCGACCCCCCTGAACAGGTTTGAAAAAAAAAAATAAAAAAAAAAAAGTGCCCAAAGATATTTAGAACCTTGTTCCCATGGTCCTCTCTGTAATAATCAGGTTGTTCTGAAAATCAAGTTGTATATATGCTTTATCTGATAAATAAATTATTTAGAGTGTTGATGGTAGCATTGTACATGGACAGCATCAATTTGTGATTTTCTGGCATGCAGTTCAGTCATTTCTAATTTCTGCATGAGAATTGGAGTGTAAATGGATTTTAGGTTTTTTCTGTGAACTTCAGTAATTGCTTGTTCTTGTTTTTAGCTGTTCTTTGGCAAGTATTTGTTCCATGATATTTGGATCTACATGGCTGGGCATCTGACTTGGTTTTGTGTTATTCTTCCATGATTTTATCTCCTTGGAATTTTGATGATTTTTATATTTTGTTGAGTACTGGCCAATGTTTTATTAAATTGGATTTACAAAATAGTGTAAATGATGAACAGTTCAAAAGACAATGGGGTGAAAATCATTTCGATTTCTGCTTTTGGTGTATGGCATTCATACATGTACACAATTCCTCATGGTTCTTTAACCATGGGTTGATGATCTATTCCTACAGGGTATACCACATTTTGATGTAATACAATACAATCTTCTTTTTTTTTCATTTATAAAAAGGAATTATTTAGTTTTATTATAAGGCTTTGTAGTTCATCTTTTGGCGTTCAATGGTTTCTCATCTCCGTTGCACTGAACCCCATATTCCCATTGGAAATGCTTTAGTGCTCATGCATAGGCTCATTAAAGATGATGTACACTTGATTAATGCACAGGAAGACAGTGAGAAGACTGGTAGGGTGACATCTGCCGGAATGTATTTCCTACATTTTCAAGTATACCGAATGGATTCAACTGTTAATGCGGTATATGACTTTCATAATTTTTTTGCATCATTACTAGAGAATTTTAATGTTGTAATGATTAATTAACTAGTGGGTTTGACCTTGTCTCAGCAGTTAGCAATGGCTAAAGACCCAGAAGCTGCTTTCTTCAGAAGATTGGAAGGTCTCCAACCTTGTGAAGTCATGGAACTAAAAGCTGGAACTCACATATTTGCCGTTTACGGTCTGAACCTGTTATCATGTGATTTGATCCTTTAGTTTCTGGGTCTAATTCAAATTGTTTACAAAATCTGTTGACCTTTATTCAAATTTCTTCAGGAGATAACTTTTTCAAGACTGCTACCTATACAATTGAGGCACTTTGCGCAAGATCATTTGAAGATACCACAGAGAAGCTTAAGGATATTGAGGCTCAAATTTTAAGGAAGAGAAACGAGCTACGACAATTTGAGATAGAATACAGAAAAGTATGGCCTCAGCCTGGAGTAGGTGAAAGTAGTAATGCATTATCAATTCTCTAATCCTTTTGCTTATGGAATTTTGTAGGCATTGGCACGTTACCAAGAAGTGACCAACAGATGCAACCAAGAAAAGCAATCTGTATGTTTTGTCTGCACATTCTATGCTATTTTCATATGTTATTAAAGCGAACTGCACTTATACCCTTTCTAATATATTGTGCATGGATACTTTTTATTCTTCAAGTTTTCATTGAAGCTATAACTGCCCATGAAAGCTTCAAGTTGATGTGAAGAATGCCTTTCTCTTCCAAGTTATGCCCTTAAGAGGCATACATTCTCCCTCATTTACTCCAGATTTCTGATTAGGCAGCAACTTAAACTTGTGATTCAACTTCTTGGCTTAATTTGAATGTCAGAGGTAGTGCACCAACCAGCATAATATTCTTCATATCATGCTTACACTGCGATTCTTTAGTTCAGTTTTTTTTAGCAGTTTTTTATCATTAAAAAAAGAATTTAGAAACATAGTCACACAGAAAGACAAAGACAACAATTTCTATTCTTTTAACATTTTCACCTGACCTTGTTGCAACCAACAAGAATGGTGGTAGCATGATTGTACTTCTGAAGATGGATTTCATACTCACAATATGTTAGTCACAGTTTCCTTTTTCCACATTTTGTTAAGCAAAGGTTTAAACCTTGTCTCTGTTAGAACCTTTTATCCTTGGTTTCTGTATTTTTTCTGTTGCATCCTAATTGAACATCTTTTTTCTCTTGATTCCTTCTTTCAACTATTAACATGGCTATTGGATTTTATATATAATCCAGTCTGTTGTGTTGCTTCTTTTGCTTGTGGCAACCCCGTCCTTTGGGATTGCTTCTTTATTTGTTTTTGTATACATCCGAGCGTTCTTTTTTTTTGACCAGCAACACCATGAAAAACTTTATTTGATATAGAAAAGAGAAACAACACCAACATTCCAGAGAAGGTTGATATTTATTCACAAATGATACATAACAGTTTTACAACTTTATCTCATGACCAGGTTTCCCAGTTCCATCTCTTCCATTGTAGCCCCTGTTGTTTCTATAATAGCATTAGCCATTTGCTGATCCTGGGATCTACCTGAATGAGAAGTTCATGTTGGATGCCAGGGTCCTTGCTTCTCTTAATAAAATATGCAAAGGGGCAAGGGGCCATCAACCTCTGAGAGGAACTGGCCAATTACCACCTTTGCAGTGTCATTCCATAATCAGTCTATTCTAGTTTGCAGAATAGGCATCTAAATGTTGGAGAAGAGGAAGAAGTTCCTTTGCCCAATGGACATAATGACTGAGTATGATGTTTTTATTTTTCTCCCTAAATATGCTTGCCTATACCCAAGGCCATTGGTTTCCAAGACAGCATCCATCAAAATTTAGTTTTATTCTAGCCATTTCTGGTGTATGTATGAGCATTGGTCTTGGTTTTATTTTAAATTGGATTATATTTTGGGTTCATATGTTGCAATTTATGGTTGAGACTCGTGTTTTTGGAACACAGGTCGATGAGCTGCTTAAACAGAGAGAGAGCATCCACTCCTCATTTACTATGGATAGGCCACCCAATAATGCTAGTGGGAGTGGTACTAGTACGAGTGGAAAAGTCCCTGGTGAGGATTCAAAGGTTGACAGTCCGAGCGATGATGGAAGTTCAGATGGGAAGGATAGAGTGGCCAAGAAGAAATGGTTTAACCTTAATCTGAAAGGATCTGATAAAAAGTCTGGCTGAGAGCGGTGGTCAATTAAATTTGGCAGTATTGCTTGCTATGGAACCCCAGACTGGAGAGGTTTAAAATTCCAAATCCAAACCCACATTCTTATAGAGCAGTCGCATGCTTGCATCCAGCTAAGGTTAACCCTTTACTTTCTCTATTCGATTTTTTCCTGCTTAACTTCTTCATTTTTATTCTTTTTGTTTGCTTTCACCAAGAGTTGTTAATTAACAGTGCTACCAGATATTTCATTTATTTTTCATACTGGGCAATAAGGACATTTCATTGTGAAGGTATCTGTCATCTGTATATTTTATATTCACTGTATTGGGATCTTCAGCTCCCAAATAGTTACTGTAGCTATTTGAATATATAAAGTTGTGAAATTGTAATAAAAGATTGATCCTAGGTTCTTGCTATAGAGATGTTAATTTCAACCTGCAGATATGAGATGAAGCATATCACATTTATGGTGCAGTTACTAGTATGTAACATGTGTATCAAAATATGGCGACAATGGGCGAAAATATTCTGAATACACCCACAGGCCATAGAGGCGCCGTTAATGACTTAAAATAAATCTTTCTATCAATATTTATATATATATAAATTTAGCAGTAGCCATAGATCCTACCACACGGTCCGCACCCAAATATGAATAATTAAGTACGAGCTTTGATCTTGTAATCAATGTTGCAACTTTCATGAACACCGCGCTCTAGCTGGTTCAAAAGCATTGCCCTCTCGTAGACCGAAAAATGGACCCAGAAAAAGAGGAAATCTCGTAACGTGAGATCCCATGCTTAGCCTTAAGATCCAAGTATCTAACTTGAGTTGCAGATCTACATTTGAGGTTGAGGCAGCATAGATTCTATATCCAGCCCTCGTGACCCTAGCTAGTATCGATGATAATCGTCATAGGTTTTGGAACTAGTTGAGTCAAAAAGGTAGATGTGCGAGTCTGAATCAGGTAGATTTTCTAACGTCTCTTGGTCTCGACAATGGATGTACATGTGCTAAAGATGTACCATACTTGTCATCTTTAATTTGGTTTCATTTGGAGTGATTGTCCATGTTTGGTGTCCTTACCTTTCAAAAATACATTAATCTCCAATTCTCCATGGAACATTATGGAGTGGATGCATCAAATTTTAATATAGTATGGTGTTGAATATACAGGATCTATGATCATGAGAGTTTGGCCAGTCGACTCTCAATAATCTCCATGGAATATTATGGCGTGGATGCATCAAATTTTAATATAGTGTTAAATATATATGATCATGAGAGTTTGGCAAAAGTTTTAGTGTCGGCTGTCAATAAAACGTAACCCTCCTCGTTTATCTGGGTTTCGAACAACCCTTGTTTATCCGGGCTTGGGACATGTAAGAAAAGCTTACACCGGTCATATGGAAACCTTCTGTAATTTATGATTGGGTATAGAATGCTAGGGGCTGCTGCTCATGCAATTTATTTATAAATTGTAATGGTAAATTTATAATGTGGTTAACGAATTACTTAACTTTGCCGTGCGTTTACAGTCATATACTCTTAAAGATGCATTCACGCACTAGACATTCCCATCTTTGGGACTATTCAAAAGGTGGGTTTTGTTCCCAGAACATACAACAGAGTGCAAGTTGTGAGGACTCCGACCTACAACTACAGGTTCTGTGGCCTCAGACCCAAGAAGAACCCTGTATACAGAAATACATATGGTGGACTGACAGCATTAATGCATTATTGCAGAGAGGTTTATTATGGGATTGTTAAACTTAAGTTAAGCTTAATAGACTTGATTAATATTTATTTTCTCCACAGACTCTTTGCATGTGGCCCATTGATTGCAAACCCAGAATCTTCAGGTTGAAGGAATATGTACCATTTGTCTCATTTGGAGGTACTTCCATTATTATGGTAGGACCAACCTATCTAACATCTGACCTCACCTCATTACTAGTAATACTCTTTAATATATTATTGGTGAGGCTCTCCGAGAAACCTGTAAATTAGGCTTCTTCTCAGTTAGGATGCCGTCCTTATAACATGTACAAACAGTAGAGGTGGACCTACCATTTTATGGCTTCTTCCGAGGAGCTCTACAATTCTACAGCTACTCTAGAACCATTCATTTTCTAAACAGATTTGAAAATTTGAAAACCCTCCTCCAACTGCTCCCCTCCCCTCCACTCCTCCCTCATCCTCTTTAATACATGTTGTACAGTAGAAGGATGTTACATTACAGAGTACAGAGAACCTTTGGAAACAGTGGAGGGATGTTACATTACAGGATGTGAACTCGACTCATCAAAGGGTTCCAATAGTGGTACTATTCAAAAACCAAAAAGACCAAAGGGGGTTGTTTTCAATTTCTCATCTACCATAAAAAACTCGGTTGCAAGGTTCATCAATATCACTCAACTTGTGATATTGATTTGTTGATTTTGGGAGGTCGAATTCCTAAATCGCAATGCGGGTTTGCCGGCTTTTGAAATCAGTGTCTATCGTTCAATTGTTTCTGTGGGGTTGACTGGTTATTGATTGAGAATGGGTTCAGGTGAATCAATCTGCAGTTCTTTGGTGTTGAATTTGAGTCTATGATGAGATTCCACATGGAACCTCTCAGAGGGATTCACTGCTTGAATATGGGGTCCTCAACAAAAACCCACATCATCTGTTCTCCTTCATGTGGTATACCATATTTTGGTAGATCCAAGCAGCGCTCGAGATTGCCCATATTGACACTTAGTCAACATTTAATTTTAAGTAACAACAGGATTAACACTTAATTGTCCAACCAATAATGTACGTATAAAAATTATAGAATATGGCATGTTGCTCAAAAATAATAATAAAATAAATAACAATAATCTCTCTTCCAACTGTGGGGTTTCCAAAGTGATCAGAAAATATCATCTTAGGTTATCTGTTTGCAGACTATTTCATCTGTAAAGCAGACCTATTTTCTAGAATTTTTAATCCTAGAAGTTTCGTCCTTGAGTAGCAAATTATTGTTGCTTCCTTTGCCACTTAAGCTCCAAAGCTCTATAGATGACATAATATACACAAATTACATAGTTAAAGCTACAATTCTTTTTGTCAAAGAGTTTGTCTTGACCTTGGTTTTGTTGAAAGCCCTCTTTATTTTATACTAGAGCATTGCATCTAAGTAGATTCTTGGGAGACAGATATCTCCAAAATTCAAAGAAAAAGTTTATCCAGGGGCTCATTGCTAAAACAAACACGTCATGTAGAGAAAATTAATGCTTAACCCTTTTTTCTTAAGCTAAGCCCACATGCAAATAAATATCAACTTAATCATATTAAATTACACTACTGTCATGTGCTCTGGTCTCCCAACACACATGTGTCTGAGTTACATGCCATGTTGGGGTATGTATGTGTAGCCGTCTAAATGTCTCAGTTTGAACTTTGAATGCATTCCACACTTTGATCGATTTTGTCCCATTAATTGACCGAATCCTTTAATATCTCCCTCCATCAACTTAATTCACGGGCCTGGTTTAGGGTTTTATTTATTTATTTATTTACTTATTTTCGTTTAAAACAAAAACACGCAGATGGAATTTAATTGAAAGCTTATAAAATCTAGACATTCTAGACTGTAATCTAGGCTTAGTTCCATCTGAATTATTTTATTAAGTATAAAATACTAAGTCTATGGAACCCACTTCACATGACTTAAAGCTAACTCCACCCAACCTCCACCAATTATTTTAATTAAAGTAGGTAGTGCCACTTGGATACATAGAGGGGTTTATCTAATCACACCCACATTACTTGAATTGCTCAACATGCTTTCAACATATCCATAAAAGGGATATCAACCCAAAATCCAATCATAATTTTTTTTGGGGGGTTAAATTTATCCCTTTGGGTCCTTCCAAACTAATAGTTGCAAAAAGAAACAAAATGGGTTACTAAGTTAATGGGTTTGTATTATAGTAGGAACATGTCTGAAATAACCTGGCCTTTAAATGTATAAAATATTGACCCCATTACATAACTTTTATTTATAAACAAAGATGGTAGGCCCTTTCTGTGATTCGGAAGATCTTAAATGGTAGCATCAACATCATTTCGATCAAATATAAATTAAGCATGATTAAGGCCCCTTAAAGCATTTCTTTAGTGTTTGTTAGAAGGTGGAAACCATTACAACAAGAAAAGAAAAGCTCATGGTTAAGACTACTTAACAAGACACAGTTGTTTATGAATTTTTAAGGCAGAACTCAGAAGAGTGATTAGATAATTCCATGTCGACCTTACATAAATTCTCAATGTGGAGAGAGAAAGAGAGAGAGAGGTATGGCACTAGTTTCGCCTACCCACTGAAATTTGTTGGAACAGGGAGAGACCAAGCAGATGCAGCTTCACATGTGTTCCCCTGCAACAAGGTAGAAGCCATGTGCCTCCTTTGCCCTAACAATACATAGCCCCAGGACCATTATCCTAACCTCCCGATCTTCCAACTTAAACAAGTTTCATCATATGTGTCCACACATTTGCCCAAGTTCTGGGTCCTACTACATCTTTACTTCAATGATGTAAGGACCCTTGATGGAAAAAGAAACTCCAACACAAAGCAAACAATAAAAAATTTGTACCAGTTTACAAGCCACTAGTCCCACCAACCCTATGTGAACTCTCTAACCTTAAAGTATGACTGGCTATGCACAAGCATTGAAGGTCACTTCAACACTTTCTTTTGACAGACATCTAACTCCTTGGCCCCATTGACGATAGCAACCCAACAAAATTTTCTAACCCAACTATAAGAAACCCTCAAACAAGAAAAGAAATGATAATAAGACCAAGTACCATCTTCATGGTTGTCAAAAACATGATGTAGAATTGTAGATATAGACATTTTAAGGAGGCTTGGTCCAATTCACTTTACTCGGACCATCTGGTTCTATCATAGTTTCCGGTTCCAGTCGGTTCACACTAAATTCATTCATGGTTCAAAGTTTCAATACTTGAGATATGCAAATACTCTTTTTTTTTTTAATGTTTTCAGTTCAATATTTCAAAATTAAATGTTTTAGGAAGGGTTCTAATTAATGTTTAAACCAATAAAAACCCCCTAAATCTTTGTATTTGAGATATTTTTTACCTTAATAATTAATACATATTATATGATACGGTGTGATATATATCGATACTTTGAACCATGGTGAGGATTCATAGGTTGGCCTGTGAATCCAATCCAAGTACAATAGGGTGGATGTACAAATTTGTGAAGTGAAATGAACTTACTGAATTCATCAATTAGGTTACTCATAAATTCATGTGCTGGGGCCTTACTTCTTACTCACTTCATGGAAAAAAGCATGTGAAGGTGTTAAATCATAGGGTTTAAAGCTGTCGGATGTCATGGACCATAGATATGACTCCTTAACTCATCCTAAGTTGGCTCCATGTGGTGGGCCACTTCTAAGTTGGATGACCACGGGCCAAACATAATTTTGGTCCCACTCGGTGGTCCATCAGATTATTTGGTCTCCTCTCAACTCAAGACATAATGAATTGATCTATTCATTTTGAAAACCTTGACAAATTGATCCTCAAATAATCAACCACTGAAATTTACTTGTGGAAAAATTGTTTAAAAAAAATAAGAAGTTGGTTTAATTGTTTGGTATATTCAAATTTGTGAATTAATCAATTAATGCATAGGGTACCATGAATCCACCGAGGTAAAGCCAGCCGGCTATCCGGTTCAATTTATTCAAGTGGTTCAAGTTTTTTGTTTCACAAGACGAGGGTGATTTAGGGTTGGGGACTTGGGTTCAGGAATCAGGATGGCCAAACCCGACCCATAAACCATCAATAAAAAAATAGTCTGAACTCTGAAGATTAAGTTTTTACGTGTATTTGGCATCAATCCCCATCAGTGAAGACTGAAGAATGAAACATCATTAATTGTATTAGGAGTGATGGTAAAAGTTGTTGGGGCCTGGGGGGAGAGAGAAGGGAGAAGATGTCAGAATCAACCACTGGATGGGTCTCAGTTGAATGTATACTCCACATGATTGGTTCTTCTTCTTCTTATACTCACTCTTACTACACAGTTCAGACTTGAGATAGGAAAAAAACAATACCAAACATTCCTTCCTAAAATCCTCTTTTTTCATCAGATGTGGCCACCCTGTTGATTTTGATAAAAGCTTGGTTCTGGAACTCACCCACTCAGAATCAACTGGCCCACGACCCACACCTTACCATCAAGTGGGTCTCATCTCCATCCAGATTAACTGGGCCGAATATGAGCTCCACAGATGATTGACTCGAAACAGTGTCTATATTATTGTACTAGTTGAATGGCACGTGCATTTGCACGTATAAGAGAGAGAGAGAGAGAAGATAAGGGACAATAAATAAACCAAAGTTTTGGACGGTGGTTTGACAACAAGGGTGAGAAATAGGCAATTATATGAATAACAAGTATTATTATCAAAAAAATTATATGAATAATAAGAGATTAAATAAGGGTATTTTGGGTATATAAAAGATAAAAATAGGAAATTCTATAAAAAAAATGAGGGTCTTTTTGGGTATATACAAGATCAAGTAAGAACGGCTCTTTTTGTATAGGCAGATAGATATACACGTGGACGGTGAAGAAAGTTCCATCACTTCAAGCATAAAAAAAGTAAATGTATGAGTACTAGTCATTCTGGCATAGGCACTCTTTTCTGATGAGGGACCCACCCATCCTATGGTATGTCCGGATGATTTGAATATGCAACGTGGCAACTAGAGGGACCCACATACCAACTATGGGTAGTCGTGTCAGATTAATTCTGCAATCTAACGGTCATAAAAAAAGAAAGATTTCCTCTTATGTGGGAAATTTTGACTGGATGAGGGTGTTTTAATAGTATTTTTGTATTTGGGGGAGGCTGGGGGGGTGCGGCTGTGGAGAAGAGAACACTCATGGGAAAGCGGAGACATGTGGGACAGGTTTGGAGTTGCGGGGAAGACTTTGGGGAAGAGATTTCAAATGATATTACTATGCTTTTTAAGTGGGTTTATTAGAAGTGGGACCCCCTCCCCCTCTCTTTCTCTCTTACTGATAAAGACTGGAGACTCATTTCGTCGTAGTTAGTAAGATTCGATGAGATCTTCCCCGAGAAAAAAATAATCCATAAAACCTCAACGTCAATCACGCAAACATACTAAACCTTGGTCCTCATCACTACGTCACCCGTGGGCCCGCGTAACACCTGAACATTCAAAAAACAAAGCTTTCCATATTCGGTTTTTTCATCACGCAAATATCCTTCGGTTGCTTAACGTTAAACGGGCATATCTAAAGATTAGATGGGTGTGGATTTCGTGCTTTTGCCACGTGGGTGGATGTAGCTGACAGACGGTGTTAGATATCAATCCCACCGAAGCTGGGATACTGTTGCTACGTAGGTAATCATTAGGAGGTTTTCTGGTCATGTTAGGGTTTGACAGAACGGTTTTCTTGCTTTTTTGAGTCTTTCTTTCTTTTTTGCTTGCATGGACGCTTTGACTTTGGAAGCTTGAAACTGAGAGGGAGGGGGGTGTTTGGTGTCGGCTCCTTAGATCAAGCCAGAAGAAGAGAGAAAAAGAAGAGGAAGGGCAAAGAGGGAAAAAAATAATAAAATGGTATTTGTTTCTGGAGAGAGAGTAAGAATCTGAGCTGGCCATTTTCTCTTACTGTTGTTGCAGTAGTAGACGGCCAACAGAAACAGAAACATGGGCTTTCTAGGAGCCCCAATGGTGTTGCGGTCTGAGAATGGGTAGGGAAAGTACAAGATTACCCATATGGGTGGGTGGGTGGGGGGGGGTTCCCTTCGATTCTTGGCTGATGTTATTTTATGGTTCCCATATGTTCTAAGCTCTGGTGGGGGTGGGGTCATGGGTGTTGTCCCATAATTGGAGGGACCGTGTCAGTGTGTGTTGCATATTTGTACCCAAACACGATGGACTCTGGAGTCTCGGGACTGATCTGATAATCCCTATGTGGACCCGACACCTCGGATTCTTTCCCGGGTTACCAACTTGTAACATCAATTGCTAAACAGTCAAGCACACTTAAAAGAATACGAGTTTCCTAAAACGCAATTAGCTTACACTAATCCAAATTATAAGAAGGGTAATTGGGTAATTGACTCTCCCAATCAACAAGAAGAGCAATCACCGAGACAAGCGCAATCTAAGCCAGTCTCCGAGTGTCTCTCGTTTATGTTCCCAACAATACTCCTTGGGATGTCCGCAACCCCAATCTCTCTCTCTCTCTCTCTCTCTCACACATTCTTTCTTTAATTTTTTATCTTCATCAACTGTTTGTATCAGGACCTTTTTATCTTATATAAATAGCCACACATGCTACCACTGACTTACAAGCCCAATTCTGCATCTATTGTTCTTCTGTGATCTCTCTCACTTCCAACCTTTCTCTGATCTCCCACCAATTTTGTAACTGTGAACCCTTCACCTTCTCTCTCTTGTTTTTGCTAGCTCGCTCTCAAGGAATCTTGTTTAATGGCAGAAATCGACTACCAGACCAAACCAAACAATCCCACCAACAACGTACGTCTAAAGCTCTTTGGATTCAACGTTTCAGAAGAGGATGAGGTAGATTCGAGCAAAACTCCATCTGGGTCGCCGGAATCCGGCAGTTTCCCCGCGAACGACGGCCGAAAGTTCGAGTGCCAGTACTGTTGCCGTGAATTTGCAAACTCACAAGCATTGGGTGGCCACCAAAACGCACACAAGAAAGAAAGACAGCAGCTAAAGCGCGCACAAATGCAAGCCGGTCGAAACTCAGCCGCTTCCTACGTTAGGAACCCAATGATATCGGCGTTTGCGCCGCCCCCTCACCTCCTCGCTCCGGCGGGTCCTGTAGTTGTTCCGGCCGGTGTGCCACAGTCACCTTCCTGGATTTACATGTCACGTCCGGCGCCGCCCTTCCACTTGTCACATGCGTGCGTGTTTCCGTCTGGTGCCGGGAGAACCCCTGCCACACTAACGTACACTGGGGTAGTAGGAGGAGGCGGAGGAGGAGGAGGAGGAGGAGAGTCAATGCCGACACCCGGGTCTCAGGTTCGAGCTCATGCAGGGGTTGTTGTCCCTTCACTCAGTAGGTTCTCTGCTTCTGGTGATGGTGGGCCCACTTTTGACGATGCCTTTGGCTTGGATTTACATCTCAGCCTGGCGCCGGCTGCTCCTTGAGTTTGGCTCAAATTTGGCTTTGCTTGGCTTTGATACATACCATCACAAATGACAATACAGAGAACAGAGTTAGTTAGGTACCACTAGGTGGCTGCTTAACGGCTGATCAGCTTCAGCTCGATCAGAATTTGAGATTTAAAATGCCTACTTGGGTCCTGTAAATTTTCCATTTTTTAAAAATTTTTTCAAGGAAGCAATTTCACTTATATATGTGTGCACTTCCATTTGTCATATATTCTTTATTCTTATTTTAATCTCTTAAATTTGTATATTTTACAATTATGTATGTAACTATTAATTAGGCGTGCATTTATGTGTAGAATATGCATATATTATATTATATATGAATTAAATCAAATTATATATGTGAAGACTGAAGTACACATACACTAACAATAATGAACATCAAAGCTAGGTTAATCAAATCAAATGTGATCTTGCATTGGTTCCTATCAAATTAGATTTACAAAGAACTACTTATTGATGATACTTAGTGTATAAAATCAGGAAGGGTTTAGATGTATATACGTACATATATATATATATATATATATTATATAAATATGTATGTTAGACATAAATATACACTTCAATTATTAAAGGTCAGTAACCCATCAATGAAAACAATTAATAGACATTGGAGGAATGTTGGACCGAAAAGTAATTTGCTTATGTTTTTGGTGAATTCTTCCAAATACTCATTCATTGCAATGAAGGGTCGGTAAGTCAATGAATTTAATTAATTAATATGGATAAGCATGAATCTAAGCACTTGATTAATTGCTTTCTGCTTGGAGGTCATGATATTGATTTTAAATAAACCAAATATGAACCCCACTTAGTGTTATCATTAAAAATTTTTGAAGAACTACTAGTGACATGACCTTTCCCAAGTAAGATGTTATATGTTATATCTTAGCTTTTGTTTTAGTTGGAACCCTTACATCAGGTTACATTCCAACCTATGAAGACTAGTTAAAGATTATTAGAAAAAGGAAAGCAATAATCAATAATCCCACTCAATAATGGAATGGGAATGGGATGAGCTTTGTTTTATTATGCATGATGCAAACTTATTATAGAGACCATGGATAAAAGTATTGACACGTGGCAATACACACCCTTCAAAAGGGGGTTGATCCTATTAGATTAAAAATGTTTCAAATTTCAAGAATTGAACCAAGACATACATTTCTAAGAAAGGATATTGACCTTCAAATTTCAAAAGTGACTGACTATATATGCCCTAATTTGGTGGACTCAAAACCCAATATGTATCATATGATATACACCGTGGTAGGCTGGAAGAGACTCTAACATCAAACCAAGTACCCACTTCATGGCTGTTGGATGTCCTATTTGATCTCCACATGATAGTGATGGAAAGATGGGACTAATCACATGCAATGCAAACTAGTTCCCAGCAACTTCTGGTCAGCATTTTATGATATTGATGATCGATGATGAAAGTTGAAGAAGAGAAAATGAAGTGTTGGTGACTAATACATATATTTACAATAATGACATTTATTTCTTTTCATTGAACTGATCAAAGAAAGAAAGGTCAATTGGTTGCTTGCAACATGTTAGCTATAAATGCATGAGAGAAAGAGGAGAGGAAAGAGACCCGGCCGGTCTCCCTCTCTTATTGGGGGAAATCAAATCAGATCATAATAATGAAAACAAAGTCTACTATTTTTTTAAGTGTTAATTGCGGTTCTTACACTTAAGCAACTAAAGACTAATAAAGTCATGATACTTTAAAATATGCCTACGTGTAAGCACGAAATTAAAACAAGATAATAATACATGTCAGGCAACTAATTAATGCATCATTCTTGGGTCTCCCTAGAATACGTACATGTATGTAAATTAGAAGGGTCAAAAGGGTAGATGACATACCCTCGAAATGATACCTTAAGTTGGATGGAATTTATCAAGGACACAAGTATATATGAATAGAATATAAGCATTATATATATAAATATACATGGCATTAATAGCAGAGGTACGTATAGTAGGGCAGTAGCTCTAGTGGGGAAGAATGGGGTCTGGATGTCTGGATTCAGTAAGGGAACAGAGGAGAAGATAAAGAAATTAGATTAGATTGGGTGTCTTTGTTTCTTCTTTTTTGAAATTAGATGGTTTGGTTTGAACTTTGAACTCTAAAGCAAAGAAAAGGTGGGTTTGTAAGCACCAGTCATGGATTTGAAAACTTGTGCACTTGGAAAAATAAGTTTCTTCTTCCCTGGAGCTTTTGACATATAATAAATAAAGTAACATCATCTTTGTCTTACAATACAACTCGATTGGTTGTGGGAGGCAAATCACCTCACTCCCACAACTTTGCCAAAATCATCCTAGCTGTGTTCTGGGTCCCAGTTTTTCTTCCACAAGTGCATCAAACTGATAAGGACGGGCACTTTCCCTGACCAATCAAACCCTTTTTTGTTTTTGGGGACCAAATATCCACTCTTTCTCTCTCTCTCTCTCTCAAATATATATTACGATGACCCAGTTGGGTTTGATTATTTTTCTCATTAGACATCATGATCACCTTTAACAAATCTCACAAAAACAATGGTTGATGAAGGTATAACAGTGGAAGCAAGTGATACTTTGTGTTAGTAATATATATATATATATATATATATATGTAGAGTCAACCCGAAATTTACTTCTCTGCTTGGACTACGCAACTATTTAAAAAAAAAGGGTAAATTACAAAATTAAGAACCTGCTGTTCTATGGGGTCAGTGACAGTTACCCCCTAAATTTTTATTTATGACAAAGACCCCTCTGAACTTTCACTTTATGATAAATATCCCCGAGGCCATTAATTAAGTTACATGATGGAATGAGTTAAATTACAAAAATATATACTTGAACTTTCCTTATTTTCTTTTCCTCGTCTTTTTCTCTTAAGCTTTGTTTGGTTTGAAGGAAAAAGTAGGGAAAGGAAGGGAAAGGTAGGGAAACCTTTACAAATTTCCCTACCATTCCCTTCCTTTCCCTTCAAACCAAACACAGCCTTAAACCCTAATTGTCCAAAAAAATACTTCAATTTTTCCAAACGAAGCTATCTAAAATATGAAGAATAATTTCGTTGGCATAGCAAAACAAGTTTCTTTAAATTCTTGTTTCATCTTAAAATATAAAAATTATCCACTCCTTTCTCCAATGGATTAAAAAACGGCAAATAAAACCTTACATTTATACATACCAAAAAGAAACCTCTACCATTTCATTTGAATATTGAATTCGGGTAGAAATATGCAAGAATCTATTAGAGCAATTGAGAGGACTACTTCAATATTATTGTATTTAGAAAATTAATTGAATCATAAATTATTCAAATAATTAAGAAAAAGGATAGTTTGAAGATTTAAAAAACTTTTAACAGCTGAATGAGAATCTTTTTCGAAGTTAACTTATAAAACTCTAACAAAAGGGGTATTTGTTGAAAAATGAAAATTTAACAAAGGGGATAATTGTCACTGACCCCATAGTAGGGGGTGGTCTTTATAATTTACCAAAAAACTGCCAAACGGCTGTTTGTTTCGTAATTTGGCACATACTATTGTTATTTTCTGGTTTCTGAAGAATTCTTTCAAAATGGTCCAACTATTATAGTATATATAATTTTATAACGTCCATTGTAATCCTTTTATTATTATTATTAAGGTGTAACCGTATGTTTTTCTGTAAGCACAGGCAAAGCAACTCACGGCAGAGTGCATTATATCATGGTGTTTGGTAAGGGAAAGCATTTTTCTTTTCAAAAATTCAGGAAGCTATCTTTTGAAACTTTGAGAAATGCCCAAGACCTAAATTCGAGATCCTCCATTTCCTCTACCAAACGTAATTTTTCGAGTGATTTTATTATCAATCAAATGAAGTGGCAAGATGAAAAAGTGGGAATAGGACAAGGTTTCCTCTCACCAAACGCCCACTACTTCACACCAACAAACCATCAAATCGTCTATTTAGAAAATAAAGAAAAGCATCAAATCCATTCACATCTGCAACTCTTAAAGCACTATTTTTAAACACTCACAAGTTTAGAGAATGTTACAAGTTATTACCTAAGTTATTCCATATATTTATTTAATCCTCACTTTATTTTTTTTCACTGATTTATGTCTTAGTTTCAATCATTTCTAGAATATAGCATAAGTTATCAGATTTGGTAACGAGATATCATCATCTCACCATCCAAGTTGGTTTTTTATTGCCATCTAGATTTTGCCACAAAATTTATATATGGTGTATCCGCTGAAACTAGCAACAAAAGATATGATTGGTGGAACGTGATGATAAATATATATTAAATGTGAAACTACATCTTGTTACATATAAATCAAAGAGAAATAAGTAGATTTAACATTCAATCTACATTTTCATAAAAAATAAATAATTTGAGTCGCATCAAAATTATTAAACATACTAAATACATTAAGTATATGCAGATGGCTAATGCAAATGAATCATGGAAATAAATGTTGCAAAGGTTATAAGTATATAAAATCTCTACTCTCCCCGGCCCACAAAAAAAATAAAAAATAAAAAATGGGCCTCTGCAGAATTCTATATTTAGCTCCTGACTGAAATTTTAGGATTTTGTACAAAGTATAAGAAAATGTATTAAAGTTTTGATTTCTAACATTTTAGTAAATTGTTAAAATTTGTAAAACATATTATAAGATGTATTTATTATATTACTTTTTTTTTTTTTTTATGGAACTTATTATACTTAGGTCCAGGGACACGTAGGAGATGGCCTCTACATGGGTCAAAAGTCTTCATAACTTTTCACTTGTTCTATAATTCATGAATTAATTAGGACCTACGTACCCATTAAATGGGTCCTAACTAGTAGATCAGTTGGGCAAAAAATTGACAAGCACATAACATATGCAACCATCATCTCATTTTAATGCATTTAGTTGGAAGGTAGTGAAAAGCTTCTTTAATCCTAAAGAAAAGCCCCACTGACGATTCATACATCAACTGGTTGAAAGTCATCCGATTGTTATAACCATAACAAATGTTCCAACAATTGGGACCCATTCAGTAGCATATTCTAATGGGACGGGTGGCGAAATTATGGAGGCCCCATATCTGTTTGTATATGACGTATCCCCATACCCTAGAGGCCCACATTACTTCCTTCATCCTAATCCCGAGAACTGTGAAAGTCGCCTCAACTTTGGTGTAGGAAGCTAAGTACAAAGCAGTTACTATACAGATAGATTTATAAAAGAAATTATTTTCTTACTTTTTACTTCATAAAACATTATATTAAAACTAATATGAATTCGACTAGCTCTAACCTTTCACACTCATCAACAACTTGAATTATGCATGTTCATTAATTGTGGTGACATTGTTGTATTTCGCCGCCACAGTCGATGGTGAATCATGTGTTTTGTTTATTTCAAAATCACAAACTGCGGATTGCGATAGAGAAGAAAATGAAAAACAAAAAAGGAAAAATAAAGAAGATGAAGCTGATCCATTCTATGAAAAAGGAATTATTGGAAGTACAACCTGCTTATTTATAAAATAACTAGCTGAACAGAGAGGAAGGTTTAAAAGTAAATATCATGGTTTTTGAACTATTATTGACCCAAACAGTCAGACCTTTTGACCAAGAAACCTTTCAGGCAACTGGTTTCTTTTCACTCTTGAACCGTTTCTTTGTTTAAAACAGTTGATTCAATAGGTGATTTATTGACCCGAGTGGTCCAACCGTTACCTGTCCAATTGAATAATGGTTTTTGTTTTTAATTATTTTTTATTTAAATTGCAATATCATTTATTCAGGCTGAACAGTCAAACTACTAATCCAGATACCGATAACTAAAACGATTCCAATTCTGTATCTGTTTTTAAAACATTGATAAATATTTGTAGGTAGGTCCTCATTTTCCATCATTTTTCATGTATGACAATGCATGTGGTTTCCATTATTAACATTTAGTTAGGCTTAAAACAAGACAGTACATGCATTTTCGAATCGTTTTCTCAGTACCAGAGAGAGAGAGAGAGAAAGCCATTTTTTCTTATTGTTAGAGTGTAATTAAATGAAGTTAGATGAGAAAAAGCATGTTAGACGAAGAAACACATGGCTGTAACATCATGTCCGTCCTTGGGAGAACATTTTCTGCATGAGTATTACCCCATGTGAAACATTGTATATTTGAATAGGGTCAAGACTTCTCAATTGAATGGAGCTCTGAGTAGAAGTGTTGTGTTGATGTTATGAATCCATCTAACGCTACCTACCAAAAAGAAACAGAAATTGAGATTGCCATGTGCGCCCGAGACCTACTCTAGTGGGGAAGAAATGTAGTCTTCTCATAAATATAGAGCTAATAGATGAGTATTACTGTACTAGTGGTAGGTAGATGAGGTCCCCAACTTAACAGCAACAGATAAAGATAGAGATAGAAATAGATATAGATAGATAGATAGAGAGAGAGAGAGAGAAAGAGAGAAAACCAAACATAATATTGCACTTTACTTTAAAATATTTTCTAGGCCAACGGCTTCCTTATCACCTTTTCACTATAACATAGGTTGGATCGATCTTCCAATGCCCGTTTAAGGAATCTCAGTCCCACTCTATCATCTCTTTTTTCTCTTATCTCTTCGTCACTGTCTCTGTATCTTATGTTAACTTTCATGTCTACTAGTCATTACTTCTGGCCCAGGTGTTTCGGACCCCCAACTTTTTTTAATAATAAAAAGCATCTTATAAGCTTCCAAAAAAACTAAAAAAAAAAATGTGTATCAACTGTTTCTAAGTACCGATACGATACGGCCAAAATGCATATCGTATCGATACTTTGAACCTTGAGTGGAAGTGATTATCTGATATGATGAGATAAGATAATTTTTAAAAAATTTGTATTGATCAACCCAAAATTTTACAAATAAAAATGACAAATAGTACCAAATACAACCTTAATGAGCCAAGATTTCTAATTGAGTTACCAAGAAGTGTGGCTGCTTCTTAAGCCCATTTTTCGGTTTTCTTCCTTAATTACCCGGGTCCATGACCAGGGCCCATTCTTTCGCAGCACTGCTGACTGCTTACCCCGAACCCAATCCTGCCATCTATTCTATAAATCTCCTCCCTCACACGACACGACAGAGTTATTAAGCTCCAATCTCCTCCCTCAAACTGTTCCTCCAAATCACTTCAACTGGATTGGATTTGATTCCATTCATAGACGAATTTTATCCACCTATCATGGGCTGTGTTGTTGAAGCTTGACCAATGGATTCCAAGGATGAAGGGAACACTGTTAGTGTGGCACCCATAATTAAGGACCAACAAATATGGCCCTACGTTGTGGTCTCATAGTTAGGACTCCCATTTGATTGAGTCAAGGATGGCAGGCCTTAGAATCTCTCATGTCTCTCTTAGTTGTTCTCCAACTCCAATTTGAAGTTTAAATAAGAGACAAGGATGAAAGAAAATAAGGGAGACCTGATTTTCATTGTTTAATACTTGACTTGAGGTGGTTACTTATTAGAAGAAACCACCTAAAAGTGTAGGGTAGATAGGATCCTTCCCTCTTAATGTTTTGGAGTAGAGAGGCCATAACTATTTTACTTCTATCATAATTGACTTTGCAAGAGAAAAAAAGAATGTTGAGAGAGATTAAATTCTAGCTATCTAGTCAAATTTAGAAAAAAAAAGAAAATAATAATTTCAGATTAATAAACAAATATTAGGCGAGATTTTCAAGGTTGAAATTGATGTTGTCTGATTCGAGGTATTCCGAATCAAGATCATAGTCAAATAGTCCTGCCAACTAGCAAAGCCGAGGTGGAAGGATAAAGTCACGTGGTAAGATCTGAAACCAAGAAAAAGATCAGAGGCCCGAGGAGTTGTTCCCCGGGTAGGCACTCCGACGTTCAAGTCTGTAATGAAAGAGATGGGTGGTCGGGCCGAGCAGTTGAGAATAATGTTTATCTGAGTAGAAGCAGAGTAAAAAAAAGTCAGTAACAATACGGAGCTTGAAGAGTAAAAAAAAAGTCACTTACCTTGAGTGGGAATTACCTATTTATAGCCAAAGAATTGTGTCTTATTCGGATGAAGATTTTAGGGTTATGAGGTTACCCGCTGAGGTCTTCGGGATAAGTCCTTTTCCTCGACGAAATTATCCTCCTTATCTTTACGGGACTCCTTGGTTGCAGTTATCCATTCTATATGATATCAACGTGACCGAAGAAATAAGATTGCCACAGAGGTTCGGGGCCAACTCAACCGTAACCAAAACAATTTAAGGCAAAGTAAGGAGAATCAAGCAAACTCGCTGATCGATCCATTCAGAGCATATTTAGGAAAGAATAAAGCTACAAATCAATCCGTGGTAATGGATGCTACAGGTATAATTAAAATAAAATATATTATTGGGTTTGTTTTGTAAATGAGTTGATTTCGATCAACCCAATAAACACGTTGAGCAATTTTAGATGTTGCCATCATGTCTAAGATTTGGGGTCACTTGGGATCTCTTATCTATATCACTATAACCTATTTTTTTCCCATCTCAATAACCTTAATTTTATTTCATTTTCTAATAGATATTCGGTTACTTTGATAAAAAAGCATTATATATACTATTCTAATCTTTCTGTAACACACCTATTTTTATTCTGAGTTTTTAATCTCTAAAATTCTCTAGGAAAAAGAGTTGAATGAACATTTGAAAAATAATGTTGACTTTTAATAAACAACCCGACTAATAAAATCAAAATAGAAAAAGGTGAAAATGTGTTACTTCTTAAATTTTCTCATTTAAACGAGCAATTTTTTTTATAAGGCTCTGTTTGATTTGTGGGAAGATTTCGGTGGGATGGGAAAAGAGAAGAAAATGTAAAAATTTCATATTTAATTGTTTGATTTTATATGGGAAAATAGTAGGAAAATTACCATCACAAATATCAAATTACCTCCGATCTGTGTCTGTGAACCCAGATCTAAGTTCTCCCATGATAGAAAACCTCTTATTTGTGTTTGCATCGATCTAGGTTCTACCATAGCAGAAACATCTTCAACGGTGGTAACGGCAGAAGGTAGAAGGGCAAAGGAGATTACCAGCAATGGTGGTGGTGGTGATTATCAGCAACAGTGGTGGCGGCAGAAGGTAGAAGGGTAAACCCAGCAGCGGTGGTGCAGCAGTGGCGGGGTAGAAAATGAAGATGAAGAAACTCGAATTTTCTCAAATTTTTTCCCCGGGGTCCCACTGTTTTGGTGAGACCTTGATTGCATAATTTTGAGATCTCGTATTTCACTTTTTTCTCATCCCATCCCCCTATTTCCCTTGAAACAAATGAGCGAAAAAAGGAATATTCTTGATATATTCCAAAGTTATTAATATAATAAGAAAGTGGCACCTTTATACAAAGTTCTCACCAAAATCTTCTTATAATTTCCTTTCAATAATATTTAAGGTGGAGCAGCAGCCACCTAAAAAATTGATACAAAAGAAGATGTGTGTGTGTGTGGTCAATAAAATAACAATTACTTTCCTTCGGGTAGATATCCATTCAGCCAAATTTGCTTTAAATTATATATTCTTGTCGAATATTCATACCTTTAGTGCTTTATATTAAAGATATTTTTATAGAACTAAACAAAAATATTCGGTCGACAATTTTTAACTAAAAAAAAAAAATCTAAGAGCTCTTGTTTTCTCATCTCTAAGCTACTTGTTACTTGACTATTGAGCGGAATTGCAGACCTCACTGAAGTATGCTTGTTTCTGGGTAATGAATTGAGAAGTTAAAATGCCTGCAATTCATACTTCATAGTCAAGCTACAGCTCAGTTTTGTACATAAATTACAAGTTAATTTGTGGGTATGGGCCGTAAGGATGCGCCTAGAAACTATCATACCTTCAGAAGAATTCCAACCAGATCTAGATATGGGCCGCCGTAAGACTGGGCCTAGAGCGTAACATAGCTTGAGACCAGATCTCGACCTGGGCCGTAAGGCCGGGCCTAGAGCCTAGCATAACTTGAGAAGAATTCCAAGCAGGTCTAGATCTGGGCCATAGAAGCATCTCAGAAGAACCTAGGTCCAACCCACTCCATCCAAATTCTTTACATGCATGTGCGCTAGCTTCAACTACGGTGCAAGCCCATTTTCATCCCAAGATATTTGAAACCTGATGATATCTAAGTTATAAGGAAAGAAAAAAAAAATTGAATGCTTGGCTATCTAACAACCCTTTTCAACAACTATTCCTTTAGCCACATGGAGGGCTTGCGTGGCAAGTCCAAACTGTCCACATTATGAGGATGTAATCCACAATTCATCATGGCAATTGCTAGAAACTAGAAAGTTACTCTCAATGGAATTGGAATATGTACTTAGAAATTTGTTGGCCTCGGAGGCTGGTCTAGCCCAACAATATCTGAAGAGGGCTTAAGCTAAGATTGCTCTTATCAAGCAAACAACAGTTAAATTTGTATTATGGATTAACAAATGGAAAAGGCCTCAATGGTGTCATTTAGATTTAGTCCCAGATGACCCGTATTTCAGCTTTCAGCCATGGCCCATGGGGAGGGAGTAGAAAAAAAAAAATTCCAGACCATCAACCAGGTTGCTAATGCTAGTAAATGCAAATCATCACTCATCATCAACACATCTCATTGCTGCTCCTGCTCCAATCTTTGTAGCCCAATCTCGGTGCCTCCCTTATCAACATCCGGACCTCCATCTTTACAACACCACAGAGAGTAGAGACCAAGGAGGATGGCGTTGTAAACAACTGATCATACAAGGAATGAAAGATCAATGGACATCTCCAATCCCTACAACATCATACTCTTTGATTCCAAGTTTCATTGTTTCTTTCTCAGTTGCCCATGTTTGCCATAAAGATGGATCTCACTCTTCCTCATCAGTTTCCCATTCTTTTTGGCAAGAATGAAATTTATGCTGCCAGAAAAAAAAATTATACTCAAACGGCTTTGATCAATCAAAATCCTCCCGTGAATTTGATAAATAACCACCTGATTGGTCACCACTTTTATGATACCAATTGATGGATTAGAAGTTTTTCCGATATCATGGTCGAACTCGAACCCTTTACTCTAATATCATCTTGATCGATCAAGCCACGACCCGTGGGCCATGTCCAACTGAATGCCCATGAGCCTTTGGCTTGAACTGTGATCTAGCTTGGCGATGCATCTCGGGTTGGTCCATGATAGCATTTTACACTATTTGGGACTCTGGGAACAGGTCGGTCGTAGTTTGATAAAAAGTCCAACCCGAGCCCACCGAAATTCCACCCGTCGGGATACGATTTGGTCTTTATATGTCCATTTGGATTCGATAGCGAAGCTTATAATGGAATGGACTACATCCGAGATTCATCCATGTAGCAAAAAAAAAAAAAAAACGTTTTAAAATAAAAGTGGACAGTACAGATTTAATTTAAGATTTATATCAAGAGGTGTAAAGTGGGCCATGCCACCCTCCCCGGTGAAAATTTTAGGGGCCGGCATGCCGTGCCGTGGGCTGAGCCTTGGGCCAGGTCGCGCTGTGCATCAGGTCAAAGCTAATTATTTAAAAATTTAATAAAAAACTTAAGATTTTAATTTTACATGAATTTTGTGTATAAAATTGCTTATATATGCAATAATTATATAAATTAGTATAATAAAATAAAAATTATATTTATTTTATTAATATATTATATATTATATAATTATAATTTATATAATATTATATAATTATATATAAAACATATAATTATATAATATTATTATAATTTATTATATAGGGGCCATGTCGCGGGTGGCACGCTCACTCGGTCGTGCCATGCCGTGCCAGTCCGTGGACCTAAAATCCTAGGCCCAGCATGGCCCGCAGACCATTGTGTCGGGCCATGGGTGGCACGGCTCAATTTACACCTCTATTATGTAGATGGAAATGATAGGATATAGACCTAGTTTATGGGATATGTTATGGGGTGCTATTATTCGAGTCTGGAGAAGATCGAACTAGATCAATTCTTCATCTGAGCCATATTCAACACTTCACAATGAAAATCGATTTATTAGTTATTATAACATAAGAATCTGTAAATAAAAAATAGACACATTGTATGTTAAACTAGCGGGGACCCGTGCAATACACAGGATTTATTAAGCAAAAGCTAAATTATAGAAATGGTCATTTACTATGTAGTTTCATGGTTTTAATAAAATCTACCCTATAGTTAGCATTTTACTAAAACACCACTTATTATTTGCAAATGATTTAATCAATCTTCCATTAGATGATAGTGAAAAATGACATTGTTGACCCTAATGTTCATTTAAATAAAATTAATCAAAAGCAAATAAAATTAAAAATACCATTTTTGCCCTTGCTAAGACACGGACAATCACTCTATTGGCTATATTTGGTCAATTTTGTTTTCTGTACAAAAAAAAAAGTGTTAAAGGTATTTTTGAAATAAAAAATCATGGGCCTAATGGCAAAACAAACACTCCTTAATGAAAGGTTGATTAAATAAATAAGTTATAAAATATATGGGATGTTTTAGTAAAAGGAAAACTATAAGGTGTATTTTAGTAAATGATCCTAATAGAAACACATAAGAGTATATGATTGTTTTATATTTTCAATTTTTTAAATAATTAATAATTATCAAACTGATGAAACTCACCAACCCGATCAACTTGACTCAAATTGATCAACTTTCTAGTATTTTAGGTTGGTTTTGGTTAAAAAATTTCCCAATTCGACCAAGTTGGATTAGTTTCACTTTGGCCATTTGTAAACCTACCAAAATAGAACAACCTATTTATGGATTATATTAATATATTATATTTTAAATATAATAATTTCTAATATGGAAAAGCGGGAAATTTCCCATATTTCTTAGTCTAAAATGTTTTATATAATAAATCTAACTTAAATTTATTTTTAAAAATTGCACTGTAATTTTTAAAATTAAGTTAAATTTTTTAAGTTTAAATCTTTTCAACCAACTAAACAAACCAAAAATCGACCCTAATCAATACAAATTGAGTGGGTCAGTTTTCACAAAAGGTCAGTTAGTTTCAACTGACCAACTCCCCAACCTGACCAGGTCAATTTGGTTGGCCAAATAGCCTACGACCGAACTGAACCAACTTATAAACACTCATAATTTCAACTAAATTAATAGTCTCATCTCTAATAAATAACAATACTTTAATCTCCAATAATTATTGAAAATTTATATAAAAAATACACAATTATTGAAAATATATTGATATTAAAAAAATACAATAACTAAAAAATAAATAAGTACTAAAAATATATTAACTTAGTCAATAAATAGTATAATCCCCAATAATAGTTTAATCTCTATTAAATATTAATCAATAAGTTATAAAAAAATGCAACAAATGCAATAAATTAAATTTAAAAATTTCAAATATAGTAGTTTAATCTCCAATAATTATTGAATTTTTTCCGTTAAATAACAAAACAAAATAAATTCATACAAAATCATTGAAAATACATTTATCACAAAAAACAATAAATAATTACTAAAATACTATAAATATTTAAATTTAGTTTATATAAATATATAATAAATACAGATTAAGAGTTTAAAATCATTATTAATACATATTAATTTTTCTATAAGTTATTTTCTTGAGCTATTACTTGTTATAAGTGAAATTAGATATTTACAATATTAGGTAAAATTTTTAAATTATTATTAATTTCAATATTATGTTATAATTATTTTTCTACTTTTCATATTTTTTTTCAAGTTTATTACATGATTTCTTTATTTTAACTTTTCAAAATCTAGTTATGTTAAATATCCTATTATTTAAATACTTAAATAATATGTTAAATATTTAAGTTTTAAAATATTAATTTTATTGAACTTACTTATCCATAAAATCATAATTTATACTATTATTACATAATTTCATTTTTAATTTGGTAATATATTAAATTTTTAATTTTTTTAATTTCAATATTATGTTATAATTATTTTTCTAATTTGAAGAAATTTTTTAAATTTATTACATAATTTTGTTATTTTAACTATTTAAAACCTAGTTATGATAAATATTTAGTTATTTAAATGTTTAAATAATCTATAAAATATTTACAATTTTATTTATGTGAAGCTATTACATATTGTTAAATATTTGAAAAACATTTAAATTGCTAATCCAAAAAAATATAATTTAAACTGTTACTACATAATTTCGTGATATATTTTTTAAAATTATAATTTTTTTTTTGTTTTTAATAAATATTTTAAAGTTATTATATAATTTTGTTATTTAAATAATTCTTAAATTTTTAGTCCAAACTTTCTTTAGATAGATATAAATAAAAAGCAGGGGAGAGGATAAATAGGAATTAGAGATCATTTAGGAGAGAAAATATCTACTAAATTATAAATAATTTTGAAGATAAGTAGGAATTAGAGATAATTTAGAAGATAAATAGGAATTAGAGATAATTTTGGAGAAAGTGGGTGATAATGAGGGGGTAGTTTAGGAGAAATTTTAGGAGAAGAGATTATTTAGGTTATTGGGAAAATGCATCTCATTCTGTGGTTACGACTATCAACTAGGGATGTCAATGGGTCAAGTTAAATGATAAATCCGGTTTGACCTAACCTTATAAGGGTCGAGCTAGGATCAAGTATAATCAGCTTTAGTGTTGGGTTAGGGTTTTGATTCCTTACAGGCTCATGATTCCCTACAAGCTCATGATTCCCTACATGTATACAAGTATTCTTGCAATTTTTTGACTTCTAACTCTATAGCCTTAAAGTTTATGATTTATTTATATGATGATTTTGTTTTTTTTTCTTTTTTTTAAATGGAAAAAGTGACACATTAAAATCAATAAAACAATTTCCTAATTTAAATTAATGGATTTTAGGTCTTTAAAACATATTAAAAATACATTTGAAATGCTATGGGTCAAGTTGGGTCGGTATAGGATTAGACCCTATAGTTTTGGGTCAGGTTCGAAAATCATGTATTTTTATCTGGGTCATGCCGGTTTGGGTTGGGGCACTAGAGGGTTGATATCCCTACTATCAATAGGTTGGGTCTGGATCAGGTTCATGTCGAATCAGTCCATCCTGATTAATAGTCAGTTATATTGGGTCCAGATCCTATTATACGAAAAACTATATTTGTTAATTTAAATAATAACTTAAAGTTTAAATTTTGATAATATGACTAATAAAAATGATAGAAAATACTAAATTATTTATATGTTAATAAATTAAACATTTGTAACTAATACTTTCCTATTTATTATCTATCTAAATTACCATTTCAAATATATAATATGATAATAAATTATAAGAAAATTAATATATATATATATATCAGGTCTGAATCGATTTGGGACAGATAAGAACCTAAACTAACCCAATTATTAATTGGGACAAAATCAAGATTTTTAAAACTGAACCGAACAAGGAATCATTCTACGATTTGGTTTCTGGGGAAAACATTCTAACTAAACGGACGACCTACTTTAACAAAAAAATTAAAAAACAAAAAGCGATCAAAAGCCATTGTTGGGTCGATAGTTTGACAGTTTGACCGCTTAGGTTAGTAGTTTCTTGACCAAATCAACAGTTTTTGGGTAAATAGCGGTTTTGGAGTGAAACAAAACCAGTCCATGGTTTTATGGTCTGGCCGTTCGGTCCAGTCCGATATTGAAAACATTGAACAAAATCATGAAACCAGAACCGTTATAATTTATTCGGTCAATTCAGATTCATCGAATAGACCCGATCCATTAACAGATCTATTTGTAGTCTAGGTCATTGGTGATACCACTAGGGGTGTAAATGGATCGAATTTGAATCGGATCATACAATATCCGAATTCAAATCCGATTAGAAAATTCGATATAACATCTAACGGATATTGAAAATTAATATTCGAATATTCAATTCAATTTGAATTTGACTAATTAACTATTTTAGGTAATTAATAAATATATAAAATAAGTATTTATTTATATAAAGCATATAAATCATTTATATAATTTAATTATTATATCTATAAACTATATAAGAATTTAAATATTTTATATATTATATATAAGAATTAAATAATCAGTTGAATTTGATATTTATCTAATCGAATCGTGTCATATCCAAATTCGAATCCGATTGACTATTCAGTATGAATAGGATGTCTAAATTCAACTCATTAGATATTCAAATTATCCAAATTCAATTTGATTATGTAAAATATCAAATTCGAAATCATATTTTTGAATACCATTGACACCCCTAGATACCCGTCCAACTGATGTTTAAGCCCAATTAGACAAAAATCCCTTGAGTTATCATTACTTATTAAGTATGTGTTTGGTATAACTTTCATTTATTAAATAAGCATTTGTACTTGATTTATCTTCAAAACTGAGAAAAGTACTTGATAAACTGTTTATGGACAACTAACAACTAGGTGCCATTAGGTCCCACATTAGTGGAACAGTGAATAGACGCTCAACCATTAGAATAAACGTTAAAATGAATTTTCCCCCAACGTTAATACACACATAAATCAAAACCCGCTTTTGTAAATATCAATATGTACAAAAAAAAAATGTTAATTTAATGATAACATGGCGGTAATTTAATACATGCCCATCACAAAATGCCCACGAAAAAAAAAATAACACGCTAAGTAACTAACATGATAAAAGCTTTTCATTTTAGCCTCTCCCTCTCTCCCTCTCCAAATCCTTATCCTTGCTACATCCGTTTGTCAACCCTACGACCTACCAACTCACTCTCAATCTGTGTAAACCTTAGTGGACCTCCTTTTTTGATGGTCACTAAAATTATGAAACTACTTTACTGGGGAAGTTGGCTAGCTATAGACTGGAGTTTCAATTTGAGGTAAATGTGCAAAGCTCAACTTCCCAACTTTAACGTAATTGATATTCTTTAACCATCAAGTAAAAAGTACATTTGATAAGTAAACTTAAGTAAATTGGGCCAAGAAAGATGAACTCAACGATCGACGATAAATAACTTATACAAGTTACTTTTGGACAAGTCATCTAGAAACCTAAAGTACCTAACAGTCCAAACGCCATTTCAGTTTCCTACCATTGTTTTCTTCAGTAAACCTTTTTCTTTCTTATTTTTTATTTTTTTTATTTTTACTTATTAAAATGCTTTTCATATATTGTCTAGTGTAGTGAAAAATGTCTAATGATTTGGCTCCCTTGGATAAAGCCGTGAAATACAATCTTAATGGACAAAAACCAATGCTGAATCTGCCAAGAAACACAATCCATTGTGAAGGTGAAGCCCAATTATTTGTACAAATAAATTCATCTTATCGTAGAGAAACAGGGAGGTACAACAGAGGTTCCCTCATTCTGTAGCCTGTTCACTGGATGCATAATTACAACATAGCACCTAGAATCTGCAGCTTGAACTTACAACACTCTCGATAGAGGAGCCCTACACAAAAGTGAAAAAACAAAAACTCAACAGAGAGAGAGACAAACAAAGTGATTAGCTGTTTATAAGAAACCATAGTTAGGGGATTTTCTTATTTTCTATAGTATCCAAGAGAAAGTATCTCCACACTGCCAAAGGTCCATAACGATTTCATCCATCAAAATGTCCAGTATGTCCAACTCGACTTCAGTACCCGCCTCAAATGCTTCAATCTCAAAATCTGTCCATTTCCCCAACGCATGACTCGTCTCCCTCTCTATTATCTCATCTGGGATTTTTCCAGCAAAATCAGACCACCTTCTAACCTCATCGTAGACCTCTTGTAGCAGCAACTCTCTACTCATGTGCAGTGGCAGTTTCGCCCATGTCTTGTATCCTGATTTACAGTAATGACTATATTTGGAGTCCAAGCACTCTATAATACAGTCAAAAAGAAAACTCCGAAGTAGGAAACCTTCTTTTGCTTCCTTAAAACTCAGATTACAACTGTAACTTCTCCAAAAGGTATCAGCAAGAGCATCCAACTTGTCAAGCAGGGGGCCTGTGAGGAAGCTTGCCATGCCATCTGCATGGCTCAAGGTAATATTTCCAAACATCAGCTCAGCATGCATGATAACCTCCCTGGCATCGTCGAGCTTGGTTCCTGTTAGGCCGATATTTGCAAGATCAATGCTATGAAATATCCTGGAAAGAATGCCCGTGGAATCTATTGCAACCTCATATCCAGCCCTCCTCATGTTGAAAGATGTGGCAGAATCTGACAAATCTGCATCAATGAGTGATGATGGCTGTGATTGATCATATGAACAACCCATAGATTCAGAGTGCAGGTTATGTCCTGGTATCAGAAGCACATAAAATTAAATTAGAAAAAAAAAAAAACCTTAACAAACAGAAGAGATAATTTAATATAAATTTTAATGTCTGGAATTGGAATTTCTGATAACTGTATCCCTATTCCCTAGCACATCTTCTACTGAAAACATTCAGTGAAGCAGAGAACTTGCATTACAGTTTCCTACCTGAGCTGTCATCAAGACTACCAGAATAGCAACTGTCATTAGAGAAACAAGCTTCAAGAACTGATCCTGGGCTGGGATGATCAGTATCATTAGAATGCAGTAAACCAACTTGTCCCCCTTCTACCTGAAGAAATTGAAAATCACAGCCTACAATTGTCAGGTGAAAATGTTTACCAGTGCACCAGCATTTAATAAAAACATATATTAATGTAGAGAACAAAATTAAATAAACTGATGAACTTGTAGAGATGCAGGTTTCAGCATATGAACCTAATTACAGAAGATGCATGCAAGGAAATACAAATGTCCAGTAATCCTTCCTATTTAGTTGAGTAAAAATTGGCAAAGGAGTAGCAACAGAAAATACCAACTCATAATCCATGCATGTTTACTTGAAAGAAAACGTTTGGCTGAAACTTGAGAAGCAATAATTTGTGCATACAAAGAACACAGACAAGATTCTGAAATAAAAGATTACTTGTACAGGGAAATCAACCCATAACTAACACCTGTTTCTAGAGAGAGAGAGAGAGAGAGAGAGAGAGAGAATCCAACATTGAAGTTCCTAAGGCTGCATTTGGAAACAGTGCAAAAGGAGTGTAAATGCAATTATGCAGAGTGCATTTTGGTCCATACAAATGCAAAGTTGGTTTAGTTTTGCACTGATAAATTACTTTCTTGTCAAACAAGTTTTAGTTGTAATGGATGCAAACATGAATCCCAATATTGAAATATACAGTTTTAACATTGATCACTTTGGGTGAAAATTATAAATGAGATGGCAGGCTACAGTGAGAATAAGCATATAAATCTTGTGAGAATTTTAAGGGAATATTTTAGAAACTTAAAATTTTTGAATGCTCTAAATCATGGTTCCAGTGACTATTTTCTAGATATGCCTATCTTTTGCACCTAAGACTAAATTTTCTATGTAAAAGGAGGTAGAAATCAATGTTTTGGATATAAAGAGGCAGAAATATAACTAAAATATTACAGATAGAAAAGTTCTCCACCTATTTCATGGTGAAACAGATAGAGCTTAAGCCAAATTTGGATCATCAAATCTACAAGTTGGAAACAAATCCTCTAGATTGCCTACTTTAAACTTCAAGGTAAGCTTTAAGATGGCATATCTTAAACTATGATGCCCAGATACAGATATCAGCAGGTCCATACATCCACATATGTGGGAGAAGGGAATATGTTTAATATCCCAAATATGTACACATATCCTATTTATATGATTACATCATGCTTCCATATCTAGTATTTGAAGCCAAGTGACATTTCTCAATACTTGAATGAGAATCATGCCAAAGTTAATTAGCTTCTAACATGTTACAAGTTTTTTTTTTAATGGTATGATGTGTAACATACCATTTTACATATTTTGAAAGCATTAATTCCATATAGTGTATTTCAGAATCGTCAATGCAGTATCCACCACAAGGCAATGTTTTGTTGGTTAAGTATCCAACAGCAGGACTTAGGCATGTATAGGTATCCAGGAATTATAGATCTAACTGTTTTCAACCATCATTTATACACCTTGATAATTTCTTTCACATTTAGATGTAAAATTACCTTTAGATTAGGAGCACAACAGAAAAAGATTTGGTAATGTGCTACTTTCTGCATTACACCCTTTGGCACAAAAAAAGTTCTGGCTAAAAGGTGGAGAATAGATTATTTTCTACATTTTCTGCCATTCTGTATTATAGTTCCACCCTATATTTTCACGTCTTCCCCTAGGATCTGAATACAAAGTAAATTCTCAGATCTGGTGCTACACCAATGCCATGCTATTATTTCAGGCAGAAAAGTCTGAGAACACAGTTTTGAGACAGAAAGTGGTCAATTTGTGCAAAAATAAATAAATGCCAGAGGTTAGATCCATACCAATCTATCCCTCCCAAGACCCCAGATAACCAAGACCAGCATTGGGTAATGGCCTTATATGGCCTTTTAATCATTTAAGATATTTGCTAATATGCAATACAATGAATATCTAATATTTAATAAGTCTTTGACTTGAGAAAGAGGTAAAGTATTGTATTAATCTTTACCGTAGAAAATAAAAAATACAAGTATCACTCACTTATGCTACATCTTAAATATTTAAGAAGCTTATACAATAATATGCTACATTTTTCATCTTTGTTGATATAAATAAATGGCGATGTCTACTTATCAAATCAATAAATAAATAAAGATGTATTATACAGTTAAAAGAGGATTGATGCACAGTACATTATATTAACATAATGCAAATTATTTTAAAAGGACTCTTTTAAATGGATCCCCTTGACCTTCAATGATCCCCCTTACTTTTAAGCCAAGTGGAACAATGATATGAACATTCCAAACTGTGCAACTAATTGGTCATCCTCCAGATTGGCCACATGTACTGTACACAATCCACATAAGCCAAATCGCCTACAATGTTTTGACTCTTAACAATTTATTTATTTTATTTAAAAACACCAGAAAAGAGGCATTTCTCTTGCTATACAAAGGTTCAAAAGGCTGAAACTTGCCAAATGGATACAGTGACATGTCCCAAATATATGAAAATTGGGTTGCCTAAGATTCCTGGACAATATAAGACATTTAGCTATATGATCCACCTAACAATTAACCCCTGATTTATAATGTCTTTCAGAACATATGAAATAAATTATGCAGAACACAAACGCAACCTTCTGTGCCTTAGAATGGAAATTAAAGAAAATAACAACTAACCTGGAGCTTTCTATTTGTCTTGAATGCCTGACCATGTGCTGATGTGAGCTCAGAGGATTTTGGGCTACTGTAGCATGAGCTGATTCCCTCGTCAATTCCAATGGAGTTGTCTGGACATTCCTGAGAAATTGGTCCTACTGCAGTTAGGGCAGATATCAGTTCTTGGAGAATGGAAGCAGTAGTTCTCCCTGAAGCAGTACCTCCTATAGACTCATCCCTTTCTTGACAAGTCAGTTCTTTCAATTTTTGTTCCAGAAGAACACCTAGAGCATCTAGCTTCAATGGCGATGTTCTTGGAGACGGATTTCCATAGTTTGTGTCCAATATTTGCTTTTTCTGCTGAGAAACACTGCTTCCAATAAGTTCACCTTGACCCCTTCTCTTCTCCATTTGTGTAGGGGAAGAAGAGCTGATGATTTGCCTCAATGGGGAACTAAACATGAAAGAAACAATTTCATTGCCCTTTCCACCAGTTGTACCAACTCCTGCCTTGCTGGGAGACCCACTTTTGATATGGTTCCTATTCATAATGCCGGTATTAAGCTCAACTCCTTTTCCATTGGTATTCCTTTGCTTCACAATACAACTAACAGAACCTGCTTTTCCAACCTGACCACTACCATTCAGAGGCCTCCTTTTCCTGATTGAGGGCTTCAGCCGTGAAGGTGAACCATCTTGACCGTCACAGGCATTCCCCTCTGTGTTAACCACCTTACGGTTATCCAATACTCTAGAAGGCATCCTTGGTCGGGTTTGACAGTTGGCATTCCTGTTCAAAGAAGCAAAACCTTTGGTCCTATTAACAACATCACCACCAGACATGTATCTTCTACCCTGTAGATTGTTTGTTTTCGGTCTGGGTGGTACCCTATCCTTCATTGTCAGTACCTGATTTTGCCTCTGAGTCCGCTGCTTGATAACAGTAGACGCGGGTACATCCTTTTGAGACTTGTAACGCTGCCCCATCATGCAGGAATTGTCCTGATTTTCTCGAAAGGGAGGTCTCCTGTCTGTAATGTTTTCAGTCCGTATGTGCATGTTAGCCTTGGAATGAGCAGCAACTGATACTTGCCGCTCCTGATTTTTCTGAACAACCATATCTCTCTTCTGATCAAGAGAGGATATAGGTGATCTAGGTTTACTCTTCCCTGACCCTTGAGGGGGAGAGTTGCTCAAGTCCGAGAAAGATGATGCAAATCCTGGCTCTTGCTCTTCAACGCTTGATCTAAAATCTACAACATCTAGAAAATTACCACAACTTTTACATGATGCCTGCCCCTTCAAAGGCTTGGCAGCGCTTACAAAATTTTCGGATTGCTTAGAATGATCCAGTGGTATAACTGTTGTTCCCTCTATCATGATTTCATCCCTTGGAGGACGATGGAGAGAAGGGGTATAAGTAAGAGCACATGTTGCCCTGCTAGTAGATTGTAGCCCAGGTTCCAAAATCTTCGTAGCAGCTTCCATCAACCTAGCTGCGTTTCTTCCGGAAAGAATCCTCGGGCTCTTCACCGGAGAAACAAGCTTCTGCTGATGCTTTTTTGAACGTGATAAAACTCCTTTGAATTGCAGCGCCTCGGCTCCAAACCTGTTAACTGAGCGTCTCTCAAACAACCTTGTCTTTTGAAGCTTCTGAGGTCTTGCTTCCATCTTCGTCTGACCCTTCTCCAAATTCGAATCTTCATTATCACAACGGAAGAGCTCAGAACTTCTATTACTAGGATTATTCGTATACTTCTTCTCCTGGTTGGGGGAAAAATCAGAGGATGTAGGTTTTTTTGCCTTATCTCGACGGACGGTTGGCATGGACTCCAGACCCATTAACCTGGCGACCAAACTCGGTTGTCGCATTTCATGGTTTTGTTCAGAATAAATGGTATCAAGTTCGGTCTTTTTAGAATTAGGAAAACCCCCACGATTTTCATCAGCAATCTGATATATATATGAAAAGGGAGGAAAGATGAGAAGAATAACAAACATGTCATTTAGATCAGAGTTCAAAGAAGCAAGTAAACATCGTACCAGAAGTAGCTTGGCCATTGGCAACTTCTCATCTCCATTGAACTTCTTGGAAGCACGTTTCGCTCGAGCTGAGACAACGAAAAAATAGAAGTTGATTTTTTTGGGCAGTGCCATGTAACCGGAGAAGTAAATATATTGAAAAGTAATAAAAAAAAAAAAAAAAACCTGTAGCTTTAGATCATTGAAGAGAAAATGAACCTGGTGGAAGCAGTTTTTTAGAAAAAAGCTTCTTTTTGGCTAGTCTCCGGTTCCAGTCGAAGAGCTGAAAGAAGATACCGACGCAACCACCGGGCCTCTGAGGCCGCTTCTCTGAAATAGCTAATGTTGAACATGTTTTCCCTGAGGTATCGTTCATTTCTCTCCCGCCAAAGAAGAAAAAATATAGAGCGCGAATTAAATGTTCTTCACAAGTTCTGCTCTTAAACTAAAGACCAAAAAGGTTAATAAAAAAGCTTCCTTTGAGGATATACCAAGGCGAAGAATATATCATTGAGATCCCTAGAAGTATCTTGAAGGCGCCTGAAGCATCATAGAGCAAGATCTGTCAACTCCAGAAAGACTGACTATACACGAATCTTCATCTTCATACACAACCCTTCCCCAATGCCCTCAATCTGAACAACAGAACTTTCTCCTTGCCAACTCCTCCATGAGCCCTCGAAGTGTCAAAATACTTGAAGTCTAGTCTCATCGAACAAAACCTTCTCAAATGCAGCTCCGATAACTCAAATCACCCCATGAAAATACCCCAATCATCACCAGACGACAACCTCCAACGAAATGCCGTACATTTCATAGCGAAAGAAATTCCGTATGAACTCCCCAAAAAGACCCTCTTAACCCCTGAGAATCCTCGAAAGTCGAAAGCAAACCAGCTTCAGAACTGGAAAGACGAAGATCACAGTACACAATAATCTACCCCTGCAACTACTGAAAACCATTTCCATCTCTTCACGCAAGGATCAAGGACTGTTCTCACGACCAAATTACTCAAATGGAAAAAATGCAATATTGACTTGGATGCCAAGCCACGTTCACTTGATCACGAACCCTAGAAAACTCCATCTATAGCTCCTGCAATGACTGAAAAGGCAAGCTCTGATCAAGCCCCCCTCACTATTGCAAGTCTAGTGTCACACAGGAAAAGAGTGCGTAGGGTAGGAAGGGGGCTAGATGCGCAGGTTAAGCAGAGAAAGACAAGCGTCCTCTCTTCTCAATTCTCTTCAACTGGTGTTAAATTTGGAGTAAAAAGAAAATAATTAAAAAAAAATCCAGGCAGTAAGAATTAGAATGCAAACAAAGAAGAAAGTTTGCAAATAAAAACGTATATAGTCTGCACTTCTGTCCATATTGAGAAAGACGAGACTCTCTGTCGCGTCTTGTCCACTTCATTTCCTTCCCTCTCCTGTTTCCTGTTCGTACGTGCAGCGTTCTTTTCAAAGCCCCCCAAAAAAAAAAAAATTGCAATTTATGATTTTAAGGGCACGTGAATCCCTAGCAAGTATTAACGATTTTAACGTTGAGATCTATCTTTCTTGAATCAAGACCGTTGGATTCGATCGGCAACCTGTGCATTTCGATCATTGACCCAATAGTCAAAGTTTCCACATTGTTTTGACTATTTTAAACAGTGGATTGCCCGTATGAAATCCTGTAACTTGGAATGAAAAATCGGTGGTCAACACTGTATCAGAATCGTATAATTGAGGCCAACTGTGTGACATCAACACTCAATTATCAGGTGAGCAGACCAAAGCAGACCAGCCGTTGGTTGGTTTGGTTGGAACTTGCAAGAGATCCTATCATTATCATCATAGTTTGTTAAAGCAATCCGACGGTCCTGGGTGAATCATAATGGACGATTCATCATGTTCCAGAAAACTTTTGCCGGGGCCCTTTTTAGGCCACGTGAGCAAAGAGAGATACAGATACTGGGCGGAGCTGAAGAAAGCCTTAAAAAACCTTTCACCGTCGAAAAACGTGACGTGACCGGCAAACACACAACGATCGTTCAGCAACAGCAGCAGGGGACCGTGACATATCGCTTTCGTGAGAGTTGTCTCGTTAAAAGTTGTCTTTTCACACGAGAGAAGAGAAGAGAACATCTCTCTCTCTCTCATAAATGTGGGACGTGACACGTGAGTGGTGGAATAGAATTACAGGTCCGGGTGACAAAGAAGAAAGAACCCCAAGGAGGCACGGAATCTTGCTCTCCCTCTGAGAAGAGATGGCATCTGGGTTAAGGAGACTGTCCACATCATCACTTGCCACCTGGCAAACAGTGATCATGCCATCTTGTCTATAATAAAAAAGCATAGAGGGACAGGTGAGAACTGAGAAGGCAGACGTATGATCGATGACTGACTGGGGGGGCTGGGGGTCCCTCCCTTTTCAGAAAAATCAGATGGGGACAATCCGAGCCCGCACCAACCGAGCAGAATTCCCTTCTCCCTGTGCATTTTGCAAAAGCGAATTGGTTTTTGTCTTTCATCACAAAGTTATCAGGAATTCACAATTCCCTTCTCCTGGTCCTCGGGGACGTTTCAATGGATTATCGTTATTGTCTCATCTGTGGCTCCGCTTCACAATTCAGATAAGGGACCGGCTGCAAATTAATGTCGGCCAGGCCAGGTTGGTTGTTTCCGGGCCCCGGCCGGTAATAGTCTGATAGAAAGGAAAAAAAACCATCTGACTGGGGGAATATTTTGATTTTGGGGAACTTCCATCTCGTTTTCACTTGGCAGGTTGGCTAGTCGCTCTCGAGTCTCAGGTTCAGTTCCTTGTGGTTGTGGTTGGAGTTTGTAGCAGTTTTTATAGGGAAATTCACGGGGGTAACATGGACCAGGAATATTCCTTCTCAAGGTCCAGTGATACGGATACATCATCAACTTCCCTATCCCTCCTCTACTCCTCCTCCTCCTCCCTCGTAGTCAAATACAATCGGTTCACAGTATGGTAATGACACAGGAAGGAGTCTCTGTCTCTCCACTCCACGGCTTAACCTCACGCGCTAATGGAGATTAAAATATATATCTGTCAAAGTGCATCATTGAACTTAAACAAGTAGATTGACAGAAACTCGTCAATTGGGTGGTTAGAATCATTGAAGCATATATTGAAAACGAATTTCCCGAAAACATCCCTTTCCATAATGAAATCTGCCAACAGACTGTTTGTGTGTATGAGTACGACTGTGAAAGAAAGAACTGAGTGTGTCGGTGTGTGTGCCCGCGCGTGTTAACACTTACACCACAAACATCTCAATCTGAGCGCCCTACCGGCCCCCGAGTCCCAGACTACCAAAAGGGTGTGGCAACTGGTAAGCAACTTAGATTTATTTAGATATCCTGTAACTTTAAATCATGGGATAATAAACCAGAGTTCTAGTTTTAGTTTGTTATAAAACCTAGCCTAGCCAACTGAAATGCTAAATACATTTGCAAGACGGCAGACAATAAGATCAACAGATGAGGAGGGCATGATTGGAATTAATGCTACCCATTGACCCAAAACCGGAAAAAAAAAAAAGACTCAATCCTAGTCCCAGCCTCGCCGGTCGATATGAATTAACTTGTACAACATCCCAATGAAAATAAAAAAACAAAGATATATCAAATCAAAACCTCTTCCGTTTCATGGACCTCCAAGCCTTGGCAAATAAAGGACGGGTTTGGGGTCTGTGTTTGTGCACACTCAGTGGAAGGGGAGGGGGTACAACAGGGACACGATCGAGGTCTTATACTCTTATATGCTATGGTGGGAGATGCACAGTGGTGAAGAACCACACCAGATCTATCTTCCCAATCCAAACCATCTCTCCATTACGTACCCACCCCAAATTAGATATTTGGTTGATGATATCTCTTTGCTTCTTACATGTTGACCCATAAGGGCCAATAGTATGGTTAGCCTCCCATCCCAATCCACTAACCATAGTTACATTGAATGACCTTCCTCTAAAGCTCGTTTTTCTCTTCCCCATATCTCAAAATCCACTTACCAATGTAAAAACTAAAAACACCTCTATCATCGATGTAAATTTGCAAACATCCCGGACTTTATATCGATATGAGAGTGAAAAATTACACCGATTTTTTCGAAGTAAAAAATTACTCTCTTCTTCCATGGAGGGAAATAGGCAATGAGTTTACTTTCGTCCACCGACATGATGGTATGAGTAACGGCTATTTTTCCATTTCCTCTTGCTCATGGCTGGGCTTGCCCAAGGAGACACGTGGCCATTCAGTCATCGCCCAATCACACATTGGCATAGCTCGGTCACGTCGGCATAGCTTCCCCATGTCGAGTCAACTCGGCCATGTTGGCTCAGCTCGACTACATTGGCATAGCCTGGCCGAACTATGTTACTATCGTGGTCCCCCGCCTTATCCCTCCAACCACGTCAGCTACACGTCATGCGGATAAGCCCAACTACGGATAAGGGTGGGAAGACAACTCTGTCGAGGAGTAGGACTCTACCCCGATAACCTCGGTGCAGAGTTCTATCTCGATTATCCTAGATTAGGGATAGTCTAGCACCCATACAGTTACTTTGCTCGGACCAGCACCCTCATCGCTCGGCCCCACCATTCACTGCCCTCTCACTGATTTAAGCGTCAGAGTGTCTACCTAAGGACAATTCCTCGGGCCTCTGACTTCTTCTCTTGATCACAGGTTACATAGCGCGGCACCGTCCTTGTAAGCTCAGCACCACCCAGTCAGTAAGGAATATCCGGTTGCTCTCCTCAGTTTGTGCACTACCTCAGATTGGCGCCATCTATGGGAACGCACAAAAAACTTCCTAGAAAAAAATCCAATGCCAGGTAGCCTCAAAACCGATCAAGATGCCTAAAAACCAGTCTGAACGATCAGTAGGTTGTTCCCCATCTCGGGAGAACCGACATCACAGCCACTCGCATCACGAAGCCACGTAGCCCTCGATCGAAGTCGACCCAGCGCAGTTCCGAGCTATGCAAGAGAAGGTCGACAAGATCTTCAAGTTCATGTAGGCACTGGGGTCTGTCGCGCCGCCCAATAGGGTCGTACCCGCTCACACCCCAACGCGCACGTAAGACGATCATCGGAAAGAAGACCCCAAAGTACGTCGGTCGGATGTGAGGGGAGCGCGGTCCAAGCGAGAGAGGCAGGACACGACCCGAAGGCCCGCCTCTACTGTTTGCTCCCGCGAGTAGGATCACCACAGCTATATATGCCAGTCAACTCGGATCCCCACCAGAGAGAGGCTCGGCAAGAGGATGCCGCCTTCGTGGTCTTCGTTGCCGAGTCAAGCTTAACGAAGGACTGCCCTGCATGACCTAAGAAGGAGAAGGCAACCCACGCTGCGTCCCCAGATGACAAAGATGTCAAGATCAAAGAGCTTCGGCAACGTCTAGAAGAACTGGAGCGCACTCAGACCCATAAGAGTGTGATGCTCACCATGGACCAGCCAGCACAGGATGCCACACATACTGTCAAGGAGTCACCCTTCGTCCAGGACATCATGGAGGAGATGCCCCCCGCTAGATGGCGAGCCCCCTAGTTTGGCAAATACAACGAGAACACCGACCCTTTTGACCATGTCGCAGCACTCAAAGCTTAGATGATGTTGCATGGCGCGTCGGAAGGACTGATGTGCAAAGCCCTTATAGCCACCCTGCAAGGTCCAGCCTTGGTGTGGCACTTCTCTCTGCCATCGCGCTTCATAACGTCATGGAACCAGCTGGAAACCCAGTTTCTGGCATAGTTCACTGCTAGCCAGAAGCATTGGAAAACTTTGGTCAACCCCATGCAAATCCGATAGAGGAAAGCAGAGACCCTTAGAAATTACCTAGCAAGGTTCAACAAGGAAGCACTCCAGGTTAGGGACTTGAACCAATCGGTTCTTAGATACGGCCATACAACACAAGCTCCGCCCTTCCCCGTTCAACTTCTCCATCTCCAAAAATCCTTCTCAAATGCTAGTTGCGCTAATGAGTTATGCATAGAAGTATATCAATGCTGAAGAGGCTCAACCACAGCTCAGAAACGAAGAAGAGAAGCCCGACAATAAGAGGAGAGACACCAATGAGCAGAAGTCCAAGAGGTTGGACAAAGATCACAACAGACGAGATCGCCGACCAAACCATAGATCTCAGACCCCTCCACCAACTTACCGGAATTTGATGCCGCTCAATATTTCATGGTTTGAAATTCTGATGCAAATCCGTGACTGCAACTACGTCAGGTGGACCGAGAAGATGAATACGCAAAGTAACAAGAGGAATTAAAACAAATACTACAAGTTCCACAAGGACCACGACAATGACACGGAGAACTGTTTTGACTTGTGCAACCATATTGAAGATCGATCAGGTGTGGTTACCTCAGTGGCTTCACCGATAGAAGTGAGAGGCCAACCCAAGAAGAGCAGAGAACGAATGATCGGCAACTACCACCTCGTGGCCCCCCAGCCAGCGTTATCCATGTCATATCAAAAGGAACCGCTATCGGAGGGGAGTGCAGCTAAAGTTTGAAGAAATATGCTTGGTTGTGCGAGATGGATGACCGGGGGCACAAGAAGAAGCGCAGCCTATCTATCACCTTCACCGACGATGACCTCTGAGGGGTCCAGACACCGCCCAACGACGCCTTGGTCATCATAGCCGAGGTGGCTAACTTTGAGTTGCGGCGGATCCCAGTTGACATAGAGAGCTCTACCGACGTATTATTCTAAGATGCATTCGAAAAGCTCAACATTGACAGAGAGTGGCTTACGTCGGTCAACACTCCCTTGGTGGGATTCTCGGGAGAGCCCCTCCTGCCCACTAGGAGAATAACTCTTCCCCTCTTAATCAAAGATGGCAACGTCACTGCAATGACTATGGTAGACTTCATCGTGATGCGTTGCCCCTCCTCTTACAACGTGATCCTTGGTAGACCGACCCACAATGCCCTACAGTCCACAGTCTCGACATACCACCTCGTTATGAAATTTCCAACCAAGTATGGCATAGGGGTGGCACACGAAGATCAGAGAACAATGCAGCACTACTATCAGCTTTCCTACCGAGGACCACATCCAACCACCGAGACACTAATAGCGGAGGCCTATGACTTACGCGATGAGTTAAAGGTATAGCACGACCAACTCGTGAAACACCTCATCCAGGTCCCCCTCTTTGAAGAAGATCCTGAAAAAGACAGTCCAAGTTGGCTCCCTACTAGATGACCACCTTCGAGAAGAACTTGTGCAACTACTAAGGAACAACGCCAATGTATTCGCTTGGTTGACAGCGGACATGCCCGGGATCGACCCTGAAGATATCACACATTGGCTGAACGTTGACCCATGCTACCAACCTGTGAAGCAGAAAAAGAGGAGCTTCGCCACAAAGCGGTGGCAAGTGATCGCCGACGAAGTACAGAAACTGCTCGATGTTGGCTTTATTTGGGAAGTCAAGTACCCTGACTGGCTGGCCAACGTAGTAATGGTGAAGAAGGCCAATGGGAAGTGGAGGATCTGCATCGATTTCACCGGCCTAAATAAGGCCTACCCCAAAGACAGCTTCCCCCTACCGAGGATCGACTAACTCGTCGACGCTACGGCGGGGCATGAGCTACTAAGCTTCATGGATGCCTTCTTAGGTTACAACCAAATCCGGATGACCAGGAGCAAACAATTTTTATCACCGACTACAGCCTGTACTACTACAAAGCAATGCCCTTCGGCCTCAAGAACACCAGTGCCACTTATCAGCTGCTAGTGAATGAGGTATTCAAAGAACAGCTCGGCCAAAATGTAGAAGCGTATATCGATGATATGCTTGTAAAGAGCAAGAAAGTCGAGTGTCACTTGGTCGACCTTCGCAAAGTCTTCGACACCCTTAGAAAATACAAGATGAAGCTAAACCCAACCAAGTGTGCTTTTGGTGTTGGCTCTGGCATGTTCTTGGGGCTCATGGTGACACAGAGAGGGGTCGAAGCGAACCTGGAGAAGATAAAGGCCATTCTTAACATGCCATCTCCCTGGACCCATAAAGAGGTGCAACAACTCACCAGAAGAATAGCCGCCCTCAGCAGGTTTATGTCTAAATCCACGGACCGATGTCTCCCTTTCTTCAAAGCCCATAAGCGACCAAAAGATTTCTATTGGACCGCAGAATGTGAGCAGTCTTTCCAGAAGTTGAAGCAGTACCTGAGCTCGTCACCTCTCCTGACTAAGCCAAACCAAGGGAACGGGCCATTGCTCTACCACTCGGTTGGAGACGAGGTCGTCAGCTCGGTGCTGATTAAGAAAGAAGACCGGGTACAGAGGTCGATCTACTACAAGAGGCAAAGTCCTTAGCGGCATAGAGACCCAATACTCCATCCTGGAGAAGTTTGCCTTAGCTCTCGTTACAGCCGCCAGAAAGCTCCGACCCTACTTCTAGGCCTACAACATCTAAGTACTTACGGACCAGCCCCTTAAGAAAATATTGTAGAGGCCGGAAGTATCTAGCCACCTAGTCAAGTGGAGCGTAGAATTAAGTGAGTTCGACATCAAGTACACACCCCGACCGGCGATCAAAGCCCAATCCTTAGCAGTATGGACTCTGCACGTATATGGCTCGTAGAAGTAACAGGGTAGCGATGCCAGTCTTATCCTCCTCGGCCCAGACGATCCAGTTTTGGAACACACACTCAGGTTTGAGTTCAAGGCGTCCAACAACAAGGCTGAGTATGAAGCCATAATTGCTGGAATCCGCCTTGCCTCGGACCTCAAGGGCCTAAATAATCGAGGCCTTCAGCGACTCGCAACTAGTGGTCAATCACATCCATGGCCAGTTCGAGGTTCAGACCCCCTCCATGGTGAGTTATCTACAAAAGGTGCAGGAGCTCACTCAACAGTTTGAGCATTTCAATATTTAGCAGATCCCTCGAGCCAATGCCCTTTCGAAACTGGCCAGCTCGTCGTAGACCGACCATTACTTGACTATACGACTGGATACACTAGCCCAGCCAAGCATCGCATCGATGACCCCTCGTCCTCCCATTACAACACGGCCCATCTTGGATGGACCCCATAATCGAGTATCTTCGAGAAGGTGCTCTCCCAGAAGACCGAGCAGAAGCGAAGAAGCTCCAACACAGGGCAGCCCGGTACTGCCTTATCTAGGGCAAGCTTTACCGCCACTCCTACACTCTTCCATACCTGAAGTGTCTCCCCCCAGCCGAAGCAGACTACGTCCTCAAGGAGATACATGAGGGCATTTGCAGAGATCACCTTGGTGCACGCACATTGGCCCATAAGGAACTCTGATAGGGCTACTTCTGACCGACGATGAAGCAACATGCTCATCACAAACAATGGGACATAGTTCACCGACAAGAAGTTCGAAGCCCTCTATGTCGACCAAAAGATTGATCATCAGACTACCACAGTGCACCAACCCCAGAGTAACGAACAGGCCGAGGTAACCAACCAAACCCTACTACATGGCCTAAAAATGTGCTTGGACCAAGCCAAGGGAAGTTAGGTTGAGGAGCTACCGAGCATACTCTGGGCAGACAGGATGACCCCATGGACCACCACTGTAGAGACCCCTTTTAGCCTGACCTATGGGGCCGAGGCCATAGTCCCCGTGGAGATAGGTTCCCCAACTATCCAGACCGAGCTAATCAACAAGGGGTAGAATGATGAAGATCTGTGCGTGGAATTGGACCTAGTAGAAGAAGTCTGTGACCGAGCACATGTAAGAATGGTCGCACAATAGTAGAGGATGGAAAAGCACTATGACTCCAAAGTGAAAAGACACAAATTCAAGATAGGCGACTTCGTCCTAAGTAGAGTCATAGTCCCCACACCCGAAGAAAGCAAGCTCGAACTAAACTAGGAAGGGTCGTACAGAATCACCAGGGTCCTCAAACTAGGCACTTATAAACTCAAAGACCTCGGAGGTCAACCAATACCGAGGAGTTGGAACTTGGTAAATCTCAAGATGTATTACCAATAAATCTACAAGCAATAAAAGATTCTTTCTTCTCTTAAGCTACATGAGACCAGAAACTAAGCATCCCATGGCTGAGAGCTCGGAAATCGAATGATCTCGGACAACTGTACCTTGGTCAGCAGAAGACTCGGTATGCCGAGGCATAGCCCGGCTTGGCTCGCACAATAACCTGGTCAGCCATGCCTCATCCAACTAAAGAAATCGAAAGATCCCGGATAACTACACCTCAGTCAACAGAAGACTGGTGACACCGATGCATAGCTCGGCCGGCCATGCCTCGGTCAGCAAACTAAAATTGCATAAGTAAGAAGAGGACGCTCGAGATACAGCCCTGCTCGACCCATGCAGTAGCCCGGTCGGCCACACCTTGGCCAAAAAAAGAAAAATGCACAAGTAAAAATAGCAACAACAACGAGATGCATGTATATAGTCAACATAAAGAAAAGTTGATGTTCAACTTAAGATGGTCCATTACATCATTTAAGGCTCAGTATGCCAATACAAAAAAAAAAAAAAAGAAAGTAAGGACAGAAAAAGCATAACTTCGAAGAAACAGTCGCTCAATCCTCAGTAGTAGAATCAGCAGCCCCGCCTATAGCTTCAGCCTCGTCCCCAGCCTCTTCATTGGCTTCCTCGGCGGAACCCTGTGGAGTATCCAGATCGCAAGCTCCCGAGCCCTACGACTCCTCGGCCAGCTTCGGGTGGCGGCTAAGGATCCTTTGATGGAAGACATTGAGTACAGCCGCGAAGGAAGCCTTAGCGTACTCATCCTTGTGCAGTTGCATCTCCTTTGACGCCTTATACTGGTTGACTCCCTCCTCGACAGCCTCTCTTGCTCTGCCTTCAGCTCAGAGATTTCCTACCTCAACCCGCGGACAACACTGGCCTGCTCAACCAGTTGCGCCTTAAGCTCGACCACCTCTCTCTCTAATGCGGCCGACCATACTCACGTAGCCTGAAGCCTGGTCAATTGCGCCTTCTACCGCAAATATTCAAAGTGCTCTCGCTCGTATAATGATCAAAGGTCCCTAAGACGATCGACCAACGCGACAGCTGCACAAGCATTCTGGAGATGAAGAGTGATGAGCATAAAAAAAAACAAACAAACAAACACAAGGGGTAAGTAGGAATTCACTTGGGTCGCAGACCGCAGAAGCACACACTCTAAGGCTCCGTTGCCGACCCCCACCAACTCCCGAGCCATGGACATAGTCATGATCCCTCGCAGCAAATGCTCGGGAACCCCAGGCGTTTCTAGGTTGCCATCAACACAAACCGACCATCGCAGCATGTGTAGGCCCGAGCTGCTGCTACCCATCTCTATCCTCGATGCCCCCGTAGGACGACGAGCCCCTTTAGGGTCAACCACCATGATGTCATCTTCCTCGGCCTCCCGCTGTCGAACCCTCCTGTACCTATGGGCCGCCCTATCCGTGGATCGCGGCTAGTCCACTACCTTGGGCCAAGCCTCCGGCTGCCCGCCAGCCCGCCTTGCCTCTACTAAAGTATCCGGTGAACAATCTCCTCCTCGCTGGACATCCCGATACTTGCAACATGGAACGCCCAAGACGAGTAGAAAGCAAACAAGGAAGAAACAACTTAGCAAGCAAACAGTAAAGAAAACACACCGGCCACCCTTTCTATCAACCTGGCGAGCATCAACATCTTCGAGCATGTGTACGTGATCACATTTATTTCATGATCATGCTCAGGGCCGACCTCTCCTCCCAAGTGAGCGTCATCCATTGGGGTTGCAGCACATTTGTCATTGGCTCATGTAGCTTGGCCCGAAAAGGGAGAGCCCCAAGAATACATATAAAGAAGAATGACTCCTTCAAGTGCTTCATAAAAGAAGGAGCCCCGACCAATGACCGAACATCCTACCTACTCGAGAAATAGTAGTATCCCTGCTGGTGGTGCTTCAGCCAAAGAAATATGACATAAGGCCGATTAGAAACCTAAAAGACATGGGCACAAACTACATCGGCAACACCCTATACCAGCCCAGTACCTCGGCGACCCCCTCACTTAATGGGAATCTCAGCCCAACCTCCAAGCTATGCTCATACACGCATATCTCGCCAGATTGAGCATCAGTTTCCATCTCGCTAGACTGAGCATCAGTTCTGCCTTCATCCCGAAGGGGCCAACCTCAGCCTCCTTGATTTTGACAACCACAAAATCCCTCAACTCAGGCTCATAGTTCGAGCCATGAGAAGAGTTGGAATCGGAACTACTAGATGACCTGGAAGAGGAAGAGGACCAACGAGATGAAAGAGACATATCAGGTGATCCACAAAGTTGAGGAACGAGAACTGCCGAGCAATACCAACCATCTTCCTCACGAATGACATAGAGGGAGGGGTCCCCCCTGTCTTTTATAACCACCAAGAGCATGGCCTGAGGAGAGATCAATGGTACAGACGAAGCACCTCTGGCAACCATGGAAGACTAATCTATGTGACCGATGACGTACGCACAAAGCATTGGAAACCGAGGCAGTGCCCCCGACAAGCAATGGTTACGGCCATTAATTGCTTCGATTTGACCCTTAGTGCCAGTCCAACCACTGATGCGGATCCTCGGCTGGGCCACTCAAGAACGCCGGCCCGACTGGAATGCCCAGTACCGACCTCAATCGAGCCCTGATGCCAAACAAGTCTACACAGTCGTGCAATAGTCCGAACGAGCATTCCCCCTCCTCGACAGCAGAACTAGGGGAATGGTTCGGGAACCAAAATTTTGGTTCGTATTTAAGTTCTGCTGCCGACGATAGGAGGACTCATCGGCAACGACCATCACTGCGTAGACAAGACAACAACTCAGAATTTCCTCGGTAACGATCAACACTGCGCGGACAATATGCATGCTCGAAAGTTCCTCAGCCGAGCAATGAACTAAGAGAACCTCATCTCTCGACTTTGAAACTAGGGGAGTGGTGTCGAGGTCATGGCTGTGCTAGCCCAGAGAGACATGTGGTTGCCCAGTCATCATTCAGCCACGTCGGCACCGCTTGGCCATGTCGGCTTAGCTCGACCACATTGGCATAGCCCACCCGAGCTATATTACTTTCGTGGTCCCCTGCCTTATCCGTCCATCCACATCAGCTACACGCCACACGGATAAGCCCGACTATGGATAAGGGTGGGAAGACAACTCCACCGAGGAGTAGGACTCTACCCTGGTAACCTCGACGGAGAGTTCTATTCCAATTATCTTGGAACCCTAATCCGACCAGTAGACAGACCCCCAGCTATAAAAATGTATTACATGCTCAAGGTAGGGGATCGGATTCTAACTCCTAACACTCATAGTATTACTTTGCTCGGACCAGAACCCTTATTGCTCGGCCTGACCATTCACTGCCCTCTCACTGATTTGAGCATTAGAGTATCTACCCGAGAATAACTCCTCAGACCTCTGATTTCTTTTCTTGATCATAGGTTATATGCTCAAGGTAAGAATATCTTACCTCTAATTGAATAACATCACCCGAGGAATCCGAAACATCCACCAGTGTAGCTTCTGAGATCCGAAAGTCACGTCGAAACGACTATTTACCCTCATCCATAGCAGCTTGTAATTAAGATGTGAGGATTCCGACCAAAACGACTCTTTAGGTAGGAGATGGTGGGTTAATTCATGATTTTGGTTACCTTTATTAAATGGAAGGGTAGTTGCAAGGATGAATATATATATTTTTTTGATAGTTTATACTGTAAGATTTTAAGTGGTTTGACGAGCTGCAGTTATCAGATCTACTTGTACTATCAGATTTATCATGCGGATTTCTTTTTTTTTATTGGGATGCGCTGCTTCTATGAAAATAGTTTCTATTTTAATATGATGCAAGACATGCGATATAAGGATTTATCATGCATTTGATTTCAATCTACTTGTACTATCTTGCATCGTACCTTACGCCTAGAAAAATAACCCTCCTTTCCCATTCTCTTTCATTTAAAGTGAATGCCACTTTATTTTATTTCTCACATACTGACGAGGGGTGCCCGATTTAGTAACTGAAGGACATCTGAATATGACCTACTAATAGGACGATAGCTCAGCGAGGAGAGACTTATTAGCTGTTTAGGAGTTTGGGTGTTTAGGCACCTTGGTACCAAAGCCACTTCAGCATTCGAGTATTGAAGTGTGATACATAATCAGTTCTAGAAGCTTCTCAGTAGAATCCGAACCTCCCGGGATCACATCGCGTAATAGCAGGCCTTATCCTCTCCCCGCCTAGATTGGAAGGTAATGATCAACTTCATTGACTGATACATTACTCTCCTTCTAAAGCGGAACAGATCCTAACTATGCGAGTTAAGGATGCCCGAGTCATTTTCTGAGATCCACGACAACTCAACTATATAAGGGCATCGACCCCCAAGACCCAGGTACGCACAACTATTTAATCACTAGCACTCCAGCATTCAAGTATTCATCTCGCATCTATAATATAGTACTGACTTAAGCATCGGAGCGACCTCATCGGGTTAACCACCCCGAGTTCTCAGATTCTTTATCTTGCAGCTTGGTCCAATTTGCCACATGGCTAAGGTCCAAATCATCTTCCGACTAAAAACTTCCAGATCGCGCACTATCACATACAAATAAGAGAAGTCAAATATAAAGTAAAAGTTAATTAAAATTTACTGTCAACCCTTTTGCATTCCCATCCATTTACACCAGTGCAAATGGAAATTATACTACAACCAAGTGCAGCCATAGTCTCAGATTTTGGATCAGATTTAAGCAAAATCATTTACATTGGTTAATACCAATAAGGGCAGCCAATGGATCAGATCCCATCCAATTAAATTGGATTTTGATAATCCATTATACTTATCAGATTGAACCGGACCACTTCGTTATTTGTTGGATTGGATTAGTTTATTAACAATTTGATCCTACAACAATCCAATCCAATGTTAACCCAAAAGTTCAGAGTATATCAATATGTATTGTTTTATGCTGATACTTAAATGTGGCAGAATAGGAAATCAACGGTCATGGTAAAATTTTATTGTATTTACCTTGTATTTGTATGTATTGTGTTAGCATTGGCAATCGGTATGTATTAATTGTTACTCAGCTCTTATAAACTGATATATACAACTGCTACAAACTGTTACAAACTCATTCAATTGTTGTTGTAATTTGATTCTAAGAGAAGTTTAAATGGCATATTTTTGTTGCATTTGTTTTTAGTTTATCTTCCCATCGCTTTTTATTTCTTTAACTTGCTTTTTATGGTATAGTATTCTTAAGCAATTAAATAATTTGGTCCATATTTATTGGCCTTTGGATGGAGTGTAGCTTTACATTGATAATCACATTTTTTTACTTATTAACGATTTACAACGCTAAAACAATCAGTGTTGAACTCCATTGATATATTTTTACATTGATAAATATTTATGTGGCACTCAAACATAACTTAAATTGAATGGGAATTATTTCAGATAGTAAGACTGTAAGTTACCATAAACAGTAATCTTGATTTTTACTAAGAATAGTACTTTTTCCATGGATAACTAAGAATCATACATTTCTAGAAGACTTAAAAGCACTTTCCTACAAACCAACAAACTAAAAAATAAATTAAAACTACTATCCCTATCACCTAAAAATTCTGAAATTGGTTTAGGAATAGCTAGGAAGAAAACTGATTTAGTTCCCCATGGATTATTTCCATGCTTTTATTTCTGCATCATCAACCCAAGGACCAACTCCTAAAATAGCTGCTAAAAGAAATTACCCACCATCAACATTAAATCAAAATTTTGTCATCTAGTACTATAACCTTGATCAAGCATCATAAGTCAGTCCCATGGTCTATAAAAGAATTTATAAATTTCTTCACCTGTCGTGTTCTCACTAATTAAAAGCAAAGCAACTTAAATGACAATGTGTGTCACCTTATCATAGATATCCAACCCAAAATCCAAAATATGAAATAAAATTATCACCACTTAATCATTCCATGGAGCAGCATAGTAATAACTTTGAAGCCTACTATTCCAACGTGACCACTGAGTGAGATGATTTCATTACTTAGTATTTTCCATAACCATAACTCAGAAATGGTGTAAAATAAGAGATGAAAACAGCTTAGTAATGAAATTTTTGTAAAACGACATTGTATAAAATAATGAGTTCATATAGTTATCATCCCCATTAGCTCTGTGTGCTTATTCAATAAAAACTAAAGAGGAAAGAAGCACCATAGAAATCAAATCGCTTATTTGATCCATGTGTTCAGAAAAATAAGGCAGATGAGTAGGAGGTTCACACCGAAGATCATTCATCTATAAAATAGTATTGGATGGTTCACACTGAAGATCATTCATCTATAAAATAGAATTAAAAACATTTCAATTCCACTTAAAACTTAATAAACACTAATAAAAATAATACATTTAAAGACAAAAAATATTATTTGATAGTTTTAATAATATTATGATTTAAACATAGGTTTGATATGTTGCATTTTAATTAATTAATTAATTATATTATTAAAATTAATAAATATAATGAGTTGAGACCTTTATTGTGCATAGTGCCTATATTGACCCATTTTAATGAATGTAGAACCCATTTTATCACTCAAACAAAGAAGACAAGTTAAACTGGTTTATGTTGACCCATTTTCAAAAATAGCTACGGTTTATCTATATAATAATAATAATAATAATAATAATAATAATAATAATAATAATAATAATTTATAAATAATTTGAAACTTAATAACTGTAATTAATAAAAATTACTAAAGTTAATAAAAATATTAAAATTTAACAACTTTTTATCTAGCAACTATTAGAAGTTAAGAAATTAATAAAGACTAGTAGTTCATAAATTAAAATTGATAAGATAATTAAAATTAATAATAAAAAGTAAACAATTGTGAAAAATAATAAAAATATATAAACCATTTCCATTCCATAAAAAAATTATAAAAATTAATTATGTCATAAGACTCCTACCTATGGAAGACCATTTATAATTTAGGCCAACCTTGGGCTCAAGAAAATAATGTGGGTAGTAGGATTGTAAAATTAATAAAATTAAGAAATTAATAAAAATTATTGTTGAGAGGATGATTAAAATTAATAATAAAAAGTAATAAATCATTTATAACTTAGCCAAACCTGATTAGATATATAAATTTCCATGCTCAAGCAACTTTTATTTTAGTTAGGTCTAGCTCAAAAATGCACCAAGTCCACACATAATGTGGGTAGTAGGGCTATAAACAGATCAGGTTAAAATCAAATCTAGTTACATTCACATCAACATCCGATTATGAAAGTTCTAGATTTGCATCCACATCTGATTATTATTATATTGGATTTTGAATTTTAAAGTATAAATACATATATTAACATCTATGTGTATACAATAACTATACTACATATACAAAATAATATTTTTTATTAGACATGGATTTTAATCAAATTGGATAGGGTTAAATCCACATCCAATCGAATTATTAACAAGATGCAAGTTCTAACATCTGAATCTAGGATAATCGGATTTGAAGTCTAATTTAGTATCAAAAATTTGAAGTCCAATGATGGTCCTAATGGATAGGGACCAAACTAAGCAAATAAATAACCCATAATAAGCTCAACATGGAAGTTATATCCACATATGGTAAATATTATTATTTAATATTTAGATAAAAAAAATTTATATTTATATATAGAAACATATAACAAAATCGTAGTTTTATAATTAACATGGGCAAGCTTGTAGGCTTAGACAAATATTATTACACTTAAGGTGTGGGCTGGGCTAGGCCAAGCAACCTTAAAAACTACTAATGCACTATCAAATTTCTGCCTAAGATTTTTTATTTTTTGGTTCATTAGGCTATACAATGGGGGTAGTGAACCCTCCATAGCTACTTTAGCTTCAATATTATCTAAAAATTGGTTTGGTTCAATTCAATTACGAATATTACGATGCATGCAACTTGGGTGGGTTGGGTTAGGATGAGGATCAATCCATGTCTAGTCCAAAGTCTTATACCTTAAGTTTAGGCTTAGATTAATTTAATTATGACTAAAATAGTTAACTATAGATTAATTTAACTATGAGTATAGCCTAATTTTATATATTTATTGATATTTGAGTATTTTAAATATTTAAGTGATATTTATAAACAATTAAAACACTTAATTATTAATAAAATAAAATAAATAAAATAAAAAACTAACAAATAATATGGAAAAAATAATTATTTTATTAAGTAATTAGCAATAATCTATTTTTTGTTAAAAATATTAATATAATTAATTCAAATTACTAAATTAGTAAAATATTTTTATAACAAATTATTAAAATAAATATTTAATTATTTTAAACAACATTGTATTTTATAAGTTTTGGTTATTTCACTTTCCTTGATTGTTCCCATGCATCACATGGTCCCCGCTAGTATAAACATAAAGCTCATTGCAATACTGACTACTTAAATGTAACGGATCTCCTCAAAGATAATTTGCTATGCAGATTATCTGTTTAAGGTTAAAACATGTTATTCATCATAGATAACAAGCATAAAAAATATTACATGTTCAAAGAAGCAAAGAATGATTTAAATAATAAGCATACTTTGGTAACAATTTTAGCAAGGATAGAGAAAGAACGAAAGAAAAAGAGTTAATTTCACAGCTCCAAAACTGGCTCACTGCCTCATCTTCAACATCAAATAGTATTAACAGTATTTTTAGAAAGTAGAAATTATACAACTTTTCTTATTCTCCAGTATGAATGTACTTGTCTAAGGTTCTATTGTGTAGTGGTTAGCACTCTGGACTTTGAATCCAGCGACCTGGGATCGACTCCCGGTAGGACCTCAATTTGGGCTTGGGCCTCAGGCCGGGCCCATTCAAAATTTGACAAAAGGCCAATCTGATCTCGGCCCAAATTGTAGTTGTAAGCTGTCCATGTGAGATCCACTTTAGAAAGATGTGCTCCTTCAACTCAGCCACTTGAGATGTTAAAGCATGCCTCTTACCTCGCAGGCCTACTAAATTAACTCTAATTTTGAGATCTGATCCTTTTGTTACCAAATTAAAGCTATGGCTTTCCACGAAGGTTTGAGATAGCCAGCCCATTACAGAGAAAGGTTTGAAGTATCGGGTCGTATTGATTAATAGGTATCATTTTGGGACCTTTCTGATATGTCCTTTATAGTGGGTGTGTCGGAAGTCTGACCGGTTCAGGGGGTGGAGGAGTCTTAAACTGACCCTCCTAAATCGATTTAAAAAAAAATTAAAATAAAAAAAAAAATATCAATTTACCTGATACGCCCCTATTGATATATCGAATGTATAGATATTTTGAACGTTGCTACAGAATACAGAGAGCACTCCTACAACACTTACCGTCGGATTAGGTTTTACTTTACATCATCTTGATGTAATCACACACCAGTTGTCTAAAGTTGCCCACCGGCCAGCTTTCTTTGAAGTTTGAAGTGATAGTTGACTGCATTTGGTATTTCTCATTTTAAGGATTTATCTCCCATTTGCAGATAAAAATTCATATGAAATGGAGTCCAGATAGGACATAGGTACATGGGTCCATGTGCATTAACTTGATGCTTTTTTATTATACAACTCACATTTGCTACGATTGTGGTAGCGCTGCATTGAGAAACTAAAATCAAAGCCTTGATATGGCCCACCTTTACATCTTGATGGGGCAAAGAGTGAATTCTGATAGAAACAATCTATGGCTCGCTATGGTTTCTCTCTCTAGGTAAAACACTAAAATGTAGTTGGAGCCGACTTGGAAGTTTGAATACAACAATGATACCAACTTAAGATTTCGTTGGATTTACAGTTGAAATTGGAATTAAAATCCTCAAAATCGGAATTGAAATCGGAATCAAAATTAATTAGAGTGGATTCTCACTAGAAAAAGATTCTAGTGAGTTACTTAGGGAGTTTAATCCTATTCCAGATCCTTAATCTTGCAACCCAAACGGACCCTAATATTGAGACTTTTCTCAACTGTTAAGTTTTGCTGATCGAGTCGGACAGGCCAAAGGCCCCCCAATTCCCAAAGGCAAACCAGGAGGCAGGCGCCTATGTCGGTTGTATACAACGAGTTTGACAAATTTAGGCTCTTTCTCCCTAAAGACAAGGTGGGACCCAGTTGAGTTTGATTAAAATGGAACCTAGAATTGCGCTGCATTTACATTTGTTTGCTGTGTAAATACTAGATTTAGATTTTAGATTGAATGGAACGTAAATCTATAAATAATCACTGAAAATCGATATAAAATTCTACTTTTTTTAAACCAATGAGTACAGAATTCCACGGTGCATAATTCCTCCAGTTCTATATTTATACCGCATTCAAACGCAGGCTTGAGTTTAAGCCAAGCCAACTAAGGAAGTCACGAGAAAAACAACTTCGAAAGAATCTGAAATGCCATTTATTACTTCAAGACTGCAACGATTTAATAAATCAACAATCAAAAATCATACTACCAAAACAGACCAAAAGCACCCTCAGCTTCAAACTTCTGCATCGCACATTTGCACAAACATGACCAGAATGAAAAAATTAAACAACGACTTCTCCACACTCTTAAAAACTCTGTGGATAAAAGATGGAAAGCCAAAATACCAAAAACTCAATCCAAAATTGATAAACAGGGCATCCATCAACTGCAACCTCTATCCAGCATTTCATTGTATTGCAAAACTGATTTTTGCCTTTGCAGCCTCATCTCTTCATAGAACCTCTGAATAAACACTTCTGCCCTTTCGTCCACCGATTCTTCTTCATCTCCCCGAATCAAAGGAGACTCAGGCAATTCCCTTAGAGAATCATCATCGGCATCATCCACGATTGTTGGCGGCGCTTCCAATGCATAAACCGTTTTTCCTTCCTCAAATTCTTCAGCTTCTCCTCCATCAACTCTCCAATTATTCGAACAACGACACAGAAAGAACAACGAGTAGATATCTCCACAGCCTCTCTTCTTGAATGGTTGTCTATAATAAGGAAACAGAGGAGTACTTGAAGGAGAGAACTCGTATTCCTCGGTAAACGCATGATTATAGTGTCTGAGGTACTTGTGCTTCTTGAGTTTTCTGGTTTTACTCAAGAAAATGAAACTTGGGCAGCCGGGCTTTCCCATTTTCGCCATGAAAATGGAGAGCTTCAAGAGATTCAAAGCTCTCTCGAAAATGGGTGGCCTTTTCTTGGGCATTTTTCGGGATCTTGCTTCACTCTCTTTTTTTCAGTAACAGAAAGGTTAGGACATGAGGCTTCTCGGGTTGTGCAATGAGGATGGACTAGAGACTATAGAGAGGGTTTTATTGACAGAAAAAAAAAAAAAAAAAAAAAAAAAAAAAGAGATCTGAGCTCCGCGAATTTGAATTGGTGGCTAAGCTAAGATGGTCGGTGGATTTTTGTATTGTTTTAGAGACTTTATTTTAAGTTGTGGAGCAGGTAGCCGTTACAGCCAACTGGACTAATGTTTTTTTCTTCGTCTTGATACCAACGACAGTGGTGACAACTGAGAAGTGAGAACATTCGATGGGTCCCACTACTAATTGGATTAATCAGGACCGTTCAATCTGGAGATCATGCTTGAACCGTGTCGTTGGCCATTCAACATACAGACAACAACAGCTCTGATTTGTTCATTTCGTGCTTGAATGAAGGGGGAAATGAAGTGAATTTTGTAGTAATTTGTTGGTGAATGAATCAAGCAGAACCAAGTACCATGCTTTTTTTTTTACCTAAAAAATAGATCTCACTTCTCCTTCTCATTAGTTATTTGTCTGCTGATCAACAAACAGTTCACTCATTGACTAGTTCGGTATAGAAGACTTACGTTGGCTTGGGGCTCAAGATTTGCTTTAAACTATACGTAGATAATGAATGAGACGCCTCTCTACTCTCTGCATCGGCCATCTGGGTTTGCGGCCTGGCAAATAATTTAGGCGTGTCGTATCCCAAGGCTCAAGCAATTCCATTGCAAATAGCCAAGCAATTTCGGTGGAATGATGGGCAGGGGAGAAAGTATCTTACGAACAGTGAAAGTAGAATTGAAGGATATTAATGTAGGAGACTCTTAAGTTTATGATATTAACCCATTAGGCCATTAGAGCCAAGATGAATTTTTTTTAGAGCTTATTAGATTTTCTTTACGCTGTTTTAGGCCTTTTCTTGGGCAAATTAAGTAAATTTTGAAATAAAAATAAATCATCATTGCACTACCATAATTTTGCACCAGTGCAAATAAGTTTGCATTGCAATCAAACACAGCCTTATATAAAATGTGCCTTCTAAAACAACTCAACTGTGAAACACAAGAGATATTTGTCTCATATGAGAAACATAGCGCAGCTAGAGATTACCACCCCTGTAAGATGAAGTGTGTAGAAACCATAGTTTTGAAAACCGGAGCGGATTAGTTGACCCGAGAATCAACCATGGCTCTGAATCCAATTTTGGACCCCAAAACCGTCTGATCCGGCTTTGGATTGAATAGTCAAACTATTTAACCCAGGAATGGATGGTCAAAACAGTTTCATTTTCATGTCAGCTTTTAAAGCCATAGTAAAAACACCTAATAACTCTTGCAAATTAGAAATCAATGTGATACTACCTCTCTAAGTGGAAAGACCAACAAGCATAAAAAGGAGGAAAAGGTGATCCCATATTCCCATATACATGATATATAAGAGTAAGAAGAGAATACGTCAATGTTTTAAAAACCTACAGGTTAAGGCTATGAAGAGTAAGCACTTGAAAAATGAATGTTTCTGGGATACAAAAACTAAAAAGGATGTTTTGTGGGCATGGAGAAGAATCCTTAGGTCAAGAGATCTTCTTAAACGTGGTAATGGATGTCTTGCGGGTAATGGAAAATCTATAAATTTTTGGATTGGGTGGATGATTTTGCATGATGTTGTCGATCAGGTTTCGATTGAAAACAATAATATGTTAGATTGTGAGATAGTTGATGATGATAGGAAGGTTTGGAATGAAGGTAAATTGTATTGCCTTGTCCTCACCAACATTTGGTCAAGAATTAAGTCCATTTACATCCCAGCTGGGGGATAAACAACATAGATTGATTTGAAGGCTGAATCCGGATGGTGAATTCTCAACTAAAACAGCTTGCATAGCTAGGTGTAACTTAGTCTTAAATGTTGAATCAAATTTTAGGTGGAATGTTAATGTGTGAAAGCTAAAAGTACCCCCAAAAGTTGAAACCTTCTTGTTCTTTCTTCTCAGTAATAGACTGCCTACTAAAGATCTATTAAGAAGGGTTTGATGTTGATGGTTCGTGCAGTCACTGTGGAGGGGAGAGCATTGATCATATTTTCAAATACTGTATCATGGCAAAAACAAACTTGGATGGATATTGGTCCAGATTTCTAGGCCCCTGGGAAGATGATTTAATTTATCGATCAAAGTCTGGTGGTCAAATATTGGTAACAACAATGGATTGGACTGACCATGAGTAAGAAAGAAAAAGTTCACTTTATTCTTTGGTATTTGTGGAAGTGCAGAAACCAAAAGATCTATAAAAATAAATTTTGATACTTCCTGTAACATGGACAAATGTTCAATTGTTATTGCAAGAAATCATTTAAATGAAGTTTAAACATTAAGTGTATAATCTAGGCGTCACTACAATCAACACGACTGAACTTTTGACTGCTTGGGAAGCCCATAACTTGGCCCTAATTTTAGAGGGTTACACATCATCATTGAGGGTAACTCCAATCTCATTATCCTTTGCTTGTAACAGGTTCTTGACCCGCCATTAAGATTGAAGAACGTCATCAGCAACTGTATGGAGATGAAGGCGATACGTGAGTAAGGCGTTAGCTATGGACACATTTATCGTGGGGCGTTAGCTATAGAACATCAACAGCGAAATGTTTTCGTTGTCTTTCAAGTTTCAGTTCAACAGCTAGGGCTCTATCCCTTGGGGCCTGGAACATGTTTGATCTGGTGACTCCTAGGGACGCGCTACCGGAGGTTTGGACACTCCAAACCTGGTATTTATGTCTTCCATCTGGAGATATTTATGTCTCCCTTCGATGGGTAATTTCTGATGGTCATTTATTTGGTTGTCACTCCTGCGGTCCTACCTATGGTGCACCTTTGGTTCTTTTCCTTTTTTGATAAAGGAGCAAATCGAACATCATGTTCTGTAATTCAACAAGATGCAGAATGCTTTACCAGTAAACAAGAGAGATCATAAGTGCACCCCAGTGACCATGGCTCTTAAAAACAACTAATTTGTTCTATTCAAGAGTATGTTTATCAGTGAAGACTGAAAAGCATGATCCTTGGAAATAAAGATTTGTAAATTACTTTCAAGTTTCAATTGATCGCCTTATATCTGAGCAGTTTTTCTTACAGTATTTTAATTTGCTCTTTCATGTGACATCATCAAAAGCAGCAACTTGTTGAGAAATGGCAAGGCAGAACTAACAAGTAGGAATTACTCTGCAATAACATAGAAGGTGGAGTTTCAGTCTGCAGCAAAACTTGCACCTCGTCACTCCTCTTAGACTGCTCCCTTTCTGTACAGGATGACATTAAAGTGCAAATCCAATCTTCTGCTGGAGTTTATCTAGGAATTTCCAGGATGATGCCCTGCAGTGCAAAGCCCACAAGCAGGATTGTTTTATAAGTATCTTTGATCCATGACCAAGAATATATCCAGAAAATGGTTAAAATAGAATGTGTGCAAAAACTATAGATCTCATAACTTTGAAATTATCCACTCTTGGCCCAGTTATCCGGGGTCTTGGGAGGGATAGACTGAATATGGTTCTAAGTTCTACCTTTAGCTTTTCTTTTTTACTTTTGCATAAGTGACTGCTCGCAGACTTGAACCAGCGTTCTTACCATTACATCAAGTAATAGCCCCTAAAAGACGTATGGCCTAAGAAAATGTGAAACAGGAGAAGAAAAAAGGATGGCTGAATATTGCATCCTCATTGGCAACTAGAAACATCACCCCCAGACTCTGGTCTACTCTTCATAATTGATTGAAGTTGAATATTAACCAGTGTTTTAAAAGTGCAAGGTGCAAAAAAAGCACAAGGGCCATTTTGCACCCAAGGTGCAAGGCAAGGCAAGGCATGCACCTTTTTGAAGCAAGGCGCAAAAAAGCAAGAAATGCTAAAAACGCCAAAAAAAATGCAAAATATTAAAATTATTAAACACAATATTAATTAAAAATATAAACTTAAATTTTACTTGAAAAAGTTATTGTCTCAAATTAAAATACATAAACATAAATGTAAAACATATTTAAAATGAAATTTTAAAAATAAAATCAAACATAACATATAAAACATGGGCTCAGATCTGCTACCAATGAGCTGCTCCCACATCTCTACCCATGAGACATTACAGCTACGCATTGGGAATATCTTCTTTGTCATTGGGGAGATGCTCCTAATACACGGTAGTGGTACTCTGTGGGTAGAGATGTGGGTAGCAGATTGTAGTGATGAAACATATTCAAGCAAGCAACCCTTAATCACTTTATTTTTTTTTTAATTGCATTACTTCAAATAGCTAATGTGATACTAAACATTATGCATTCCTGATTCTGCGAGACACCTTTGTACCACAAGCCCTTCGAGGCAAACCCAAACAAGTCCATCAGTATCAGGGTCTTAAATTCTTAATTCCTATAAAAAAATATTTTATAACAGTAAAAATCTTTTATTAGGATATCTATCAAAAAGAATATCTTTTATTAGGATGAATGAATGAGCAAAGCAGAAACCTTAAAGAGCCAAGACATTTTTACTTAGTTTAACATGGCAAGAAAAGAAAATTATTAACCAAGTACCCCTGTCAACTACATATTGAACCTAGTTGCAAAAGTTCCACGCATGTTTTGCTTTATAAACAGTAAAGATGATTTGTGTGATCCCATCCAACCCCCAGGTTGTGAACTTACATGATAAAAAAAGAAAAAAAAAAAGTAGATGAAAACAAGACGTTACTGACCATAACAATAAAAACAAGACACTTTGGAAAAAAAAAAAATGAATTTAAAGCTTGGAGTCAGAGGACAAGAAATCTGTAACACAATTGAGTGAAAATAGCAGAACCATAACAAATTGGACCATCAGCTTAACAGCAGAAATTTGTGACAAAATAAAGGGATCAAAAAATCTAATCCTAGATAAAAGTTTCAATGAAGAGATGAAACACCAAATGCAGATGCAGTCCAAAATCTGCCAAAAAAAGAGACAACAGAAACATATGAAAGATTAGAGTTTGACTAAATATTTTCAATCCTTGTCCATAACACCATGTAAACACCACAGAAAAAGGGAATTCAACAGAAACGGTGGGGGTGCAACTTGAGGAGGCTCAGGTTGGAATTTTCTTAAAATTTGAATGGGCTCAGCCCGAAAACCCAAGTCTGATGCGATGTAAGTTCTTCACATTGGATGCCCGACTTGAACTCCTAAAAAATAGTCCCAATCATTTTAGAAAGAAATTGAGAGATGCCCCAATTATCTATGTAAAAATGTATGTAAATAAGGGCTCCGCATGCCAATATCAGAAAGTGGGTGTGTTCAGTGTCATTGAGCTGAACCACTTCGAACAGGGCCAGATTCCTTATCAGGATGTCAGTAAATAGACCCAAAGAAAATTCAAGCACTTAGTTCACTTGCTGTGCTAGCCTAGATTGTTCAAAAGTAAGGACCACAACTACCGGATTTTAAATCAAAATTAATAGGAAGAAGACATTCTTAAATGTACAAGTACCTGGTAAAGATTAAATGCTAAACCTTTGCTTCAGCTTTGACCTCAGCAGAAGCCTTTCCCTGCACAAAAATTTAAAAAGAAACAGGTCTTCAACAAATGCCCAATCAATTATATCTTATAATTAAAAGGAAAGTAAAGTCTAAAAACGTGTCAGTGCAAGTGACAAAGATTGAAATGATTAACAGAAACAAGCTCATCAATCATGATGCTAATCAAACCAATACATGTTCACCAAGGCTAACCTACAATATTAAGATCAAGTCATTTATGTGCCCTAACAAACCTCTGATGGAGGGTCCTTCTGGATCCTCCTAGTTGGAGTCCTCATTGTAACAAACTCCTCAGAAGCAGTGGGGTGAATACCAATTGTGGCATCGAAGTCTGCCTTGGTCAATCCAGCTTTTATAGCAACTGCAAACCCCTGAGATTTCAAGAAGATGTAACTGAAAACCATATACAACACAAACTTGGTAAAGCACCAAACTAGGAAAAGTGGAAGGCAGAAACCTGCACAATTTCTGGTGCATCTTCCCCACACATGTGCAACCCTAGAACTTTTTTTGTCTTTGCACAGATCACAAGTTTCATGAAGGTCCGGTCTGGAAGCCCAGACACAGTAGCCTTCAGTGGCCTGAAGTTGGCTGTGAAGACATCAATATCACCATATTCTTGGATAGCCTGCAAATATTATAAGAGAGAGAGAGAGAGAGATTAAGAGAAAGAAACCAACATTGTTGCAGATACAACAGCTAATGAACTCACCTGTTCTTCAGTAAGGCCAACTTGTCCAATAGGTGGCTGGGAAAATACAGCAGATGGCACAGCTCTGACAGAAGTGCAAGTAATTAGGAATTAAAAAGTTCATAAAAAAAGTCGCTTTTAACTGAACTCTAACAATTTAAAGCTGTTTTTTCGGGGAGGGATTAATTACAAGCCGATTTATAAGGGATTGTAATCTAAAGGAGCTTCTATGTACTAAAATAATTCAAACAAACCCTCATTTTAGCTTCAAAGGTTGATAACTGGAAAAGGCTTCATTAGAATAAGTATTTAAGACTAAAGAGGGTTGCAAAATGTATGTTAACTAATAGTCAACCATTATTTTTTTCACTATTGGTCAACCATTACAGATCAAAGAAATCCCTTCTCAGTTGAGTGCACAGATTAGATGGATTCCTAGGGATCTTAATCCCATGGCTGCTGGTTTAGCTAAATCAAGGGTTGAGAGGTCCTTTTAACAGCAGCATTATGCCGTTGTAGTTTTTTCCCTTGCTCTTTTTGCAGTTTGTACATCCTCTTATTTACAATAAGATAGTTAATCAGCCTACTCTCTTGTCCTTTCAAAGCCCCATAAGATGCAAGATATACAAAATGCCAAGCATATAAAGGCATGTATTTTACAAGGGAGTACAAACCAAGAAAATTGAATTTTCTAAAGGAGTCCTACTCAAAAATGATAGACTTTCATTCTAGCTCCAAGAGAAACTCAGGTATCTTAGAATGCAAAACACCACTTTAAATAGTATCAAGCTACAGCATAATCCCACAAGGCAAAGCATGCCTGAACAATGTTAAGCCCCATTCTGAAAAAAGAAAAAAAATAGAAAATTAAGGGGCAGTTTGCCTTGACCCGTGATTTTGTTTTTTGAAATAAAAGCAACTGACATATCAGCAAAAGAATCTACTTCTTTGCCGATGTGGCAGTTAGTTTTGTTTCAAACAAAATCATGCTTATTAGCAAATATCCCCCTAAACAAACAAAAAACAAAAAGCCTGAATTTAGAAAGAAATAAAATATTTTAAAAAGCCTATTAGCTCAAACAGTTAGATTATTGTGTTATTAACACAAAGGTTGTATCCTTGTATGTTGAAACCCTATCTAGACTAAACCATTTAAACTCTAAGAATCAGAGGTATAACCAATAATACTTTAAATTATAAATTGAATATCAAATTCCAAGGTTAACTTATCAAAAATTCAAACAGAGCAGCGAGTTAGGAGAAGAGGCTTGCCTAAGTCCAGGCAAGATGAGCCTCACCAGTAAGCTTAAACATGACAAAGGCCCACCTTTTAAAACCCTGATGCACATGGAGCTTTAGCAAAGCCTTTGTATAAAAAATTCATGCTTTCACAGTTTTTCTGAGGAACGGTAATTGGTAGTTCTACTGACTGAAATGAATATTAATCTTTAAATTACAAAACTAAAAAAAATGGAAAAACAGAAACAGATGTTTTCTCCCAATAATGCATGGTTTATGGGATAATGATTTAAGGGATCATGATTAAACAATAGATATGGCACTGAACAAAATAGAATAGCAGAACAGGATTCATGTAGCTGACTCCGTAGAGTTGGGAAAAGATTTAGATAATGATAGTGATGGATAACACATGGTTTATGGGATGTTTATTATGAATGCTGATTTTGTTTTGTTTATTTTGCAACATTTCCCAGTAATTTTCTCCCCTTTGAGGTATGTAAGGAATAAGTTACAAGACAGAAATAGTACCTGTAATTTGGTTTTGTGGGTTCATTGCAAAAGACAGTTTTTGCAAATGCTCCACCCTCCATCAATGCGACTGGAGTTAAATTTATTCTATCAGTAGCATCACCCACAGCCCAAATTGAAGGAACTGATGTCTGGGAGTATTCATCAACCTGAAGAAAATATAATTAGTGAGAAAAAAGTACCTCTCAGTTACAATCCTGATAATAATAAAATAATAAACACTGAATCAGAAATTACCTCTATAGCTCCATTGTCAGCCATTCTCACCCCAACTGTCTCCAGTCCCAAGTTCTAGAAGGCAATAAGACGTCAAGTCACAATCTTAAACAGGTTTGCTCATCACTTGAACACAAAGTTAAAATTTTGGAAAAAGTTATATGCCAAACCTTTGTGTTTGGCCTTCGTCCTGTTGCAAACATGATATGTGAGAAGCCATCAATAGTTCCTTTGTTAGTCTTCAAAGAAAGTGAACCATCTGGTGATTTAAGGATTGCCTGGGGGGATTCCTCAGTATGGAATTCAATTCCTCTTACAGACATCTGTTCAGCAACAAAATCCCTGATCTGTGCAAATTGAGATTTGAGAACATGAGGCACAAAGATTTTATATTTATGTCCAACTTGAATTCAGGGAATGCTTGGAAGGCATATCCCTTTTACATGAAATGCTGCAATTATATAGCACATCTTTAAAATTTGAAGTTTTAACATGTTTCAGGTTCATAATAGCATTCTATAGCATCTAATCAAATGTTTTCCTTATATGGTATTATATTGGAACGCATCTTAAATTGTTAAATATAGCTTACTTTTAATTTGCATGGTTTCTGTCAGGGTTGATGACTCCTGATCGAGGAAGATTTGACCCGACCCCTTGGCCATGCGACACGTGGAAGCAACCGAGAGTAACCTGGCAGAAACGCCAGCTCGGCACGGCAGCAGGCCCACAACCCGAGCTCCGAACTAAAGAGCCGAGCTCCCTCGAAGGAACCTGCAACCCAAGCTCCGAACTAAAGGGGTAGTTCGGGCCATACTCCTATCCGAACTCAAGACTTCACATTAAAAGACCACTTCGGCTCCAAATTGCCTGACTGAGCAACCGTACTTGACGCCCAAGAGACCGTACACAGAAGCGACACACCTGACCAATCAAAGAACTGACACATGACAACTGCCATCCGACGACCACCTACCACCGCCATCCCAGACGGACAGAGGCGGCCCTGGCAACTGGCAGTGGAGGTTATGACATCCGAACTGGCAGTTGACAGAAGGAAGTGACCCGATCTGGCAGACGTAATGATGCCCGAACTGGCAGAGGCATGAAAGTGAGCACCCAAGGTGATTATAAAAGGCCCCCATCTCACAAAGAAGAGGGTATGTGATTCTTGCGTTTTTTGGTCTTAGAATTCCTCATTTCCCTTGCCTTCTGAAGAACACTAACTTGAGCTTCGGAGTATTCCGACTGGGTTCCTCCCCGGAAGCCTCCATTTTCTTCCTTGTTTCAGGCACCTCCGATCTCGTTAGAAGTGAGGTAACCGGCAGCTAGGACAGACCGGATCGAGAATCATCAATTGGTGCCGTCTGTGGGAACACTTCAAAAAGCCTCCCCTAACCTTTAACTCTCTCCCTCTCTCTCTCTCTCTCTCTCTCTCTCTCTCTCTCTCTCAAACCTTAGCTTCCATGGCTTCTCCTAGCAACAGCAGGCACAACCTGAATGTTGTAGGGGAACACCCCCAGCCCGCCACTGTGTGCATAGGACAGTTCACCATCCCCCTATCGACGGACGGAATCCCTAGCCTCAGCGCACCAAGCATGGTGGCGCCTGTGAATGTTCCCCTTCCTCTCCCTGTCGAGACAACCTTTGCCAAACCAACTGTTGTCCCTCTAGCGACTAGCCAAAACCAGTTTGATGACTTGACGCGGTGCATGCGGGCAATGCAAGCCCAAATGCAGCAGTTCCAACAGCATCAGCTCCAGCGGCACCAAGTACTGCACCATATCTCTCAGTATCACTATCAATAGCAGTTCCCCCAACTGCCTCTGAACCAACCACAGCTTCCACCTCGGAACCCCACTCCGAAGCAGATTAAGCCCTCCCCTCAGGGCGGACGCCTTCACCAAGGAGAAGCCTCCCGAGGTCAAAACCCCTCCAAGAACTAGGCCTCATCCCCGGGCCGGAGGGAAAGACTAATCACCCCCGTCTCGCAGCTCGTTGGCGGATCGGGAACCTCCTTGCCAGCCAAGTCAGCACCTCCGCACTCCAAGTCTGAGCTCCCGCCCACAGAGAACTGATTCAGCGTCCTAGCGGCGGACTACCAACAGTCCGGGCCCATCGAGCTTGGCAACACCGAGGCCAGCAACACCAGTACCAGGACCTCTAAGCAACAACGAAGACGCCGGTGAAGTCGCCGAACTACCACCCGCGTCCTACCCGAGCTCCGAGGTAAAGAAGAAACAATCTCAGATGAGGTAAAAGCTGCCCCTATTCTCTCAGTCCCTTCCCCCCTCTCATCAGAACTCCTTGCAGTCCCCATGCCCAGAGATTTCAAACTCCCCTCTCTAGACAAGTATAATGGGTCCTTCGACCCCAACGACCACGTCGATGCCTTCCAATCCCAAATGCACCTGGCAAGGGCCAGTGAATCCTACATGTGCGTGGCCTTCACTACCACCTTCAGGGGGGTGGCCCGTACCTGGTACAGGAACTTGGCCCTCGAGTCAATAAGAAGCTGGACCTAGTTCGTGCAGATCTTCACCGCGCACTTCGTTACCAGCAAGCAGTGCCCCAGGACCAAGGAGAGCATCTTCGGAGTAGTCCAGAGAGAAAGAGAGTCCATCCGGGGCTACATCAAGCGGTTCAATGACGCATGCTTGCAGATACCGCGACTAGACCCCACAGTGCAACTCGCAGCAGCCAAGAGAGGAGTGACACACAAGGAGTTCAAGTGGCACATGGTAGTTAGCCAGCCTGTGACCGTGGCTGAATTCCTCAAGCTCGCAGACAAATTCATGAGAACAGAGGAGGAGATCAACCAAAGGACTGAAAGCGAGATTGAGAAAAGGAAGAGGGAAGGCGAGCCCTCCAACCCAGACATTAGAAGAAGGAAAGACCCAACTCGGGAGACGAAGCCAAGCCATCCGTTCTGAGCTCCCTTAGCAGCTCGGGCGGACTACACACCCTTGAACATGAAGCGGGCCGAGATCTTAATGACAATCAAAGACGCCCCATATGTGAAGTGGCCACCTCGTCTGAAAGAAAACCCGAACGAGAGGAATAAAAACTTGTACTGCAGTTTCCATAGGGATCACGGTCATAGCACTGAACATTGTAGTAATCTCCGCGACGAGATAGAGGAACTTATCCGTCGCGGGTATCTATGAAATTTTGTACAACACAATAATAATAATAATAATAGTAATAAGCCAGGTCGGCAGGGAGAGCACAGCAAAGACGCTCCCGAGTCCAGCAGTCGGCCAACAGAACCACAGAAGCAGCCCTCGGGAGAAAGACCAGTTTAGGGAACAATCCACATGATCGTTGGAGGATCAATCGTGGCAAGGTGCACCTCGGCAGCAGCTCGCGCGTCAACCCGGGAGGCCGCCAAAGGAGCGAAATCCCCCGAAGCGGCCTAGGACAGAAGACCCCATATTCTTCACCGAAAACGATGCGCATGGGGTCCACTACCCCCATGATGACGCACCTGCCATAAAAATGAAGATCAACGACTTCGAAGTCCGACGGGTACTCATTGACTCCGGCAGTTCGGCAGACATCCTCTTTAAAGCGGCCTTCGACAAACTCCAATTCCAGAGAGTGACTTAAAACCCGCGAACACCCCGCTTGTCCGCTTCAGCGGAGAAGAGGTCAGACCCCTGGGAAAAGTCACAATACCTTTGGAAGTCGGCATGTGGCCTAGCATGGTAAGACTCGGTCACAATTTCTTGGTGGTCGCGACCCCCTCCCCCTACAATGCCATAGTAGGTCGGCCGATCACCCACGCTTTAAAAGTTGTGGTGTCCACTTACTAGTTGACCATGAAGTTCCCAACGAACTTCGGCATAGAGGTAGTGCGGGGCGACCAGCTCGAGTCCCGCAAGTGCTACATTGCCGCCCTCAAAGGAAATGCCAAGATAACCAGCGACCTCGAACTGGAGCGAGCTGCACCAACAGAGGAAATTGTTCCCATTTCTGTCTCCGTAGAGGACCCCGCCATACTACTTCAGGTCGGAGCATCCCTTGAAGAACCCCTGCGATCCGAACTGGTACGCTTCTTACTCAGTAACTTAGATGTTTTCGCTTGGTCAAAGGCAGAAATGCCCAGCATAGACCCTATGCTCATAACTCACAAGCTCAGTACTGACCCTGTAGTCAGACCCGTTAGACAGAAAAAACGAAACTTAGCCCTAGAACGCTGGAGGGCGGTCATGAGGAGGTCGAGAAGCTCCTCGCAACAGACTTTATAAGGGAAGTTCATTACCCGAGCTGGGTAGCCAACCCAGTTCTGGTAAAAAAGGCAAATGGAAAGTGGCGCATGTGCGTCAACTACACCGACCTGAACCGAACTTGCCCGAAAGATTGCTTCCCCCTCCCCATGATTGACTGCCTAGTGGACGCGACCTTGGGACATGAGTTGCTAAGCTTCCTGGATGCCTACTCGGGCTACAATATCAGGATGGACCCGTCTGATGAGGAAAAAAACCACCTTCATAACCGAGTTCGGCCTGTACTGCTACAAGGTCATGCCCTTTGGACTGAAAAATGCTGGGGCGACCTTCCAAAGACTCGTGAATAAGTTGTTTCAGCCCTTAATTGGCACGAAGATAGAATGTTATGTAGATGACATGGTCGTTAAGACACAGTTTTCGCATGAATTAATACAAGACTTGCACTTTGTCTTTCAAATTCTGCGTCAATTTAGCATGAAATTAAACCCAAACAAGTGTGTCTTCGGTGTCACATCAGGTAAGTTCCTAGGGTACATCATCAACCGGCGCGGTATTGAGGACAACCCGGACAAAATAAAGGCCATCCTAGATATGAGACCACCCCGAAAAGTAAAAGAGGTTCAGAGGCTAAATGGCAGGATAGCCGCTCTAAGTTGCTTCATGTCTAAGTTAGCGGACCGTTGCCTGCCCTTCTTCAAGGCAATAAAAGGCAAAGGGTTTGAGTGGAACCCGAACTGCTAGCTCGCATTTGACGAGCTCAAGAAGTACCTCGCCAGCATCCCGGTGTTGACCCGGCCCGAAGAGGGCGATGTTTTAGAATTGTACCTTTCGGCAAACGACGAAGTGGTCAGTTCGGTACTAATAAAGGAAGCAGATCGGGTCCAATGACCCATCTACTATGTTAGTAAGATATTGCAGGGAGTAGAAATGAGATATCCAGAGATAGAAAAGCTGGCCTATGCGCTGGTCATTGCAGCCTGTAAACTCCGCCCGTATTTCTAAGCTCATACCATCACCGTCCTCACCGACAAGCCCTTGAGGCAAGCAAGTATTACTCAGGCCCGAGGTCTCTAGACGATTGACAAAGTGAGCCATCGAACTCAGTGAGTACGACCTCTAGTACAAGCCCCGAACCGCCATCAAAGCCCAAGCCTTGGCGGATTTCGTTACAGAATGCATGTTCTGCTCCGAGGACCTTGGCCCGGTTGAGCACAGGGCTCCCAGTTCGGGTGAGCTCGGTGCTCCCAGGCCGGCTGAGTTCGAGCCCCATGAGGTCGCACCCAGTTCGATATCTCTCCTGGTTAGGCCAAGCGCGAACTGGGATGAAGAGCCCTGGATCTTTCACGTAGATGGCTCCTCAAACCAGCAAGGCAGCGGAGCCGGTGAAGTTCTTCGCGGTCCGAGTGGCACGAAACTGGAGTACGCACTACGCTTTGAGTTCGCGGCATCCAACAATGAGGCGGAATACGAAGCGTTAAAAGCAGGGCTAGCTCTGGCGCAAGAGGTGAAGGCAAAACACATAGTTATATGCAGCGATTCCCAGCTCGTGGTCAACCAAGTCACAGAAGAATACGAAGCCCGCGAGCCAGCTATGATCGCCTACTTGGCAAAGGTAAGGGAAACACTGCTTAGCTTCCAGTCACACTTCATCAAGAAAATCACGAGGTCAGAGAACACTGAGGTCGACGCCCTATCCTAGCTAGCCAACACCGACGACAACACCATGAGAACTGTGTACATAGAGGAGTTACCTCGGCCTAGCATTCTCCGGGGGGTAGAGGAGGTCGCTCCTGTCGCACAAGCAGAACCAAGCTGGATTGATCCACTCGCAAGCTTCCTGCTACATGGAACCCTCCGCACAGAACGCAACGCCGCCAGGAGGGTATAGCGTTAGGCAGCCAAGTACGTCATGATACACGGACGGTTGCACCGAAGATCCTACACACTCCCCTACCTGCGCTGCTTGTGACCTCCCGAAGGCAAGCTCGTACTCCGCGACATTCATGAAGGCCTATGTGGCGGACACTTGGGGGGCAGGGTCATCGCTCAAAAGGCACTACGACAGGGGTACTATTGGCCAACAATGAAAGCAGACGCCGTCGGGCTAATCAAGAAGTGCCAGAAGTGCTAGAAGCACGCCACTATTCACCATCGGCCCATCGCCGACCTCAAGTACCTCACCAGCCCATGGCCCTTCGCACAATGGAGTATCGACCTACTCGGGCCATTCCCGACAGCAACAGGAGGAAGGAAGTTCCTAGTAGTGGCAGTAGACTACTGCACCAAGTGGGTTGAAGTCGAAACGCTCGTAACCATCACAGCTTAGAATGTCCAGAACCACTTATGGAAGAACATAGTGTGCCGCTTCGGGCTACCTCGGGTGCTGATCTCCGACAACGGTAAGCAGTTCAAAGACATCAAATTCCAAGAGTGGTGCTAAGGAATGGGGATCCGACAAAACTTCACATCGGTTGCGCACCCACAAGCAAACGGTCAGGCAAAAGTCACGAATAGAGCTATCCTCCGCGGACTAAAAGCCAGGCTAGACCGAGCTAAAGGACTATGGGCGAACGAGCTACCCAATGTCCTATGGGCCTACCGAACTACAAAGAAGACCGCCACCGGAGAAACTCCTTTCAACCTCACCTACGACACGGAGGCAGTCATCCCAGCCGAAATCGAGATCCCCTCGCTTCGGTTGGAAGCATACAACGACAATACTAATAATGATGAGCTACATACCAACCTCGACCTACTTGACGAGGTGAAGGACCTCGCATACATCAGAACCGTAGTATACCAGCAAAGGGTAGCTCGGTACTACAACGCCAGAGTTAAGAAACGAAACTTTCGCGTCGGCGACCTAGTCCTCCGCAAAATCATGGTACTTGAGCCCAACGTTGGCAAACTCGGGCCGAACTGGGAAGGACCCTACCGAGTGAAGAGAGTACTCGGGGGAGCGTACGAGCTTGAGACCCTGGAAGGTAAGCAGATACCCCGGGCATGGAACATCGTCAACTTAAGACGGTTTTACTTATAAGTTAACAAACTAAGTAGGCCATGAGCCACTGCCGAGCTAGCAAAAATCTCGACACCCTAAGGCCCAGAATGTCGAGCTAACAAGGACCTCGGCACCAAAAGGGGCAGAATACCGAGCTGAAGATGACCTCGGCACATCATCAACGAAAGCAATCTGGTGCAGAGAACAGATCGAGCACATAGCCTTACTATGTTAACTCGCCTCGGGGCACAAGTCTAGCAGCTCGGGTATAGTGACTTCGACAAATGGAGAATATTTGCACAACATATTTGGACAGAAAAAATACTTCATTGCTAAATGTTTGCTTTATAGTGTTTAAAAATTAAAAAAAAAAAAGAAAAACAAAAGACACAAACGAGCTCACAAGCCCAGAGGTCAATCTTCCTCGCCTTCAGAAGGGGCTTCGACAACACCCGAAGGACCCGCTTCGTCTTCGAAATCCACATCGTCATCAGCTGCGGCAGCCATCTCCTCAGTGATGCGTGAGGTGGTTATGCGCTGATATCGAGGTCGGGGTACATGTTCCTTATCATCCATCGGCTCAACTTGAAACCCCGCCTGTACAAGCCCACCATCATGTCGTCAAAGCGTGGCGAGGCAATATAATCCTCAACAGCTTTCGCCTTCGCCTCCTCAACAGCTTGAGAAAAGATATGTGTCTTCTCCCTAATGTCTTCTTGAAGGTACTCGACTTGATGCTCCAGGTCCAACTTCAGATCGGCCATATGCCTCACCACCATTCCTAAGGCCTCTTTGTCTCTCTGAGACCTCGATAGCCCAGCTTCTGCCCGTCTCAAGCGTCTCTCCGCCTGGATCGCCATGGCGTGGATAGAGGAGTTCACCTGCTAGAACGGGGACAAATCAGCCCGGCAAAATAAATAAATAAATAAAAAAAAAACCCACTCCGACTTTCCACCATGGCATGAGTTGCAGGCCGAGCACCTATGAGATTGATAGGGAGATCGGCCCACTACGCGACCTCCTCAGGACAAGTGGCGGCCTTGCTTTTTCGGAGTAGCCCGGCGTCAGCATGCTCCCAATCCCACCGTGGCTCCCCGAGCCCGAAGGCGCAGCCCAGGCATAGGGAGCCCCTACCGCCTCTTGAACTGAAGGGGGCACCTCGGGCTCCCCAAGAGGCTCCGTCCTCCGTACCTCGGGCTCCGCCACCCGAGAAGGATCGGCGCGAACTCGCTTAGCAACTCACTTCTTCCGCTTCATGCCAGCAAACAAGTTCGCACCTCGAGTCTTGTCTACCTCCATAACACCTGCAAAAAGGAGCTCGGCATCAAAAGACAGGAATAAAAGCGAAAATAAAAGTATCTTTATCCAACCAAGAAACCTACCCGAACTCAGACCGGCCTGAATGAGTTTATCCTCCGTTAGATAGGCTTCGCATTTTAGCCCAAGCCGAGCCCAGTCCCGGAGGCCCTTCACTGTATCTTCATCTAAAACAACATCGGGGTCAGGAGCGGCCAAACCCCACTCAGTAGGAAACGGCCACCCCGTAGCACTTTGAACCACGAATTAGTCCCGCTTCCACGCCAAGACCTTGTTTGGGAGATCGTGTAAGGGCTTGAAGCTCAGGCGAGGTGACAAGTAGTACGCCCTCCTACGCTCGGGCAGGGGACCCGCTTGTTTCTTAAGCATGAGAATAGTAGAAAAATTTTCTAAGTCCAAAGGAAGGCAGTGCTCACAGCAAAGGGAGATGGTCCCGACAAGGTTGCGGATAGAGTTCGGGTGAAGAAGACCTATAGTGACGCCGAAGTGGTTCATAACCTCGACGATTAGAGGATGAAAGAGAAGGCGCAGCCCGGCAACAAGCTGCTCCCAGAATATCACGATGTCATCCGGACCGTGCTCCCAAGGAAAGTTGCCCAAGGGTAAAAAGCAAGTATACTCCCCGGGCAGGTTGTACTGGACGATAAGGGACCAAAGACTTTCGGACGTCATAGTAGAGGGTCCTAACTTGTCTGGCACCCGACCTCGACGAGAGGTGGATGCCAAACTACCCCAGGTGACTCGGCCTACGGGCTCAAACTCAAGCTCTTCCTCGAGCTCTACCTCGGGCCTCGCCTCGAACTCACTAAGGCCGTTAGGGGTAGCAGCTCGGTTCGTAGAACTAGCGTCTGACCCCCCCAGAGGGCTATTCGTGCTACTAAAACTAGACATCGAAAACAAAGAAAGTTGAGGACTCACCAGAGAAAGCTACCGAACTAAAGACGAGTGACGCGAGCTGGCCGGCTTGGATGTGAGCTCAAGGAACTAACGCTGAAGGATAACAGAGGAAAGTGACTGAGGCTCCCCCCACTATTTAAAGCCACTGTACCAGCGCATCAACGGCCAAGATCGAAACCATCCAACGGCTCCCCGCAAAGTCAGCTGTGCACTCCCCAACGAAAAGACACTTTGGCACAAACGTTCGAAAATTCGAAATTGTTTGGCGCGCACGTTCAAAAATTTTTAAATTTGAAAATCATTGGCGCGCGTGAGCCACACGCAGCCCGGGACTGACCCCTGGTCGAGCCAAGCCAACCCCGATTGAGCCGAGAACACAAACAGACCGAAGCAGAAAAGTTCCTGATCAAGGCCAAAGTGTCCCGAGGCAAATCCACCTGTCATCCCGTGAACTCCCCACGCCGGGTCAAGACCCCGAGCACGGGGAGTGTAGGCAATTGATGGAGGAAGATTTGACCCGACCCCTTGGCCATGCGACACGTGGAAGCAACCAAGAGTGACCTGGTAGAAACGCCAGCTCGGCACGGCAGCAGGCCCACAACCCGAGCTCCGAACTAAAGAGTCGAGTTCCCTCGTAGGAACCTACAACCCGAGCTCCAAACTAAAGAGTCCCGAGCTCTCCCTTCGAGGTCCTGAGCCTTACAAGCACCAAAGGCAAAAAACCTGAACTGCTCGCCCAGGGGTAGTTCGGGCCATACTCCTATCCGAACTCAAGACTTCACATTAAAAGACCACTTCGTCTCCAAATTGCCTGACTGAGCAACCGTACCTGACGCCCAGGACGCCGTACACGGATGCGGCGCACCTGACCGATCAGAGGACTGACACATGACAGTCGCCATCCGATAGCCACCTGCCACCTCCATCCCAGACGGGCAAAGGCGGCCCTGGCAACTGGCAGTGGAGGTTATGACACCCGAACTGGCAACTGGTAGTGGAGGGTTATGACACCCAAACTGATAGTTGACAGAAGGAAGTGATCCGATCTGGCAGAGGTAATGATGCCCGAACTAGCAGAGGCATGGAAGTGAGCACCCAGGGTGATTATAGAAGGCCCCCATCTCACAAAGAAGAGGGTATGTGATTCTTGCGTTTTCTGGTCTTAGAATTCCTCATTTCCCTTGCCTTCTGAAGAACACTAACTTGAGCTTCGGAGTATTCCAACCGAGTTCCTCCCCGGAAGCCTCCATTTTCTTCTTTGTTTCAAGCACCTCCGATCTCTTCAGAAGTGAGGTAACCGGCAGCTAGGATAGACCGGATCGCGCATCATCAACTCCATTTACCAATAACAGGTTGAAGCATGGTTTCGAATGTTGGTGAAATTTCATGAAATTTTGGTCTCAAACAGGGTCATCAATATTTGAGCAGATCTATGTTACTCAGATACAGCAATAACACAGCCGGACACTGTCAGATGTGAAATTTATACCAAAAGTTGAAATATCAGAACTTATCAAAAAACAAGTTCAAGTATCAAACACCATACAGCACCATTATACAGAAACCAAAAGGTACTATTAGACCAGATTTATTTTGGCTGAAATTTTCAGAATATTATCAGATATAAATAAAATACTACAAAATATTTTGTTGTAAACTTTTGCATAACATTCCAAGTTTTCAGAAAATTACCTCATGGACCAATGGTCCAAAATGACCTAGATTTTCAAAATATAAAACATTGGATTGAAAAACCAACAGTAGTTGTCTTCCTATTTACTAGATAATCCTTAATCTAATAAAATTACACAGAAACTCATGCAAAACCATGTAGATATATGATACCCTCATAAGCATTAATCAAATAAGAAAACATTTTTCTGTGGCTTCATTACCTCTTCATCAAAGCCTCTTAAAACTTTCTTCTGTCGGATAAAAACGTGCACTTCACTTTTCAAGCCATTGAAAATGCCAGCAAACTCCAAAGCAATATATCCACCCCCAACTATTGCAATCTTCTCAGGCTTTGATGGTAAATCAAGGGCCATGTCAGAATCTATGGCATACTCACTTCCAGGAATATCAGGAATGAAGGGCCGTCCACCAACAGCTATCAGTATGTGTCTCGCAGAATAGAGTTTCCCATCTACGTCTACAGTGTGCGGGTCTACAACCTGTGGATGGCATCATTAAGATCCAGATCTTGCAACACTATTACTGGAAACACATGTTTCAGTAGCAAACTATCTTTAAAATTTAACCTTTTCTGAGAACGTCATCCAACCTTTCCACGACCTTCAATTAATGTAACGCCTGCATTTTTCAGAACATTCTTGTAGATTCCAGTAAGGCGCTGCAACTCAGCATTCTTGTTAGCAATCAAGGTTCTCCAATCATGTACAGGGTCAACCTCATATTTCCACCCAAAGTTACAGCTCTCTTCAAAATCATGAGAGTATTTGGACGCATAAACAAGTAATTTCTTTGGAACACATCCTCGAAGTACACATCTGCAAAATTAGAAGCAAATAATACTCATTACCTTTACCTCTACTAAAGTCAATTTTCCAATCTAGCCCTTGATAGGCAAAGGATGATATGGAATAAAGAAAATGGAACATATAAAAGGCTGTCCCCACCACAAATCATACTAGAATTTAGTTTTATCACCAAAATGAACATCATAACTTATGTTTTGCAGGAAAAAACTGAGAGAATATAGCTTTCCCAAGGAGAGGGCTTTAGCATTCAAACGTGCATCCCAACCATTAGTGGAAAGACCATGGATGCTATTGATCAAAACAGGCCACAACTTGTCCAAGTTTAAAAGAATAGTTCTTTTTCCATATAACTAGCTTCTTACAAATAGGTAAGCTAGCTTTGCATATTTGTTTTCAACAACCTGTATTTTAACTGTTGATCGTTATCAAGATGATTTTCATCAAGCACCACTATAGAAATTAAAGTAAAATATAATAAAAGGTTGTTGGCTGAACTTGTTTTCTACTATATAAGATAAAATATGTAGCCATCCTATGAATGGAGTTCCAGCTTTTGATCAAACAATCCTATCCTCTTGATATAAGATGGTTGGAGAACAAGAAAAACACGTCGTGTGGTTTACCAACTTAATTCTGAATATTCAGTATAGAAGTCACGTACTGCAACCAAATCCTGATCAGCGTTCAATCATTGAAACCAATGTTTGGTTGAGGCAAATTTACTTGCATTAGTACAAATGCATGGGAATGCAAAATTAAAAAAATGCAAATTCTTATTTAATTTTATTTTGGATTTTACTTTATTCTGCTTCATGTCTTAATTTACTTCATTTGTACTGCAATCAAACAAAATAACTTAAAATTTCAAATAAAAATAGGTCAGAATTTACACTCAAATCATTTGCACTGCCATGGTTCTGCATCAGTACAAATTCATTTGCATTGCAATCAAACACAGCCAAAGAAATAAAAATACAATTCTAGCCATCTTACCTTTTAAGATTAAAACACAAGTTTTCAAAGCCTAGAGAGGGAGAAAATTAAAAACTCATGTTCACCTATTATCATGCTGCAGACGCTACCATACACCCAAAATAAAATAAATAGATAAGTGAATTTTTCTCAGTTTTTAATTCTCCCCCTCATGCAGCTAGAACCCACAGAGATCAAAAGCAATAAACAGAAGACAGACTACCCAGCTGCAACTCAAAATCACCAAATAGAGAAGAGAAGCGAATAAAGTCTTGCAACTTACGTTCCACCGACACCACCAGCGTTATCGCTAGAGATTGTAGCAAAGGGAAGCTCACAGATAGCAACGGAGGAACCATAACTTGCAGCGAAACGCGACGCCCGCACACCACCGCTCCCAGCACCTACCGTGAAAAGGTCGAAATCGTAGTGTCGAGGCTCCGCACCGTTTTCGGACTCCGCTCGGACTGTGAAGCACCGATACGGGATGAAGAAACGACAGCCCCCAGAGGGAGACTTTATGCCCCTGAAGTGAAAGCATGGCGAGGAATTCGGTGACAGATATCTCGGTGAGATACGAGGAGGGAATTTTTTGCAGAGGTGTTGAAGGGTTGAAGAAGAAAAGGTGACCTTCGGTGCCCCAATCGACGAGGCCATCGTCTTCTGTCTTCTGTCTCAATGGAATGCACTTGAACAAAAATCCGCCCCTCTTCTGTCTTCTGGAACTTGGATATTGATGGATTAGTCGATAGTCGATTGTTTTAAAAATACCCCCTATTTATTTCTGACAATTGACCAATTACTCCCTATCGTTTGGATTCCATCCGCTCACATATCACACCACGTGACTACTGTTCTATTTTTGATAAAATGACAATAATACTTTCATTACTATTGTTGATTTATCGTTAAAATCTTTTCCAATGTCGGAATGTTTTCAATAGCTCTCCTTGGTGAAGTGGCTCTCATTCATCAGCATGAATTATGGGCAAGTCGCAAACCCTTCCCCACCTTAGGAGACAGCAAAACTACTCCAAAAGGGGATGGGTGTTACCAATTTAGGAAATGTCTGGTTCGCATTGGTCACCTCTCTGTGCCTCTATGCAGCCCTGAAATTCCACCGTTGAATCCAGCCCAACCCATTCACAACCACCTCGCACCAGCCAACATCAGTAAACTTCTTTCGGTGGGAACCTCTCCTTGTCCTTCCTTAATCTCAGTCCCAGGCGATGCTGAAGGGGAGAGGTGGATGATATAGTATATGTTTGATATCGATGCTGCAGGTATATGCAGTATGCATGCAAATATATTACTACTATTTTCTGAAGTACCGATTTTTTATAGAAAAGCCGCTTCAAATGTATTACTATTTTCTGAAATACCGATTTTTCCAATGTAATGAACAACGGCATTGTTGGAGTGGTAGTCTATGACGCCCCAATGGGACAAGAATCCACCTTTAATGATCGTAAACACCAAACACCACAACTGAATTGCAAACCATTCCCTTCTTCATCCATTTGGACTTAGCTTTTTGTGTTCAGTCCAGTCAGTACCTGCATCAAATTAGAGTTTTGTGTTCTATGCCTACTCACAAATGGAAAGTAAATTGTGGGGAGTTGATTGCTTAACAAGCGAAACAAGAGCAACCAAGGAGGAAGCACTGGAAAATCAATAAAAAGAAAATTACCCGACCACTTGGTGTAGGATACGTTCTCTAATATCTCCTTTTATCCTGTCTAAAACCCTAAATTTGTAGATGATAGACGTATCAGATGCCACCGACGATCGAGAAGTTCTCAAAATTCTGATCGAATGTTGCAAAAGAACATTTTGATTACCAGGTGCCTTTCATGAGTCAACAACATTCCTCATCTTCTAAACATTACCAGGTGTCTATAATCCTCTGTTTCTCTATAAAAATTACATTATCAAATTAACATCTCTTTATTATGCAAGTTCCATTCTTTTTGCTCTTATTCTTATTTTTTAATTGATTTTGATTGCTCTCTATCTCTCTCACTTTTTCTCTAATTGGGGCATTTTTTATTTTTAGCTTCACAGTACATCCTTCTTATAATCTAATGCTTGGCAATAGAACAAATTAAGTCTATGTTTTGTAATGGGTAGTGTTTTTAGACACTTCCTGTGCTTGTGCTTGTACTTTGCTTTGCTCCGTACTGCTGCTGGGTTGAGCTTTGATGGAGAAGCTCTGCTTTCACTATTGAAAGACTTGGTTGTACCTCCCTCAATCAAGTTGAGCTGGAATTCAAACGATTCCACTCCTTGTATCTGGCATGCAATTCAATGTGGTGGCCTGAAAGTCTGAAACAGAATGTGATCTCCCTGAACCTGTCGGGTCTGCAAATCTCTGTTTTATTGAGACCGGAGATTGGCCAGCTGAGATCCCTCAAGATGCTTGACTTTAGTGCCAACAATTTCTCGGGTTTGATCTCGGCAGAGTTGTTCAGTTGTGGTCTATTTGAATATTTGGATCTAACGGCGAATGGTTTCACCGGTGATGTGCTTGGGAAATTAGCAAACTTGAGGAAGCTCGGTTTTTTATCTCTGTTTGATAATTCCTTGAGTGGGGAGATAGCAGAATCTTTGTTCCAGCTTTCACGTTTGAGCACGATTTATCTCTACAGTAATGGGTTCACTGGTCTATCCCGTCGAATGTAGGAAACGACTGATCTTGTTTCTCTGTAGCTCTATAGTAATTAATTATAGTGAGCCATCTCCTGCAGAAGATTGGGAATCAACTCGGTCTTGACACAGTCATTTCGTTGGTTTTTCTCGGTCTAAATTGCAAGAGCTCAGAAAATTAGATTTATCACGATGAAATCGGATATAACAATGAAATGAGTTCCCCGCATTACCGGAGCACATTCTGTCATAAAGAGGATAATTGCGTAAATAGAAAAAAAAAAATGCAAATATGAAAGAGAATGACATGCACGGCTGTCCGCCACTTATTTGATGGTTGATAAAAAAATTAGCGTTTGTGTCTTTTTACATGTCACCTAGTTAACGGTAAGTGCTAAATTATCACAATTTAAAATTTGGGATTAAAATGGCACTAGACCCAAATTACAGGGTAATTGGGCTTATTTTTATAGTTATTTGAAGTTACAAATCATTTGTATTTCCACGATTGCTTTTAGTTCATGTATTGTGTTCTCCTTGCAGTTTATTGACAATTGATTACATAATATTCTATTTTCTTGGTTTTAAATTTTCTTTTCTGATAAAGAAAACATGTAGTTTCACTCAAATTCAGAAGCATCAAAGTACGATATTATTATTCCAAATTTCTTTCGCACTGTTCAATCCGCAAGATTGGGCGGAGAGGGTTGAAGAAGACGTGAAATCTCATCGAAAGTAGATTCTATTGCCATTACAACATGGTTCAAAGGAGATTAAGAAATGAAACACCAAAAAGCATGACTGGGAAGAAGACAAAAACACTAATCTGAAAGACGATGAATACCTACATGGAAGTAGGAGGGAACAACTAGCAAACAGATTTTGTGCTTCTGTTTATTTATTAGTTAATATTTATCAGGAGGCACTGGCTGTATTCTCAGAGATTAATTCTTCTGGCTCTTTCTGGTTTGTAAGAGCTGTTAATCTAAATGTTGATCCTCTGGAAATTGAAGCTCAATCAGCTTTCTCGGCCCTCTCTTTTGCTCAAGAATCAGGCCTCTCGACTATTTTACTGGAGGGAGAGTCTCTCATTGCAGACACATCATTGCTGATCATCCCACTCCTTGGAGAATCAGACACATCATTGCTGATTGCAGATTGATCATTTCAAGCCTTTCTCACTGCTCGGTTAGATGGATTGCTCGTTCTGCTAATCACGCAGCACATGTTTTAGCTAAAAGAACTCTGTTACTCTCTCATTCAATTTCATCGAATGAATTTGGCCTTCAACACTATGTTGACAGGCCTGTTTACCTAAAAAAAAATCCGAAAATAAAACTAACTGATGTATTTTAAGTTCATCTGCTTATGGTTTAGTCGTCAATCACTTCGTCATTTCTTCATTATTAGACTCTTTTGGGAAGAGTGTAAATAATGTAAAGTTTGTTTAATTTTGTATTGATTAGGGATGGTAATTTCGTGGGAATTTTTGGGTATTCGACTCTAATATGATTCATTTATTAAAACCCTATAGGGTTTGGGACGGGTTTGAGTTTCGACTTTAAGGTATCTAATACCCGATATAGATACATAGAGGTCACTAAGACCATCAAAGCACAGAGTGTGTCAAACCAACACTATACAGACAGTTGCAATGAATTCACAATTCATTGGACGTTTGCAATGAGTTCATAATTCATCGCACATCTACGATGAGCTCATATCCGAAACAGGTTGTGATGAGCTTTGGCCTACGCGGATATGCGATGAACCAATCTTAGACATGCATGAACTTGCAATGAGCTTTAGACATGTGTAGAATCGTGATGAACTTCGAACGGGTACAAAATTATTGTATATCGGGAATAAATATCGGAAACATGTGCTTCTTTAAATTGCGCGTGTGACAGGACGTCCCATGGTCCGAATAAAGGCGAACAATGTAAATAATGACATCACCCACACCACATCAATTTAAAAGGATCACAAAAAAAGTAGCATAAGTAGAGAATCATTGAAGGAAATGAAACATTGTCTTCAAAAGATCTTGTTTGACACGTGGGGAAATCCCAATGACACTCCTTTAATAGTCAACATAAAGAAAAGATCAACTTTACTAACAGAAAATGTCTCTTTTAAAGTCCTTATTATGGCCTTGGCTTTCTCTCTATAAAAAGGGAGAACAATTCTTCCCCAGGGGACAACATATTAGATAATCTTGACCTAAGGTTTCTCAAAAAGAGAATCCTCCCTTCTCCCCTCTCTTCTTCTCTCTTACCTACAACCTCTCTCTTTCCCGTTGCCTTCTCTAGACCTTTGAAGACTTGACCAATAGCCTTACCACAACACAAATACCCTATACCCAACATGCATAAATATGAACCTATTATATTGTATAATACACAAATTTATAAATTTTAAGTACTAAGATAATTATTCTATTATTGACATTTTATTTGTATAAATTTCTTGGGATTTAAAATCATTATTTGATGTAAATTTGGATTTGATAAATTGTTTATTTTATTTAGTTATAAAATGCTAACTTTAAATATTATTTCTTTTTATTTTTATTTGGAATTGTTAATCATATATATGATTTGAATGTTTTGATGAACACAAAAGTTAATAAAATCTATTTTATTTCATTAAATAACACAAAATGTGAGATGGTTTAGTGGCTTAAAATAGTGTTAAGAGATTTGACATGATAATTGATTTAAGTTCAAGTCACACTACAAGTATTACAAAACATTTTTTAGTAGAAAACCTTTGGTGGTCTAACGGGTGGGATATGACTGATTTAGGAAATTGAGAGGAAAAGTTAGGGGGTGTCAATTGGACTGGATTTGGTCCAATTCAATCCAGTCCAATGTGAGTAGTCCATTATAAATGGACGATGTCCAATCCAACCCAATGACCATTTTGGACCATGCTGGAGCGGTCCAACTCAATTTCTGGACCGTCCAATTTATTCAAATTTGTTTTGACTTTTAGATTGGTTTAAACCCAGACCTGATTGGTCTAATCCAATCTAATAAATATTTTAGACTGGATTGGTCTAATCCAATATGTCTTGTTGGTCTGTCCAATCCATCCAAATTTATTTTGGACTGGATGGGGTCCAATCCAAAACCGGTCCATTGATACTTTTCTATTAAGTAGTTCTTAATAGGTGGAATCATTTTCAGCCTGAAATTCGGGGCTTAGGCCTAAAAGCTTTGTGTTTAGGCCCAAGCTGGGTCTAATACATTGGACTAGGTCCAACACACATATATGTTTATACGTATAATTTATACATATGTATATATCTTATTGTATATTTTTACATATAAATATTATAATATGAAACCTATAAGACACATTATATATAATATATATAATTTAATATACAAAACATATTTTATACACATGTTATATGACATAATTTAAAATATTATATGTTATATAATATTTTTGGACCATCCAATTTGTTCAAATTCATTTTGATTTAGATTGGTTTCAACCCAAACCCAATTGGTCCAATCCAATCTAATAAATATGTTAGACCGGATTGGTCCAATCCAATATGTCTTGTTGGTTTGTCCAATCCATCCAAATTGATTTTGGATTGGATAGGACGGGGTCCAATCCAATCCAAAACCGGTCCATTGACACCCTTACTTTCTATTAGGTAGTTCTTAATAGGTGAGATCAATTTCAGCCTATCCAAAATTTCAGGGCTTAGGCCTAAGCTTTGTGTTTAGGCCCAAGATGGGCCTAACACATTGGACTCAGCCTATAACACATATATGTATATACATATAATTTATACATACGTATATATCTTATTTTATATTATATTTTGTATTTTATATATAAATATTATAATACGAGACCTATAAGATACATTATATATAATATATTTATAATTTAATGTACAAAACATAGTTTATACACATGTTATATGACATAACTTAAAATATTATATGTTATATAATATTTTTGAACCGTCCAATTTGTTCAAATTCGTTTTGATTTAAATTGGTTTCAACCCAAACCCGATTTGTCAAATCCAATCTAATAAATATTTTGGACTAGGTCCAATCCAATCTAATAAATATTCTAGACCGAATTGGTCCAATCCAATATGTCTTGTTGGTCTGTCCAATCCATCAAAATTAATTTTGGACCGGACAAGGTCCAATCCAAAACCGGTTCATTAACACCCTTATTTTCTATTATGTAGTTCTTAATAGGTGGGATCATTTTCAGCCTGTCCAAAATATTTATGTATATACATATAATTTATACATATGCATATATCTTATTTTATATTATATTTTTTATTTCATATTTTATATAAATATTATAATAAGACACATTATATATAATATATATAATTTAATGTACAAAATATATTTTATACACATGTTATATGACATATAATTTAAAGGGTAAATTATACTATGACCGTGAAACAAAGACTCCTTCCTTAGCCTTTTGTTGAAATCAACAGTCGCAATATTTTTTAACCCCCATACTATTCTTATAATAACTATTAGGATTTAGGAGAAAAACATTATTAATCTTCTCTAACCTCACGATACACGAACCAGTTGCAGCGGCAGCGGACTTCCGAAATCCTCTCTGTCTCCCTCTGTCTCTCCCCTGATCTCTCTTCTTCCCCTTCCCCTTTCTCTCCTCCCCTTTCTTCTTTCCGATTTCCTCGGCATAGTGGAGATCGTGAACGGCATGGTGGAGCGCCTGTACAGAAAAGAGAACATTTATCTAAATGCCCTCAAATCCGCAGCTTGTCACAAATATGACCTCGCTCGTGGCCCCAAACTCGTCGAGATTATTGCAGCGGTGCCAGAATCGGAACGTGAGTTTTGAGCTGGCAAAACTTCGTAGTTCCATCAAAAGATGCTGAAATCGAACCAAGCAAATCCACTTCTCTCGAGGAATTACGGCCAATTCTTGCATGAGGTACTTGGCAGTTTGATTTACCGATGATGTTTTTACACCACCTCATAATGTTGTTTTTATTTTTGGAATCTGATTTGGACAGGTGGAGAAAGATGTGTCTAAAGTGGAAGAGTACTATGGAAGAGCAATATTGGCGAGTCTCGGAGACGGAGAAGTGTTGTCTCTGTACGAAAAAACTCATATGGGAGACGCATAGAGACCAAGATAGAGCTCAATCTTATTTCGACCAGGCAGTCCAGGCATCTCCCGACGGCTGGTATATACTTTGAATTCCATTATTTTTTTATGCGTAAATCCTGATAAACAAAAAGCAATAGAAGACAGGGGAAAATTTTCGTTCATCATCGTTCTATATTTGGTTTCAACATTTTCCGTCAAAATCGATTTTCCCTATTTTTCTTCATTTTCTTTTTATTCCTATGATGATGAACCGTCTCCTATTGGGGTAAATATAGTGTGTGTGGTGGGTGGGTCCAATCTTCAATCTTCAAAGTCTCCGACAGTCTCTGTTATGCAGGACAAATCAATCCATCCTGAAACCCCACCGTTTGTGAAACAGTGTAAAAATCACTGAGATTAGTTTAGCCGTAGGATTCTTAGAATTGGTAGTTGGTTACTGTCATTCATCTCAGATATGGACAATACTAGAAGCGGTGCAGATGGGCTTGGCTCGGAGGCGAGAGAGCAGAGATTCGCGTTCTGATTCCGGCACCGCCGCTATCATCTCGACGAGTTTGGGGGCACGGGTGAGGCTATATTTGTGATAAGATGCGGATTTGAGGGTGTTCACATCAGCGTTCTCTCCTCTGCGCAAGGGCTCCACCATGCCGGAGGAAATCGGGAAGAAGAAAAGGATGAGAGAAAGGGGAAGGGGAAGAAGAGATAAGGGGAGAGAGAGACCGAGCGAAGACTTCGGAAGTTCGTCGCCGCTGCAACAGGTTCATGTATCGTGAGTTTAGGGAGGATGAATAGTGTTTTTCTCTAAATGGTTATTATAAGAATAGTATGAGGATTAAAAAATAGGGTAAATTTTTTAATTTATTCTTATGTTTAGCTAATTGATTAATTCTATCTTTATTGTTTAAAAATTGACTAAGTGTTACTGTTTCTGACAATTAATTAAATCTACCTCTAACCGTTAAGTATGAACGGAAAAGGTAAAATGACCATAATATCTCTATGCGAAATTATAATTTTATCCCTCTTTTTAAGTTGACTCCCTCTCAGATGCAATCGCTATCGTTGCCGACGGCGGTCGCTGCAAATACCGAACGGCGGAGGTCCGACGGAAATCGACTCCGGTCGACGACGAACAGTGCTAGAACCACTGCGGATTTCTACCGAACGGCAGTTGTGCCCGTCTGAGAGAGCGCAACAAACGGCAGGATCCCACCTTCTCTCACCAATAATCCTATGTTCCGCACAATGTCCGCGCATAGTTGCAGAAGCGTCAGTACTGCGAACTCTTTCCCTTTCACCAACCCCTCTTCGATCGCCTCAACCAAAACTACAATCCCCCCTTCTTCGACTATGGCAATTCTGCCCTTTGGAATTGCAGCTAAGCTGCTCAGAACCACCATCACCTTCTCCGTCAAACCGCTCCCCTGCTTTGAAATCAAGTCCACCAGCGGTTTCACGGCTCCTGCATTAACGGCCCTCTCTTTGTTCTGTTTCATAGAACAGAGCTTGTAGAGAGTCGTAAGCGCGTTCTTCCCTCGATTTGATTCGTTCAGGAGAAAAGAGACCAACAGCGGGATCGCTCCGCAAGCACCGATTAAAACCTTGTTATCTTCGATTAACGAGAGGCTAAGTAGAGCACATGCGTCGTTCTGCTTCGACATCTCTGTACCGGTTTTCAAAATGTAAACGAGAGGCTTTATGGCTCCGGCATTCATGATGGGGGACTTGTTCCCTTCGTGGAGAGAGAGGTTTAACAAAGCAGTTACTGCGTGCTCTTGTGTCCAGGGATCGGAACAACAAAGGAGAGGTATCAATGCTGGGATGGCGCTGGATTCACCGATCAGTGCTCGGTTTTCGGATCTATTCTTTGCTAAGAGGCGCAATTTCGCTGGTTGAGCGTTTTAGGCAACAAACGACGATTGAAGACCGTCCCCGTAGATCTTCATCGCTGGTTCAAGATTTTCCGAAAAAATGTTCTCGAAGATCTCTGATGAGAGATTCTTCCGACAGAAATCCTAACCATGGCTCAGGCTCCAGATCCGAGGATTCACACTTGTGTTGATCTTTAGACGATGGAAGAGAAGCCACTTTGCGGCTCCCTTGAAATGCCGAGAGGGATTAAGTTAAAAACATGGATAAAAATGTAATTTTGTATAGAGTTAATCCATATTTAACGGTTGAGGGTACACTTAGTCAATTTTCAAACAGTAAAGATAGAATTAGTCAATTAATTAAATCATAAGGGTAGTTTAAAAAATTTACTCTAAAAAATATTACAACCGGATTTCAAAGGTTCGGGGTATTTGTCTCACAGTCATAGTATAGGGGTTTTTTGTCACAAAACAAAAGTACAAGGGGTTTTTTGTCACAGACCCCATAATTAAGAAGGTTCTTTGTAATTTACCCTAATTTAAAATATAATATATATATATATATATATATATATTTAACATTTTATTTATAAAAGTAATAAGCCCAGCCTGGTTCAAGCCCGTGTAGGCCTAGGCCTAAGCTTATGTTTCAGGTCCAAAACCTGCTCCGGCCCACCCATGGTCACCCCTCTTGCCATCCCATGGTGGACCCTGATTTCCTTTCCCGGTTCCCCTGGTATTTTTGTGGCGGTTACCATGCGATACTTGGATTTTATGGAAAAATGGTCCAACCACCACAAGGTGCAACTAGTGCCGGGTTGGTCCAACCCGAACCCGGTTGACAGTTGGGTTAGGGATATGATAAAAATATACGAGTCTGACTTGGGAGTGGGTTAGAGTTGAGGTTTTAGTCAAACCGGCCCAATCCAGTAACCCGATCCAAAATGAATCCAACATGTCTTCATAATGGCATATATCATTATATAAATATGTATATACTCATGTATTTGTATGTATGTTTGTATGCATACATTCATATATTTATATATATGTATGTATGTATAATTTTAATTTCATTTTTCTTTTGAAACACGACTAAATTCAATTTGAACCAATCCGAACCTAACCCGATCTAATGATCTAATCCGGCCTAATTTGCAACCCTACAGGTTACAACCCACAAGAATTGAAGCCAGAAGAACTTTAGGTGTGCGTACCGCGCACTTGTGATTATTTTAGGGCCTAGCCTCCTAGAGTATTAAAGAGGGACTAAAACCAAAACACGAACATGAAGTATACCCGAACGTTAAAACCGCTCTCTGCTCTCATTTCTCTCTCTCTCTCTCTCTCTCTCCCTCTCTCTCTCTCATGTATATATTTCCCGGCGACTTCATAAACAAAAGAAATATTCCTTCTCTCTCGTCTCTGATACCCCTCTCGAACTCAAGAAGAGGTATTTATTCTTCAATTCTTCCGCGTGCTGTCTGTGGAAAATATAAAATTGCTTCACCAGAATTGGAGAAGAGGAAGGCAGAGCTTCGATCTGAGCTCTCCCGCGCAAGTCGTTCCACCTGATTAATGGTGATTCCGAGAGTTGCAGAAGGACAAATGCGGCAGGAGTTCATGGCTCGTGAAAGCTCGAGGCCCTTGCATAATTTCTTGTTGCCTTGCTTGAAATGGGGGAGGCAAAGGCGTCTTAGATGCATCAAAGTACGTTCAAATGCAGAAATCCCCTCGCTTGAGCGCGGATCCCCGGCTCCGGAAGCCGAAGGGGAAGATTTCATCGGTGGAAAAAAAGAGTACCAGTCATTGAAGCGGAGATATTCGAATGGCTCTGAAAGCTGTATGAAATGGCAGTTGCCTCCTTTTGGAGTTTCCGAGAGGATATCTAAGATTGAGAAGGATGGAGAAGACAGAATTGAAGCAATCAGGTTAAAACTCGAGTTTCATCTCCGTGAGGCTGCAGACAAGATGAATTTGGCGATTAAGCAGGGCGGAGAAGAAGATGAACCATCATCGGCGGCGGCGGCGGCGGCGAGGCCGTGGAATCTCAGAACGCGAAGAGCTTCTTGTAAGGCTCCTAATGAAGCTGGAGGGGATTTGAAAAATGAAGAGAAGCAGCAGAATTCTTCTCCTATGCGGGCTGAGAATTCAACGATGAAATCGCTCAGGTCGAGAGGTTTAGTTTCACCTCAGTGTGTGGAGAAGAAGGGCCGTGCAAAGTTCTCGATCTCTCTTTCTCGCGAGGAGATAGAGGAGGATTTTGTCGGGGTAACGGGCACACGACCGCCTCGAAGGCCAAAGAAAAGGCCTAGGATCGTACAGAAGCAACTTGATGTAAGAAATTTATTTTTTTATTCCTTCTTTAGTTAATCTTGTTTTTGCCGGAAAATTTTCTGTTTCTTCGTCCTAATATTACTACAAGTACAATAAAATTTTCAGATCTTTGTATCTCAGTTTTTATAAATGAATCCGAGCGTGTTATTGGTGAATTTTGCAGATAATGTTCCCTGGCCTGTGGTTGACAGAAATAACGCCAGATACATACAAGGTTCATGATTTTCCTGAACCCGGAAAGGTAAATAGTATGCATTTCTCACATTTTCTTCTTCTTCTTCTTCTTCTTCTTCTTCTTCTTCTTCTTCTTTTTGCTTCTGCTTCTGCTTCTGCTTCTGCTTCCTTTCCTTTATTTCCTCACATTTTCTTTTTCTTTTTGGGTCATTTGGAATTTGTTCCTTGGTTTCTTTATTTCCTCTTTATTTTTTATGAGTATACTAGCTCTGCATTTCGTCTACCTGCTAACTTAATACCGTCAACAATGGTTTTTGCAGAGATAGAGATACGACAGCAATTAGATGTTTCAAGGTTTTCGTTTGCCGACCTTTGCCACATTGTGACCTCAGTTATGGTACTGCAAACCATCCATTTGTACATTAGGAATTCGACAGAAAGATGTTGAATTTCCTGGTAACCCGTTGTGCAAGTTAACTTGTTTTTAGATGCTAATTTCGTTTACTGTGATCATTCATTCCTGCTTCTAATATGAGGTTATTTAACATAAAGGCGATTATTGATCTTTGAGTTTTATTTTCTGAATAATAATGGCTAACAAATGATCATGGCAGTGAATACGTTTTTATCAGTTATATGGCCATCCTACTATTCCGTTTGCAAGCATCAAATTATTGAATTTACATTGAGGGGCATAATATTAGAGCATAATTTTCTTTTTAATTTTTCAGCCTTTTGGTTCATTTCACATTGAACTGAGATTAGATTAGAGTTAGTGGACTAGCTTGTTGGAAATCATTGATCTTGCATCTATAGACCCGTGACCATACTGTGATAAGCATAAAAATATTCATTTCATAATTGTTAAAACTTGTTTAGATCTTTTGAAGAAAAATTCAAATTATGAGCTAGAATTTGATCTGATGACTGTTTCTTGGCGAGTTTGTTATATTTTGACACTATCTTTGTAGAAAAGAAGTACTCAACTCCATTTTAAATTCCTAATTTTTTCTAATTGGTGCAACTTGAGCCCATGATTGCATTCGACTTAAATATACAGCTGTTGAACTAGCAAAAGCTAGCCCACTTATCTACGGCAGTTTGTACTTTGTAATTGAGCAGTTGATGATTGTCTCCATAGCTGTTGTGTTCAATGTGGGTCAGGCTTCTTTCTGGTTTGATGGATGACATTTTCATGGGTGTTTAACCGGTGCTGTTTCTCATATACTCATATACCTCTGCTCTCAGTCTTCCATGATGTTAGTCCAAGAAAAATTCCTAATTTGGCCCAACTTTCAGTTAGTATCAACCAAGACATACAAAAGTTCTGCTCGTCAGAAAAAAAAAAAGCTCTAGTTCAATAGAAACAGAATATGGGTGTACCTACTTATGTCTCGTGTGGATTACTGAGAATCTTTTTTCATGCAGTCACCTTAAGATGAACACATGCTTGAGAGTTGAGATATCTGCATGAATTAAGACTCATTCTTCTCATGTCTATTTCTTGCATTTGATTTCTATGATCTGTTCGAGCTTTAACTTGATGGAGTGGAAGACTTTCTGCATGCTTATCTCAGCATCAAGTTAAAATCTTTTTTGGCCTAAAACAAGTAGTTCCAGTTTATTGACTCTAGCAGTTAAGGAAAGAAAATGAAGAGAAACTTCAATGGTAGGATCCTTCATCCTTGGAGACAAGTTGGATTTAGCTTAAAATGAATGCCACCATAACTGGATCTCCACTATAACCTGAAAATGTTAAGGTTCTCAACATGAAGGATTGAGAGGAGCAGAGTAGAAATAGAGATGTCCTGTGTTAGTTTCTATTAAAAACTTTCCTCTCAAAGACGGTCTATTCATTGTCTGAGTTTCCAACTCTGCACCAACTGGAGCATTGTTACACCTACACGCTACAAAGGTTTGGCAAGAAGGTAATGGTGTGCATCTACTTTTCATGTATCTACCAAAGTGCCCTCCTGATTGGCTTTGTAGTAGGTAGGTATTTTCCCAGGGACCTAGCCAATCCAAAATGTACATTCATGAGACCACTTGGATGCGTGCCAATGGGATGACCATCCATTGCTGATAGTTTTCTTCATAAGTTAAAAAGAGCCCCATTTGCATCAGATGGTTGAGGTCATTGTACAATTTCCAGGTTATTACTGTAAATGTCTGAATCAAACAGGTAGCCTGGACTTTGGATGGATGAATACATGCTGCTGCTAATTAAATTTAGTGTTAAATGACTTATGTGTATAGAGATCCTTCATCCTATATTTTGAATTAAACTGGTTTGGAGTCATAATAACTCTTTAACTTCTAGTCTTGATCCTCTCAAACTCTTTAATTAATCTGTGCATGGTTCTTACCCATTCATCCAGACAGATTGCTCTAATGGTTTCAAACCCATCCTTCTGGGCTTTATGCTTATCAGGCTGTATCCCATTTCTTGTGGTCTTGAATCCTGCTGAAAACCCTAAGTTAGTCCATGGGATATTGGATTTTGACGTCAGCCATGGAGAGCAGTTGAAAAATTGCGTGATTCTGCGCACATTGGTATGTTGACCAAAAATGCCTATTGTACGGATAATAGAGAGGATTGTGTAGAGAATGGACAGTATGGCTCCTTCGCTTTCTGGTTGATTCGCATTTTTTTTTGGACACCCACCATCTCGTTGGATGGATTTCATTCCTACGTGTTAATCTCGTCAGTTTTAAGCAACTAATTAAACAAACTACATCCCAGCACCAGAAGCAGAAGGAATGGATCCGTCATCTCATCCATGGGTTGGTTGTGGCCCATCAAAACTTAATATGATCACCTTTTTTTTCTAGACCGGAGAAACATAATATAATAAAAAAGAGAGAAGAAAGTCTAGTGTTCTGTAGTCTGGCCGTGTGGTGTGTGTGTGTGAATTGATTGAACCCCACTATGATGTGGTTAACCACATCGCACTCTTTAAGTTGTGGTGTGTAGATGTATTATTGGCAAAATTTTAAACAAAATAGTTCGGTCATTTATTACAGTACATATAATAATCATCCAATATCAGGGTCTGGACTGATTGACGAGATTTTAAATATTTTGTATGTCAAGATTACCCACAAATGGTTTTAAAACATGTCACAAACTCACAACACCCCTGTGAATTGTGAAAGAACGCCTGTTGCCTATTGCCCTATTGGTATTGGATGCAACGTGTTTCAAAAACAAGACAGTATGAAATAGTGGGTTGGGTTAGATTCAAGAATTATAGTTTTGATCTCGATCTCCCCGGGTCTATATGGTTTTTCAATGTCAATAAAAATGCAAAAAAAAAAACAAAAAGCAAGGAATGGACCTTAACCCAAAAATTTTGACCTTAAAAAACTCCACATCTTCATATTTGCTGATGTGGATTCGGAGTTTGGATCAGAAAATTTCGACAGCCGACACGACTAAGCGAAGGCGGCCTTTTGAAGTCAGCCAGCTGACAACTTGACATTACTCAAAAGGTCAGCTCGTTGACAAAGAGGGAGATCATATTTAAGACGCGCCCTATCATATTAATAGAGATGCTGTTCAGCGCATTGATCTACGCTGTCAAACGGACTATTCTCTCCTCTGGCCGGCCATGATGAAAGTATGCGAGGAAAACGAGTACAGGTAAAGCTGTTGATAACTTTTTTCTTTTTTAAGATAAAGCGGTTGACAACTTGTTAGTGTAAATGTGAGATGATGGTTCAAACCAAGGTTTTTAAAACCGGATCGGGAACCATTCTGAGGACCAGTTTATGGGTCGAACTGTCCAATCATTTGGTTTAAATGGATGGTCCGTTTTGATTAAAAAATAAAATAGCTAAAAACTGTTGTTCAGGTCGACGATCCGACCGCCCCGGTCAGCGGATCATTGATCTGAGAGTCAGGGCCTTTTAATAGGTTTAAATATTGGATTTCCAAAGTAAGAGTAATAGGTTTAATTAAATATTATATTCATACTTATATGTCTATTAATAAATTTATCAAACTGAAAAAAATATATAAAAGAGGATGGATTGTATGAAACAGTAAAGGCATTAATACCCATCCGAACATTTATTTATTTTTATTCTAGAGGATCAATACATTGAATTATGTGTAAGATCTGAGCTTATGTTTGCTACGAGACAGGCATGCTGCTCTGGATCACTAAGTTACCTCATCTAATCAAAAGTGAGGCCATGTCAATACATTAAAAGGTTTTAATTTCGTTGTATTAATCTTGTCTATACATTTCCTAATTTCGTTGTTGTAATCTTGTTTATGCATTTCGGTAGGCTTATTTTGGAAGGAGTATAAATGCAAATATGGAGAATGCAAAACCTTATATTTTGTAGTATTTTTTATGTTTTTGCATTGTATATATTTGTATTTATACTCTTTCCAAACTGAGCTGTATCAAAAATGGTTTGAAAACCTATCCAAGTATATATTGCTGTTTTTTTTTTCTTTTTTAACTTTACTTCATGGGGCTGCACAATAGAGATAATTTATCCCCATCCCCTTTACCACCTCTATGATGATGACAGATTTGGCCCTCCACTGACATCATGAAATATGGCATATCAGAATAGCTGGACTACATCCCAACATCACCTAGGCGACAACTTGCCATAACCAAAATGGGGTCCCACCTAGCGACTTGCTTCTACTTTCAACCTGGCGACCTGCCTCTGCCGCCGATCTGGCGATCTACCTCTGTCATTGACCTAGCGACCTGGCGATTTGCCTCTGTCGTCGACCTGGTGACCTGGCGATCTGCCTCTATCGCCGATCTAGCAACCTACCTCTCTAGAACTTGCTAGTTGTCTCTGAACCTTTCGGGATTACGATGTATAACCATAGTCCTTATCCTCATCCCGCCCGAATTGGAGGGAAACGGTAAGCCTTATTTATTGGCGCGTTATTCTCGGAGGGAAACCATAGGCCTACGTCGTAGGCCGAGGATTCTGGGAGCGTTTTGCGAGACCCATAGCAACCCAACTATATAAGGGCATCAACCCCTAAGACCCAGGTAGATGCACAATTTAGTTCTCGCAACTCTCCATCTCTCTCACATTTAGCTATCTTAAAATCTTTGATTCGCTAATTTAAGCATTAGAGTGCCCACCCCGGGTAAAGCAACCCGAGCATTCTGACACTGTTTCCTTGCAGGTCGCATCAGAGCCACCTTTCTAGCTCGTCACCATTCAGCTAGGCGTCCAAGCCACCTTCTAGGTAGGAACCATTCAGCTAGGCGTCCAAGCCACATTCCAAGTAGGGATTATTCAACTAGGCATCCGAATCACCTGCTAGCAGAAGCTGCCAAAATGCACATCATCAATTGGCGTCGTCTATGAGAAACGCTACAAAAGGTTATGTTCTCACCTGATTCTCTAAGCCTTAAGTAATAACATCTTCAAGCAACAACAACAACGCTTGATTAAAAGAACCCCTTAGGGGGCAGAAGCAAAATGATTAGCCCAAACGAGTTCTCATAGTCTTGCCTAGGCAGAATCTCCCTAACGGTGAGGCCACCCCCATATGTCGAGCTCTACATGCTCTTTATGAGAGTTGACCGCCAACAGAATGAGAGGCCACCCCACAGGTCAAGCCCTCCATGGTTCCCGTGGGAGTTGGTAGCCAACAAACTATGAGGTCGTGTCACAGATTGAGCCCTCCATGCTTTACGTGGGAGTTGATGGCCAGTAGGTTGTGGAGCTGCCCTCGCAGGTCAGCCTTGTCGAGGTGACAAGGTGTCTATAGGCCGAGGTGCTAAGAGCAAAAGTAGACTGTCAAAATTCCGACAACCTGGTGATTCGGAGACATGCCTACGAACTGGCAACTTGCTTCCACCGACCTAGCGATCTACCTCTGCCACCAAGACGGCGACCTACCTCCGCCGACCTGGCGACACACATAACCAGCCTAGACGAGCCTTGTCAGCCCTGTTCATGAGGTCGCCCCTACAAGTCAAGCCCTCCGTGCTGGCGACCAATGGACTGCAGTTGCCCTTGCGGGTTGAGCCTTTCAAGGTTCCCATGCAAGCTGGCAAACTGCAGTCAATAAAGCTGCCCCCGCAGGTTGAGCTCCTTGTGGCTTATCGTAGAAGTAGACGACCGACACCTTAGATGACTAACACAGTGCACCCGTGACACCGACTCGCTATTTAAATTCCAACATCGACACACATATCGCAAGGGGAAGCCAAACCACTTTCAGCATTAAGGACCTCTAAGCTGACCTCGAAATATGTTGGTAACAGGCTAAAGGACCCATGACAAAGCACGAATCTATTCCCTTCACTGAGTTTATCTCAGCTTGGGAGTGGGGGGCAATTTATGAGGGCAGATTTGGCCCTCCATTGGCATCATGATAAATGGCATATCATAATAGTTGGACTACATCCCAGCATCACCTAGGTGACAGCTTGCCTTAGCCAAAATGGGGTCCCACCTGGCGACTTGCCTCTGCTGCCGACCTGGTGACCTACTTCTACTGTTGACCTGGCAACCTACTTCTGTTGCCGACTTGGCGACCTGCCTCTGCCGCCAACTTAGCGACCTACTTTTGCCACTGACCTTCTTCTACCGCTGACCTAGCAACTTGCCTCTATCGCCGACTTGGTGACCTGGCGATCTACCTCCATTGCCGACTTGGCGACCTACCTCTCTAGAAGCTTGCCAGTTATCTCCGAACCTTTCGGGATCACAACGCGTAATCATAAGCCTTATCATCATGCCATCCGAATCGGAGGGAAACGGTAAGTCTTATTAATTGACACATTATCCTCCTTCCAAAGCCTAATAGACCCCTACGTCGTGGGCCGAGGATTTTGGGAGCGTTTTGCGAGTGCCCACTCCGAGTGCCCAATTTAGTTCTTGCATATCTGATTTGCTAACTTAAGCATCGGAGTGCCCACTCCGGGTAAAGCAACCTGGGCACTCTGACACTGTTTCCTTGTAGGTCGCATCAAAGCTACTTCTACAGCTCATCACCATTCAGCTAGGCATCAGAGCCACCTTTCTAGCTCGTCACCATTTAGCTAGGCATCAGAGCCACCTCTCCATCTTGTCACCACTTTGTTAGGTGTCAGAGCCACCTCTCTATCTCGTCACCATTCAGCTAGGCATCAGAGCCACCTCTCTAGCTCGTTACCATTCAACTAGACATCAGAGCCACCTCTCTAGCTCGTCACCACTCAGTTAGGCATTAGAGCCACCTCTCCAACTCGTCACAACTCAGCTAGAGATCAAAGCCACCTCTCAAGCTCGCCACCATTCAGTTAGGCATCAGAGCCACCTCTCCAGTTCGTCACCATTCAGCTAGACATCAGAGCCACTTCTCCAGCTCGTCACCATTCAGCTAGGCATCCGAGTCACTTGCCAGTCGGGAGCTGCCAAAATGCGCATCATCACCCCCCAAAAAAGAGAGAATAAAAAAAAGAGATTATAATAGATAAGGGCAACTTTAGGGCCCTAATATTAATAAAAGTAATACTTTTAAAATTTTCAAAAATAAGTTTACTTTTTAAAAATAATATCAATTAAGGGAAAAAAACACTATTCCCAATGCCACCACCTCCGCCCACCAGTGTCACTGCCGTTGCCGCCTCTGCCTTCACCCACCTGTGGCAACATTGTTGGAGGCGGAGGCAAAGGTGGGTGGAGATAGGTGGCAGACGATGATGCTGATTAATGGATTGATATAGGAAGAAGATGAACAATGTTTTTTCCCTAAATTGATATTATTTTTAAAAAGTTAACAACCTATTTTTAAAATTTTTTAAAAATATTACTTTTATTGACATTAGGGCCCAAACGTTGCCCTTATCTACTATAATCCCTAAAATAACCGATGACAACAAGATTTGGGCTAAACTTGGGAGTGCTTAAGAATAAGTGCTTATTTAGAATAAACACTTATTTATGAAGCCCAAATTTTGAACTTATTTAATAAGTACTTACTTCTTTTATGGCTTATCTTGACCCGCCATGTTATTTTAAAATATTCATACTACACCGTATAAAATAAAGACTTATTTTTCAAATAAGCACTCCCAAAACTTGGCGTTGATACCATTTCTCTGCTATAACTTGGTAAAGATCCTACTATGGATCGCCTGTCTGTTCCCTTGGTAATGGCAGAATTCGTCCATTCGGATCTCCGAAAATATACAGGTGGGTGGGGTGGTGGGAATGGGGTTGGGGTACATCTCTCCGTGTGCTTGGCGTCTAAAAGATGTAAAATTGTCGGCAAAACCTATTCATTCCTTACTTTGCCTTGTGGAATAGCAACCAAATCAGCAAGTCTTTAGGATTTAGGAAGACTTTGTGGTTCTCATGTAAACGGGTAGGATTCGAACCATGTTTACATAGATTCCAATCGGACCTTGTTAATATCCGAACTCAAATTGAACTTTCACCCGTTGGGTTTTGATTAGGCTCGGTTCGGATTATAATATCACACATCTTTAATAAGTTAAACTGCAATGACCAAACGTTTTGTTTTATAATAGATCTGATTTTTTGAGATCTTTATCGGGTTTCATTGAATCAAAATTTGAACTAGACTTGCCTAATCGGGTACCATTGACAGCCCATGTTATGGTATCATACTTGGTGGCCAACCCCATGAAAAAATAATCACGAACAAACGATTTAGCCACGCTTGGAATATGGACCAATTTGGATGGTCCAACTTTATCTAATCCGGTTTTTCTGGTGCAGAACAACTTATTCGGGTTTGTTTGGTGTCCTTTATGGTATTTTTTGGCCACTAGTATATCGGTTTGTGCCTGTTATAGAATAAAAACCTATTCAAATATCTCACTTGTGTTGCATTTGGCATTTCTTATTTTAAGAATTTATCTCATTTTTGTAATTAAAAACTTAATATTCTTAAGGGCATTGTTGATAAGCCCTTAAAATAAGGAATGCCAAATGTAGCCTTAACATCTTAAACTTTTAGGTTGAATAATTATTTAACATGGTATCAAATCCTATTTAACCAAGTGGTTTAGTGATTGATCCTCATTATCTTTATTATAATTAATTAAATTTTAGCTTAAGGAATGGATAGGATTGTATTTGCCTACACCTTAAATTCAATGGGCTTTTGCACAAGGGAGTGTGTTAGGAAATACAACTTATTCAAAGACCTCACCTTATCTCAAGGTATGGGTAGGATTGTATTTGTCTACACTGTAAATTCAATGGGGGTGTGTTAGGAATTACAAACTTATTCAGAGACCTCACCTTGTAGCAACCAGTACCAAACCGATTATTAATCAGGACCAAACATAGACCCAAAACCATCCCGATTAATAGTCGGGTCTATTGGGTCCAAATGCAATTATACTGAAAGCTATGTTTGTTTATTTAAAAAAAAAACTTAAAGTTTAAATTTTGATAACATAGCTTCAATAAAAATGATAAAAAATAATAAATTATTTATATGTTAATAAATTAAATATTTTAACTAATATTTTGGCTCGGCAGCCTCTAAGCTTTGCAAAAAAAAAAAAAAAAACCAATTTCGACTCAAAGAATTTAAAAGACCATTTTCGACCCACACTTTGGAAAAAAGGCCAAACTATAAGCAAAAATAGATGGTGTTTGAAACAATGTTGATAGATCCATTAGAAAACGTTATGTGGCGTTGTTAAAGTTTGAAAATGACACTTTTGACCCTAAGTTTTGAAAATGAGTCAATTTAATAAAGTTAATTAAGTAAATTACTTTGAGGTCTAATTAAACAATCTTAAAGTTTAATTAAATCTTAATTTAATTTATTAATTAAAGTTTAGTGGTTGTCAAAGTCAAATTTAATTAATTAAATTAAATGAGTTATACTAATTAAGATGATTAAGTAAGTTAAGCAATTAAATAAGCAAATTAAATTAATTAAGGAAATGAAGTTAAATAAAAATAAAATATAAAATATAATTTGAAAACCATGACATTTCAAACACCATATGTTTTTGCCTACGATTGGCCTTTCCTCCAAAGTTTGGGGTTGTAAATGGCCCTTTAAATTCTTTAGGGTGGAAATTGGACTTTTTCTCAAAGTTTAGGAGTTGTTAGAGCTATTTCTTTTATAAATTTTCAAAATGTTATGGATTGTTCCATTAGACCAAATGATCGAACTGCTAAACACCATGGTTAAGGGTCATTTTTATTTGGTTACCCTTATTTATTTAATTTAATTAATTTTGTTTTCTTAATTGACTTAATTTACTGATTTAATTGCTTAATTTACTTAATTTACTTAATTAGTATAATTTAATTAATGAATTTGATTAAATAAATTAAATACTTTAGGGTATTAATTAAATTATCTTAATTAGTATAACTTTATTAATTTATTAAGTAAATTAAAACTTAATTATATATTTATGGGTCATTTAATTACACCCTGAAATAATTTACTTAATTAACTTTATTAAATTGGCCCATTTTCAAACTTTAGGGTCAAAAGTGGCCTTTTTCAATCTTTAGCTGTGCCACGTAATACTGTCGAACGGATCTGTCAACGCTGTTTCAAACACCGTCTATTTTTGCCTAAAGTAGGCCTTTTTTTTTTCAAAGTTTGAAGTCGAAAATGACCCTTTAATAAAATATGATAAAAATTATAAAAACATTATGAAAATATTATATATGTTTAATAAAATAATTAGTTTCACACCCGAATAGGCTAAAAACAAAACCAACCTAATTATGAATTGAGACAAAATCATAAACCAAAACTATTATAATCCGTTCGTATCCAGACCCAACCCACTGACAGCCCTAAATCATCAATTTAAAAGTAAGAACTGAAATTTGAATTGCTGCAACTTTTGTGTGTGCGTTTCCAGCAATGCGATCAAGCTGGAGTCACTGGACAGGGAAGGTACATACATCAGCAATTAGCCCAAGTACAGCTTCATCACGGGTTGCAGGAAATCCACCTATGCCAGTCACAAAAAAAAAAAAAAAAAATCTCTAACCCTACCACAAGTTGTTTATTGTTTCGGCATCCTTCGAGAAAAAAAAAAGACACTAATTATCTAGTGCTTTGTCTTGTTTTTCAGCTTTAGGATTATGCAATATTTTTAGTGTACGAAATTTCTTGAGTTCAATCCGTTCAATGGTAGGAGCATGGGTTGGCATTTGGTACGGACAATTGGGCCTATTGGCCCATTAAGCTCATTCAACTTTATGATTATAGATTTCTCTATGTAAATTAAGTGTACTAACAAATGGGCTCCCTAGGACTAGGGCTCAGCAACCCGGGATAATGCCAAGCTTAGCCTTAAGGCTTTGTTTGAAGTGTAGTTTCATTTGCTTCAATGCAAAAAGCATGGGAGTGAAAATAAGTTGAATCCAAATTTTGGTTTACTTTGATGTGTTTACTATTAGTGCAGATGAAGTAAAACAAAACAAAAATGAACCAAATAGGCAAATTTACAATTTTTTCATTTGCACTCCCAACATTTGTATTAGTGCAGAGAAAATTGTACAGCAAACAAACATAGCCTGTGAACCAGTCCAAGATAGCAGACTTCAGATACAAGCCTAGTTTGGCCTAAGGCAGCTAGAATATTGACTCAACCATGGCTCTCAGAAATATTTTAGTTATCAGAGGGCCAGAGGCCAGATTTACCCACCACCATTGGCATGACTTGTTTTACTCACTTGCAGGTACATCCATATATGCAATCGCACAAGGCAGGGCCTAACTAAGATTTCTGGGCCAGCCCAACATAGTCGGAAGTTTAGAGTAATCCAACACACTAGGCTTAGGCTGAGGGGCAGGGCTGGGGTGGACTGACTGCTATTTCCCACATATAAGTCCAAATCCTTGTCTAATCTAACGTCTATTCTTTCATATATAATGCTGATAATTGCCTAGGCTTCATATTGAGATCATCATGTCAAAACTTCAGTACATATATTTTCTTTTTTCTTTTTTATTGCTTCACTCTCTTTCTCTTTATCCCCATTCAATTAGTATATTTGATGCATGGTTTTCAAAATCGGACCGGGTCAGATGGTTGGATCAGAAAAATCGGGAATCAATCAAGTCCGCTTTACCCCAGAATTGTTGTTTTGTCAAAAACTGTTGATTTGGCCAGTAAACCATAGACCCAGGTGGTCGAATCGTTCAATGGTTTTGGTTGTTTGTTATTTTTATTTTATTTTATTTTATTTTTGTCAGAACAGGCCATCTGTTCGATTCGAACGATCAGACCATTCGACTCGAGAACTGGACCCCTAACCGGTTCATTGTCCAATTTGATTTTAAAAACCTTGATCTCATGTTTACGCCATATATTATAGCAGGAGACAAGTACAGGGAGCTCCCCCTGATTTTTTATAACATTTTTAAATAATTATAAAGTTCAATTCACACGTGAGATTAAGTTGTCTGTTCTCTTCTTCTTCTTTTTTTCATAGTTTTATTTTTCTTTATCTTTTTTTTTTTACAGCATAGACCAATCACTATAGTCTATTTTATTCTCCTGATTTATCTATACACTTGCCTTAAGTTTTTGGCATAAAAGTTAAGCTCAAATATCTGAGTAATACTTGAGTTGTATTTGATTGCAATGCAAATAAATTTACACTGGTGCAAAACTATAAATTTAATTACATAAGAATTAAATCATTTGCACTTGTATAGTTTTGCATCAGAATTAAATTTAATTAATTCTTGAGTTGTCGTGCGATCAAGTAGCAAGTACTTGAGTTGTAGTGCGATCAAATATAATCTTATTTGCACTTGTAAATAGCAAGTACAGGTCATAAGAATTAAATTTAATTACATAATTTTAACTTATATATTTATCCTTTACTTGTGCACGTGCATAACATATACAGTTGTACTAATTTTCAATTAATTACTAAAGCTCCTTCTCTTTGTGTACTCCTACAAATGTTGCATATGGGTTCTCTTACTAGTAATATGTATACTGAAGCAAAGCCCTTAGACAAGAAGGCATTTTCTTAATATGGTTTCTTAACTCAAATAAAAGACCCAACACAAATCCTTTCAATAAATTAATTGGTGAGGGTTCCACATTTTGAGATAAAGTGGGTTGCTAATTATAAACCAAACATAATTTAATCACCTAAATCAATAAAAAATTCAACTTAAGTTTACCTTGTGAATATCAAGTCCCGAATGAAATATGAAATATACTTGTCCCATACTTGATATGGATTGGTCATTCACTAATTTATAATTATACATATCAAAGCAAAGCCCTCAAATAGGAGGGTTTTTTCCTTCAAACCAATGTTTTCTACTTGTGGTCAAACCAGCTAGTTGGACCGATCGACCTATCACCTTTCCAAGTCCATTTCAACCCTAAAACACTCACAAAAATTGTTGACTCAGCCATTGTCTTGATGGCTTGAACACTTGAACTGTCAAACCATTTGACTTCAATGGGTCATTGGTTAGACCATTTTTATCATTTTACATCATTAATAATAATTTTCATTCATCAAATTTATTTTTATTTGATATGATGGATTTGTAATATTAGAAATATGTTTATTTTTTGCATTTTTCTGATTCTTATGTTTTTTATTTTTTTATGTATATATTTTTGATGGGCAAATTTCTTAAAGTACCCTTAAGGTTTAGTTAATTGACTAACACTATCCCTATTGTTTGACTAATGTCTTAAAGTATCCCTATTGTTTTTGACAATTGACTAGCTCTACCCTTAACATCCCTTAATATTCTGTAAAAAACCATACACACATGACATGATGTATAATTTTTTTTAAAACCTAATTTTTCCCTTCATTCCTCTCCTTCTCCTTTCTTCTTCTTCTTCTTCTTCTTCTTCTTCTTCTTCACTGTATTGTTGAAACCCAGTGGCAAAGGCAATCTCTCTCTCTCTCTCTCTCTCTCTCTCTCTCTCAGATTTGAATGTCATAGACCACCCACAGATTCTAAGTGCCGCTTGAACATCTGAAAAACACACCTCCTCTAGATCTGGATTTGTCGTTACAATCAATTGCAAAGACACTATGCTGAAAACCCCTTCACAGCCACAGGGGCGCAAGAAAGCCTTGTCATTGGCATTACCAGTAATGATGGTTCTTACCTCACAAAATTCCTTCTTAGCAATGGCTATGAGGTCCATGGACTCATTCACCATTCTTCCAACTTCCCGACGAGATCTACAACCTTGCCACCCACTTGCCTGCAACCACTCCCTTGGTGGTCTACACTTCTTAGGCCATGTTTGATTTCACTTCTAAAAAGTACTTCTTTTAAGTGCTGGGACTACACATTAAGTGGTAAAAAATGTACTTATATGTGTTTGGTAAAAAAAGTCACATAAGAAGTACTTATACCTGAGAGTGGCTTTTTTCATCATTTCTTCAAGAAGTGCTTTTTCAAAACAAATGGGACAATTTAGTCCCTAAATAATTTATTGAATACCAGTTTTGCCCCTATGTGAGGGTTTTTTTCCCTCTCCTCCTATTTGAACACATCAAGTAGAGGGTAGCGACTCTAGTTGTAGGTCCATCAGCGACGATCGATGGTGCAAAAATACGGCTAACAAACTTATCATTTTTCCCTTTGTGACTATTTTTTTTTGCTTATTTTATTCGATTTAAAGCATTTTTCTTGAGTTTTTTAACACCTGAAAAGGCACTCTTCTCTCTATCCACAGATTTGTGATTGAGCAAGTTTACTGGCCACATAGCACTCCACATGTGGGCCCACATGGGCTCTTAGGTGTCATGATGTGGCGGTTTTTCATTGAAATGTATAGTATAATATGTGAAAAGCATTGTTTATATATATGAATAAAGTGAGGGCTCAAATTGTCATTTGTGTCAATATAAACACTTGTGGGGAAAGTATCTCACCAAACATCCCCACCCCAATAAGTGCTTAAAAAACATAATAAGTGATTTGACAAGTCGATCACCAAATAGCTTTAAATGATTGTTAAAATAAGCACTTCTAAAAGATACAATAAGTACTTCTTAACCACTTAATCACCAAACATAGTCTTAATCTTCCCCTCATCTAACAACATCCACCACTCTAAATGCCTCTGCAGATTCTTGCACTTCGATTTCCCACTAGACCTACCATTTTCAATAGAAGTCATCGCCACACTCTCTTTCTCCCCAGATCCATTGTCCTCCCCCCCACCAACACCTCCCCTACTAATCTCCAATGGGGATCCATTGTCCTCCCCTCCATGTGTGGATATAGCCGACTATTCCCCCTAGCAGCGGTGGCATCAACTGAATCCCATATTTAAATAACTAGGCAGTAGCGTCATCAATCTATTTTTTCCCCTTTCTTCAGTCCTCTACGCGTGTGAAACAGATAGACAATTGGCGGTAATGAAACAAGGGAGAGAGAACAAAGGGAAAGAAAAAGGAGAGAGTCACAATTTATGCAATGTAAGAGTAGGGAAAGGAAGAAGGTGAAGGGCAAAACAGACAATTCAGCCATTCTATCAATATTTTAACGATAATGGTAATTTTCCAAAATAGTAAGTATAGTGTTAGACAATAGTTAAACAATAGGGGTATACTTAATCAATTACCTAAACCATAAGGGTAGTTTAAGAAATTTGCCCTTTTTTAATTTATGGTATCATGAATTAAATTGTCTAACCCGGATAGTTAAACAACTGACAAGCCACCTAGACAAAAGGTGATTCAGTTTCTAGGTTGATTTTAAAAATTGCTTCTTTATTTTTGGTATCCAAAATATTGTTTCAAACACATGGCTAGTAGGGGTGAGCAAAAAAAAAAAAAAAAAAAGAAACTGAAAAATCGAACAAAAAATTCGGTTAACCAAACTGGTCAATTCAGTTTTGGTTCAATATTTTAAAAAACCAAAGGTACCAATTTGGTTTCAGTTAACCAAAACACAAAACCTTCAGTTAACCAAACCGATCGGTATGCATATATTTATATATATATATATTATATTATATATTTTTTATACATTATAAATTAATAAATATGCATTATTTATATAAATATATATGTATTTATAATATACAATATACTATTTATTATTTAAAATATAATATTATATATATATATATATATATATATTTCTAGTATTTTATTACATATTTATATATTTTTCTATAATAAATATTGTAAATAATAAAAAACTGAAAAATCGACGATTAACTCAACCAGTCAACTGGTTAACCAATCGGCTTCGATTCAATTTTGGTTACCGGTTTTCCAAAAACCGATAACACCAGTTCAGTTTTAAAAATTAGCCCATGGTTCGGTTAACCGAATTGTGAGCACCCCTAAGGGTGTGTTTGGAAACGATGCAAACAGAGTGTAAATCCTGGTTCAGGGTAAATTTGCACTCTGGTTCACTTTAGCCTGTGTTTGGCAACATTACATTTTTGCATTGAGAAATGACAAACCAATGCATATTTACATTGATAATAAGATATAAACGTACATCAATAAAAAAGAAGTAAATTTGCATTCAAGTGGGCTTTTGATAAAAAAAAAACATATGCTTTATTGGAATTCGTGTTTGCATCCATCACAACTAAAAGTCTGTTTAGTAAGAAGATAAATTTATCAATGCAAAACTAACATAACTTTACAATTTATATGAACCGTTTTACTCTACATATTTGCATAATTTCCAAACACAGCCTAATGGCTAGCCTCCCACTCAAAAAAGTGAGTTCTCTTGGGGTTGATCAATTGTTTTGCCTATTAACTTAGCTTGTTTTTTGAATAAACTTTAAGATTTGTGTTTTTATATCCCCACAAAGCCCTAATTTTAGGATGTATATTTTGACTTTACATTATGTTTTTAAAAGAAACATTTACCAAATGCTTAAAACATTTTGTCACATTTTTGCTTACAAGAGACCAATGCTCAAAAGCATAGACTTGTTCACCCCTAGTAATTTAGAGTTAAGTTATTGTTTCACCTCTCCTTAGCATACTGTCAGTTTTAGTAACATATACCATTTTGGTGGCATTTTCAAAGCTTTTTAAAAGTCCATTTTACCCTTTGTTTATACCTTGCATATTACATGGACAAAGATGCGTTACGCATTTTGAAGGGAAAATACTTTTTGTCATAATTAAGGTCAACGTCGGAATGAAAATTTGAAAAAAAAAAAGATGTTTCAGGAAGTGCCTGTTTGTTTGGAATTGTTTTTCTATAAAAAACGGTGTTCTACACTTTACTTTAGAAATTGGGAAGGTGTAGATTTGAGCAACATTGAATTTGGTGTTTCTTGGAGCTGTATCTCATTGCTGCCAACAAGAACATGAGGTGGCAGTGACAGGGATATGATGTGGCACTGGATAATAGGTACCAGTGCTGAAAACGTTTCCTGGAGCATTGGTACCAAACAGAAAATGTCGCTGTTACTGCAAGAAATGTCTAACTTGACAGCAATGTTTCCAAACAAAAAAGAAAGAAATACCATTTTCTCAGAAAACTGTACTTCCAACCCACACATCAGCAGAGAAAAAAGATATTGTATCTGTAACATCAATACCAAACATATACTTGATTTACTAACACAAAATACTCAGCAGAGGCCTTCAATATCATATAGTGGAGGCATTTGATTTCATTGATTTGGTGTTTTTTTAATAAGTAGCAATTTTTGGAGGCATTTGATTTCATTACCATTTTGTGAGAAAACACCACCATGTCAGAGTCACGTCAACAACCATGCTTTGCAAACACCTACTACATTGGTGTTGGTGTGTTACAAATAATCTAGCTTTTCTAGAACAAGTTAAAGGCCCTTTTGTTTCAGAGATTAAGCTTAGCCAACATATTTGATTTTGTTTGGAAATTAAGACCTTGCTCCAGGAGACTTTTCTAAAATACTTGAGGTGTTGCAATTAGGTGATTCCCAAAACCAAGCACAACTTTTTCCAATTAATTTTTGACAAACTTTCATGTACATTCGTGCATGGCAATTTATTTTGGAATAAAAAGGATCTCATAATTTTCTTTCCATTAACAGATGACCCAATTGTTGTGATGGTCACAAATTTGAATTCTATTTGTATCGTTTTATTGGATATCTGGTAAAGTGATAAGGATCCGATCTGAAACATATTTGCAATTCAGCCCGATTGGAAAATTTTGATAGGGTATATCTGAATCAGATAAAATCGGATCAGAATCCGGACCATGAGCAACGCCTGGTCACTTGGTACCCCTCCAAGGCTCCAAATATGAGGCAAAGGATCAAACCCATAAAAGGGCTCTCATTGCACCCACTAGTGGGTCTCAGACTCCCATTCTCCTGTAAGGTGTAGTAATACCTCTAAAAAGAAATCTTTCTTTAACCTTCATTCTTTCTTTTCCCCTTTCTTCAGTAAACAACCTTCCAACTTTCATTATTAGTGGGGTAATTTTGGTTTGAAAATTTTTGTCATCTGTCCAGAACAATTCAATTCCCTTATACGCATTTTTTTTTTAAGTGAAAAAGATTGAAACTCTACACAATTGATAATTTGATGTTATTCAACAGCTACGACTTCAGTGTGAAGTGGGGTCATCCAGTGATCTACGTCATTCGACATTAATCATTATCATCAAACTTTTTTCTCTCATTATCATCATCATCATCCAAGCTTTGTCCTAACTATATGGTGTTGGCTATGCCATTCCATTTTATTGAACACCATACCTATTGTTAAATGATGGGCCCTTTGATCATTTCTCACTACTGTTGCTCATGTTCTTTTGGTCTGCCTAACTTTTTTAGCCCTCTCAACTTGTAAATAATCATTTCTTTTCACTGGTGCTATAAATGATATTATTGACAAGCTATTTAATGTATATTCAAGGAATATTGTGACATTTTCACTAAAAATGAATCTTGTGACATGGGAAAAATATAAAGCAGAAGTGACACCCACAAATTAATTCAAATAAAATGACTTAAATACAGTGTAAATTATGCTGTCCTATTTTGATTCTAGATTTGAACAACCCTTTGCATTGCTTTGTGTTTTATTGTCAAATAAATATCTAGAAATCTATATTTTCTAAAACAATCACTTTGGATCATAATTATATCCAACCAAACATGGCTTAAGAAACTACCAATAAGGGTGTGCTATAAAAGTTTTTTTTTTTTCTTCTCCACAGCACTCTTGCCTTAGCTCTTGAAAAAAAAGTATTCGTGGGCTGTGACAATTTGAACGTTCATAATATGCCACCTGTACCATTTTTGTGAATCATGGCCCACCATTGAATGGGTCCAAAATAGAACACTGGGTAGGCCAAAAATCTGCCCAACCATATGATTATTTATAATCTAATTATTGGAGTCTTTATAGAGTTACTTTTTTTTTTATGGGCTCCTGTATGGCTACTTTCAACTTGTTGAGTAAAATCAGTGGGATATGCTGCTTTTGGCTCATCTGGTCTGGTAGCTAGGGTACAATCAAGGGGCATATGACAAGTTATTGGGGCCCAGCTTAAGATTCAGCCTAAAAATTAAGCTCAGATCCCAGTAGATCCCTCATTTTTTCTGATATGAAGTTATGTTAAAGATCTTGCCACGCTGTAAAATTAGGAAAATATCAAAAAGGAAAAAGAAGAAAAAAAAGGAAAATGTAAAAGGTTGAAAGATTCAAAGACACGTGGTTAGAGATTTACAGTCCAATCAGACCAGTTTTTTTGCTTAAAAGATAGTTTCAGGGATGACCCATCAACTGATGGGCCCATTGGCCCCTATCCCCATGTGGTGGTGCCAACCCTGTTGGTGCAAACACAGCCAGGTCCTTGTATCTTAAATGTCCTAAAAGGACATTCACATTCCTGTACTGGAACCTGAGGGTACTGGGCCAACAAAAACACGCCACGTCAGTCTGATATCAAATCCTAATTTGATGTCTGATGTCTCAAGTCACAAATTGGCTTACCAATCAAAATAAGTTGGCTTACTATTACGAGTTGGATTGTTGAACTTAGACAGTCTGAACTTACTTGACCATGGCCCTTCCCTTCAGCCTTACAAGTGTACCGGAAGGACCATTATTTCTGGCCGGTCCTTAGTCCTTAGAATCCTAAGGACCAGAACAGGATTTCAAATTTACAACGCCACATCCTAAGCTTGCTTAAATGGAAAAAGATGCAAAATAGGCAAAAAAGAAAAAAAAAAATTCTATGTACTTTTGAGTTTGACCAGTTAGGTATTTTCCTTTTCATTATTTTCAATTTTGTCAACCTAAATTGGGTAAAAGAATTCTACATGGACGATTCTCTTTAATGGATGAATCGTAGAAAAATTGAGACATTCCATGAATTTTTAAGGGCCCTTTTCACGTTTTCCTTCTTTTACTTGTTTATTATTTGGTATAAATGAACAATTAATTAATATACATAATAAATTTCAATTTTATATAGAATATCAACATAGATAATTAGATCTTTTTATGGATATATAATGTTATATTTCCTAAAGGAAATAACATTGGTTTGATACCATTGTTATTTCTTCATGAAACATTCATTACATTTGACGTTTCCCTTATAAATGTTAACGATCAATTCGATACGTATAATTTTTCAGTAGAAACGGCTATTGATGTTATAAGACAAATTTTCAAAAATTTGTACCCATAAAACCTCGAAGGTATTTGCACTTCCCAAATTGAACCTTAATGGGTTCTAACTCTGATATAAGTGTGTATGAGCCACATGGATGATGATTGTACTAGGACTGACCTATATATCTAATTCCTTCTGATTATTGATCAATCTCTGAAAGTTCAGGAAGTGTCTTCTAAATATTGATAATCGCTGAGCTTTCCATGAACTTTCATGGAGTCTTGTTTTGTATGGTTGGACTTGACCTACAGAACGGCGGCTTATGGCCGAAGGAGCAACAAGACCCAGGTCGGTTTCTCTCGTAGCCCGAGACCAAGTTTTTGGGTTGCCAAAATACATCCCCACGGCCTCAAACTCACTCATTTCCAAAGAATCCGGATCTCCTCTGCTCATAAGAATTCTGTCACGTCTACCCACATTACCAACATCGCATACATATACAGAGAATATCTATCCATGGATCGAAGAGATAAACGTGGGCAGGAGATCTGAAGTCTTTTCAAGTTTTTTTTTCTCAACGTTTATTTCTAATTTTCCATGTCCAGTCTCCAGACTTTAGTAAGTACCATGGACGTGTCGTAAAACCCACGTTACATTGTCAAAGCGTGCACTCTAGCAAAAATCGAGTAATCGCAGGTTATCAACTCTTACTTAATTACTTGATTGAAGTTTATAGCTTACTAAAAAGAATTAATTAAAACTAATAAAAGGTTGAAGAAAGAACATTTGGTTGAAAGAAGGAAAAAGAAAAAAAACAGAAAGAAAGCAAGAAACAAGTCCTCATCAAGACCAAGTCCAAGCCAATAAAACAAATCTTAACTATTCTTTCTGCATTGCTTACAATTTATCACTATTTCTTTTTCTTTTTTATTTCCATTTTTTTAGTAAAAAATGTGTCTAATTTGGCCACCCAATTAATAATCAGAGAAAAAAAAAATCAAATGGTCCTAATTCCTAACTTTCAAACATCTAATGATGCAAAACAGAATTGTACCAAATAACATAAAGAAACATTGATAATGATAGTTATGACTTTAGAATAATTTAATGGTCTCTCTCAGACTCTCTCTCTCTCTAAGCTAATAAAACAACATAATTATATTATAATTATACATTTCTTTCTTTAATTATCTAAAACTACTCCTTAGGAACAATCCTTTTGTCTTAATCTCGAAGGACAAAGGAACACCCAAACTAAAGCAGATTACTCCTACAGGGAACAAAAATGTAGAACCCAAATCAATGTATCTATGAACAGTGTAGAAAGAAGCTTTAAAAATAAACAAAAGAAACCTAATCGTGTAAGTTTTTCCAAAAGAGAAAAAAAAAAAAGTAAACGAAATAATGGAACAGCCACGAATGAAGGGTACCTGCTATTCTGTCTCCTAAACCGGTGACATGTTGATATACATGAACATGACCATTCCAAGATCGTCTCTCCCTCTAGTATCTTGCGCTTCTCCTCAGCCTCAACATTAATGTAAATCTCAATCCCCAGTAATTACCAATTTTCTTTCTTTTAAATAACCCCAATTGTTTGTTCAAACTCTGTAATTGTTTTCATTCAACATAATTGATTCAGAAGCCTTTTTCACACGGTAATTCATGAATCCATGTTGGCGCTAAATTAAATACATGAAATCTATAACCTGGGTTTTATCGGAGAGAGAATTCATTGTTGGTGAGGAGACGAATGCCGATCATTTCTTCCTGTTCTTATCCTTTCCGTTGCAGAAGAGTGAACCCAGACCGAATAAATTAGCAGTTCCTTTTGAGATATAAGGTGGTGGGACATTCAGAACAGGACTAATTCGAACCCCATTGCCATAGGATCCTTGATTCTTTCTCAAGGGAGGCTTATGGGAAGATGACAGATACGAGGAAGGAACAGAAGAAGATGAAGAGGAAGATTTTATGGGTGTGATCACTGGGGGCTTCTGTTGATTCTTGTGATTGTCTTTCAAAAGTTGTGATCGTTTTGGATTCGGTGACGAACCTGTTGAATTGCTTCTAGATAAGAGAGGTATAGAGCAAATTAAACTCCGCCTGTGACCATTACCGCAATTAAGACTACTGCTTCGCTTGAAGCGCCAGAACGACTTCGAGTGTACCTTTTCCTCTTCTTCTGCACTGTTCTCCAAGATTTCCTTCAAGCTCTCTTTTTTCGAATTTTCAGTCCTAGAACTAACAGGAGCAGGAGGTGCTGTTGTTGCTGCTGTTACCGCTACTGCTGCTGCTGCTGCTGCCGGTGGTGGTGGTGGTGGTGGTAGAGGAGGGTTGGGAGGAGCAGATTTAGGTCGTTGGGTTTGTCTTGGAGGATCGAATTTCTGCCTAATTTGAGTTGGAAGGATTTTTCCATCGCAGAAGAGCTCATCAGCAGAGGACGATTCTTGTTGGAAGCTTTCGCTCACGCAGAAATCGAAATCCAGAAGCGAAGAATCCGTGCGGTAGTTGTGTTGTTCGACGGGCACAACGTCTGATTGACGGAGATCATGAGAAAACGAGATTCTGGGACTCATTCCCGGGCCAGAGCTCTCTGAGCAGAGATCAATCGCCATTTCTTCAAACCTCTCGAACAGAGACCCAAAATCCTTCAGGACCCAGAAAGGATTTAACAGAGATACTGGATTTTTAATTATATATTCGAAACACAGAACGGAAAAATCGTAAAATGTAACATGTTTGAACGATCCAGGCAACCGCGAAGATTCAAACGCGAGCCACGGCCGGCATTAAAAGCTCTGTAGATACACGAGACGAGACATCTTGGACTCTCAAGAGTCAAAAAGGCCTACAAAGAAGTTTGAAATTTGGAACAAAAGGACGCAAAAACTGGAAAAGAGAAGCGTTTAAAGCTGTGAAGTCTGAACGATTCCAGCATTCGAAGCTCCTCGCTTCCCTGCAAATGGACGCAGACGAATCTTCAGATTTCTCTAATCCAAAAAGAAAAGAAGGAAAAGGTAACTGAAATAACCACCGAAAGGCTACCCAGAAACTCTCTTTTAGAGCTTCTACAAGGAGGTTTGTTTCCGTGGTTGCAGAGAGACATTGACAAATGAAAGCCCCAGGAAGAAATTGAGGACAAAAACATCCATGAATGAAGAGAGAGACTTAGAGACAGAGCGTGAGCGAGAGAAAGAGAGGGAGAGAACCGGGACGTAAACGTGGAAGAACTCTGACGGGAGTTACGGGGCTAAAGAAGTAACTAAATAATGAGGAGGCTCTCAAGTCTCAACCACCGACGGAGCCGTTTGTTTCCTTGAACCTTTCTCCCCTTGATAAACAAATTAAGTTAGATTATTAATAATGAATTAAGAATTTATTAATCATCTCTTGAGAAATTAAACCCAACTTGGTATTCTATCCATCATCTTATTTATGTCATTCTGTTTCTTAGTCCAAACCCATCAAACGAACAAGATTTAAAATAGATTAAAAAACCCTTAAAATGGAACAAGTGGGTTTCATCAGTTGGACGGCAGGATGAAGAGGTCTCGTACAATAACAATATGAGACAGACATATATAGTTAATTAAATTGGTAAGAACAATCCAACATTAATGCACTAATCTAAGTTTCAAATTCTCATAATTTAGACATGCTGAAAGAAGGGCTTCTTCTAGACATGAGATTCAAGTCAAAACATATTTTACAGGTTTTCTCAGTATTATAAAAAAAGGAAGAAATTACAAAGTCAAAACACTTTAGCAGAAACGAATATCATCTTTACAATAATGAGATGAAGCCATGGATGCATAGCAAAGAGATTGATTGCAAATTGAACTCACCATATTCTGTCAGCCATTTTTTTAGTTCCTTTCCCTGGTAATAAGATGCATAAGCTTGAATACTATATGAACAATTGAAATGTCAATTGTTGGTGACGATCTCAAGATTTAAAATTTCTAATGTTTAGCACAAACTGGGTGCACCTTGAGTATTAATTATCCTGAGTCCATTGCACAGTAGTGTGACGTAAAGGACTATAGCTGCTCCATTTTTTTTCTTTTCTTTCTGGGTGAAGTGAAAATGGCTTTACAACTCCCCTGACATGGTGATCGGGACGTTCTCTCTAATAGGTAACATAGTCAGAACAAAAGGGAAGAGTTTCATCTCTTCTTTTTTTTTTTCCAAGCGAAAGTAGGTAGTGGACTAGTGGTCAGCACTGTTTTGAAAACCGGATCGAATCGGACAGTCAGACTGTTCGACCAAGGAACCGGTCAGTTGTTCGGTTTTTATTTTTTGCTTGATCCGGAAATTTCTAAAATATTATTGATTTGATCAGTGAACTACGGACCTGAATGGTTGAACCCCTAAACTATTTGATCCGATGAATAATTGTTGAATCATTTTATTATTTTTCAAAATCTCGGGAACCAAACTATTCGAACCAGACAGTTAAACCACTCACCCAAAAACCGGTAGGAACCACTTGATTGTATATATATTGGACAAGTTTTCCATCTTCACCAAACAATATATCAGAAATGATGGAAGATTGAATTTGATATAGAGATGATGTACTAGGAATATTTTCTAAGAATAATTTACCACCTAATCCTAACTTGATATAGAGATATTGTACCTGGAATAATTTTAAAAAAAATTCTAACAATTGTTTAATAATTTACTTCCTGATTAAATATAGAGATATTGTGAGTGGAATAATTTTAAAAATTTCCTAACAATTATTAAATATTTAATGGCCAATTAGACTTTTGAATGTATTAGAGTCAGAGAGAGAGAGAGAGAGAGAGATGTAGAAATGTAATTCTAACCTGCTGAAGTTAAGCTGCACGCGTGCATGCGTACCACCTTTTAGGCTTTTGCAATGGCACTGTGTATCAGGAGGAAGTGAGGAACATTTATTCCAATCCAATGGTTGTCTAAGGCATTCTTTAGTCGAGGCCTCAGATGGGAGGATTTTCATTTTTCAAACAGTGGTCCCAAGTTGTTCCTGCACACTATTCTATTTGAGCTATAGAGGAGGAAAACCAGAGGTCCCTTGTCTTGTGACAGTACCGAATGTTTCCTCTCAAGATCTGAGTTCGGATTCCAGACAGCTTGTTTTGTGGGTCCAGCCAATTATTCTTATCTGACGGTTGTCAGAGGGCGTGACGCTGAAGTATCATTCTTTGGCAATAGCAATAATGGACACATGATCACAACATAGTCATGAGTATCTGATAAAAACTTAGACAGACAATACTATCATGGAACGGAACCTAGCTCCCATAAGACAAAGCCCAACAACCCTTCAGATCAGAACCGCTCGGCTTAATGAATGGACCAACGATCAGAAAGAGACCAGAAAAATAAAAACATTTCTAGGTTGCTGCTGAAAAGGTGAAGAATCTCAAAACTTTTAACCTGAAAGAGATAACAAGTGGGTAACGTGATGCACCGCCCATTGGGTGAGTTGGTTGGAAGCCCATTTTTATGGTATGGTAGGTTGGGCCCATGCTCCATGGAGTGATGGACATGGACCACGGCAGCCCATGTACTTTTTTCTGCTTTGATAAGCCATCTCATCTTCTCCTCCGTGGATACTTGCCACGTGAGCAAGAACAACCAGAGTGAGAGAGAGACTCAAATCCACCTGGACCAGTAGTATGGGACCCTCCGTGGATACTCTCATGGTCATGGTTGCTGTTGCGGATGGTGCCAGAAATGTTTGATCATCGGCCAGAAAATGGGCATTCAATTCACAGTGGAAGGGTAGGGACCCACTTGTCACCTCGTGGTAGAATCACCATAATGACATGGAGCAGGCGATGGATGGTTAATCCGTGATACTTACCGTTGCTCCGGTCGGTGAACGAGATGAAAAGCCTTAACGATCAAACCTAGACAGAAGAACGGTCGGCGCTGATGGATCATGGATGTGGAGTTGTGGACCCCATGTAAAAAGTAGGACATTTGTGGAATCATCATTTGGATGCATAATTAGATGCCGGTCTCGTCCTCCGAATGGTTCTCTCCCATGTTGGGGTGCTCTTTATAAGATGCCGTCTACCCACGAAAGGATAAGGCTTAAGGGGGGGACTGTAGCCCTGTAACAAGCAAAGTAGGATGGAGACAGAGGTGGGACCCTTTGGTTTCCTTACAAGACGATCAAAGACAAAGGAAACGGTTCCTTGAGTGGGACGTGAAGGAATAGGAAGAAATAGACCTTGGGTATGCAAACCACCGTTGGATTGGAATTTTATACTTGGGTACATGCATATCAATAATCAAAGAATCAGTTACTTAGATGGAACAATGGAACTATCATAAAGGTGAATGCATAGGGAGTCAGGTGAGGTGGACTTTTTTGCATACACTAGAGCAAATTCTGCTCATCATTCAGGGCCCAGGACTCCAGGAGGAGGAGCCACCGAGCCCCAGGAGTAATCTGCGCCTCCGCTCGATTTGAACCGGGACAAACATGCTCTTCCACAGGGTACGCGTACATAGCTCCAGGGAGTCATGGACTGTGTACATGTGGGCCAGTACTCAGTACTCCAGACTCCAGAGGGTTCGGGGTTCCTGCCATTATCATCGTATCGTCCTTTCAAACACACTGGAGTCTGGATCGAACAACAGTTTAACAACTTGAATGCATGACAGAACGGCAGAAAAATCCCAGGGACAAAGATGCTGTACTGTAGTGACGTGGGAAATGACAGAGCATACATAGCCAATCCATGTTGAATTGTTCCACGCAGGCAGGAAGAAACACTGTGGATGTGGCCGTGGCCTCAAAGTCTCACAAATCCTAGTCTCACTCCCCACAGCCGTTGGCTTTACAGCATTTGTTCATAGCTGAAGCAGAGTGGGAACTAGTGGACGACGGACGACCGTTCCATGAAGGAGATTTCAAAGGCTGCATGCCTACTTCCATTATTTGTCAGCCAAGCTTACTTTAGTCTCAGCTATCCTATGCTTGACGTCTTGGGTCTTGGAAGAAACGACAAAGGAAATGAGTTGTGATGGTTTTCCATGTAATTACTAAAAGGCTCGATAGATTATTGAGGAATAAACGATCTTTCTAACTTCTAAAATAAAGGCTAGAACTAGAGGTGCGAGTCGATGGATGGAGCCTGGATTGCACAAAGTACAACTAAAGGAAGATTTCTAGGTGGTGTTTGGTTCGTTGCAGTTTCCTGAAAAGGTGAAAAGACGGTACCACATTGAAGCAAACATCAAATTTTGAGTACACGGCAAAATACTCATCGATATATGATGTTTGGTTAGCTCTTTTCTTAAAAACAGCAAAACAAAAAAGGAAAAATCTTTTTTTCTTTTCAAATTTCTGGCAGGGCTCGGGTATGAACATATTTTGTTAATGTAGAGGCAAAGTCCGGCCCGGCCTATGTGAACAGCTCTACACACTGTCATACTAAGAAAAGTAAGCATAAACTAAAAATTAATTACCCAAAACAATCCTATTACAAGGAAAAAAACACATAAAAAAATAGAAGCCCAGATCACTATTCCTTTAATGAAGTGTTCTAGCAACCTCAAAAGAAAACCATGAAACACAAAAGTGTCTAAAGCATCCAATAAAGTTTCCATATCCTTGTAGATTCGGTTGAGGCCTTGAGGAATAGTTCATCTTTGCTTTTGGCCTTTGCAGTATGAGTGACTTTGTTCTCTTTTTTTTTTAAAGAAGTAACTTTGTTTTCACTCTTCCTTTCCAAGTTATCTTTTTATTATCAGCTTCACTTTCATCTCTATAATAATTTCAAACGAGTGTTGAAATACACAAAGAGACACTTCACACCCACTCACCATGCTTTTCGGAGGTGGGGAATACCAAGCCTCTAGGTGCCTGCGATTTAAGGGCTTATTCGCCAATAGACAAGGAAAAAGAAAATAATGCATCAAGGGCACTTTTGTCAATAAAAATTCATGCTAATCCACATGGAGATCTATACCAACCTCGCATAGAACTGCCCTTCAAAGAAAACACACAGAGCCAAGTTAGAAAAGGTATCGAGAATAATGTCTCTTACCATATGGCACTCAGCGATCCACACCAACCTGTAGGCCATCTTTTGAACATACCACAAGGCCGATCACCCAAAAACAAAGCAGCCTATGACATCTTACTGATCAATACATATGGTTAGCCGAGTATAGTGGTCCACCACTTGACAGTTTGAACCATCAGAAAATGAAAACTGACTTTGATATGATCCTGGTTTAAACAAACATCTTGGTTGTACATGAATTAAATGAAAATTCATCTATATATAAAATGACAAAGGACAACAACATAACGTGTGATGTAAACAACACATGATTCTGATAGTAAAAAGGTAAAGAAGTGAAATGAAAGGATCCATGAATTGAATGATGAATTTACTTGTGATTAAAAAAAAAAAATCGGCAAAAAGTCTAGAGCATTAGGCAGTTCTTTACATGGTAAACCGATTCATAACTCATTAGAATATATAAACATTCCAGTTTCCAAGTTGTTTCCCTTTCTATAAATGAGTCTGCTTACGTTCAATGGATTGTGATTACTGGATATCAATCATCAATGACATCAAAATTTCGATTGGGAATAATGTATACATCTGTACAATGCTCATAAATTGGCTGGCCGCCAGGAGGGCTTGTGTAGATGGAAACCATGCTGCTGGCATTGTCTTATGACCGACATGCCACCTTGGCAACTGGAAGACACCATGGGTTGTATACTTGTAAAGAAACTACCTATTACTCAAAAAATGTCCATGGTACAAACTAGACCTGTTCATGGGCAGGACCGGGCCGGGTTTCACTCTGTATTAACAGATTTTTCTAAGGCCCGAGCCCGAGCCCGGCCTGACCAACGGGCCTACAACTTGGGCCCGAGCCCGGCCCTCATAAAAAGCCCGAAGCCCAGGCCTGGGCCCGAGCCCAAAATTTATCCCATGTTGTTACTACTGCTGAAGTGGCTGAATAGAGAGAGAGAGACAGGGAGAGAGAAATTATAAAGAAAAAAATAAAAAAATGTATATATTAAATTATAAATATATATATTTCAATAAATATTATATTATTTATATATTTTATATAATATATAAAATACATATTATGTATTTTATAAAATATATAATGCTGAGTCGGGCCGGGCTTTTTTGACAAATCCCGAGCCCGGCCTGTAACACAGTCGGGCTTACTGTGTTAGGCCCGAGGTCAGGCCCGTGGACCTAATTACATGACCAAGCTCGACCGGGGTGCGGGCCAGGCCATCGGGCTACCCGGCCCATGAACAGGTCTAGTACAAACTCCTTTTACCATATGGCAGACAAGACTTCCTCACCTTGATGCATCTCTGGGAGCCATGACAAATGCAATAGCTTCAGGTAACATAACCCGGTAAGATGTGTTGAAATATAAGGCAAAAAAAATTTCAGCAATTTAACACAATATAGAACAAAGTTGTGGGAAATCTTAAATGTAAACCAATGTGTTTAATGGGGAACACGACAAGGTGTTCACCTGCTATGATTAATGACTGTGAAGATCAATTGATGGCGTAAAACAAGACTGTGAAGTATGTGTCTGACCATTACATGGAACATGAAAAATTATTAATCATTTGAATAAAAGTCTACAAGTTCAAAAGAAAATCAGTGTCATGAAATAGTGGCTGAATGAATTAAGCAAACATGTTAACAACTAACAAGGATCCTTAGCACATGAATGGGGAACAATAAGTACCTTGCAGAAACATTTAACCACTTATATGTTTATCATTCATAATATGGACTCAGAAAGTAGAATAAAGCAGGAAAGAGGGGGCTTGTTTCTATTTGTCAGTATTTCTGACTTTCACTCAAACAAGAAAACAGCAGAAAGTGTCAACCAGGCACCATGTGGATTGCGGTTGACAGAGCTTGCAATTGGGAAGGGTGAAGGGATAAGAATCTTGCTTTTCTTGGCAAATGGTTCTGGAGATTGCTTATGGAGCCACAATCTCTTCAACATTCCTTATGGAATAGTTGGGACTCGGGCTTAGCATTGATGGTAACGCTGCATTGCCATTTGAAGGTTATAGATGATGCCCTTTTGTCTTCTTGAGTGTATAAAGTATGACTTGGTTTCAAGCTAAAATGTAAAACTTGGGAGGATCAGTGGTTTGGAGGTAAGACTATTGTGCATCTTATATCTCCATACTTTATTCCATTTCTTTTGCATAAAAACAAAACAATTTCGGACTTAGACTCCATCTTTTCCAATATTGTTTGGGATCTTGGCTTTAGAAGGGGTCTTAGAGATTTTGAGAGTGAAAAAAAGCGTTGTCTTTTAAACTCTCTTGAGGGTATACTATTTCTTCTGGAAGGAGCAGAATCCACGATTTTGGCCATAGAGTCCTTAGCTTTCGTTTTTTTTTCTTGCTCTTTTTTTTAGAAAAGCCTTGGTATCTTTCCCTTCCCCAGTTCCTTTCCAGATTAAGGTTCTTTGAATGGTCCTACCAAGGTTTTAAATATCAATACGCCCGATACGCCGATAGGGGCGTATCAGGCAGTATTGGTACTTTTTTTTTTTTACATTTTTTAACTTTTTTTCAAATCCGGTTCAGGGGGGCGGTTTAAGGTTCCTCTACCCCCTGAACTGGTCAAAACTGACAGAGGGTGTATCGGGGTGCTCCCGATATGATATGTATCAGCCGATACATAACAATACTTTGAACCTTGGGTCCTACCCCTATAAAAGTCAAATCCTTTCGGAAAACCATTTTGAAAATCATCAATACAAGTGAGATGCTCAAGCATAGAGCAACAAAAAAACATTGCATCTCACTCCTCATGTGTTCATCCTTAATGCCAACCACCTTTTCCTGTCTTGTTCTTATACTACAAGTATAAGGAAAAGATTTCCCTCTTTTTGGAGCTTTGGTGCCTTTGTTGATAAACAGATCTCTTTGAAACAAATAAATTGGCCCTTAAAATCATGTGGAGGTGCACAAGGGAAGCTATCCTATGGAGAATATGGTCTGAAAAGAAAAGTAAGGAAGTATGTAACATGCTCCAGTTTAAATTCAATATCATAATTGTACAAGCACTATTTGTTGATATCAGGTGTGGGGATTTTAAGAAGAGTTTATTGGCATCTTCATAATTCATCAGTTTCCAAGGAGTTTCTTGGTTTATGCTGGTTGTGAAAGAAAATTTCAAGTTTAAAATGGTTTAGTTAAAAGTTTCAAGTCTAATTCCGAGTTTGAAATGACTTGGTTTTTTTCTTAGTCCGTGCTGGTTGTGAAAGACTATTTCAAGTTTAAAATGGTTTAGTTAAGAGATTCAAGTCTATTTACAAATTTAAAATGGCTTAGTTTTTTTCTTAATAAGCAACAGGCAAGAGAATTTCGTAAATGAATCAGGTAAGGATGATAGCAGGGTACAAATAGAGAAAGCAGTAAATATAAACTACTCCTGTCGTTTCAAAATAAAAGCTCTTTACAAATCTGCTCCTTGTCATGGATTACCTCATACAAAACTGTCTGTTTTTACCCCTGTTCAAACTAGAGAATCTGGCAAAGTATTTTTAGCTCTAGGGATCCACCCGAACAAGCAATTCAGGTTAGCAGTTAGAGCCTTTTCTTATCTAACCACTTGACAGCCTCCTTCCACTTGTAAATCATTCTAGCCAGCTGCTGAAACCAACTTTAGCCCTTGTAGTAGAGCTAACTTTTCTGCCTTTTAGTGAGTTTTCAACAACAATGGACCCAGAGAAACTAAATTGAATGTTTCCCCTGTCATTTCCTATTATCCCTTCAATGTCCAAAGAACCTGGATTGCCTAAGCTGCAACCATCAAAATTCAACTTTCTTGCTCTAGTACATGCCAATCACCATTCTTTGTTGTCTTCTAAGAGAGTATCCCACAATCATCTGTCAACCTATAACTGAATCATCCAAAATGATTCCTCCAAGGTCCTCAATGACAAAACAAAATCAGCAAATTTCACCATAAAGATTATTCTAAAAAAAAGGGATGTTAGATGTTCCAATGGAGACGGAAACTTTGATTCTCTTGCCTCATGCATATTTTCTGCTTAAATAACAGTGACAATGCCAATCATCTATTACTCTTTGCACTTATAATACAGACATATGGATCCAACTAGTTCCTCTTTATGGAGTTCCTGATCACCTCTAAATGAAATCATGGAATTGTTTCAATCCAATTTACTTCAGCTCCACTCCAGAAGAGTAAAAAAAATCAAGTGCAGATGTATAAGTCTATAAGAGCAGCTATCTTATGGAGCATTTGAAAAGAAGGAAATGCTAGGATTTTTAACAACAAGAAGCAAGATTGACCTGTGCATGTATCAAAAGTCAAAACCAGGCCATCTCTATCTATATTCAGAGGGCAATGATTGACCTGAGTTCTTTTAATAGTAAAATGGAATACTTACAATTAGTAAAATTGATCTACCACGGACCTTTCATGTAAGATTTGGTGAGTCCTTGAATCCTGATTCAGGTTTTCTTGTCCAACAAGCCTCTGCATCTGATAAATGTAAAAGAAGTATTTTAAATATCTCGGAAAGAAACAGAATAATCGTGGCCAGAACTAGAGATTGCAATTATGTAACTGTTTTTTATGTCAACATTGTGTATAAATTTCTCATAAAAATGGAATATTGAGTTTGCAATGGAACAACAAAGCTCTACTCATATCTTTGTGATTTCATAATTTGTTGGAATCTTATTATTGACAGGAAGTCACAATCAAAAACATCATTTTGATGAAACCTAGTTACTTTCAGTTCCTCCAATTCACTCAAAGCAATCAATAATTTCTAATGAAGAGCATCAAAAGTATAAAAGAAAAAAAACACTTAATTAAAAAAAACTTTCTCACAAGTATAAAAATGGTAGTAACACCTGAAAAGAATCTTTTACTTTGTACTGACACCTTGAAATCTCTATGGCATGACATAGTTTATGTAATCAGACTGGAGAACATAAGAGCACAATAGGATTATTGGTTTGGATTTAATAGATAAAGAAAATGTAAAATATTCCAAATAATGAATCCAATCTCCCCATCTAAAATTTGTGCCATCTGCATCCTTTTACTAAACTTAAAAACCTCAGAACCATAACATATAGATCTATTATATTTTTCTCTTCTTGGAAGATGTCAGTCTGCATACCTGAACAAGAATGGTGATGGAAACAAATTAGATGAGTGGCTCTATTCATAGGAGTAAAATAAAAAGACTGGATAAACACACCAATGGAAAATTACATGTTGAGATTTACAAACCATTGTAATGAAACTTCTTTCTGTTCAGCATGGATTTAACCAACCTAAAGCAAAAAAATAACATTAACCTTATTCATATGGTAGGTAAGGCATGCAACAGGTCAGATCTGTAGTGGATCTAACCTTACTGGACCTGAAGGGCCATATCAGATCCAGAGAGCATGATTCATATCTGGCCCAATTTAATATAACCTATCCCAGACCCAACCTTTTAACCTGCATATGCATCTACTTGCATCCAGATATAAACCTGATCTGTATTCAGATTTTCTAATTCTTAAATCTTAAGATATGAAAAAAAAAGACTGTTACTTGGTGTAATGGTAAAATCTTGGGCTGTCTATTCTGATAACGTGGGTTCAAGTCTGAGAACGACCAATTTGTGCCCAAAAAACATGCCAAAGGTTAGGACCGTATCCAGTCCAACCCCTCCCAAGACCCCAAATAGCTAGAACCAACATAATGGCCTTTTTTATGCATGTATGTATATATATATATATATATATATATATATATATATATACTCATAACTCATAAGATATTAAGAGCTCAATAAATATGTGGGTAAATATGTAAATATGATATATATAAAACATTGTTAGGATTCAAATGGGTCACATTCAAGCAATTTCCTAAGCTTGTGTGCTTCCTGCAGGATCTTTTGAATAGAAATTACTATATGAGCTTGCCAAACTTTATCTAGATCTTTGAAAGACAAAAAGATCTATACCACATATGCACTTTGAAAGATATTTTCTCAAAAGCCCTTCCAAACACAATTATATTTTATACAACTCAACTATAGCATATCCTGGCCATTTGAGATAAGACATAAAAAATATGTTCTATCAATTTATTTCATTTTCTTTTTATCAATCTATCAATTTACTACATCCATGACTGTTTTTTCTACTAATGAGTTTTTTCCACTGCTACAATATGTTTCCTTTTATGACTTCTACTGCACCAGACATGTCTTAGAGCACAGATTGGTTTCCAATAAACTGGAACAAATCAAAGCATCCCCACAAATATATCCAGTTGTAATATTATCCTTCCTACTTTCTTTTTTTTTTTTTTTTTTTTATATAGTAATAAGAATTTCACTTATGGAAAGAAAGGCAGAGGCAACAATTAGGAGTCTTCTCCAATGTTGACAGAATTTAGTTATAAACATAATAGATGTGATAAATCCAGTCAGACCACAAAACTGTACAGTGTACACCATCACCCCTTATAAAAGGATGCAACTAACAAGATTGAAATTCAGATTAGGATGTCTCATTCAACTCCTTACTGATACAACCTAAAAGAGTGGAAAAAGACAGTAGCCCACTCTGGGGGTGTCTTATATTCAAAGATTTTTCCTGTTCTCCCCATTTCCCTTCTTTCTAAAGAAGGTTTTAAATGAAATAAGTAACAAACTCCGACCATCCATCAGAAATGAAAGGAACCAGGAAGCTTTAAGAAAGAAAAATCCAACTTCAGAAAAATTAAAACACCTTTCTGGAATCATAAAGGTAAAGATATCCAGTTGACAAGCATGAGAACGTGTTTTGAACCTGAAGTGGCACATTGTGCAAAAAATGCCAAAAGTTAGGTCCTTATCCAATCCATCCCTCCCAACCCTGGATAGAGCCAGGACTAACATTGGATAATGATATCTTTTCATAGCACTTAACCAAAAGTACACTGTACACATTCTAGTCTAAACTTCTGGTTGAGTAGTTATGAATAAAGCATATCTGCATCAAGTGTCCTCCCAATTCTTTTTTTTTTTTTTTGAGAGAAAGGTTAAGTATAACTGTATTAAAATAAGTATAAGTAAAAGGTCCATTGTACAAAGAGAGATTGTACAAGTCAAGAGGACCTCAAAAAATGTCCACTTACAAAAAAGAGCCATCCAATATATTATCTTTGAAAACATGAATTACAGACAGTCAGTTCCTTATGACACCTAGAGCATGATTGATGACTTCAGCTTCAGATGAAATAACATGCTCAAAAATTCTACTATTCCTTTCGCACCACAAAACCCAGAGAATTGCCAAAGGAACATGATGGAGCGCGATCCGGCCGGTCTTAGCTGTCCGCTGCCTTGCTTCCGAACGGGGTAGCAGGGAACCTGAAACGGAGGAGATGGGGAAGCTCCGGGGGGAACCCGGTGTAGAGGCTCCGAAGCTCAAGTTAGAATCCTTCAAAAGCAAGGTAATACCAGATAGCGCAAAGTTTGCATACCTCTGTTGTCGGGGGGCAGGGGGCTCTTATAATCACTTCGTGCACTCGTCCCGGGGCCCTTGTCAGGTCAGGTATGATTACCCTTGTGCTTGTCAATTCGGCCGTCGTCCTTTCTGCTGAGACATAACCGTCACTGCCTAACCGTCATCTAACTGGAGATGGCGGTGTCAGTGGCGGTGGCAGGTGGCCGTTCAGGGTGCTGCCGTAAACGTCAGATCCCAAGTCAGTCAGGCGCGGCGCCCTTGGGCACGAACTTCCTTAGTGTCAGGCGTGGTATGACTTGTTTGGTTTTGGTGCCAAGTGATGCGAAGTGCTGAGCGAGGCGGTCTTGAGCTCGGAGGTATCTATAGGGCAGGTCAGTTCGGCGATGTGTATCCCAAGCTGTTACAAGGTGGGTCAGTTCGGCGAAGTGTATCCCGAGCTGTTACAAGGTCAGTTCGGCGAAGTGTATCCCGAGCTGTTACAAGGGGTGAGTTCGGGCCCCCGGTAGGGAGTTCAGTCCGCTCGTGTCCCCTTGTTCCCGCCTAGGCTTGGCCCCTTTTGCCGAGCTGTTGTTTCTGCCACGTGTCACGTAATAGAGAGGTCGGGCCAAATATTCCTTCATCAATTGCCCCCCACTCCTTGCGCCGGGGGTCTTGCCATGGTGCGGGGAGTTTCGTGAGGTAGCAGGTGGATTTGTCCCGTCCTTCGAACCTTCACTGCGCGAGATGCTTTTGCTAGGGTTCTTTCGGTTTCCGAGAAGGCTGGAAACGTGCTTACTCAAGAATGCTGGTGGTTGTGACAGCGCGCGTTTTAAATTTCAAACCAATTCGCGCCGCTGGGACGTGACAGCGGGTCATTTCAAAAAGGCGCGCCACTGCTGTACGTGCGCGGGCGACTGTCAGGGAGACATGTGGCGCGTCAGTTTCGGAAAAGCCGCGTGTCGAAGCGACGTCGGTTTCGAAAAGACGTGCGCTGACGTTTCGCTTTTTTTGGAAAGACGTGCGCCAATCACGTCTCGACCTTAAAGGTTGTGCGGTCGGTAAGAACGTGGGCCGTCGGATCGTCTTCGGCCTGCACGGTCGATTCTTGGTTACTGTAGCTATAAATAGTAGGGGACCCCGGTTGGTTTGTCACTTCTGCGGTTTGTCTACTGAGTTCGCGTCCAACCTTTCAGCTCGCGTCCAAGTCTTTTCCATCTCGCGTCAAGGCTGGTTATACAGTCTTCACGGTTCTTTGGCTTGTTCTTCAAACTTTCCGGTGAGTACTTTCTTGAATCCATCTTTTCCCCAATGTCTAGCTTTGATAGCTCAGACGATTCTTCGAGTAGGGCCAACGTAGGTTCCACCAACCGAGCCGTGTCCCCAGACTGCCTCAGTGATCTTGAGGTGGAGCTTGAGGACTATGAACCAGTAGGTCGAGTCGCTTCGGGCAGTTTGGCGTCTACCTCCCGCCAAGGTCGGATGCTAGACAGGTTTGGTCCTTCGACCATGACGCCTGAGGGGCTTCAATCCATACTTTTGTCTTACAATCTTCCTGGGGGGTACACATATTTTGTTCCTTCGGGCAGCTTTCCTTGGGAACACGGTCCTGACGAGATCGTGATTTTTCGAGAGCAGCTCGCTGCGGGGTTGCGACTTCCTTTCCATCCCCTTCTCGTCGAAGTCATAAACCACTTCGGTGTCACCATTGGTCAGCTTCATCCGAACTCTATTCGGAACCTGGTGGGGACAGTTTCCCTTTTTTGCGAGCAGAACTTCCCCTTGGACTTAGAGATATTCTCCTCTATCTTGATGCTCAAGAGACAGGCGGGTTCTCTTCCTGGGGGGAGACGGGCGTATTACCTTTCTCCTCGCCAAGGTTTTAAGCTTCTGCACGATCTTCCTAATAAGGTCCCGGCTTGGAAGCGGGACTACTTCAGCGTGCGAAGTGCACAAAGATGGCCCTTTCAGACCGGGTGGGGTGAGGCCGCTCCCGATTTAGGCGTAACTCTCGATAAAGAGACGGTGAAGGGCCTCCGGCAATGGGCACGGCAAGGGTTAAATTGCCACCACTAAACGGAGGCCAAGCTTATTGCAGCAGGCCTGAGTTCGGGTAGGTTTCTAGCTATGCGGTTCTTGCTTGCTCTATTTTTTTTTTCCTGATGTCGAACTCGTTTCTACAGGTGTCATGGACGCGGAGAGAACTCGTGGGGGCGTTTGTTTCAAGGTATGAAGAGGAGGAAGCGGGTCGCCAAGCGAACTCGTACCGAGCTGCCCCTGGATGAGGAGCCCCAAGTTCCAGACCATACGCCGGAGGATTTGCCCAGGGAGCCCGAAGTGACTCCACCGGTGCAAGAAACTGCCGGGGCGCCTTACGCTGAGACCACTCATACGGGCGCTCCTGCGTACTCAAGTGCTCCTGCTCACTCCGGGTTTGCTCATACGCAGGTTGGGCCCTCAGGCTCGGGAGCTCAAGGGGAGTTTGGGAGCGTGTTGACGCCGAACTACGCTCTTCAGAAGAGTAGGGACGCTACTTTCCCTAAGGAGGTCGCGGCGTGGACCGATCTTCCCTTGAATCAGGTCGCTTGCCGCGCCGTAACACATGCCATGGTGGTAAGTTAGATTCCGTCTTCCTTTTTAACTCTGTTGCTTCTGCTGTCATTTGCTCACTTGTTTCTTTTGGTAGGTGAATTCTTCAATTCATGCCTTGGCGGCCCAAGTGGAGAGGAGCTTGCGACAGGCGCGAGCTGCTGAGGCTGCCGCTCATGCTGCTGAAGAAGCCTTCCGTGCTGCAGAGGCAAATACCCGGGCTGCTGAGGCGGCTGCTTATGCTGCTGAAGAGGCTGCTCGCGTCGCGATGACCAGGCAGGCGAGGTCTCAGCGTGACGCCGAGGCCATGGGGGTAATTGTCAAGCATATGGCGGACTTGAAGTTGGATTTGCAGCATCAAGTCGAATATCTTCAAGAGGACATCAGGGAGAGAACACAGATTTTTTCCCAAGGCATTGAAGATGCCAAGAAGAAGGCAGTTGAAGACTACATTGCCTCTCCGCGTTTTGACGATCTGATGGTGGACTCTTACAGTAGGGGGTTCAAGTTGAGCCGGTGGATGATCCGGAATACGTACCCTGACCTCGATGTAAGTGCCATAACCACTTCGCGTATAACTCAGGAGATGGCCAATGCTGCCGATAGCGAGCCGGACTCTGAGGGAGAGGCAGGGCCTTCGGGTGTTGTTGAAGTGCCTTCCGATGGCGAAGAAGTGGCTCCGGGCATGTAAATTTTTTTTTTTCAATGTACTGTTTCTTGCAATGGAATGTCTTTTTCCCCTTGCTCATCTTCCCCGAACTGTTTCTTTGTCTGCCACTGTCCGGGTTATTAAATTTCCGCGGTCTTTTATGCCGCGAACTGGTTTTTTGCCGAGCTGATAATATGCTCTTCTTTGTTTGTCTACGCCGAAGTTCCTCTTGGTTTGCCTTGTGGCACCTAGGACCTGATTTCGTCCACTTCGCTTGGTGGTTTATAGGTAGTATCGCCTTAAGTTCACAACGTTCCACGCTCGAGGTACTCGTTTGCCTTCCAAGGTTTCGAGTTCGTATGCGCCCCCGAGCGCTCTTTTTACTTTATAGGGCCCTTCCCAATTAGGCCCAAGCTTGCCCATGCCGGGTTCGGGCACCATAATCTTACGAAGGACCAGGTCGCCGACTCGGAAGCTTCGTTGCTTTACTCTGCTATTGTAGTAGCGAGCTACCTGCTGCTGGTATGCCGTTGTTCGGATGTGCGCGAGGTCCCTTACCTCGTCCAGTAGGTCAAGGTTGGTACGTAACTCGTCTCCGTTCGTCCGATCGTCGTATGTTTCTAATCGCAATGTTGGTATTTCGATTTCCGCCGGGATCACTGCTTCAGTGCCGTAGGTGAGGTTGAAGGGGGTTTCTCCCGTGGCTGCTTTTTCAGTAGTTCGGTGAGCCCATAAGACACTTGGTAGCTCTTCGGCCCACAATCCCTTAGCTCGATCCAGACGTGCTTTCAGTCCGCGCAAGATGGCTCTGTTCATTACTTCCGTCTGACCGTTTGCCTGTGGATGCGCGACTAACGTGAAATTTTGCCGAATCCCCATGTTCTGGCACCATTCTTGGAACTTGATATCCTCGAACTGTTTGCCGTTGTCGAAGATTAGTACCCGAGGTAACCCGAACCGACATACTATGTTCTTCCAAAAGAAGTTCTGTATGTTTTGAGCCGTAACAGTTGCCAGAGGTTCGGCTTCTATCCACTTCGTAAAGTAATCTACTGCAACAACTAAGAATTTTCTTCTGCCTGTTGCTGGTGGGAATGGCCCTAGGAGGTCGATGCCCCATTGTGCAAAGGGCCACGGGCTGGCGAGGTATTTGAGGTCGGAGGTAGGTTGATGGTGGATATTAGCGTGCTTCTGACACTTGTCGCATTTTCTGACGAGCTCGACAGCTTCTGCCTTCATCGTTGGCCAGTAGTATCCTTGTCGAAGTGCCTTTTGGGCGAGTGCTCTGCCCCCCAAGTGTCCGCCGCACAGGCCTTCATGAGTGTCGCGGAGTACGAACTCGGCTTCGGCAGGTCGCAGGCAACGCAAATAGGGGAGCGTGTACGACCGTCGGTACAACCGTTCGTCTATTATGACGTATTTGGCCGCCTGGCGCTGCACCCTCTTGGCCGCATTGCGTTCTGCAGGGAGGGTTCCGTCTATCAAGAAGCTCGCGAGTGGATCGATCCAGCTCGGCTCTGCCTCCAAGACGGGAGCGACCTCCTCTGTCCCCCCGAGAATACTAGGCCGAGGTAAGTCCTCTATGTACACAGTTCTCATATTGTTGTGACTTGTACTGACTAACCGGGATAGGGCGTCGGCCTCAGTGTTTTCTGACCTCAGGATTTGCCTGATGATGTGTGACTGGAAGTTGAGCAGGGCTTCTTTTACTTTGGCCAAATATGCGATCATGGAGAGATCGCGTGCTTCGTACTCGCCGGTAACTTGGTTCATCACGAGCTGAGAATCACTGCAAATGACCAAGTGTTTTGCCTTTACCTTTCGCGCTAGGTCCAGCCCGGCGATCAGTGCTTCGTACTCTGCCTCGTTGTTGGATGTCGCGAACTCAAAGCGTAGTGCGTATTCTAATTTTGTGCCGCCCGGGCCGCACAAGACTATTCCAGCTCCGCTGCCTTGTCGATTCGAGGAACCGTCCACGTGAAGGATCCAGGGCTCCTCATCCCAGTTCGCACTTCGCCTGACCAGGAGAGATGCCACACTGGCTGCTACTTCACGGGGTTCGGACTCTATGGGCTCAGGAGCTCCGGGTTCACCCGAACTGGGGACCTCGGGCTCGACCTGTGGGGCTTCATGGCTGAAAGTGCACTCGTCGATAAAATCTGCCAAAGCTTGGGCCTTGATAGCGATTCTCGGTTTGTACTGGAGGTCGTACTCGCTGAGTTCGATGGCCCATTTCGTCAGTCGACCAGAAACCTCGGGTTTGAGTAAAACTTGTCTAAGAGGTTTGTCAGTTAGGACGATGACGGTGTGAGCCTGGAAGTATGGGCAGAGTTTCCGAGCTGCTATTACTAGGGCGTATGCTAGTTTTTCTTATCTCCGGGTACCTTGCCTCTGCTCCCTGCAAAATTTTACTAACATAATAGATGGGTCGTTGGACCCGGTTTGTTTCTTTTATCAGTACCGAACTGACCGCCTCGTCGCTCGCCGAGAGGTACAGTTCTAAGACTTCGCCCACCTTGGGCCGGGCTAAGGTTGGCACACTAGCGAGGTAACCTTTCAGTTCGTCGAACGCGAACTGGCAGTCCAGGGTCCACTCGAACCCTTTGCCTTTGATTGCCTTGAAGAAGGGTAGGCAGCGGTCTGCTAACTTAGACAAGAAGCGGCTATGCGGCCGTTTAGCCTCTGAACCTCTTTTACTTTCCGAGGTGGTTTCATATCTAGAATGGCTTTTACTTTGTCCGGGTTGGCCTCAATACCGCGCCAATTGACAATGTAGCCTAGGAACTTGCCCGAGGTGACGCCGAAGACACACTTGTTGGGGTTCAACTTCATGCTAAACTGACGCAGGATTTGGAAAACAGAATCTAAGTCTTGTATTAATTCTTGTGAAAACTGAGTCTTGACGACCATGTCGTCTACATAGCACTCTATCTACATACCAATTAGGGGCCGAAATATCCTATTTACAAGTCTTTGGAAAGTCGCTCCGGCATTTTTTAGTCCGAAGGGTATGACTTTGTAGCAATACAGGCCGAACTCGGTTATGAAGCTGGTTTTTTCCTCATCGGATGGGTCCATCCTAACTTGGTTGTAGCCCGAGTAGGCGTCCAGGAAGCTTAGCAACTCGTTTCCCGAGGTCGCGTCCACTAGACGGTCAATTCTGGGGAGGGGGAAGCAATCTTTCGGGCAAGCTCGATTCATGTCAGTATAGTCGACGCACATGCGCCACTTGCCGCTTGCCTTTTTTACCAACACCGGGTTGGCCACCCAGCTCGATTCAGATCAGTATAGTCGACGCACATGCGCCACTTGTTGCAAGGAGCTTCTCGACCTCCTCGTCGACCGCTCTCCAGCGTTCTGGGGCTAAGTTGCGTTTCTTCTGTCTAACGGGTCTGACTACAGGGTCAGTATTAAGTTTGTGAGTTATCAGTCCGGGGCTAATGCCGGGCATGTCGGCCGTGGACTAGGCAAAAATATCTAAATTTTGAAGTAAAAAACTCACCAGTTCGGTTCGTAGGGGATCCTCGATGGAAGCTCCGATGCTTAGTGTGCGAGCTGGGTCCGTAGTCGAAGTCGGGATTGCGACAGTTTCCTCTGTGGGCGAAGCTCGTTCCTCACCTTGCCCCGCAGGCCACTCCAGCTCGAGGTCGTCGGCCGCCTTGGTTTTTCCCTTCAGGGCGGCAACATAGCACTTGCGGGACTCGAGCTGGTCGCCCCGCGCTACCCCTACACCGAAGTCCGTAGGGAACTTCATGGCCAAATAGTAGGTGGAGACCGCCGCCCGTAGGATATGCATGATCGGCCGCCCTATTATGGCATTGTAGGGGGAGGGGGTCGCGACTACCAGGAAATCATGGTTGAGTCTGACCGCACAAGGCCATGTGCCGACTTCCACAGGGACAGTTACTTTTCCGAGGGGCCTGACTTCCTCTCCGCTGAAACCCACCAGGGGAGTGTTAGCGGGCTTCAGCTCGCTCCTCTGTAACTGCAGCTGGTCAAATGCTGATTTGAAGAAGATGTCGGCTGAGTTGCCCGAATCTACGAGTACGCACCTGACCTCGAAGTCGTTGATCCTTAGTTTAATGACAAGCGCGCCATCATGGGGGTAGTGGACTCCTCGCGCGTCGTCCTATGTGAAAAAGATTGGTTTTTTGGTCTTTGGTCTCTTTAGGGGGGTTCCGTTCTTCGAGGGCCACTTCGCGAACTGAAGTCCGGGCTGCTGCCGAGGTACACCCCGCTACCACCGAACCTCCCACTATTACATGGATGGTTCCCCGAACTGGCCTCTCTTCCGGAGGCTGCTTCTGCAACGGTTCGACAGGTCTGTTGCTAGACTCGGGGGCATCCTTTTCGTGCTCTCCTTGCCGACCTGCTTTATTGTTATTGTTGTGCTGTACAAAGCTTCTCAAGTATCCGCGACGGATGAGCCCCTCTATCTCGTCCCGGAGGTTATTACATTGTTCGATGCTATGACCATGGTCTCTATGGAAACTACAATACAAATTCTTATTTCTCTCGTTCGGATTTCCCTTTAGGTGAGGTGGCCACTTAACGTACGGGTTGTCTTTGATCATCATTAAGATCTCTGTCCGTCCGAACTGCTAGGGGGGCCCAGAATGACTGGTTCGGCTTCGGCTCCCGGGTCGGGTTTTTTCTATTCACCGGGTTGGAGAGCTCGCCTTCTCTCTTTCTTTTCTCGTTCCCGCCTTCGGTTCGTTGGCTGATTTCTTCCTCTGTCCTCATGAACTTATCCGCGAGTTTGAGGAATTCGGCCACGGTTGCGGGCTGGTTGGCCACCATGTGCCATTTGAATTCTTTGTGTGTCACCCCTCTTTTGGCCGCCACGAGCTGCACTGCGGGGTCCAACCGCGGTATCTGCAAGCATGCTTCGTTGAATCGTTTGATGTAGCCCCGAATGGATTCCCCTTCTCTTTGGACTACTCCGAAGATGCTCTCTTCTATTCTGGGGCATCGTTGGCTGGTGACGAAGTGTGTGGTGAAGATTTGCACGAACTGGGCCTAGCATTTTATCGACCCGGGGGCCAGGTTCCTGTACCAAGTGCGGGCTACCCCCCTGAGGGTGGTGGTAAAGGCCACGCACATGCACGATTCGTTGGCCCTGGCGAGGCGCATTTGCGACTGAAAGGCGTCAACGTGGTCGTTGGGGTCGAAGGACCCGTCGTACTTGTCCAGAGGTGGGAGCTTGAAGTCTCTGGGTAAGGGGACCGCCAAGAGTTCCGATGCGAGGGGGGAAGGAACGGAGAGAGCCGGGGCAGCCCCTACCTCGTCCGAGCTCATGTCTTTGCCTCTGAATTCCGACAAGGCACGGGTGGTGGTTCGGCGACTTCGTTGGCGCCTTCGCCGTTGAGCGGGCCTTGTACTGGCGCTGCTGGCCTCCGTGTTACCGAGCTCGATGGGCCCGGAATGATGGTAGTCTGTTGCCAGGGCGCCGAATCGGTTTTCGGTGAGCGGGAGCTCGGGATCAGAGCGCTGGGGTGCCGACCTCGCGAGCGAGGTTCCCGACCCGCCCGCGGATTGCAAGGCAGGGATGACATTTTTCTCTCTTCGGCCTGGGGACGAGGCCTGGCTGTTGGGGTGGTTCTGGTGCCGGGAGGCCTTCACCTGGTGGGGGCGCCCATCCTGCAGGGAGGCCTTGACCGGCCTCGGAGCGGGGTGGCGAGGCGGAAGTAGTGGTTGGTTCAGTGGAAGTTGGGGGAATTGCTGTTGATAGTGATACTGGGAGATGTTGTGCAGCACTTGGTGCTGGTGAAGCTGGTGTTGCTGGAACTGTTGCATTTGGGCTTGCATTGCCCGCATGCACTGCATCAGGTCCTCCAACCGGTTTTGGCTAGCTGCCAAGGGGACGGCAGTTGGTTCAGTGAAGGTTGTCTCAATGGGGAGAGGAAAGGGGATGCTTGTGGTAGGAGGGTTTACGGGTGCCACTGCTTGTGGCGTGTTCAAGCTGGGGATCCCATCCGCCGAAAGGGGGATGGTGAACTGTCCAACGCACACTACGGGGACTTGAAGTTGCTCCCCGATGGCGTTTGTCTCCGTGCCACATCCGGTGTTGCTGGAGGAGGCCATGAGTGTTGGGTTTTTTTTTTTTGAAGAAAAGGGGTTATCGAAGTTTGGAGGGAGGCTTTTTGAAGCGTTTCCCACAGACGACGCCAATTGATGGAGCACGATCCGGCCGGTCTTAGCTGTCCGCTGCCTTGCTTCCGAACGGGGTAGCAGGGAACCTAAAACGGAGGAGATGGGGAAGCTCCGGGGGGAACCCGGTGTAGAGGCTCTGAAGCTCAAGTTAGAATCCTTCAAAAGCAAGGTAATACCAGATAGCGCAAAGTTTGCATACCTCTGTTGTCGGGGGGCAGGGGGCTCTTATAATCACTTCGTGCACTCGTCCTGGGGCCCTTGTCAGGTCAGGTATGATTACCCTTGTGCTTGTCAATTCGGCCGTCGTCCTTTCTACTGAGACATAACCGTCACTGCCTAACCGTCATCTAACTGGAGATGGCGGTGTCAGTGGCGGTGGCAGGTGGCCGTTCAGGGTGCTGCCGTAAACGTCAGATCCCAAGTCAGTCAGGCGCAACGCCCTTGGGCACGAACTTCCTTAGTGTCAGGTGTGGTACGACTTGTTTGGTTTTGGTGCCAAGTGATGCGAAGTGCTGAGCGAGGCGGTCTTGAGCTCGGAGGTATCTATAGGGCAGGTCAGTTCGGCGAAGTGTATCCCGAGCTATTACAAGGTGGGTCAGTTCGGCGAAGTGTATCCCGAGCTGTTACAAGGTCAGCTCGGCGAAGTGTATCCCGAACTGTTACAAGGGGTGAGTTCGGGCCCCAGTAGGGAGTTCAGTCCGCTCGTGTCCCCTTGTTCCCGCCTAGGCTTGGCCCCTTTTGCCGAGCTGTTGTTTCTACCACGTGTCACGTAATAGAGAGGTCGGGCCAAATCTTCCTTCATCAGAACAGAAGACCAACAAACTTTCCCTTTCTTGAAAGTGATAGAAAAGTCATAGTTTCCTTTTCCAAATCGCAATACAAAAAAAAAAGTCATAAAAAATCCCAATATAAATATGGATTTTTTGAATGAAGTTGTTAGCCATTCAATTCCTATCCCCACAATTCCTTAAAAATATTATCTTTCATGATTTTCAAGTCTCAATTTGCATTACACTACCTTGCACCATGATACTTTTGGTCTTTCCACATATTTCTATAGTCACTTCTTAAAAGATACCCATGGTCACCTCCCTGTTTATGCATCGAACAGGGGAAGTGTTCACCAACCTCCTCCTATCATTCCCATTCTTTTCACGTGCCCATCTTAATTCATGGCTGGCATTATGTTGTATCATTACATTTTTTTGCAGTTTCAATTGGTATGCATTGGTAATAAGAATTCCCTACATCATTCACCTTATCCAAGTTCCACATGCACCAGCATCATCAATCTTGCGTTGTTTAATAATAATTGATCCAAGATATAAAAAAAATGGCCAGGTTCAGGTGATCTTCTTGATCATTAATGTTAGTTCTTCCCTATTTTCCACTCCTGGTTTTATAAAATCTGCTCCCTGATAATGGAAATTGTTTAGAAATATAAAATACCAAACTATGCATGCAATCCAAGGATTACAGTCCATTTAGGCACAAAACTGTTTGATTGGGAGCAACAATGTCATGTGGATGATTACTAGGGAAAAGAACCAAGTGACAGAAACTCCTTGAAAAACATTGATATGCATTCAGTATCTGCCATCGCTTAACTACAAGGAAATTCACCACTCCACTAGATTCAATGTTCATCTCTTGCATCCGGTGTTAAATGTGGTAAGGCAAAATTGCAATCAAGAACTCAAGCTGATACTAAAATAACTAAGATGCCTTGCATATTATCAAGAATTATTACCTATAATTCACCGAAATACATCATAATGAAAACCGATCGACACTTCTATGAGATATTCATTGATCAATTGGAGTCATGATTGTCCAATGGGAACGAGAAGCATCTCTTCCACCTTCTTATATTACTACTGGAATAAGATTTTTAGCCTTATTCGGATACTCTTCCCAGAACAAGCAAACAAATTATAGAATTCTATACCATAAATGAACAACCTATTTGCATAACATAATGGATTCACCTCCCTCATTCAACAATCAACCTAAATAGCTCTCCATATAAACAGATTCAAAATCGCAGTTTGTGTAAGAGTAACCAAGAATAAACACCGAAGTGAACTAAGTAACATCTCGACGTTCAAGTTTTAGGGAAACTAACTGAACAAGAGAGAGAAAAAAATAATGAGATCATTGGCGATCCGATAGTAATAACGAAGGGAGAAATACGATTGTCAACATGAAGTGTCTTTGTGCTGCCAGCAATACTGATTCCTCTTGATGAGCAAGCATCTGCATCTCATGTCTCTTGGAGCTTTTCTGTTTTGCCTACTTGTTTCAGAAGGAACTCACTCTCTTCTCTCACAGTTGGAAAAAAGGAAATAGCGAAATCCATCGGTCATAGGCATGGCGAAGCCACTGCAATCGGGTGAGTATTGAAATTATCGGGTCGAGGGTGTGAAGTCGTAGTATTAGGCCTTCCTAACTAATCAAGGAACTGTCCAACTATTCGGATTCGGGTGAACGCTTTTCAAACTGAACCCATAAAAAAATTTCGGCTCCAAGTTACCTTCTGTTTGAATAATGGCAAAATGTCTGTTTTGCCCTTATAAATTAATTTTCTTCCATCATTCCATACACTGGAGAAGCCGAGAAGGTGGCCGCTGCAAATCCTGGCGAGCGGAGAGTTCGCCGTCTGGACTCTGGAGGGTGTATGTAGGAAGGGGAGTGGCGGGGGGGAGTTTTCCGAGAGGAAAGGGGAACAAGCCCTAGACTATTCATTCGACAAGCTACCTGATACCCAGTTGGAGATTAAGCATCAAATCGTAGTTTTTATGTCCCTTCGGTATCGTCTGCCCGGGTTTCTTAACCTCGCCGGTGAAACAACACAGACTCCTCCGCCGCAAGGCATCCACTCCCTGATCCAAATTCGTTCCGTCTCGTTAGAACATCGAGGCCTCCACACGATCGATGATATCACCAACTTCCCCATCTGATTCCCAAATGTAAATCCAAGGGAAATTCCTCTCGGCCAAGTTCCCCCCTTGCACCATGCATCGACCGAAGACCTCTTCGTGGTTGCCATACTTGCCAACAACCAATGGACTCCTCTGATTACAACTCTGATCCTTAACGCTGTCGGGATAAAACGTACCATTGAGCTGCTGCTTTTTGAGATCCTTACCCCAACTACCCACATAGCATCTCCCGTCCGGCCACGTGAAACCTCATTTCCCTTCGGCCATCGTACCGATTCCCATTAGCCCAAATCAAAACCCCTCTACCGGACGGACATCACACCGTTCTTTCCATTTACGAGGCTGGTGTTACTGAGGGCTATTGGAAATCTTTTATACACGATGCACTTGTACATCGGCCCACATTGCTTGAATACGTGGTCTCATTGAAGATAAAAACCCCAGCTCAGCTCGCAGCTTTCTTATGTTTTACAAGTGCAATGCGTTGGTCGAGAGTAATTTCAATTGAATGATTTTGGAGTAACTTGTGGTGTAGGTAAGTGTTAAGTGTGTTAGATGAATAATTGAACGTACATTTGCTGAGGTTGTGGAGCTGAACAAAAAATGCCATATTGGATCAACGTTATAGAACAAATGTTGGTGACCTATGTGCACAAGTTCAAAAGAGGCAGCCATGGGCTGATCCAAAACTCGTGAAGTTCTGAATTGATCTCTTTGAGATCCAAGCGAGTGTGCATTGAGACTGATGCGAAGGAGATTGTTTGGTCCTTGATATTCAGAATTTGCTCCTGTCTCTCCAAGCGATCAGGTTAAGTTCAATTTTCTTAAGATTGACCATACAGGAACCAAGTCAATTCAGGCCAATCTGTAATACAATCTATAAAATCATAGCAAAAGTATTGGCCAATAGTTTGAAGTCAAATTTTGCAAAATTGATCTCTCAAAATCCTAGTGCTTTTAAAGAATGGAGGTCTATTGGAAATAACATCCTAATAGCTCATGAGATTTTCACCACTTGAAAAAAACAAAAGCAACAAAAAATGAATAATGGCCTTAAATTTTGGTCGATGGAGTGTGTAACCTCAGTCTTTTACCAAATCTTGGTCAATGGCTCTCCCAGTGGGAAAATCTTCCCTTTTAGAGGCCTCAGACGGGTGACCCAATATCCCCTTACCTTTTTCTCTTTTGCTCAAATGTGCTCTCTAGGATGTCTTTAAAGACAATGCAAGAAAAGAAAAATTTTTGGTTTCAAGCTTAACAGTAGATGTCCAACAATCTCTTTTTTTTGCATATGACAATTTCATCTTTACCAAAGTTGATCCAATTGAAGGTCGGAGGATTTTGGAGGCAATTAGAGCTTATGAGCAAACTTCGGGACATAAAGTGAATCCAAACAAATCTAAAGCTACCTTTAGTAAAAATGTCCACTATAGGATTCAAAAGCTATTGGATAAAAGCAAGCAAAATCAAGAGAACAGAAAAACCTTTGTTTATTTGGATCAGCCCTCCCACTTTTTTAGATCAAAATATAGAATGTTTGAATTCCTAATTGACAGAGCGGAGAGAAAGGTCTCAAACTAGAAGAATAAGTGGTTGAGCCCAACAAGAAGGAGGTGTTGAAAAAAGTTGTTCTCAATGCAATCGTTGTCTATAGCATGCATTACTTCAAGTTGCCAAGTGGGGTGTGTAAGAAACTAAAGAAAATGCAGAAGGATTTTTGGTGGGACAAGGAAAGGGGTTAACTGGGTTAGTTGGAAAAACCTAAGTCAAAATAAACTCTCTGGTGGTTTGGGATTTAGAGACCATGTCTCTTTTCTAAATGATAATTTTCCTAAATCGGGTTGATGAGGTTGGAAAAGTGTCTTAGTGGTCTCTAAATCCCAATTAGAGACCATGCAGCATGGATGCCAAACACATATGATATTTTTGCTGGGAAAATGAAATAATGAGTTTATTTGCTTAGGGTAAAATATAAAAACCTCCATGAAGTTTGTGACAATAATAAAAACTTTCCTTCGTGTTTCACTTTCATAAAAACATCCTCTCTAGTTTACCAAAAACTTGTAGTTACCTCCCTGGTGCCTTTGTTCCACTAATGAATACTTCAAAGTTACAAAATTACCCTTACAACTTATTAGGGAATCTTTCAATGTAATTTAAAATGCCAAATTTGTCTTTCTAAATTTCACTAGACCTAGCATTTTTATAGAGTAAAGTTACTTTTTATTCTTTTCAATCAATCCATCTATCTAAGTTAGAGGTCTTTTCTAATTAAAAGTGAAAAATTCTTTTGGAAGTATTTTAGTAAATTTTTATGTAAATTGATAGATTTAAGGGTAAAATGGGTATTTTTGAAAAATAATGCATTAGACCGATATTTTTTGTCCATGACAATAAAAAAGGAAGGCAACTTTAGGTTTTTTCAATACTATAGGGGAGGTTTTTGTGAAAACGAAACCATAGGGGAGGTTTTTATGATTGCCAAAACCTTAGGGGAGGTTTTTTATATTTTACCCAAAAAGTTATTAGTTGTATGTAATTGAGAGCGAAGAAGGAGTTGGAGAAGAGAGATCATTCTGAAAATCGAGAAATAAACTCATTCATTCAAAATAAGACTCAACAATTGAGAGGGGAGCAGCAAGATTGAAAACTATTGGGTTTTATTTTGAAAATTAATAGAACAATGAAGGGAAAAATGACCACAAAAGGGTAGTTTGGGAATTAAGAGCAATTATATAAATTGTGTGGCATCACATGCGAACGGATTGTAGGGCATGCTAACTTAGGGGAGTATTTTGTCCATTGCCCAAAAAAAGGGTATTTTAAATAATTCTTCAAACAATAAGATTTTTTTTCTTCATTTGCTAAATCATAGGGGTACTTTAAGTATTTAACCCAAACAAAAAACAAGGCCTTTGATTTAAAATTGGGATTTACTCCTTAAGGAGCACTCCTCACATCAACATTCCACTATGTATTGAAAACAAGAGCAAATCAGCCCCCCACAAGATTGCCCCCCACAATGTTCCACAGCACATCCCCACCGTATATTGTGAACATCTCCAAATGATGACAATACACGGTGGGGATGTGCTGTGGGACATTGTGGGGGGTAATCTGGTGAGGGGCTGATCTAAACTCATTGGAAACATCTCCCACAGATAATAACATACAAGTCCGAGAGATGTTCTTGTTGTGCGATTGGAGCATGCTGTGAGGTTAGTGTGAGGAGTAGATTCGGACTCTTTGATTTATTGGGTTTTTACTGTTTAATCTATTCCCCAAAAATTTTAGCTCCACCCTACAGTTGGGTAGGTGCCAACTGGGAATTGATGACAATTCATGAGTGGGTATGGATGTTATAGGTGGAGGTATTTATGACATTTCCAAGGTTAAGTCTAACAGATTAAATGTAAAAAGACAAACTTATCACTATTCATTAAAATTTCAAAATATGTCATTTTCATTCTTCCTCTTCTTCTTCTTCTTCTTCTTCTTCTCCTTCTTCTCTCTCCTCTTCTTCCTTCCCTTCTTTTCTTCAACACTGCAAACACCATTGCTAGATCTGCAATAGCACAGTTGAGCAACAATAGAACATTGCCATCATTATAACTGACAGTAAGAGTGAATCCTTGCTACAATCCTGAAAGAATGGTAGGATCCATCTAATGGACGCCATAAAGGTTGCGGAATGGGTGGGCGAATTTCAAAAAATTCCTACCTTCTCTCAACTGGGAATCATATTCCCTAAATTTAGAATACAATATTCAAGGATCCTACTTGAACCATAATCAAACCAGATCTGTACCAAAAGATAAATGGGAGTAATATACCTGATCCGGAGAAGCAGTATCTCCCAAAGTTGGTGTTCACGCCCAAAGAATGCTCCAAGATCCGTTCCAGCTGAAGATGACACAGCTGTGGATGGAACAGAACCAGCAGGGTGCGTCCTACACACTAGATCCTTCACAAGAATCCTCTGGAAGTACTAAACACTGAATCCTTTTCAGTCTTTCTTGCAAGACTGATGTCAAGAACAGATTTCTTGACTTTCTTTTCTACAAAGATCTAATCTTGCAATGGCAGATGGCGGCGGCAGGAGGAGATCTTCAAAAACGAAAAAGGCTGAACTTCTTTTTCTGTTTTTTTCTGGAGAGTATGAATGAGATCCTATCTCAATTCGCAGGAACCTTTCTTGCGATTTTTCTTGGTTCGAAATCTGCTGTAATTCTCTCTATCTTGGTTCGTTTTTCTCCTCCTTTCTTCTTGATTAAGAAACCTCCTTATTAGGAGTTATCCCAATCCAAATCAGTATTTGGATAGGGGATAATCTTAATCCTTTCTGCAGATAGAGTTAGCTTACTCCTGATCTTATCAGGAGGTTACCAGATTCAAATCTAATTTGAATTTGGTCTCTAAGAGTGGATAAGGCTAAATGCCCAATCCTTTTACTAACTTTAATCTCAAATTCGCCTCATGGATGGGTGATCATATCAGCCCACCTCGAAATGGGCTTTTGGCCCATTAAGTGTTCAGTGTCTAATTACTTTCCAATCTGCTGCCCAGTTGGGCTTCTTTGTATGGCGTGGGACCCAAGCATTGATCTACACACCAGCCACATGGGTTCGGCCCAGCCTCTAAAACAAGGCCTAGCCGAATTCACTGAAAAACTCAATGAACCCCTTGAGTCCATCATATGGACCCTATGGGCCCAACACTTACATTAAGTGGTCCTTGGGCCAAGCCATCTTATAAAAACCCAGGGACTGTGGGCAGGTGCAAGATTAGCCCATCAGGTATTATCCTCAATGGTCTTACACTTAACCTCTCAGCCCTTAATGATCAAGCACTGCCCGACAAGAGAGGACCTCTCCCTCGGCTGCAAGGAACAGTGCCGCACTCTCCTCTCACATGGATCCCGGGAATTAAAACCATTTGCAAACAATTCGAAACCGTACATATATATATATTAATTTTGCAAAACAAAATTCCAACGATTGAAATCAACTGCCGGCAGTTTGGTTTCCATCAGAGAGAGTGCATTCCCGATCATTACCCTTTGTCCGACAAAGTGGTTGATTCTGTCACTATGATCATCCACTTAGATGAATTCTCAAACTGCCCCAACATACCCAGGTTTTGATCCCCGCTAAGGATCTCACTGAATGGCATATCAAAGGCAGCCTGATCCAACACCTAGTGAAATGTCATAATCGAGTCTAGGGGTCAGGTGTAACTTTCCAGTTTTGCCCATCTATCTCCAAGGTCCAGGGCAATACTGGAAATCTGGTTCGGTTCAAGGATTCAAGTAATCCCATACTGCATGTGCCTCGGGTCTTACCCTGGTGGCTGAGACAGGCCATCCCAACACTTGGTGGCACACCAGCATCAGCCTTGGCAGGATAAATCTCCCCAGACTTATCCAATGGCTGTGAACATTTAAAACTAACACGATTCTCTATAAATGTCTAGTTTTAGGGTTTTACACAGAATTAAACCAAACAACATGAATCAAACATGCACTTTATTTATTTCCACTAAATAACAAAAGTACATCAAATCAGATTGAAGCAAAGAGCATACAAAACTGTCTAACAAATCCTAAATGCATCCAATGTCTCCACGTGCTTTTCCATCGCTCTCTACTACTTAATTTTCTCTCAATCTTTCTTCCTATGTTTTCCCACTTCCTTATTTCCATCAAAGCAGGCCATCAAAACATCATTTTGAAAGCTCCCAAAGTCGATGTAAAATCTTGGGGTTGAATGTTTTTTATCGTCCAATGTTTTTAACGTTTAAAGGTATGATTGGTTTTATGAATATTTTTGAAGTGAATTGTTAATGGTTCTAAAAGGTACAATGACAAATGTCCTATTTATATTATGTGGGATCCATAAGACATAAGTTGTTTTAGAAGTTCAGGATAAATAGTTTCTCAAATGTACAGAATATATATAAATAAACGTAATTAACCCTTGACTTTATTGTTTCAGTGCAACTCTATTACAGTGTCGTAACAAATGTGGTTTGGTTGCGAGACTCAAGATAGAAATTGGTAAGGTCAAGCCGGATCAATATTGCAACTGCTTGCCACGTGTCTTACATTATGAATATAGGAAAACTAGAAGTAGAGCCTCAATGTCTCATGGACCTAGGCTTGTATCAGGAGTGCAACCGAAACCAAGTCTAGAGGTGCTGACGTTCAGAACTATTTTTCAAATCAAACGGTACCTTTTAGAATTATGAAAAACTGTGAAATAAAGTTGAATCAAACAAATCAGTTAGGTAGTTGATCGATTCAGTTTTTTTATTAATTATATATAAATAATAAATAATATTATATATAATGCATATATAGGATAAATTTTTTAAATTATCCTTCGAATTGATAAAGTGTATTCTTATTGTTTGAAAATTGTCTAATCTGACAATTGATTAATATTTTCCTTATGTTAATGTTCTGTCGCTCACATGTACGTTCACGTGATTGTTGTATTTTTTAAAATTTCCATCTTACCCTTTTATGTTTGAAGATGCCCTTATTTGGGAAAGACGATTCTGTCTAAGTACCTTGTTTACCGGTATCAACTCAAGAGGGAGAGAGCGGGCTCGAAATTGGTTATCTCCAGCACTGGCACCGGCATCTGCATACCAGACGTTGAATGTCGATGCTTCCTAGGAAGAAGAAACCCTAACTGTATTTCCTAAGGCATTTGCTGAGGGATTTTATATGCTGAGCAGCAAACCAGTTATTAGACGAATTTACGAAGGATTGAAACAGAGATGAAGCCATGGCTACGAACTTCTATGCAACTCTCTCTCTCTCTCTCTCCCTCTCTCCATCCCCTTCGTTGTCTCTCTCCCCGTTCCTTCGTTCTCTCTCCCTCTCGCTTTTGTTTCATCACCGCCGCTGCTGCAAGTTGCAATAGCATACGACCCCTCCACATCCGGCCCTAGTTAAGTTAACCGGCCAGCAACTTTGTGAACTCTCCATCTCTCGGTAGACAGAAGGAGAGCTTTTTGTTGGAAAGGTAAAGACAATAGCATAAGAATACTCAGAAACCAATTGGATATCCTCCCATACCGAACCTCCTTCTCGAAGATGATCAAATACATCAAAAGAAGAAAAGATTGCTCAACTCAAATTGAATAACCGGAAACACTTCAATGAAAATATTTCTCCCATGGATCCAAGACGATTTCACTGATACCCATTTGAAATTCTCAGACAGATATCGATGATGTCGATGAAAAAGAAAACGACCGAGAGAGAAGAGATTGAAGAAAGCCACAACTGACCACGGTACGTCTTTATGAAGAAGAGAAGCTAGTTTATAGAACCAGACACATTCTCCTTCGGCATAGCTTTGCTTACGTTCTCTCTCTCTCCCTCCATTCCCTCTGTTCTCTCTCCCCTGTTTCGTCACCGCCCAGCGGAACCCTCCACCGGCCTCTCACTCCAACGCACCCAAGGGTAAATTTGGCTTGGTTTAATTTAAAGCGTAAAATAGACATTTCAGTCATTCCGTTCGGGTTTAAACTCATAAAACTTAGCCAATTGTCCGAAACAGTAAGATTACCGTTAGACAATTTTCAAGAATACACTTAGTTAATTCACTAAATCATAAGGATAATCTAAAATTTATATATATATATATATATATATATATATATATATATATATAATTTAATATTGATTAATCAAAATGAAACCTGTTACTCAAAATTTTCAATTCAGTTTTTCAGTTTTTTTATGAGCCCCTATAGACCAGGCCTCATCCCTATATATCAATGTCAACCCATCAAAGATAGAACCTAGTTATATATAAAGGGGTCTAACCCATCAAAGATAGAACCTAGTTATATATCGGGGTGAGGAAAAAAATGAAAAACTGAACCAATCAAAAAATCGACCGAAATTAGATAGAAAAATCGATTAACTGAACCAATGGGTATACATATATTTCTATATATTTGGGGTTTAGGTTTTCTAGATTGTGAGTATACAATTCTATGTTCCTTTCCATTACAAAATACATAGTGAATTTCTGCTCCTCCTTCCCCCATGGATATAGGCTATAAGCCAAATCATGCAAATCTATATTTTATATTCATTGGCTTCTCTTTGTCTTCATTTTCTTTTGTTTTTGGGTGCCATTTGAATATGCATTTCTGACTTTTGCGCAACAATATATTAGTACCAGATCAGAAAAGAGGGTGATCTGAATTAGATTTATCCGAGCCAATCCAAAAATCTGATAAGGGGTATATCCGAATCTGACAGAATAGGATCGGGGTCAAATTTGGATTGGATCATTATCTAATCCATTTGCACCCCCTAAACCTAGTTCAATAAACACAATGTTTTTCCATTCTCTCTTTGGTCTCACTTCAAGGGGTTTGATCAACTTTTTGTTGTTCTTTTAAAAATGCATTTTCTTGCGGGTAAATTTTTAGATCACTTCCCCAAGTCAGTGTTTCCTTTCTTTGTGGTGGGTAAATCACTTTCTCATAAAAGGGAAAGCTACCCAAATTTTTAGAGGACCAAAATGCCTCTCCCATATCACTCGTCCAAGTAAATTTTCTGAAAAAAAAAATACAGATAAATGCGTTTACCAAGATAAATATGCTCTTGCTAATGCCTTTGTGTCTTTTTGTTAGATAGATCTGTGTATAAAGCTCAGTTTGGAAGGAGCATAAATACAAATATATACAATGCAAATACATACAAAATAATACAAAATAAGAGGCTTTGCACTCTATATATTTGTATTTGTATTCTTTACAAGCTGAATCTAAAGCTGTGTTTGATTGCAGCTCAATTTTATTTGCATTAATACAAATGCATGGGAGTGCAAATGAAAAAATGCAAATTCTCATTTAATTTTGTTTTGGGTTTTACTTTTTTCTGTTTCGTGTCTTAATTTACTTCATTTGTACTGCAATCAAACAAAATAAGCTAATGAAATAAAAATATATCAGAATTTACACTCAATTCATTTGCAATAGGAATGCCAACATGACAGGTTTGGGGCGGGAATCATATTCCCTGTCCCCAATCCCGATTTTGAAATTAATCCCCATCCCTGTCCCCGATCTCTGTTAGGGATAAAAGTTGTCATCCATCCCCGATCCCCGATGGGGATGGATTCCCTGTAGGACCCGAATCCCCAAAGTTTTTTTAATTAACAATATTTTTTGAAAAATAAATTTACTTAAAATAAATAAATTTTTTTAATATAAATAATATTTTAAATATATTTTGATATATACAAATAACATAAAAATATAAATAATATCATATACAATAATATATATTTAATATATATAATTGAGGTCGAGGAGGGGACCTCAATCCCCATCCCTGACCCTGATCCCTATTAATCTCTGTCTCGCCAAAGCAATCCCCATCCCTAATTTGCATGACTCCGGATCTCCTACCCACAAGAACTCTACCCACGCCTACCCACAACACACTACCCCTTTGCATTGGGAACATCTCCACATGCATAATACTATATAAGAGGATGAGATGTTCTCCATGTGTGACTGCGATGTTATATGGATAGACATGGGCAGAATTCTTGTGGGTAAGAGATCTGGACTCAATTTGCACTGTCATAATTTTGCATCATTACAATTTTACTTGCAATACAACCAAATACAGCCTAAACAAATTAAAGGGAAACAAATCATTTCATTGGAAAATGATGTTAAAAAGGAAATCGTCTCATTTTTCTCAATTTCGTGGTTTTTGGTTCAACTTGAAAAGAAAGCCTGAGAAGTTGAGAAGTGTTATGTGTTTCCCATTTGATTCTAGAGAGTACCAACCCTCTGTCCCACAAACAACTTGAAAAAATCAGAAGGAATGTCCTTTTCTTACATCTGCTATTACATTTTTGGAAGAAAAAGGCATTTGTTTCCAATAGCCATGCATTTTGCATGCAACTTAATAATGTAAAATAACATCTTCTTTCTCTTTCCCTTAATTCAACATATGAAAACAGTGAAACCGGGAACTTTTCTTTTTAATTAACAAAGAAAGGCCTTCCATTCACATTTTGGGTTTGATCATGGTCAACCGATTTGACCATCTCACAACAGCTCAATGCCATAAATAAATTCATTAAAATAAAAAAAAAGGTACATTTGATCCACCGTTGGAATCAGAATTGAAATGGTCTATTCTCATATCTTATTTGGTTCAAATGAAAATATGGCCTATTTCCATATTTTATTTGGTTCAAACAGAATTAAAATTAAAATCAACTTGAACGAGATCTTATTCCCAAGAGAGGGGGAGGGAATGGCGATTTCCTCAAAGATTTCATTCCACTAGGGTTGGCCCATTCCAATTCCGATTCAAAATCCCTATTACTGAAACTAAACAGACCCTAATAATATTTGCATATTTGCATTTCTATTAACGAAATGAACAGCTTCAAAGGTTTCAATCCTATGGATTGTTAATCCTATTAATCAATCAAAGTTTAAATAAAAAAACAGGGTTTGTTCTTTTTTTTCCTTTCCAATTTTAACCTGAAAGAAAGTACTTTTCTTTTGGCTGCGTTTGGTTGCAATGCAAACGCAAATATATACATTATCTACCTATTTTTCAGCTCATGAATACAAATATGATTCACATTTTAAACCGTTTTTGCATTCTTCTTATTTTTTTTTAAATCAGTGCAAAAGTGTAGGCCCATCATTAAATGATCCAACTATCTTATGATTCAATGCATTAACTTTGGCCTATCAAAAAAACACAAATTTATATCCCAAAAATAGGTACGTTAATACTCTCTTCTCATTGAATAAAAGTGTCAAAAAATACATTTTTGCTCTAATAATTATACTTTTTTACATATCAAACAAACACGAACCGGGATGCATAATGATGTAGGGTAATTTGTCCCGACCTCGTAGCACAGGGACATGTGGGCATGACCTAGCATAAGTGACAACTCTACGCGACAGCCTGGCCACAACTCAGTGTTACAAGCTCGCCGAGGCTCAGCCGAACGGCTCAGCGGGTGTGACAACTCGTTGAGAGGCAAGGCCCAGCTCACCCCAAGCCTAAGGGTGGAGCGCCCCGAGCTCCCTTCGTGCAAAGGGAACCGAGCTCCCCCTAAGACCCGAGCTCCTCCTAAGGGGCTCCGAGCTCTCCCTTCCTAAGAAGGGAGCACCCCAGCTTTTGGCTAAGTGTCTCGAGGGAAAAGTACCTTGGGACAGCACCGTCGACACTCCTGTTCTTACTTGCTTAAGGTTCGCCTCCAGTGTGAGCACCTCGGGGTACCTCGGCACCTCGATGCAAGGTAACTCAGCCCTAGACAGTTCAGTGCAAAGTAGCTCGGCAACCTGCAGGGAAGATCCGCTTGACATCCGAACCTGCCGGATTTGGTGGCAGCGCCCATGTCTCTTGCCAGGCGGCGTCATGCCTGCCATCTCTGAAAAACATGGCACGCCTGACGAGTTCGTACCCTACAGCAGTAGCCTGCGCCCGCCATCTCAGCCCTGGCAGTAACGGCTAGGGCAGTGGCGGGTATGCCTAACGTGACTGAGCTCCAGTATAAGAGGACCCCGACCTTCGCGAAGCAAACGTATTGAAGCCCGCACTTTTAGTACTCTTAACTCTCTCTGTGCTTTTCTTGAGTTTTCCTCAAAATTCTAATTTAGCCATCAGATGTTCCCACCGGGAAAGCTCCCCGAAAATACTTCACATTCCTCTCCGTCTCAGATGCCACCTGTTACAACTAGAGTCAGATTTCAACCGATTAGTAATATCCAGATCGTACTGCATCACATAATACCCGATTCAGCGTTTCTATCCCAAGGTGAAACTACGAAATGTCACAAGGAACAGCCAAATAAGAACAGAAATTTGCTTTCGCCACCGTACAATGGAATTTCCTCCAATCTGCGTTGGTATTGATAGGTACATTAGTACAGCCATCCAAATAAAGGCAAGTACAATTTTTGTAATCTTCCATTTTTCAACAAAATGCAATATACTAATTTGAATAGTCAAACTTTAAAATCCAAAGGTCATCACAAAAAATGATCCAGCACTTAGGTGGATGGTCTTATCACGTCCCATTCATAATCTTCGTAATTCAGAAATTTGCTCGACCTCTCAAAGCAACAGGTTGTCCTACAAACATCACATCGAAATTATTTCCAAGATGGACTTGACTTTTCAAACTTGATAGAGATTTTTATAGGATTTATATAATCATGGTTTTACTTTTGCCACAACACGGGCCAAATTAAAATTTGATCATTTGAATTTTTATTTGGGGGTCAATCCTCAAAGCTAGAAATTCCCAAATTCTACTTCCCATCCTCACGTTAATTAGTCATTAGCTAAAGTCACTTAGGATTAGAAGTCTGATAAGTTTACTATTCAAGGAACCTATCAAATGCCAAAGCTTTTGCCTTTGTTTTAATTTTTTTAAGGCCCAACGCAGAGCAATGAGATGGCTTGGCTTTTGGCATTCTTTATCATCAAATATAAAAACAACACTTGTGCAGGCCACTTGTCTAATACCAAATTGCAAGTAGCTCAAATAAGAAACAATCAACAAGTTCGAAAAAGAAAAAGAGGATGGGAAGCTTCTATCTAACAACTACATAGGATAAGGTGAAGTTATTTAACCCCATTTGGAGCGAACCAATTCACCACTCATCAAGAGAACTTAAAAAAACCATGAAATAATAATAAAATATAAAAAAGAAAAAAGAAAATGATTTAGTCATTGAAGTCCTCACTCATCACCCTTAAAGAGACCACTTGGTGCGTATAATTATTAATGGTTTGAGTTGTCTATTTATTTATTTATTTTTTTACATCGATGTTGCTCGTGGGTTGGAAGAAAACGGTGCCTTTTTTTTTGTTTAGAAATATTGATGCCATAGGATATTTTTTGGAGTAATAATAACGTTTTTCTATTTAGTATCAATGCTTCAGGAAATGTTTTCAGTACTGGTTGTTATAGAAAAAGGGGTCACTGTAACTTTGGAGGAGAAGCTCTGAGGCATGTCTGAAGATACTGCTTTTAAAACGTTATTTGCCCCCACTCAGTTTGCTGTTGGGTTATAGGCAAATTCGTTCCCAGGATACAACAGAGCCTTGAGTGGGAATCTGCAACCAGCAAAGTTGAAGAGTCTCCAAAGAAACCTTCTGTGAGGCTGTAGCAAACTGGATTGAGAGAGAAAGAGAGAGAGAGAGTGAATTTCGAAATTGTGTGTTTTTTGTAGGTGCTGGTTTAGAGAAAGCACCTTGAACTTTAAAAAGTAGTTAATAGTTAGTGACTGTTAACTTTGAATTGTGCCTCTTGATCATACCCGATCGAATCGTGACCGTTGATCATCAACGGTCAGCAACGCACCAAAAGTGTGCCTCTAAAGCACCTCATTGCATTGCACACACGTGTGCGTGCGTTGCGTAGTATCGAATCCCCATACTCTCCTCTACTAATTCTAAGGAGTGTAAATCAACTCCTATTGAAATACTAAAAACAAAACTTATAATTTTCCAATGTGGGACAAATTCAAAACTGGGTTTTGTAAGAGAAAAACTGATTTTTCAATCAAGTGTGCAGGTGCAATTTCTCATGTAAATGACCAATCAAACCGATTGTATTTAATCTCTTATGAGATTAAAATCCAACACTAGTATCCATTATCCAGTGCCTCTTTACTGCCACTTCACATCCATGTTGACAGTAACGAGATGTAGCTCCAGGAAATGTCAAATTTGGTGTTTCTCTAAGCCAATGCTTTCCCGATTTCCAAGGTGTGGTTTGGAGCACCATTTTTTATGAAAAACAGTTCCAAACAAATGCATGTTTCCTAGAACACCATTTTTTTTCGACGTAGTGCTGATGTGACACCGTTTTTTGAAGCAATGACAACGATGCCAAATAGACGCTAAGTGAGTCTAGTGTTTCATGCTCATCGTCCTCATTTACGATTAATTAAATTTAAGCACAAGATATGGGTGGACCTTGCCTGTCCACACTACAAGCCTAGTGGACTTTTGTGTTAAGAGGCATGTTAGAAAATAAAAACCCATTCAAGGAGTTTACCTAATAGCTTAAGTTTTTAGGTTGAATGGCTCTTTGAGACTCATGGTTGCAATAATGGAAAAAAAAAAAAAAAAGTGATGCATCTAAACAAATCCTCTAATGAAACTTACTTCCCCCCTGGTTTGGGTTCCAAAGGCACATTCATTTTATGTAGTTTCACTTGCAAAAACTACTTTCTTCATGGATCCAAGTAGGGATGATCATAAAAAAATTGAAAAACCAAACCAAAAATTCTGGTTAATCAAATCGATTGATTCAGTATTTTTGAAAAATTGAAAGTAGCGGTTCAGTTTCGGTTAACCAATACAAAATAAAATGATGGTTAATAGAACGAAATGGTGTATGTATATTTATAGATATTATATATTTATGTGTATCATATATGTTTTCATATATATTTTACATTTTTATATACTATAAATGAAGATATATACATTATATATGTATTTCTAGTATTTTATTATATATTTATATATTTACTTATAATATATATTATAAATATCAAAAAACCAAAAAAAAAAGATAAAACAAACGGGTTTCACTGAATCGATCAAACAATTGGCTTCAATTCAATTTCGATTTACAGTTCTCCAAAAACGATGATACTGGTTCGATTTGAAAAATAGCTACAGAGTTCGATTAATTGTGAACACCCCTAGGTCCAAATCCTTGAGGCTGTATGTATTTTGATTTGTTAGAGAATTAATAAGAAAGGAAAATTTATGAGAAAATATTCAAGATTTATCAAATTCTGAAAGACTTTCCCATAAAATTTTCTCATTCTCGTTAATTTTCCAATAACCTACTAACAACCATTTACGAGTCTTCATTAAAAGCAGCAAAGCATATCTGATTCATCGCACCAAATCTTCCATCAGTGGAAGATTTTGGTTACGGGAGCGACTAGAATGATGGAATTGAAATGACGAAGAATTTAGATTAAAAAATATTATTTTAATATTTATTATTTAATTCATTAATGACGTAGAATTTAGATTAAAAAATACTATTTTATTATTTATTATTTAATTTATTAATCACGAAGAATTTAGATTGAAATGTAGCGGGATCCGATGTTCGTCAAAAGTCAATCTTCAAAATTAATGAAGTTAAAAGGCAACATGGTACCAAGAGCTGACATTATTGAGTCACGAGGGTCTCCCGTCTCCGCGCATAATATTAAGACTTCTTTTTTCGAGACGAGATATGGCGGGGTTTAAAAAAAAAAAGGAAATTATCTAAAATTCACCATCATAAATTAATTATTGCAAAAAAAATAAAAATTATTTTTAAAATATAGAAATTGAAAAACAAAATCAGAAAATAAAAATTGTATAAAAAATCAAAAATTAAAGAAAAACACAGAAATTGCAAATAAATAATAAAAATTATATAGAAAAATTTATAGATTGTAGAAAATAGAAAAATGTAAAAAAATAAATTATAATAAAACATTGGAAATTATAACAAAACACTAAAAATGAAAAAAAAAAGCAAATTGAAAACCGAAAAAAGACACAAAAACTTGAAAATTATAAAGATTAGATAAAAATAGAAATTGCAAATATACATAAAATGATAAAAATTATATAGAAAAAAGTAATAAATTGTAGAAAACAAGAAAATGATAAATTTTCAAAAAAATCAATTACAAAAAATAGATAAAGTGATAAAAATTTATATATATCAACTAAAAAAGCAGAAATTTCAGAAAAAAATAAATGTTCATTTTTTAATATCTATATCTATATATATATAGAGAGAGAGAGATAGATAGATAGATAGATAGATAGATAGATAGATTTAGAAAAAAAATTGCAGAGAAAATAATAAAACGATAAAATTTTCAATAGAATCAAACAAAAATTAGGCATCGCATCCAAGGAATATTGCAATAAATTTTCAAAAAATATTTCAGACAATCATATAAAAATTTACAACAATATTTTTGCATAAATTTGTAAAGCCCTCGATGAAGATTTACATTCTAGATTCAAGTTATAAAAATTTACAATACATTGCAAAATATTTAAAAATAGTAAAAATCTCCTAAAATTCTGATCATTGTATTTGTTCCTCCACATCTTCAAACTAGAAAATATGAGTGAGTGAGAGAGAGATAGTGGTGTGGTGGCGGCCTCCAAACAATAGATTTGAGTGATGGAGAAAGAGAGGGTGGTGGTGTGTGGTGCCCACCTATTGTAGATCTGAGTGAGAGAGGGTGATGCGGCATCAAGGAGATCTAAGCGAAGAGTGGGTGGTGTGGTGCCCACCTACTATAGATCTAAGCGAGGGAGGGTGGTGTGGCATCTCAGAGACCTGAGCAAAGAATGGGCACTGCGATGCCCATCTACTATAGATCTGAGCGAGAAAGGGTGGTGCGATGTCTACCTTGGAGATCTAAGTGGAGAGAGAGAGAGAGAGAGTAGTGAGCGGAGGGAAGATCTAAGTGAGATGGTTAATGCGACATCTAGAGACCAGAGAGAGAGAGAGAGATGGTGCAAGGCTAGAAGTTGTAAGTGACAGAGGCAGAGAGAATATCAGCAAAATGTGTGTGTGTGTGTGTGTGTGTGTGTGTGAGAGAGAGAGAGAGAGAGAGAGAGAGAGAGAGAATAAATTTAACCCTAAATGAGCCTTTTTCTATAATTTTCCAATTAGGGGCAGTTTGGTCATGTGAATTGTATTTATGCTGACATGGATAACTTCTGTTAGTGAATATTAACGGTGATTTAACAGAAGGTGAGTTTGGGAAAATAAAAACTCACTGAGATGGTGAGTTTTAGACATTTTGAAAACTTGTGATGAGTTTTAGAGAAAGGCAAAAAAGTCATTGTGAGTTTTAGACAAATTCCCCCCCCCCCTCCAAAAAAAAAAGACAAGATATGACACAATTGAATTAGATTCGGGCAAGTATCATGTTGGTCATTAGACCTTACAACTTTTATATAATTAAAAAAAGGGAAATTTCTCAATTAGCACTTGTTCTTTGGGCCTAGTGCTCCTTTTTGGCCTTCGAACTTTAAAATGCAATAATTCAATACCCAAATTTTCAAAATGTGTCAATCAAGTACTAGTCATTAATGGCATTTGAAAAGACATAAATGCCCTTCAAGTGTCATCTAATTTTCTTTATTAACCATCCAAACATTGACAAAAAGTGAACAACCTCAAATCATTTTATCTTCTATTAAAAAAAGTTGGGGTCACATTTTAGTGGACAATCTTGTGACCCCAACTTTGTTGAACAGAAGAGGCAAACATTTGGGGCCATTCATTTTTTGTCAACATTTGGATGGTTGATAAAAAAAAAGTTAGATGACACTAAAAGGGCATTTTTGTCTTTTGAAATGCTACTTAAAGGATGATTAAGGGTAGACACTAAATTACAAGGATACTAATCGAGAAGCACTCCACCCCAAAATTTTGAATTCCACTTCTAACCCACAACAATTCAAAATTTTAAACACCTCCAACTAAAGCGACCGGATCTTCTCCTCACACATGGTGCCTCACACCGACCTTCTAGGCATATCTCACCGTGCATTAGGAATATCTTCTGTGTTTATGTGTGATAATTTACTGGAGATATTTCCAATGCACGATGGGATGTGTTTGTGAGGTTGGTGTGAGGCGCCCTATGTTAGGAGCAGATCCTAATTCCCAACTAAACACTAATATACCCACCTATATATTGGCATCGATTCCAAATTGACACCTACCCAACTATACGATGGAGCTAGACTTGTTCATGGGTCGGGCCGGGCCAGGCTTGGGTCGGGCTTTCACTCTGTATTAACAGATTTTTCTAAGGCCTGAGCTCGAGCCCTGCCAGACCATCGGGCCTACAACTTGGGCCCTAGCTTAGCCCTCATAAAAAGCCCGAAGCCTAGGCCTAGGCCCGAGCCCGAAATTTAGCCCATACTGTTACTAATGTTGAAGCAACCAAATAAAGAGAGAAAAATTATAAAGAAAAGAATAAAAAATGTACATATTAAATTATATATATATATATTTCAATAAGTATTATATTATTTATATATTTTATATAATATATAAAATACATATTATATATTTGATAAAATATATAATGCTGAATCGGGTCAGGCTTTTTTGATAAATCCCAAGCCCGACCCGAAACACAGTCGATCTTACTGTGTTAGGCCCAAGGTTAGGCCTGCGGGCCTAATTACATGACCAAGCCCAATCAGAGTGCGGGCTGGGCCATCGGGCTACCCGGCCCATGAACAGATCTAGATGGAGGTAAGATTTGTGAGGGTTGACTGAACAGTAAAAACCCCTAAAAATCAACACTTTAATTACTTGGATCGTCAACCCTGGACGGGTCAAGTGGATCAAAATACTGATTTGCATTTTGCACCAGGTCTCCTTTTTTACGCACGCAGGATAATCTTTTCCATGTTAACGCTGACACCTTAGATCTAATCTAATTACCAAGTCCGCTTTTTCTACTGAGAGACGCCGAGATCATAAGTCAGGACACGGGATTGACTTGGTTTGGTTTCCAATTTTCAATTTCCATAATCTGTTCGAAGTTCTCTATTAGATTTTGGAATTTGGAGGAATGCTTGTGCCAATACTCTTGCTACGACTCCCTGCTTTTACGCGTATCCAGATCTGGGCATATCTGTCTTTTAATGTGAGGATTTTTACCGATAAAGTAAATGCATCTGCATGGACACTTGTAAAAGCATCTATTAGTGCAAAATTCTAATAAGTAATAACTCATTGGTGAAAAATGGCCAAATAATACTCAACAATTTATGTGAAATTATGAAGCTTCGCTTTGACCAACCAGGCAGCTTCAGACAGAGCTGTCTTTTTTCGCTGGTAGGAGGTATAAATTGAGATTACGGCTCTCTTCTTCGCCTGTTGTTGTTCTCTCGCTTCAGGAGCCGTTCGATCAGGGAAAGGTGGATTCAAATGGTTCGTATCTTTAAGCGCTAGGTTCGATTGATGGAGTTTCTCGACATCTTCTGTGGGTGTTTGAAGAGGAAGAGAGAGAAGGGCGCTGAGGGAGGAGAAGAACCAGACGATTACAGAGATTCATCCGGCCTTATTTTCGAGCTTCGGAGCTTGCAAGTTGCCACCAATTTCTTCTCCGACTTGAATCAGCTCGGTCACGGTGGATTTGGCCCCGTTTTCAAGGTAAGTTTCGTATTTGCTACTCTTTTTAAGGCTTAATTTGAGGTAAAGTAGAAAAAGGGGGGAACTGGGAAGGAGATTCTGTTGATTCTCCCTTTAGGCTGTGTTTGTTTTGAAGGAAAAGGTAGGGAAAGGAAGGAAAATATAGGGAAACCTTTACAAACTTTGTATAGGTTTTCCCTACTTTTTCCTTCAAACCAAACATAGCCTTAGAAATTTGAAATTTAGAATTCTTGCTCATTGCTCTTTCTCAACTGGCCAATTGCTTTCTGATGAACTGGAAGGTAGCATCAGTTAAAATAGACCTGAAATTGGTCAGAATTACGAAAAACAAAGTTCATCACCTTGCGCTTTTCAATTAACGGTTGCAATTGTGTGAGAAGTGAGCAATGTGCTTCGGTGGAAATAACATGGTTGGTTTTCTCAATGAGGTGAGGCCCCGCTTGAAACTGTTAAAAAACCTGATTTGTATAAGACCAATTTCCCTCTTTAGTAAATCCAACGGTTAAGCCGATTCCCTTTTCTCCTATAAAGCCCAGTAAAATCAATTTTTTTTTATCGTCAACTTGGAATCCACTTGACAGCTCCATGCCCCTTGTAGTGGTCCTGCCCGCCAGCAACTCGCCGGCCGGTTAAAAGGGCCGAATTAAGACCCTTCATTGAAGTAGTGGATGCGTCTCTTTGGTGCGTGTCTTCCACGGATATAATTATTCTTATATCTATTTATCGACGTATTTTCATGTTTCTTCTTTGTTGATGTTATTGGTTGGTGTAACATGGTAAACACTAAAGACAGAGCTCAGCACTGTTCAAGCTCTGTTGCTGCCACATAAAAATCATTTAGCTCTTTTTTTTGTTGGCTACAAACATTTAGCTAATATTAAAAACATCTTTTCCTTGCTAGAAATGGAGGAGGGCATCCTCCTTGACTAATGAAGATCAAGTGTTTTTTTAATCTAATTGGGTAGTTGAGATCTAACCTATTTAGGAAAATGATTCTCATAATTTTTTATATAAAATTTTTTATGGACATGTAGCTTGTGCTTTCGAGCTGAAATTTTCTTGTAAATAAAGGCAAGCAAAACGAACATGTGGGAACCTTTTTTAGGGATAAATGTACCATATTAAGCAGTCAAAGAGATGATATTGCAAAAAGAGTATAACAGCCAGGGAGAGGGATGCACTAACCAAACCTCCTGATCCACCGAAGTGCTCATCTGGCACAAAAAGAAAGAGGGGTGAAGGAGAAAAATAAAGTCTATAGCAGGACGAAAAAAAAAAAGGAGTGGGGAGGACAAGTTAGGAAAGGGTGAAACAGGGGAGAAGGATTCAAGAGGTGATGCAGGATGCAATCAGGAAGAAAACGAAGAGGTGGAAGAAAGGCAGGAGTCAGCAGTGGGGAGGAGGAAGGTGGGCATAGAAGAGTTGGCTGAAAGACAGATTGAGGTAGGCAAATCCTTGGGTCTGTTTTTCCTGGGAGGAGAAAAGGTGGTGAGAAGGGCTTTTGATCAGTATGAAAGGTCTAGAAGGGAGGAGCAAGAAAAAAGGGCTTCCTGGGGAATTTCTGAAGGAGGGGAAGAGGGAGATGGGAAATTAGTAGGTTCGACGGAAGAGGAATAGAAGGGCTGTTGGAGGGGGGAGGGAGTTGCGGAAAGTGAAGCTTTTATCATGGAACGTAAGGGGACTGAGAGATGGGAAGAGGAGAGAAGTGGTTAAAAATCTTTTGAGAAAATACACTGGATGGTGTACTACTGCAAGAAACAAAGTTGGAGTCTTTTGATCTGAGGTTGAAGAATGAATTTGAGGGTCAAACGGAGGAGAGTGGGCCGAGCTGGATACAGTGGATTTGTCAGGGTGTATGGAGCTGTATCCCATTTGCAATTTGCTGGAACATTTGGAAGAGAGGAGCAGAAAGACTTATGAAGACAAAGCCTGCAGCATGGACAAGATGGTCGTGGCTGTGGACAGATCAGTGTTAGAATGGTTGCTGGTTCTTCCAGAATTCAGTCAGTTAGAAAAGGAGGATTTTGGAAATAGGTTAGGAGAGATCCTGGATTATCAGATTTGTAATGCGGAGCTTGTTCTTTAATCTGAAAGTTGGTCTATGTATTTGGGTGATGACTTGTCACCCTATTTTGTAGCTTCTTTTATTTTTAATAAAATTTTTATTTTACTTATCAAGAAAAAAAATAGGGACCTTCACTATACATCTTACCATATTCCAGAGAGACATGTATTGATGGGGTGACCAATCCAAACTGTCTATTCTATCATTGCTGCTTTGGAGTAGTCAGTCACTTGTTAGCTCCCCAGTCAACATTTAGCCCTATTCATCACCTCTGTTGAGGGTTTTCCCCCTATTTTTAATGGTGAAAAACCCTAGTCGAGTTTTTTCTAAGTTGAACCTTTAAAGTTCCAATAATTTTAACCAATTGTAAGACTCAGACCACACCAGACGGTTAACTGGTGAACACTGAAGAGGTGACCTGAGATGGTTTTCACAATTTGAAAGCTTAACAGCCTGGCTAACAGTAAACCCATGACCCAGTGAGCATTTTGGTTATATGCATGATCTGTCTTACAATATTGAGTTAAACAAAATGCTTGAAAGAAGGCTTATTTTCTCATGTGCTATGGGATTTTCAAGAAAAATGTGCCCCACAAGGCCACAAGTAAATGCCGCCAAGAGGAACATCTGAGGCCCTTTTGGGCAGTCCAGATCTCCTACATTTCAAATTCTTCACTAAATAACCAAGTGGTGGCCTGGTCCTCCTACTACAAGGCCTAACCCCAGTGTATATACAAAGTTGGATAGATGAATCATATTTCTCCATTCCACTCAAGCTGTTCCTTAAAGTGTATTAGACACTGATGCAATTATATCATTTTAAGCATTTTCATGAAAGGTTGAATTCCTCAGTTTTTAAGAAATATTTTCAACATGAAAAAGAACTAGAAGTACAATAAATAATTTGATGATGATTAAAAGGTATATTGCCCTTTTCTACGGTGGCATTGCTAGATGTTGCATAACTGAGAAGTGAACATGTTTTTTTTTCCCAGTGATTAAGATGGTGACATATTTCTTTTTTGGTTCTTTGACATTATTCACAACATTGCGTTTGATTGCGAAAAAAAAATGGAAGGAAAATCTAAAAAAGTAGCTTCTCACAGAAAGAAGAGAAGTGGGAGTGAGAGAAGTGGACAAAGAGGTAAATGTGGCTGGTTGTATGCAAGTACAGAATGGAAGTATTATGTGGGTACCACAATTATAGAAAACTTAATTAGTTAGGAAGTAGGTCTCATGTTAGATCTGCTGCAGAGGTTGAACAGTTTACAGATCAAATCTAACGGAGATGAAAGGTGGACATGGTAGAAATCAGGCAAGTTCTCTTTCAGATCATTTTATAACACTATTTGGTCAATTTGGATGATTAATATTTTCCTGCCAGCAAAGTTTGGTGCAAGAGCATACTATCTAAAGTGGCTTTTTTAGTTTGGAGTGCATCTGAATAAAACTCTCACTAGAGACAACTTGTTGAAGAGAAGGATTTTTCTGCGTGCTGTATGGAGTCAGTAGATCATTTACTGCCTCCATGCAGCTTTTCATACTCTATTTGGAGCAGGATTTTAGGTGTGTTTGCAAGTTAAAGGCTACTGTCCCGCTTCTGTGGTGGGCTTTATAAAATGCTGGATGTTGGAAGGCCTAAGAACAAGAGGTAGGATTGCTTGGAGCATGGTGCTTGTAGCTGGTGTTTTAGGTATTATGGCAGCAAAGAAATGCAAGAGTTTCCAGAACAAGATCTGCTCAGTAGACTCTGTTTTTCAGAAGATGGTGGGAAAATTGCATTCATGGTTGGTTATTCACAAGCTGTTTAAAGAGAAGAGCTACAATATTTATTTGGTAAATTACAGATAGGGGATTAGGGGTACCCTGTACTTTGGGGGTAGTGACAGATAGGTACCCCGAACTTTTAATTGCAACACTTAGTACCCTAAACTCTTAAAAATAGACACTTGGTTCCATCCATTAGTATTCCACCAGTTAAACATATAATGCCAAAATTGATAAAAAAAAAACATATAATGCCAAAAATACCTTCTCGTGTATTTCTGAGATCATTCGCAGGTAACCTAACGTCTCCCCATGATGACGTTCTCACACGGACAGCAAATAATAAATTCAAATTTTCTGACGACAACATTCTCTGGTGATGATTTTACGCCGTAGAATGATCTCAAAAATACACGAGAAGGGTATTTTTGACATTATGTAATGTTTAATTGACGGAATACTAACAGATGGACCCAAGTGTCTATTTTTGAGAGTTCAGGGTACTCATGTGTTGCAATTGAAAGTTCAGTGTACCTATCTGTCACTACCCTCAAAGTGCAGGGTACCTATCTGTAATTTACCCTATTTATTTTTGTGCATGAAAATCTTTTTGTAAACAGTCAGGGGATTATTTTATAGGGATTTATATTTTGATTGTATATTTCCAGTGCACAGCCTCAAGTTGTACAGGTTTTTACTTTATATAATGAATTACTATACCTTACCTTTTGTCAAAAAAAAAAAAAAAAAGAAGTGGCTCCACTCTCTTGTAAAAGAAATTTTTTCTTTCCATTTCTTTTCTTCTGATATCTTCACAACCCAACAGACTGCAAAAGATCAGAGATACGCTTTTGTCTCCTAGGAAGGTTAGAATACCCTTTCCACCAGTATACTAGGGCCACTAGCACATCCTCATATTTTAATTGTTATAATATAACAATGACCCCTCAATTGAAATAGCACAGAATTATAACAGCTATAACCACCTACCTTATGTAGATGTTAACTTTCTAAAAAAAAGGGATGCTAACTTTCAAGAAAAGGCTGTGGACTATTCCCCCTTCATGTTATTTGTTTGCTGAATTACCCCCAAGTTCATAACATTTTGTTTTCACTGCCAACTGCCTGGAGTTTAATATAGATGTGGTGTTTGTTTTCCTACAGGGGTTATTGCCAAGTGGCCAAGAAGTAGCTGTAAAGAAGCTAGCGTTAAATTCAAGACAGGGACTGAGAGAATTCATGAATGAAGTGAAATTGTTAATAAAAATTCAGCACAAGAACTTGGTCACATTGTTAGGATGCTGTGCAGAAGGACCGGAGAAGATGCTCGTCTATGAGTATCTGCCCAATAAGAGCCTTGACAACTTCCTCTTTGGTACAAAACTATTCTTAATACATTTCTTGTTATCTCATATCTGTAGTTTATTTACATAGATTTAACTAGACACATAACCAGATCATTTGGTAGATTTGAAAGCTAATCCAAAAGAATCTCACTGGGTAGTTAATGTGGCTTGAATTATCTAGATAAGACCAAATCTCTATCCTTGGATTGGTCAAAACGCTTTGAGATAATTACTGGTATTACAAGAGGTCTTCTGTACCTACATGAAGAGGCTCCAGAAAGGATTATCCATAGAGACATCAAAGCTAGTAACATATTGCTTGATGGGAGGATGAACCCGAAGATCTCAGACTTTGGCCTTGCAAGGCTTTTTCCGGGGGATGACACTCATGTAAACACATTCAGGATTTCTGGTACTCAGTGAGTAGTTTATTTCCTAAACCTTTTTGCCACAACTCTCTCTCTCTCTCTCTCTCTCTCTCTACTTTGTTTTGAAACTAAGCATTTCCTTCTGTTGAATCTAGTGGCTATATGGCGCCTGAGTATGCAATACATGGGTACCTATCCGTGAAAACCGATGTCTTTAGCTTTGGGATTTTGGTGTTAGAGATTGTTAGTGGGAGAAAGAATCATGTTCAGAAGTTGAATGATGAAAAAGCAGACTTATTGAGCTATGTAAGTTGTATGATGCCTGCTGAGTTTATAATAGAATTACACTTTAGTTCTTATATATATTTTTATTACAGTTTCATTTAATTTTAATACTCTTAATCCAAACTGGTAATTGACACCCACCTTTTTTATGAGCCATGGCTGGACTAAAATTACCTTTTTGTCATATGAAGATCCACATTATTAATAATAACTATATTAGAAAAGTCATTCTAAAATAACCAGAAACCTGACTGTTGACTTATAAAAGTTCAAGATTTCCCAATGAGTATACATTTGGGTTTTGGACCATCCAGGATTTATTCAATTGGCTTTAAAATATGGACCAATGGGCATATTCATCAGTTGGAGGAAATTAAATTTACATGAAACTATGAATAGAATGCTATACCATGATAGGTATATTATGATCACTATGACAATTTATTCACAATGATTAAAAAACAAAATATTCTATAGTGACTAAATTACCCTTAGTTTATCATCACTGCAAATGTTGATTACCTAGGACTAGTGACTGAATTTATTTCTACAAAGCACCAAGGTATATCATGCACTTGCCTTTCTCTTCTTCCTTGTGCAGACATGGAACCTCTTTCAACAAAAGAGAACATTGGACCTAGTTGATCCTACTCTTTCCAATTGCAATCCAGATGAGGCTGCATTGTGCATTCAGATAGGCTTATTGTGTTGCCAAGCAAATGTTGCAGATAGACCTGACATGAATTCCGTTCATCTCATGCTCTCAAGCGACTCATTTACATTACCAAAACCTGGGAAACCAGGGATTCAAGGTCGTGTAGGACGTTGGACTACGACTTCTTCTGCTCTCACTGCTACAAATGCTACTGATAGCACCACTGGTACAAATAAGCTTTCAACAACTAGTACTATGGTTGAAGATTGTTCTAGAAACTCCATCTCTGTTTCTTTTGTTGATGAAGGTAGATGACAACCAGATATAATATTCTTCCGTATAGCATTCATCAGAGCTGTGTATGTAAAGGTCTAATTCATTTTATTTATTTGTAAGCAGAATTTAATTGGCAGTACAGTTGTACATTAAAAGTGGAAGCGTTGCTTTGAAACATATCGAGATTCAGGCTTCTGTTCAGTTTTGTGGCAGCCCTATATGCCATGGTGAATTATCAGGAAGATCATAAGTTTGTGGACATAAAAATGGATATCATATTGCAGGCATTGAGCTAGAATTACTATTTTTTGTTGGTGACAAAACTTCAACTAATTAAACAAGCAGAATGAAGCCATTGGATTAATAAAGCATTGAGAAATTACTAAAAGAGCATGTATTTGGAGCAGTGAGTAAAGACCTGAGGGCACACTTTAATATCAGAACTTTCACTACAAGGAAAACCAACTAGGATACACAGCGCCAAGACACAACAAAGAACAAACAAAACCAACATAGGATAGAAATCCCACACAAAAAAAAAAAAAAAAAACAATCCAAATCAGAACATCCACACAAACAAACAAGCAATACACCAAACTAAAATTAAAAAAAGCCACATTCACAAAAGAATTAAGGAGGGATCCAGGTTCCTGCTATCCTCTGCAGCCTAAACTTCACATCAGCCCCGAGCAAAACCATTAACCAACTTGGGGGTGTCTAATAGACTACGCTGCCCCCCCAAAACCCTTCTTGGTGAATTCATAGGCAACCTTGTTTACCATCTCTACCAATGAAATTAAAATTCATATTGCTATTTGATAAACAGAAAATGTCATTCAGAACAGATCAAGCATCCTTTGCACATTCAAAAGATTTGCTGCAAATAGCTTTTATTATGGTTTTGCAGTCTCCTACTATCAGATTTCAGAAATCCACGTCCTGAGCCAAAATGTAGCATTCACTAATTGCATCACATTCAGCATATTCAAAAGAGGTTGCGTTATAAGGTCCAAAGCTGCCTCAGCCTCGCAAAAGGGTACGAAATTCATCTCCAAAGTGAAAACAAAACTAAAAGATCCCATACCTTGTTTTATGTATCCACCATCAACATTAACCTTAATGGTACCTGCCGGAGGTCTCCTCCACAAAACAGAATCCTTACCCCTGATATCAGAATGAAACAAAACTTTCTTCACTTCCATCATCCTCACATGCCAACAAATAGATTTGGATTTGGCTGCACTTCATTAAAAGTACTATCATTTCTAACTTTGCATATTGACAAAAACATAGCGGCAATGTATTCAAGGATTGAGATATCTTTTATTCTTTGTCATTACTGTTCTCATGAAAATCAAACCACGAGTTCCACCAATCGAAAAAAGAAAAAAAAAACAGCAACTCATTACTTATTATTCCCATGGTTTAAATTTAATTTACAGATAAACCCAGTAGCTTTCACATGGTTACATAGCAGAAGCACATGCACAGAGGATTTAGGATCCCTGACAAAGTGAGCATAGTTCACTAACATTCACACCAATCCGAGCAAGATTTACCTTAACCAGCAATTCCATTGCAACAGCATTTCCAGATAAAATTCTTTATTTTTGGAGGAATATTTAGAGCCCAGGTTATATTTCATGGTTTTTTTGATGAGTTGAATTGATCCCAGACTCCCAGTCATTTGCAGGGCCATAAGTCATAACACCACTGATGAGCTATTATTAGGTAGGCTGACTTCACAGAGAGCCTACCTTTTATATCTGGCCGCCAATTATTAACCTATCCCTACTTCCAGCTCTATGAATTTCCATGCTAAAGGTTTAGGTTAGTCATCTCGTTGTCAAAGAAAGCTGGGATTGTACATCTATTCCCGCATCTATTTTGCTGATCAATAAGTTGACTAATCCACTAAAACTGGTCAGGGTAACAGTAGGAATGGAGGTTTCTTCTCATGCTTTGGGTCAAGTGTGACAGAATACTAGCTGGGTTGGATGAATAATTCTACTGGCTGAGTACAAGGTGAACATTCTGTGATTCAGGGTCTGTTAACGTAGTTGTGCAGTGACATTTCGTTTTCTATCACCCTAATACAACCTGACATGATTATGAACATTTTTATTTCTAAACAGATGACACCTGCATCTGCTGTAAGTAACCATCGTGACAGCAAAATCTTGCAATCTCCTGATAAAAACATGGGCATACTAGCGAGTAACGACACAACCAATAATTAAGCAGATCACTGGGCTTACACCTGCCGCATAGAATAGTGCGACTCTTATTGCCACTTGGCAAAGGGTTATTTGGCTTACACTTGCCCCATGAAGAGTGCCGGTTGGAATGCTGCGATGCAAGTCGCCAGATAGATTGTTATTTTCAATTTTTCCTTTTTCGGTAGTCACCTCTCTTTTATAATAACCATCTCATATAAATCAACTTTGTCAATAACTAGAGGTAAGAGAGTGATTATTCTTCTTCGTGGTGAGAGAGAGAGAGAGAGAGATTCAATGGAAAGGCACAAACACAATGAGTTGAAGCTCTTGTTAGTTGGGGAAACTTGATTCGAATGTTAAAATTCTGTGTTTTGTCAAATTCTTGCATCGTGCTGAAATGAACCTAAACGATGAAATTGAGACAATCACAGAATTCAAAAAGCGAATTCTGTCCTGATTCTAATACGTTCCACAAAAGATGCTCTGACTTTGCACATCAAAAAAATCAAATTGAGCAGTAAGCGAAGAAATTCAAACAAAGCAATTTATAGTAGTATGGCTTAGTAAGAAGATCTCTTCTTGACTACACATACAGTATATATAGGACGGCGATGGTTGCAGCGGCGGCGGCGAAATTCCTTGTTGGGATGTTTGTGTTGGAAGTGAAGCACCCAGTCAAGTCTATAAATTTTGTACCCATTTCAATAAAAGCTTGGTGATTTCACACTTCACACAACTACTCAGTTCTTATTTTTTTCTCAGAAGACGAAAATAACCCAACACCACCTTATTTTTTGTTTATTGTACAGGTGTTGGTGAGGGTAGGTTTTGTCTTTTCAAATGGATGAAATGAGATTGGGCCCAGATAAATGAATCAATCCCCTGTTTATCAATTCTGCCTGATTCAAACTTCCTGGTACGACCTCCTAAAATTTGAGATCAAACGCCCCCAAGCAAGATGGAGTCAGAGGATCCATTATTTGACCATCTTGCCTTTTTTAAGGCAGTCGTCGAATCCAGAAACCAAATAAAAAAAGCCTCCAACTTGGCTTATTATACCATATACAAATATATATATATATATATATATATATATACATGGTTGAATACAAATATCTTTATTCCATGGCTACATGTGTATAGTGCAGTCTGCAGTGGGATAACCCTTTCTTCTTTCATATCACCCTCAACCCAGCTGCCCTTGCCTACGAATTACCTCGGTGGGATGACTGCGATGGCGCCACTAACTACACCGCTAACTCGACCTTCGCGGCCAACCTTGGCCAAGCACTTGACGCTCTTAGCAACTCCACTGCCCCCACCGGCTTCAATGCCACCATCGTAGGCAACGGGACTGAATCAGTCACCGCACTTGCTCTTTGCCGCGCGGACACAACCCAAGTAGGTTGCCGAGCTTGCATAGACGCTGCCGTAGTTGACATTCGCCAGAAAAATTGCCCCATGAAAAGGTTTGCCCAGATATGGTACAACGACTGCATGCTCCGATACGCCGACGTTAACTTCCTATCCAGGGCCGATGTTTCCGTCGTTCTGTCGATATGGAACACTATGGAGGTCTCCAACCAAGATGCTTAAGATCAAAGTGTAAGGATGTTAATGCGAAACCTGTCGATCATGGCAGGCGAATCCCAGACGCTACACGCAGTGGGGTGGACCAGAGTACCTGATAATAGGATACTTTATGGGTACGTAGAGTGCACCCGGGACCTCAGTGCCGACAATTGCTCCAGATGCTTGTCGAATGCTAGGATTGGAATTGAGAACTGTTGTATGGAGCAGTGGGCAGCCTGGGTCGTTACTCCAAATTGTGCTGTTCAATTCAGCATGGACCCCGGTTTCTTTGACAACACTACTGCTGCAGTGCCGGAAATTCTGGCAGAACCACCGCTGCCACCACCGCCAACTTGGGCACCAGAATCGGATATTCAAACTGATCTTACCCGTGTTAAGAGGAATGGTGGGGGAGGACGCGGCATGGTGATTGGGATATCGGGTGCAGCATCTGGGACAGTGATTTTGACGGTTGGATGCCTGTGGATGGTTATGAAGGGGAAGAAGAAAGTGAAGAGAAGTGGGAGTAGGATGGAAGATGATGAGGTAGGAGAGACGGTGACAGAGAGTGTTGGGACAAGAAGTTTTTTGTATGATTTGGAGACATTGATGGCTGCCACTGATAATTTCTCCACTGCAAATCAGCTTGGATGTGGTGGTTTCGGCACTGTTTATAAGGTAAAATTCTGGCTTCCATTTAGTTTATTCTTTCCACCTGGTAGTAACTACTACACATGCAGTTAGTTCTAATTGAAGCCCGGATCTGCTTCACCTCTTTTTTTTTTTCTTTTCTTCTTGCTGAACTTTCATTCAGTCTGTGATAAATATCTCATTACATGTTGGTCTCAATAGAACTGTCATTGACTAATTTACATTCTATGAACCTGTCTGTGGCTTTGAATTATTAGATATGTTATGGTATAACCACCATTGTGGGGCACACACACTTGATGGTTGTGTTAGGGCTGTTACATTCACCAAATACAAATAGTAGTTATACCACCATCAAGTACTGTATATGCCCCAATAATAGTTATACCATGACATCAAATATTTAAGGCCACAGTCCCAACACAGCAATCAAGTGCAGATAATCAGGTCTCCTGACTATTTTATTTGTCAACACGTTTTTTTTATCAATAATAATGTAACATTTCATTCCACTTGGGCCACTTGGGGTGGTTGTCAACACATTTTTTATCAATAATAGTCAGTTAGATAGGGTTTTTATCAAAATTAGGGATGACAATTTTTTTTCCATTTCCCCAATCCTCGTGGGAATCTGCCCCGAATGGGGTGGGGGTGGGGATGATTTTCTCCTGCGGGACAAAGAAGTAGAAATTTTCATCCACATTGGCAGGGATGGTGTGGGGACTGGGAGAGCACTCTCTGTCCCGCGTGGACCTGATCCCCGCTAATATATATGTATATATACACATATGTTTATAAATGTATATATGTACACATATATCTATATGTTAATATTTTTAAAAATATGGTTGAATATGTATGAATCTTTTATAATAGGATTGTAAATTTTAATTTCTTAATTTTTATTTTTTAAATAAAATAAAAACAAAAATATAATAGTTGACATTATAAAGAATCACAAGGAGTGCGGATCCCCACGGTAATGAGGATAACTTTGTCACCGTTAGCGGGGATGGAGATGGGAACGTGGATGGGGATTTTCACAGGGACAGGGTGGGGAGAGGCTCCTTAACCCTACCCCGCCCCGTTGCCATTTTGAATCAAACTAATGAACTGACCAACCTGATTTCTAGTATTTCCAATCGGCTTTGGTTCAACAATTTCCCTACTCGATTGGGTTGGATTAGTTTTGCTTTAACCATTTGTAAACTGACTAAAATCAAACGACCCGACCATAGATATATAAATATTTTATATTTTAAATATATTTTTTAATATGGGAAAGTGGGAAAATTATAATGTTTCTTAGGCAAAATTAGTTTATATCATAAATTTAATTTTTAATAATGCCATTGTATTTTTTTTATTTAAACTCAAATTTTAAATTTAATTTTTTAAGTTTAAATCTTTTGAACCAACCGACCAAACCGAATTTTGACCTAAACCAATATAACCTAAGTGATCAGCCCCCAACCTAACCAAGTCGATTTGGTTAGCCAAACAACCTACAACTAAGCCGAACCCACTCGTGAATAGTAGTTTAATCTCCAATAACTATTAAACATTTATAGCGAAAATACACAATAAATTAAATTTAAAAGCTAAACAATAGTAGTTTAAACTCCAACAATTATTGAAAGTTTTCAATTAAATAACAAAAAAATAGATTTATATATAATTATTGAAAATATATTAATCAAAAAGCAATAAATAATTATTGAAATACAATAAATATTAATTTTAGTATAGATAAATATATAATAAATAAAGATTAAGTTTTTAAAATTGTTATTAATAAACAATAACTTTTTTGAAAGTTATTTTCTAGAATTATTAATTGGTATAAATGAAACTAGTTATTTACAATATTATTTATTTATTGAAATAATATCATTATTTAAATTTTAAATATTAATTACTTGTTGAATTTTATAATCCATAAAATTATAGTACTATTAATACATGATTTTGTTATTTTAACTATTTAAAATCTAGTTATGTTAAATATTTTGTTATTTAAAATATTTAGTTATTTAACAAAATATTTAAAATCTTAATCTATCTATTATTACTAAAAGTTATTCAGTAACTATTTTAAATATATTATTAATTGATTAAAAATATTAATTTTAATATTTTGTTATTTAGTTATTGAAATATTTAAATAATATTTCATTTTTAATGTTAGATTTTTATTATTTGAATAACATTTAGATTGAATAATCCAGAAAATCACAATTTATATTGTTTGTACATAATTTCGTGATGAACTTTGTAAAAATATACAATTATTAATGATATGATTATTATTAAATTAATTATAATTATTTTTGTCTTTTTAATAAATATTTTAAAATTATTATATAATTTTGTTAGAATATTTAAATAATTCATAAATTTCAAACTTTCTTTAGGTATATGTAGATAAAAAGTGGGGGAGAAGATAAAGAAGAATTAGAGATAATTTAGGAGATAAACTCTATTAAATTAGACATAACTTGGAGAAAGTTGGGGATAGTGGGAAAGTTGTTTAGGAGAAATTTTAGGAGATTAGATTATTTAGGTTATTAGAACATGTGTGGGGGGGGGGGGGGAGAGATGGCAAGTTATAGCGGGCCTACACCCACCTATGCTAGCTGAGTTTAAGGTCTATCAATGCCCAATCCTAAGAATTGGGCCTAAGGGGCCAAGCTCGAGTTCAAGCCCAATCTATCCAATCCAGTCTCTGCCCGAATTGAAATTTGACATAAATTGGACTTGGGCTTTGGTTGGTTCCAAACCAACCATAACCATCCATGGGCTTTGCTTGTATCATTGATTTAAACCATTAAATAGGAATTTGGTATATTTTTTCATGCATGTATGCATGTTTATGTGTATGTATATATGTATGTATTTGTATAGTCAGGCCAGATCTTGGTTGGGGTAAGGTTGAATTTGGCTCAAACCGAGTTTGGGCTACCTAAAGGTTAGGTCAGGACCCAGCCCAAAAAATAATAAAGTCTGAGGTTTGGGCCTAAGTCCTGCCTTAAAATCGAAAGTCCAAGCCCAGCCCAGCCCATGTAAATTTGCATGCTGGGTCGGTCTGAGCTTGGGTTGGGCGACCCAAGTTGCATGGTTGCACCCTTCCCCAAACCCAAGAGCTTACTGGATCATTTTTTTTTTGTCTTGGAGCCAATGAGTGATAAAGACGGTAGAGTTATCATTTGCTTACTTAGGCTATGTTTGGTTTGAAGGAAAAAGTAGGGGAAGGGAAAAGTAAGAAAACCTTTACAAAGCTGTATAGGTTTCCTTACCTTTCCCTTCCTATCCCTACTTTTTCCTTCAAACCAAACACAGTTTTAATGAGCACATTTTCATTGGATCGTCTCTCTTCTGCTACAGATAACGAATTTTCAATAAAAATATTTTCTCTTGAAAGCCCACTAAAAATAATAAAAAAAACACTAGGTAGCTTGGTATAATTTTGTAAATATAGAAAAGAATGGAAATAGAAAAGGTTTTTTTAACATTTATCCAAAGGTGTCGAGCATCTTAATTAAACATAAAAATTTGCATTCCTTCTTACCCACTTGGGATATTAGCTTTGAAATTAACACTGAAAGGTGTAAGGTTACAAGCATATTCTCTGTAAAGATTAAGCAATAAAGAAAATATTGACTATTTGATCTTATCATTTCAAAGCTCGGATTAGTTTATAAAGTGCTATTTCGTGATATATGGAGCTCCTTCATGTTTCAGGGGAAAATGCCCAATGGAGAAAAAATAGCAGTGAAGAAGCTCACTGTCGGTTCAGCACAAGGGACAGAAGAGTTCACAAATGAAGTGAGGTTATTACAGAAAATGCAGCATAGGAACCTGGTAAAGTTGTTTGGATGTTGCATTCAAGGACAAGAGAAGATATTGGTCTATGAATACCTATCCAACAGGAGCCTCGACCATTTCCTTTTTGGTAAGTTTAATTCCTGTATAGATAAGATTACCGAGTCTGAGTGGTAACTTCTGGTTAGCAAACTGTAATATGTGTTTTCATTTATATGTGAATGTGAGTCCTAACTTCTCATTTCTCTTCTTCCTCTATGTATACTAAAAGACAAGAGCAAGAGTGCACTATTAGATTGGCCAAAGCGTTTCAACATTATAATAGGAATTGCGAGGGGGCTTCTGTATCTGCATGAAGATTCGCAGTATATAGAATCATACATAGAGACATCAAGGCAGGCAACATATTATTGGATGAACACATGAATCCGAAGATATCAGACTTTGGCCTAGCAAAGCTGTTCCCTGATGAGCGAAGCCAACTTAGAACACGACGAATTGCTGGAACCTTGTAAGTATATCCAAAGTTACCATCAAATTAGTACCAAGAAAAATAGAATTGAGTCCATCAGTTGTATGCCCAATACACCAAATGGACCAAAGGTGCATTAGTAGATTTTGCTTTGAAAGTAAAAATAGTAATGGAAATTTAAAGTAAAATATGAGATCTTCCTTTTTGATATGCAAACAATATTGGGTATCTTTTGTTTTTTTTTTTTAATTGACATTTATATAAACAAGGAGTATTTGTGTATGATTTCAGAAAGACAACTTATTAGCATGTCTAGCTAAGAATACTTTTTGAACCTTTTTCCTGGCCCATTTTGGCTACCAAAAGTTGCTTCCAAACGCAAATCTAAATGCACCCGTTTAGATGTCACTTTTCCCTATATTTCTGTGTTGTTGTTATCTATACTCCTATTAATTATAACTTGTTTAGATGAAATCTTTTTATTTTAATTGCAGCGGCTACATGGCTCCTGAATATGCAGCTCGAGGCTTTATGTCATCCTGGAGCGACGTCTATAGCTTTGGAGTGTTGATATTAGAAATTATAAGTGGGAGAAAGAACTATGATTCACAATTGGAAGAACAAAGGCAGGTGCTTTTGAATCTTGTAAGTAACAAAACCAATAAATCTCATTCCATAAATCTGAGTATATATAGATACATTTTGATGAAGGTGTTGGTATATATATTGCAGACATGGAGGCTAGAACAACAAGGGAAATTGATTGATTTGGTAGATGTGACAATTGGTTCTTTTCCTCAAGATGAAGTATTGAGATGCATAAGGGTGGGGCTGTTATGCTGTCAACAGAGGACAAGAGAAAGACCAATTATGTCATCTGCACTGGTCATACTCTCAAAGCAGTCTGTATCAGTACCCACTCCAGTAAGGCTAGGATACCAAGGTAGCAGAGTTAATAGTTTAGAAATCTCTGAATCAAGTAGCCGAGATTCCTCCAACCATGAAAACGAGAATGCCTCTCATAATAATTCTGTTACAATATCAGTAGTGAGTGGCAGGTGATTAAATTTTATTGTATTGCCAAACAGCCCCTAAATGGATCTTAATCTTTTGAATATAAGAAGCATGGCAAATTAGAGGGCCACCCTATCTGGTTTTGATTTCCTCAAACCCCAGTTTTTGGCTTAAGGCTATGCTTGGTTTGATATAAAATAAGAGACAAATAGAGAGTTGAGAGAAGAGAAAATCTCTCTCTTAACAAAATTTGTAAAATTACTAAGGACCACATCAGATTTGTATCTGATGAAGGAAGATTTGGCCCGACCTCACAGTTATGTGACACATGTCAAAAGCAATAGTTCGGCACAAAAGTAAGTCTAAGGCGCAAGCACCAAGGGGAAAAACCAGCGGTCCGAACTCCCTATTAGGGGCCCGAACTCACATTTGCCCCAAACCAGAAAGTAATTTGAACTGACCTGCCTTGTAACAGCTCGGGATACCCCTCGTCGAACTGGCCTGCCTTGTAACAGCTCGGGATGCACCTCACCGAACTGGCCTGCCTTGTAACAGTTCGGGATGCACCTCACCGAACTGACCTGCCCTATACATACCTCCGAACTCAAGACTTCACCTCGCTCACCACTCCACCACATCACCTCCAGGGCACCAAAACCAAACGAACCGTACTATGCCTGACACTGAGGAAGTCTTTACCCGAGGACGCCGCACTTGACTGACTTGGGATCTGACGCCTGACGGCCGCACTCTAAACGGCCACCTGCCAGTGACGGTTCCGTCCCCAACAGAAAGGGCGACGGCCGAATTGACAGACGCAAGGGTAATCATACCTGACCTGACAAGGGCCTCGGAGCAAGTGCGCGAAGTGATTATAAAAACTCCCTGCCCCCAACAAACAAGGTATGTGAACTTTGCGCTATCTGGTCTACACTTTGCCTTTGAAAGATTACTGACTTGAGCTTCGGAGCTATCCCACCGGTTTCCCCCCTGAGTTCTCCCATCTTTTCCGTTTCAGGTTCCCGGACGCTCCAGCCTAGAGGCGAATTCGTTGACACCTAAGACCGGCCGGATTGCGCTCCATCAATTGGTGTCGTCTGTGGGAACGCTTCCAAAAGCCTCCCTCTAAATCTCTTTTACCTACCCCTCTTTCAAAAACTCCAACACCCACTCCAACACCGAAATGGCCTCCTCCAGCAGTGCCGGACGTGGAACCGAAACAACCACTACCGAAGAACAACTTCATGTTCCGGCGGTGTGCATTGGGCAGTTCACCATCCCCCTTTCAGTGGATGGGATCACAAGTCTGAATGTGCCACAGGCGGTGGCACCTCTGAACACTCCCTCGCTGAACATTCCCCTTCCACCCCCCATCGAAACGAACTTCGCGGAGCCAACTGCTGTCCCACTAGCAACCCCCCAAAACCAGCTAGATGACCTCATGCAATGCATGCGGGCAATGCAGGCCCAAATGCAGCAATTCCAGCAGCACCAACTCTAGCAACACTAGGTGTTGCACCACCTCTCCCAACACCATTATCAACAACAGTTCCCTCAGCTACCCTTGAACCAACCATTGCTTCCACCCCGGCACCCCGTTTCAAAGCCGGTCAAGGCCTCCCCTCAAAGTGGACGACCTCACCAAGGAGAGGCTTCCCGACCACAGAACCCCCTAATAGTCAGGCCTCATCCCCGGGCCGAAAGCAAAGAAAGATCACCCCCGCCTCGCAGCCCGCGGGTGGGTCAACAACCTCGCCAACAAAGTCACTTCGGCCCTCCAAGCCCGAGTTCCCACTCATGGAGAACCGCTTCAGCGCCTTAGCAGCAGGCCAACATTTCGGGCCCATCGAGCTCAGCAACACAGAAGCAAGCAGTGCCAGCACCAGGCCCACTCAAAGAAGGCGTCGGCGAAGTCGCCGAACTGCTACCCGCGTGCTACCCGAGCTTAGAGGCAAGGAAGAAACGAGCTCGGGCGAGGTAAAAACCGTCCCCATTCTCTCAGTTCCTTCCCCCCTTTCAGCAGAACTTTTGGCAGTCCCCTTGCCTAGAGATTTCAAATTCCCTTCTCTGGACAAGTATGATGGGTCCTTTGACCCCAACGACCACGTCGACGCGTTTCAGTCGCAAATGCACCTCGCTAGGACAAGTGAGTCGTGCATGTGCATGGCCTTCACTACCACCTTCAGAGGGGTGGTCTGCACCTGGTACCGGAACCTAACTTCCGGGTTAATAAGAAGCTGGCCCCAGTTCGTGCAGATCTTCACTGCGCACTTTGTTACCAGCAAAAGGTGTCCCAGAACCGAGGAAAGTATCTTCGGGGTAATCTAAAGAGAGGGAGAACCCATCCGGAGCTACATCAAACGGTTCAATGAGGCATGTTTGCAGATCCCTCGGTTAGACCCCGCGGTATAGCTCGCCGCGGCCAAAAGAGGGGTGACACACAAAGAGTTCAAGTGGCACATGGTGGCCAGCCAGCCAGCAACCGTGGCCGACTTCCTCAAGTTCGCGGACAAGTTTATGAGAACAGAGGAAGAGATAAACCAGAGAAACGAAGGCGGGGCTGAAAAAAGAAAAAGGGAAGGCGAGCCCACCAACCCCAGCGACAGAAGAGGCCAGAACCGAGAGGCGAAGCCAAGCCAGCCGTCCAGAGCTCCCTTAGCAGTTTGGACGGATTACATGCCATTGAACGCAAGGCAGACCGAGATCCTGATGACGATCAAGGACGCCCCTTACGTAAAGTGGCCACCTCGCCTGAAGAGCAACCCCAACGAGAGAAACAAAAATTTATATTGTAGTTTTCATAAAGATCACGGTCATAGCACCCAGCAATGTAATAATCTCCGCGACGAGATAGAAGGACTCATCCGTCGCGGGTACTTAAGAAATTTTGTACATTATGACAATAGTAATAAAGCAGGTCGGCAAGGGGAACACAGGAAGGATGTCCCCGAGCCGAGCAATAGACCGGCCGAAGCCTTGCAGCGACCTCCCCCAGAGGCCAGTCCGGGGTACCATCCATGTGATAGTGGGCGGTTCGGTGGTGGCAGGATGCACTTCGGCGGCAGCAAGGACGTCAGTTCGCGAAGCAGCCCGAGAGGAGCAGAACCCTCCCAAGAGGCCAAAGAAGGAAGAACCGATCTTTTTTACAGAAGACGACGCGCGAGGTGTCCACTACCCCCACGACGACGCGCTCGTCATAAAGCTAAGGATTAGCGACTTCGTCCGGCGCGTACTGGTGGACTCAGGCAGTTTGGCGGACATCCTATTCAAATCGGTGTTCGACCAATTGCAGTTGCAGAAGCGATTTGAAACCTGCTCACACTCCTCTGGTAGGCTTTAGTGGAGAGGAAGTCAGGCCCTTGGGAAAAATAATAGTACCTGTGGAAGTCGGCACATGGCCGTGCGCGATAAGACTCAACCACGATTTCCTGATGGTCGCGACCCCCTCCCCATACAACGCCATAATAAGGCGACCAATTACACATATTCTACATGCAGTGGTCTCCACCTATTACCTGGCAATGAAGTTCCCCATGGACTTCGGTGTGGGGGTAGCGCGGGGCGACCAACTTGAGTCCTGCAAGTGCTATGTTGCCGCCCTAAAGGGAAAAACCAAGGCAGCCGACGATCGGTGCCTCCGCCAACGAGCCTTTGCGAACTGAACTAGTGAGTTTCTTACTCCAAAACTTAGATATTTTTGCATGGTCAGCGACAGATATGCCCGGTATTGACCCTGGCCTTATAACTCACAAGCTTAACACTAACCCTGTAGTCAGACCCATTAGACAGAAGAAACGCAACTTAGCCCCGGAGCGCTGGAGGGCGGTCGACGAAGAAGTCGAAAAGCACCTCGCAGCGGACTTCATAAGGGAAGTTCATTACCCGAGCTGGGTGGCCAACCCAGTGTTGGTGAAAAAAGCCAACGGCAAGTGGCGCATGTGCGTCGACTACACCAACCTAAACCGAGCTTGCCCAAAAGATTGCTTCCCCCTGCCCCGAATTGACCGCCTGGTGGACATGACCTCGAGGCACGAGCTTCTAAGCTTCCTGGACGCCTACTCAGGCTACAACCAAATCAAGATGGACCAATCCGACCAAGAAAAAACCAGCTTCATTACCGAGTTCGGCCTGTACTGTTACAAGGTCATGCCCTTCGAGCTAAAGAATGCTGGTGTGACCTTTCAAAGACTTGTAAATAAACTTTTTTGGCCTTTAATTGGCATGAAAATCGAATGTTATGTAGACGACATGGTCGTCAGAACACAGTTTTCGCGAGAATTAATAAAAGACTTGGATTCTGTCTTCCAAATCCTGCATCAATATAACATGAGACTAAACCCAAACAAGTGTGTCTTCGGTGTCACCTCGGGTAAGTTTATAGGATGCATTGTCAACCGGCGCGGTATTGAGGCCAACCCAAACAAAATAAAGGCCATTCTTGATATGAGACCACCTCGGAAAGTAAAAGAAGTTCAAAAGCTAAACGGCTACATAGCTGCTCTGAGCCGCTTCATGTCCAAGTCGGCAAACCGTTGCCTGCCTTTCTTCAAGGCAATCAAAGGCAAAGGGTTCGAATGGACTCGAGATTGCCAGCTCGCGTTTGACGAGCTAAAAACTTACCTCGCCACTGTACCAACCTTATCCAGACCCGAGGAGGGCGAGGTCTTAGAACTGTACCTCTCGGCGAGCGACGAAGTGGTCAGTTCGGTATTAGTAAAACAAGTAAATCGGGTCCAGCAGCCCGTCTATTATGTTAGTAAAATTCTGTAGGGAGCAGAAAAAAGGTACCCACAGATAGAAAAAATTGCCTACGCACTGGTGATATCAGCTCGGAAACTCTGCCCGTATTTCCAAGCTCACACCGTCATCGTCTTAACCGACAAACCCCTAAGACAAGTCTTGTTGAAGCCCGGGGTCTCCGGTAGGCTGACGAAGTGGGCCATCGAACTCAGCGAGCTTCTTGAAATCAGCCTAGTATTCTCGCGGGGGGGGGGGGGGGGGGCAGAGGAGGTCGCTCCCATCCTCGAAGCAGAAGCAAGCTGGATCGACCCACTCGCGAGCTTCTTGATAGACGGAACCCTCCTTGCAGAATGCAATGCGGCCAAGAGGGTGCAGCGCCAGGCAGCAAATACGTCATAATAGATGAACGGTTATACCGACGGTCCTACACGCTCCCCTACTTGCGTTACCTACGACCTGCCGAAGCCGAGTTCGTACTCTGCGACACTCATGAAGGCCTATGCGGCGGACACTTGGGGGCAGAGCACTCGCCCAAAAAGCACTTCGACAAGGATATTACTGGCCAACGATGAGGACAGAAGCTATCGAGCAAATAAGAAAATGCGACAAGTGTTAGAAGCACGCCAATATCCACCATCTGCTTGCTTCCGACCTCAAATACCTCGCCAGCCCGTGGCCCTTTGCACAATGGGGCATCGACCTCCTAGGGCCATTCCTGCCAGCAACAGGTGGAAGAAAATTCCTAGTTGTTGCAGTAGATTACTTCACGAAGTGGATAGAAGCCGGAAACATACAGAACTTCTTTCGGAAGAACATAGTATGTCGTTTCGGGTTACCTCGGGTACTAATTTCCGACAACGGCAAGCAGTTTGAGGATATCAAGTTCCAAGAATGGTGCCAGGACATGGGGATTCGGCAAAACTTTACATCAATCGCGCACCCGCAGGGAAATGGTGAGACGGAAGTAATGAACAGATCTATCCTGCGCGGACTGCAAGCACGTCTAGATCAAGCTAAGGGATTGTGAGCCGAAGAGCTACCAAGTGTCTTATGGGCTCACCGAACTACAGAAAAAACCGCCACGGGAGAAACCCCCTTCAACCTCACCTACGGCACTGAAGCAGTGATCCCAGCGGAAATCGAAGTACCAACATTGCGACTAAAAACATACGACAATCGAACAAACGGAGAGGAGTTACGTACCAACCTTGACCTACTTGATGAGGTAAGGGACCTTGCGCATATCCGGACAGCGGCCTACCAGCAGCAGGTAGCTCGCTACTACAATGCCAGAGTAAAGCAACGAAGCTTCTGAGTCGGCGACCTGGTCCTTCGTAAGATTATGGTGCCCGAACCCGGCGTGGGCAAACTTGGACCAAACTGGGAAGGGCCCTACAAAGTAAAGAGAGCGCTCGGGGGGGGGGGGGAATACGAGCTCAAAACCTTAGAAGGCAAACAAGTACCTCGAGCGTGGAATATCGTGAATTTAAGGCGATACTACCTATAAACCGCCAAGCGAAGTGGACGAAATCGCTATAAGGTCCTATGGGTCACGATGCAGAGCCAAGAGGAACCTTGGCGTAAACAAGCAAAGAAAAGTCGGGCATATTATCAGCTCGACAAAAAATTAGTTCGCTTCAAAAATAGCGGCAAAACAGGTCGCGGAAGTATAATAACCCGGACAAGAAACAGTGGCATATTATAAGTTCGACAAAGAATCAGTTCGGAAAAAGGAACACTTGGGCAAAAAAATTATCTATTCCGTTGCAAGAAATAGGAGTACATTGGCCATCAGAAGGCTTCAAAAAAAATTTCTTTACATGCCCGGAGCTACTTCTTCGCCATCAGAAGACACTTCAACAACATCCGAAGGCCCTGCCACTCCTTCAGAATCCAGCACGCCATTGGCAGCATTGGCCATCTCCTGAGTTATACACGAAGTGGATATGGCACTAACATCGAGGTCGGGGTACGTGTTCCGGATCATCCACCGGCTCAGCTTGAACCCCCTTCTGTAAGAATCCACCATCAGATCGTCAAAACGCGGAGAGGCAATATAGTCTTCAACAACCTTCTTCTTGGCATCTTCAATGCCTTGGGAAAAAATCTGTGTTTTCTCCCTGATGTCCTCCTGAAGATATTTGACTTGATGCTGCAAATCCAACTTCAAATCCGCCATGTGTTTGACGACTACCCCCATGGCCTCGGCATCACGCTGAGACATCGTCTGCCTGACCATGGCAACACGAGCAGCTTCTTCGGCAGCATAAGCGGCCGCCTCAGCGGCTCGGGTATTCGCCTCGGCGGTACGGAAAGCCTCTTCAGTAGCATGGGCGGTAGCCTCAGCAGCTCGCGCCTGTCGCGAGCTCCTCTCCACTTGGGCTGCTAAGGCGTGAATTGAAGAATTCACTTACCAAAAGAAACAAGTGAGCAGCAACAGCAAAAGCGATAGAAAATGAAGGCAGACGAAATCTGACTTACCACCATAGCGTGTGTTACGGCGTGACAAGCGACCTGATTCAAAGGAAGATCGGTCCACGCCGCGATCTCCTTGGGGAAAGTAGCCTCCCTACTCTTCTGAAGAGCATAGTTCGGCGTCAACACGCTCCTAAACTCCCCTTGAGCTCCCGAGCCCAAGGGCCCAGCTCGCGTATGAGCGGACCCAGAGTGAGCAGGAGCACTGGAGTATGCAGGAGCACCCGTATGAGTGGTCTCAGTGTAAGGCGCCCCGGTAGTTTCATACATCGGCGGAGTCACCTCGGGCTCCCTCGGCAGATCCTCCGCCGTGTGGCTTGGAGCTTGAGGCCCCTCATCAGGGGGCAGCTCAGTACGAGTTCGCTTGGCGACCTGCTTCCTCTTCATGCCCTGGAACAGGCGCCCCCACGAGTTCTCTCCGCATCCATCACAACTGTAGAAACGAGTTCGACATCAGAAAAAATGAAGGAAAAAAGCAAGCAAGAAATCGCAGAACTAGAAACCTACCCGAACTCAGGTCGGCCGCATTATGCTTGGCCTCCGTCAAGTACTCATGACACGTTAAACCTTGCCGTGCCCATTGCCGGAGGCCCTTCACCGTCTCCTTGTCGAGAGTGACACCAGAATCAAGAGCGGCCTCACCCCACCCGGTCTGAAAGGGCCATCCTTGCGCACTTCGCACGCCGAAGTAGTCCCGCTTCCATGCCGAGACCTTATTAGGAAGATCGTGCAGAAGCTTAAAGCCCAGGCGAGGAGAAAGGTAATATGCCCGTCTTCCCCCAGGAAGAGAAACCGTTTGTCTCTTAAGCATCAAGATGGAGGAGAATATCTCCAAGTCTAAAAGGAAATTCTGCTCGTAGAAAAAGGAGACTGTCCCCACTAGGTTCCGAACAGAGTTCGGGTGAAGCTGGCCAATGGTAACGCCAAAGTGGTTTATGACTTTGACTCAAAGGGGGTGGGAAGGCAGTCACAGCCCCGCGGCGAGCTGCTCTCGAAAAATCACGATCTCGTCAAGACCGTGTTCCCAAGGAAAACTACCCGAGGGAATGAAATATGTATACCCCTCAGGCAGATTGTAAGACATGAGTATAGATTGGAGCCCCTCGGGTGTCATGGTTGAGGGACCAAAACTATCTAGCATCCGACCTCGGTGAGAGGTAGACGCCAAACTGCCCGAAGCGGCTCGGCCTACGGGTTCATAGTCATCCTCAAGTTCCACCTCGGGATCATTAAGGCAGTCGGGGGATACGGCTCGGTTTGTAGAACCTACATCAGTCTTACTTGAAGAGTCGCCTGAGCTATCAAAGCTAGACATCGAGGAAAATGGGTGGATTCAGGAAGGTACTCACCAGAAGAAAGTTTTGAAGTCTCCGGAGACGGGAACAAGCCAAAAAACCTTGGAGGCTAAATAACCAGCCTAGACGCGTGCTGAAAAACTTGGACGCGAGCTGAAAAAGTTGGACGCGAGCTCAATAGGCAAACCACAAAAGTGACAAATCGACTGGGTCCCCCAATATTTATAGCTACAGTAACCAAGAACTGACCGTGCAGATCAAAGGCGATCCGACGACCCACATTCGCGCTGACCGCACGTCCCCTGAGGTCGAGACGTGATTGGCGCACGTCTTTCCGAAAAGAGCGAAACGTCAACGCACGTCTTTTGAAACCGACGTCGCGTCGGCGTACGTCTTTCTGAAACTGACCGTGCCGCACGTCTCCCTGCAACTGACAAAAACCGCCAGCGCACGTCCCTTCAGAACGGCAGAGGCGCGCTTTTTTTCAAATTTAAATGACCCGTTGTCACGTCCCAGCGGCACAAATGTTTGAAATTTAAACGCGCGCCGTCACGACCATCAACATTTATGAGTAGTAGGCACGTTTCCCGCCTTCTCAGAACCGAAGAACCCTGGCAAAAGCAACTCGCGCAGTCAAGATTCAAAGAACGGGACAAATCCACCTACCACCTCGCAAAAGTGGGGGGCAATTGATGAAGGAAGATTTGGCCCGACCTCACAGTTATGCGACACGTGGCAAAAGCAACAGCTCGGCACAAAAGCAAGCCTAAGGCGCAAGCACCAAGGGGAGAAACCAGCGGTCCGAACTCACCTTTGCCCCAAACCAGAAAGTAATCCAAACTGGCCTGCCTTGTAACAGCTCGGGATACCCATTGCCGAACTGGCCTGCCTTGTAACAGTTCGGGATGCACCTCGCCGAACTGACCTGCCCTATACATACCTCTGAACTCAAGACTTCACCTCGCTCACCACTCCACCACATCACCTTCAGGGCACCAAAACCAAACGAACCGTACTATGCCTGACACTGAGGAAGTCTTTACCCGAGGACGCCGCACCTGACTGACTTGGGATCTGACGCCTGACGGCCGCACTCTAAACGGCCACCTGCCACCGCCTCCTGACACCGCCATCTCCAGTTGGAGAGACGGTTAGGTAGTGACAGTTCCATCCCCAATAGAAAGGGCGACGGCCGAATTGAAAGACGTAAGGGTAATCATACCCGACCTGACAAGGGCCTCGGAGCAAGTGCGCGAAGTGATTATAAAAGCTCCATGCCCCCAACAAACAAGGTATGTGAACTTTGCGCTATCTGGTCTACACTTTGCCTTTGAAAGATTACTGACTTGAGCTTCGGAGCTATCCCACCGGGTTCCCCCCGGAGTTCTCCCATCTTTCCCGTTTCAGGCTCCCGAACGCTCCAGCCTAGAGGCGAGTTCGTTGACAGCTAAGACTGACCGGATTGCGCTCCATCACTATCAATTGCTCCTGCTTTTATTTTTTCGAAAGAAAAAATAATAGAAAACCAACAAATTTTAGGGGTCAGCGAGGAGCATGTCTCACACTAGAGAATTTGAATTCGGATTTATTCCTCACAGAACATGTCTCACACCAACCTTGCACTGCATTGCAGTCATGCATTGGGAACATCTCCCTACGGTTGATAATTTATAAGTACAGATCTAGATGTTCCAAACGTGTGTCTCCAAATGTTGTAAGGATGGTGTGAGGAGTGCACTGAGGAGAAAATCCAAACTCCCCCTACTCACCAATATTGGTGTCTAAAACAATTTTATTTGTATTGATTTTTTTTGCATAGATCAAATCAATTAAATTGTTTCTTTTCTTCCCAAATGTTAGATGACCATAAATCTAATATCCATTTGAACAATTATAAGCATTTGAATAATTCTAATGTCCATTTGAATAATTATTTTTATTGTTTATGAACTTTAATTAAAATTTCTTAAATTTTGAGGCTTATGCCTCGCCTTTTTGGGTCATTACGCCTTTAGCCATTTAAAATCTTGTTCCCCTAAAGTTTGGTAATTGCAACCACCTCCCCTAAACTTTTTGATATAGTTTCAAGTAAACCCTCTTTGTTAGAATACTCTAACAAGAGGCACTAAAATGTCCAAAATACTAAGCAATTGTAGAAAAGAGATTGGAAGGGTTTGGGCTAGTGAATCATATAAAAGGGAAATTTGGAAAATAAACATTTTGGTCAAAAGTAACTACATTTACGGGTATTTTGGACATTTTCATGCCTCTTTTTAGAGGATTCTAACAAAGGCAGTCTTCTTGCAACTATGTCAAAAAGTTTAGGGGAGGTTATAGCAGGGGAGTTTTAAGCAACAACCTAAAACTTTCAGGAAGGTTTCTACAATTTACCCTAATTTTGATTATTTAATTATGACAGCAAGGGTTTACGCGTTTGACCCAAAAGGATGAATTGTTGACTTGCCACCAAAGAGTAAAACAATTACATTTTTTGGTTGATTTTAAATTTGTATTTTACTTTTATCATCAACAAAAACAAATAAATAAGTATCCTTAGTCACACCTCTTTTTTAATATGGTCAATTAATACAAGAGTTAATAAAAGAATGGGAGTTAATACCATAAATATATGACTTAATGAGAGGGAATTGAATGAGGAGAAATCCAGTAGTTAATTACATTTTGTGCCCTCACAACAAGAAAGAAACCAAATTCAAAGATATGGGTATTTTAGTCAATAATAGGATTCAATGAATTTAATGGGAGTTAATACCTTAAATATGAGACTTAACTAAGAGTGATTTGAATAAAGAGAAAACCAATACCCAATACATCATAATTTGGACTTCTGGGTCTTTCACCAAACATAAGTTATAGGATGTTCATGTGGAGCCCTTTCACCAAACATAAGGTAAGAGATTATGGAATAGTAGTTGGAATTGAAGTGCTTCACTATTTTGGACAAGGAGTGACATTGAGTAAACCATGAGAAATACCCCAACATTTGTTGGCCTAAAAGTTGAAAAGTAAAGAAATCCTTTTAAGAGGCTAAGGCTAAGTTTAGGAGTTCTTAAAAAGTGCTTATTTAAATAAACACTTATGGACTGGGACCACACCAATAAGTATTTATTTGTGTTTGGAAAGAGAATAAGCACTTATTGGAGAAGCCCAAACTCCACCTATTCTTTTTCCATCTCATGGTGTAAGCAAGGGTAAGAGTGCAACTTGGGCAAGCACGGGTTTAAGGCGTATCCAAGCTCAACTCTATTGACTTGTCTCGGCCTAGGCCCTAGAGATGGAAATTTGACTCGTCCTGTCCCATCTTGTCCTAGTCGAGGTGGGTTTCTTGATCACTAATCGGGATTTGGGGCAGGTTTCGAGGAACCCAAAATTCTAGGGATCGAGGACAGGGTAGGGATGGTATTTGTCCACCCCAGCCATATATATATATATATATATATATATAATAAATTTATAAATATGCAAATAGGAATGACTAGGATGGGACAAATTTGAATATCCCCATTCCCCACGAGGACAGGGATGGGATTAGGAATTTTAGACCCAATGGGATTTGGAGTGGAGACAAGGTAGGTCAATTGAGTTCAGGGTTAAGAAAGGGCATGCAAAACCCTACCCGACCCCACCTGTTACCATTCCTACTAGACCTGAGGTTAACCATGATTTAGCTAACCCTAGCCCATCTTGAGCAAAATAGTTACAAACATGGCTAAGTTTGGGTTTGATCCTGGGTGAAAGTTTGCCATTTAAAAGGAAAGAGCTCACTAAACAAGTCAACTAGTAAACCTTATGTCATATATTAGATGCGCAAAGGGTCAGGCCTCCACCTCTAGTTTCCTTCACTCGAGGCTAGGACTTTTTAAGGCAATCTAGGGCTTTATTGCTTTAAATCGAGACCTAGTAGGGTGTAAACAGATAAAATTCAAATGGAATAAGATAATACTTGAATCCGAATCCGATTAAAAAATTCAATATCTGATGGATATTGAAAATTAATGTTTGAATTCAAATTCGATTAAACATTTGAATATTTGATTCGATTTGACCAATTAATTATTTTAGGTAATTAATAAGTATTTTATTTATATAAAGTATATAAATTAATTATTATATATAAATTATATCAAACATTTAAATATTTTATATATTATATATAAAAATTAAATAATTGGTCCAATTCAGATATTTATCAAATCAAATCAGATGATATCTAAATTCTATCCATTAGATATTCAAATTATCCAAAATTTGATTTGGATATATCGAATCTCGAATCCAAAATCAAATTTTTGAGTATCGTTCACACCCTAAGACCCGATCTAAAGCAAAAAATTACAACCCAAGCCGTGTTGCCAACATCGTTGGTCAGCAGAGTATGACCAGGTCAAAGGACTTTTTGATGGGTCATGGTTGGTCAAATGGCGCCCAACAACGTCCGATAGCACATCCCAGTCATGTATTGGATTCATCTTCCGATGATGTTTGCAAATACACGGCTAGGATGTATTGTTAGACGTTGTGAGCTCGGTAAATGGAGCTACTGCTAGCTGCGGCAGTTGTGTTCGACAAAATAAATTATTGAAAATTTCAAAATTTGAAATTCTTTAACATAGAAATTCTCGACACGCAATTGGCGCTTGACATTTCCACCAACTTACGCAGGAAAAAAAAAAGACATTTCGACCAACATACCGGGTTCCTCTCGAAATCCAGACAGACAGCGAACTGGAGAGAGGGAGAAGGGAAACTTCAACCCTTTTTCTCTCTGTTCACCAAATATCCACTACCACAGATATAAGATATTCATTTGATTATTATTCGTTTTCTTCCATTCTTTTGATTCGTTTACGCCAGTAATCGTTTGCTTGGTCTTTTTGGATCTTGAATACAAATCGGGGATGCCGAACTGGGAGCTCAAAAACTGTTGCAAGCATGACCAGGTCATGTTTCTAACGATCACAGGAATCTTTACTGTTGTAATCCTTCTGGTATGATTCTGTTCTTCTCTTTAATGTTCACGGATACTCTTCTTGTTGTCCAGATTCCTTTATGTGTTTCGGTTGGTTTTGGGTGAGTGGATGGGTAGGAGGCGTATGAGTATGTAAGGTAGATTTTTAGACAGAATTTTACTAGAACTATAAATGGTTTTGATTAATTAATTTAATTTCGACCAACCCTTTTGTTATCACATTGACGGGGCTTTCTTTTGGGATATGGAATTTTTCAAATTTTCTTTGATCAATAACTGTGAAATTTCATTAGATTAGAAAAATAATATAGTACAGTTAGTGCTAGAAAAATCAGTACACTAGATGTTGTGGTATTGGGAATCTGTATGTGTTCTAGGATGGAGCCGAGTGCTAGAAAGATGAGTACACTAACGATATGTTGTGGTGGGTTTAGCTCATTACATGTTAGAGGGAAGAGAAATTCCAGATGTTCAATCCATCTTCTCTTAAATTTTTTAATTTTCACCCATGCTCTAGTTATTTATGGTTTGCTACGATAGTTCATTTATTTTGTTTGTGTTTGTGTTTAAACCTTGTAGCTGTGGAGAACAATACTGCTAACACCTTTCAAGCTCATCACTGTTTTTCTCCACGAAGCAAGTCATGCTATTGCTTGTAAACTAACATGTGGCCAAGTAAGAAATTACATCCCTTCCTTTCAACGATTACTTATTTGACATTTTTCCATTTCATATTGATTTCTTATTCAAAGTACATTCTTTTGATATTGAAAAACCTAAATGAATTGAGCAAAGCATATTTTGCCTAATCTTTGAAACATTTTTTCATAACAAAGAAAGGATCCATATGGAGAAAGAGAAGATAAAGAGGACATAGCCCAGGGAATTAGTGCTAGGTGGATTATCTCAGAATGTGCTCTCCAAGCGTTATTTGACTAATTCATAACAACCAAACTGAAGTAAAAGTTTAAAAATAAAGCCATAAGACCAGCCAAACTGCTGTAGAAGAATGTCAAGTAATTCAAATGCAAGATGAGGATGTTTCCAGGATTCAATTGAAAGGTAGGAAGAATAAACAAGAAATGAACAAAATTCTTAGGAACCAAGAGGTAACCATCGTATGTTGAAATATGAATAAAGCTGATGGGTATGGTTTGATCATGTGCATTAAAGGAACAATGGAAACACTGATGTGTAATTTGAAATAAACAAATATGTCAGTTTTGAGTATGTTGGCTTCAGTATGTCCATGTCCAACCACAGTTGCAAGAAAACCACCATTAGAGTGGAAGGAAACCTCCTAGAAAGTGCATTTGGAAGCAAAGGAAATTTGTTTGGGAAAGAATTTCAAGAAGTGACTTGAAAACAATTTGGGAACATAAATTTCATTAAAAATTCAATCTCGGGAAAAACTTGTAATGTGGATATGTGGTTCATTTTCGAAAGTAATTGGGGCACAATGTTGAAATGTCAAGAGATAAAAACTAAAGAAGCTTTGGAAAGAAAAGGAGAAATATTTGAATAAAAAGAAAGGAACCATAAAAGATGATAAGAAGAAGAGAATAATTAGTAAATAAAGTTTTGATATGTTCAAGAAATGGGAAATAAATAAATAAAACAAATATTTTCCTTTTATAATGAAAGGGAAGAGAAAATAAACAAGAACTCATCAAAACAGACAATAATCAGGAGAGGTAAAAAAAGACAGGAGGAACCAATAAAGTTTTGGTGGTCTTCCAATAGAAACACAGTTGTACCTAAAACTTAGAGGAAACTAAAAGAAATAATCAATTTCGAATGACAGGAAAAAGAAAAGATGAAGAACAAACATAATGGTAAAACAAAAAAGGGAGAATAATTAGTAAAGAAAGCTTTTATCTGGTAAATGGGAAATGCTTAAAAGAAAAGTTTCCATTTACAATGAGGGGAAATGGAAAAAACAAGAGATAGAAGAAAGAATGAACCATTGAAATTCTGGTGATCTTCCATTAAAAAGATCTCAAGCTGACAAGCGTGAGAATGTAGGTTTGAGTATAAGAGCAGCCACTTTGTACAAAAAATTTGCCAAAGGTTAGGTCCATAGTCAGTCCAACCCTCCAAGACCCCAGATAGCTGGGGCCAACATTGGGCAATGACCCTTTTTCCTTTTAAAAAAAGGGGTGCACTTTAATTCTGTGTTTCCCCAAGTACCTTTTGACCCTGACTACCCATTATGTTTTGCTTCTCAACTTTGCTTCCCATTCTAGTGATACTATGTTTTACTTTTGTGTCCTCACTTTTACCTGTTTGAGTAACATAGCTGGGAAACATACACCTCAATAGAAGGGGGCAAAAGTAAAATGATTTCATTTATTTAAATCTAAACTTACTTAAGGAGTTCATAGGCCAATTCTGAGATAATTACTACAGCTGCAGCTAGCTCTTAAATCTACATCTGTCTTCCAATGGTACTCCTATTATTTCTAAGATTTGAATTGTTCAACTCTGTTGAGATCTCTAATATTGGAGCCATATGTTTTATCAAACTTCTGAAGTTTCCTAGATTTGGGGACTTGAATTCATAAATTGGGCAACTGTTACACCTTCAAACCTCTTTAATCTTCACATTGTCACTCAACAAGCTTCACAATGTATCACCTTACGATTCACAAGATCAATTACACAGTAAGGCACTATTTGAACTTTTTCAAGATCATTTTAAAGGAAAGGGAACTAATGCAATCTCCCTTGGTAATTTTTATGTCTAATAAATAGATCCACAGGCATACAGGATCTTCAAATGCTTTATTAAAATGATGATAAAAGACTGATTACAATAGTACAATTTTTGTTTAACACTTTTAAGTTGAAGGTATGTGCCAACTACACAAGTGACTTTTGTAAAAGAGCGTATTTTCATCCAATTAATCAATGATCAAAGCTGAAGTATAAAGTTTCAGATAAACGAGTTATTTTCTGTCATTCCACCCTGTTTGGGCCCCTATCTTCTATTCCAATCATGGAATCAAAATAACCCTATTAAGAAAACAATAGATATACAGATTTATCCTGAGGGTGTAAATTGAGAACTTATACTGACCCAGAAATCCCTTGCACAACCTTTAGTATCTTTTGCATTTCACATTAACTCCTACACCCCTAGTAGTTCACATATCAACCTTTTAGAATCCCCCACCCATTATTACTTGGCCTAGAGAAGGCTTGGAGTGCATGTGCTATTAGAACATTTAGGGATATTTTTGGAATGAAAAACCCCTGAGTCATGCTCTTTCACATTTCTCAATCATTTTAAGAGGTTACATGACCATTCCAAGACATAAATACAAACGGTTCTTGATGGAAGGTTAATTAAAGTAAAGTAATTGCAAACTATAGGGTTTTTTTTTTTTTCTAATATGCGAACTGTTATTGTATCTAATGAACTGTTAAAGAAAACATTATCAGTTAGCCTAGCCCAAGTGAAATATCTAAATAATTTCAGGGTTGGTTATTTATATGTTTATTTATGAAACAATTAGTAACATAGTTATGGTTTTCATGCAGCTTTTGTACAGGTATACACAGTTTTTTGGTGATTGGGTTCCACTTTTTGTTAGGATGCTCCCATCTATATGCTTACAATTCTATGTATTGACTCTAGATTTGCATCTGACATAAAGACATTGTGCTTAAATATGCAGGTGGAGGGGATCCAGGTTCATGCAAATGAAGGTGGAGTCACACAAACACGTGGTGGTATATATTGGTTAATTTTGCCTGCTGGATGTAATACTCTTATTCCCTTAATATTTTTATTGGCTTATTAAAATCCTATTTCAGTAGCTTTCTTGGAATTCCATTTCCAGTAATGCATAATTATGCAAAACTCATATTCAAGCTTTGTTGGACCTATCTAAGATTTAAGTTGATACTTTTGAGTATTGGATATTCATTTTGTTAATGGTTAAAATTAAATGGCATTCTGTTTTGCATCCAGACCTCGGTTCATCATTTTGGGGAATGGTTCTTATACTGGCATCTACAAATCTTCTTACTGCAAGAATTGCTGCTGCATGTCTTGGTGTTGCTTTGCTTGTTGTGCTCTTTGTCGCTAAAAATGTGGGTATATCTTATATCTTTGTCAAACTCTCTACTAAATATAATACTATGACTAGAGAATGACCCCCAATACTAAGTATGGGGCCAATACTCTGATTTTTTTTTTTTATTTATGTATTATAATTGTTTAACACCCATTTTTGTGTTGTAAGTTTAAGTTACTATTTTTTTTTTATTTTTTATGTATAGACTTGTTAGTTAATTTAAGAGATTAAATCATGTTTTATTTCTAAATAATAGCTCACTTTATGGATCCTACATCATTTGAAATGAGCTTTTGTTTGTTTTTTCTTTTTAGTGGAGGTAACTACCACTAACTTTTTTGAGAGTAGAGGTAAGTACCACTTGAGTGGGTAGATGCATGTCCGAGGAATGAAGCTTTTGTTTGAGAGTGGGAATAACCAATTTTTAGATGCTTTTTCTTTAGAAAATAAGATGCCACTTGTCTAAGGGAGAAATTCTCTAATCTGAGGGCTTTGTTTGAATGCAATGTGAAACTTTTTTTGGACTAAAATGCCTATAACTGTGTATTTAGTCTACCTCTAATGGTAAGTATTGAAAATGTAACTTCAATTATTACTTCCCACCTCATTTAATCCCCTCTCATTAAGTCTTATACTTAAATTATTAACTCCCATTTTTTGGACTAAATTACCCTTTACTTCTTTGTTTGAGAAAGGGTATAAAAGCCATTTTATTATTACAGCTTTAATGCTAGCTTTAATGACTACTAAAATGCCCATAATTGTGTATTTAGTCCATTTCTAATGGTAAGAGTTGAAAATGTAACATCAATTATTACTTTCCACCTCATTTAATCCCCTCTCATTAAGTCTTATACTTAAATTATTAACTCCCATTTTCTCTTATTAAATTAGATCAGTGTCAATATTTTTAACATTATAAACCCATATATTTTAAAACTGACTTAAAAACAAAACCATTTTTAATCCAAGTGGTGACTAAGCAATTCAACCATTCAAATCAAATTGATCAACCTACGAAGTCATAGTTAGGTAATAAAATTTTTAAAATAGAAACTTCCAAAAAATGTAGAAAAAAGTAGACAAATTTATGATATTTTTATTAATCAAAATAAAAAAATAAGTGTAATAAACAATAATTATTTTTATTGGTAATGAAAATGAAATACATAATTTAGAACTAACCAATAATGAAATTATTTTACAATTTGGCAAAGATTAATAGTTCAAAATTTGGGTCAAATATGTTAACCTTTAATGTCATAAATAAATAATAAAAATTAATAAAATATAAAAATACAAAAATGAAAAAAATACATAAATTTTGCAAAAAAAATTCAGTTTAATTATTTTATGGCATAGATCTAATTAGTAGCATTTATTAGTGAAAATTAACTTAAAAATATAAGATTTAATAAGAGAAAATGGGATTTAATACCTTAAGTATAAGACTTAATGATAAGAGTTTAAATGAGGTGGAGAGTAATAATTGTAATTACATTTTCAACCCTTGCAATTAGAGATGGATTAAATACACAAATATAAGCATTTTAGTAGCCATTAAGGCTATAATAAAATGATTTTTATACCTTTTCTCAAACAAATATAGGCATTTTTGTATTTTTTATGTACAAATAATTTTGATATGTCACACTTACTTTTTGTTTAATATGATAAATATATGATATTATACATGTGCCTGATTTTTTTTTTGCAAAATTTATGTATTTTTTTCCTTTTTGTATTTTTATATTTTCTTTTTTATTATTTATTTATGACATTAAAGGTTATAGACGTATGTATACATATATAGACGCATGCATACATATACACGTATCGGAATCGAGGTTTCCATGGGGCAAGGAGTGCTTTCCCTGTCCCCATGGGGGGTATCCCCACCCCATTTGGGGTGGGTGCCCGTGGGGATCAGGGAAATGGGGAAATTATCATCCCTAGCCCATATTTTTAACAATATAAACCCATATATTTTAAAATTGGCTCAAAAACAAAACCATTTTTTATCCAAGTGGTGGTTAAACAATTTAACCATATGAATCTAATTGATCTACCTACGAAGTCATAGTTAGGTAATAAAATTTTTAAAATATAAATAAATATAAAGTTACAAAAAAATGTAGAAAAAGTTACACATTTATAATGTTTTTATTATTCAAATTTACGTTCAATTTATAGAAAATTTTGGATATATTATTACCATCATTGTCATCATCTAAAATTGCCATGTGCACACTTACTAGTATATATTAGAAATGTAAATGCAACATTTGATGTTAATTTTTGTAGAACTTCTGAGTTTAACATCAGTTTATCTGCTTGACTTCTTTGTCATCTTATTGATTGTCTTTATCCTATTGAACAGTGGACACTTCGAGGACTTTGTATTGGTAATTTCTTTCATGATCCTGATGGGCTTTGCATTCTCTAGCATTATCATCTAATATTATTTCTAATATTCAAATACTGAACTTCTCAGGGTTTATTATTTTCCTTGCTGTAATTTGGCTACTGCAAGAAACTACAAAAGTCCACATTCTTCGATATGTGATTTTGTTCATTGGTATATGCTTTTCTGCATGTGTTTCCATTTCCTTATGAGAGAGATTTTTTTTTGTTCATTTATCTAGAAGAAAATATGTTGATTATGTTAATCTGCCAATTTGCAGGTGTTATGAACAGCTTGTTTTCAGTTTATGGTATGTTATTCTACTAAAATTGCTTTAAGGTTTCTTTTGTTCAGCACTTTGGAATTTAACCAATTAAATAACCTTAATAATGCGGGGTAGCTCTTTTCTTCTATTATGTCAAATTATGTATCATCCACATGTATTTATGCAGATATATATGATGATCTAATATCCCGAAGAGTTCACTCCAGTGATGCAGAAAAGTTTGCAGAACTTTGCCTGTGCCCTTGCAATGGTGTTGCATGGGGATTTATCTGGTGAGTAGCGTGAGCTTTTATCCTTGCCTTTGCATAATTGAGTGGGAAGATTGCTTTTTTTTTCATACAAGCAGTCAAAGTTCTTTTAAAAAATACACAGAGATGCAGATTTTCTTTCTGATTCTAACCAACTCATCTTCTGGAGGTTAACTTAATTTAAATTCCATTGCAGGGGACTAATATCATTTTTATTTCTATGTGGAGCTATGTACCTAGGGCTTGTCATCTTGTCTTGAGGTACTACCTACTTCTCCATCATTAGTTATTTATGTATTATGCACCACCTGCTAATTGATAATTAATTTATTGGTAGTTGTGAATTTGTACGTGAGATGGTTTAGGCTTGATTTGTCTAAATTACTGATAATCAAAGCCTAAGAAATTCCAATAAATCCAAGAAGAAACTGTGGAAGAAGAAGAAGATGATGATGATGAAGAAGAAGAAAACCGGAAAACTGTTGGGAACAGTATATAACCAAGAGGATAAGCTTAAAAGGAAATATAACCCCAATCTAATGACTATACACCATAGGTCAAGACAGCTGAACTAAACCTATCGCTAATGAAACAATGTTGCCATTAATGTCACACATTACAAGGAAACCATTTGGAATTTCTACGTAAAAAGTACTTAAGCCTAATTGCATCAGTTCTTTTTGTAAACATCCAATAAGGTAGTAATAAAATTAAACAAATTACTTAGGCTGTGTTTGGTTGCAGTACAAATTTCATTTGTACTAGTGTAAATGCATGGGAATGCAAAACTGTTGAGTGTAAATTCTGGTTTACTTTTTCTTCAGATTTGACTGTCTTATTTGTTTGTCAGAAGTAAAATGATGACCTCCACTTTAAATCACGGGTTCAAACTCCAAAGTATCAATACACCCAACTGTATCGGCAGGGGTGTATCGGTACTTTTTAGGTCACATTTTTTTATTTTGTTTTCAAAAGTTCATTTTTATACATGCTTTTTACATAATTTAATCAATAAAAATTGATTTCCTCAAAACCCCTGTAAGCAGGTGTATCAAGAAGCCAACGATACGATAAGATACACCCGATAGGGGGCGTATCATATCAATACTTTGAACCTTGCTTTAAATGAAAGAACAACGGGGATAGGAGTGTTAACTGTGTCTAGGAGAAAGGTAGGATGCAAGGGTTAGCTGTCTGGTCAGCAGTGCTGGACAAGATCCTAACAAAGCAGAATCTAGTCAGAAGAGGTCTACAGGTGGCAGATTTGGATTGCCCTTTATGCAATGGTAATATGGAGTCTTATGGTGAATCTGGTTACTTACTGATTCAATGTGAATTTACTCATTGGATCTGGTTTAGTAGGTGTTTTTGATGTAAAATGGTGCTTCCCAGCTAAAGTGAAGGGCCTCATTGAGGCATGGCATCTAGAACGTTTAAGTAGGGCTGGAAAGGTAGCATGGAGCATACTCCCTTCAGCAGTGTTATGGGCTGTGTGGAGTGAAAGAAACAGGAGACTGTTTGAAGGGATTCAGGCTTCAAAGGAAGAAATCCTACGTAAAATTCTGGGGATGGTTCATTCTTGGTTGGCGGCAGTTCACCCTTTGTTTAGAAAAGGACATCCTAGTTCTTTCTTTGATTTGGATTTTCTTTTTGTAAGGAAAAGTTAGTTGTTTTTTGGGTTTTGGGCTGTAGGGAGCAAATTGTATATCCTCTGTTCAGTTTCTCATTGTAGAGGGGTTCTTTGTTGGCTTTTTTATTTAATGAATACATTACAGTTAAAAAAAAAAAAGGTAGGATTAAATACCATGTGGTCCCACTTTATATGAGAAAGAATTGTAGGAGGAAGGTGGTGCAAACTTTGCATCAGTTTTTGAGATGCAAAATTTGCATTGCCAATTAGTGCAAAAGAGACGGTACAAATTTTATATCAGGTAGGAATGCAAAGCATAATTACAAACAAACGAAAGCAGAACTGAAACAGGTACAAGTTTTGCACTCAGTCAAGATTTCCACTGCAATCAAACGCAGCCTTAATAAGGAAAATCTCCACTTATGTGGGCTAAGGCAGTAATGATGACTGTAAAGAAGAAAACCCGTTCTTAAATATTCAAGTTAAACAATATCAGTTGTAGTCCTTCCTCACAAGCTGGAGTAGATTTCGACCTCATTAAAGTTGTCCATATAACACGCAACCACTTCAATACCATGACACAAGTTTGGCTAATTTTTCATTTCGGCATTTTGCATTTTGCTTTTGTTGGTTGACAAAGATGTTTATCATGTTGGCTATATCAATAATAACATGAGTTGTTATGCAGATACTGTTTGGTGATTCAAAGTCATTAGCACTTTTTTTTTTTTTTTTACATTTTTTCTCCCCTCTGATGTTTGCGTAGGAACTGAGAAAATAAAAAATATAAAACCATGAAAGTTGACATTTTATTTTACGTTTTTCACATTGCTTTGTGAAAGGAAAATGCCGACTTGCTACTTAACAAGATATTTCTTTACAGTTAAGTCTGCATTACCTCATATGACTTTTTCTTTCATTCCATCTATTCAGGTTCAAGAATCACTTTTCAGATACTTGGGATGATGAATAGCACCTGGTTTTAGATGTTACAACAGTGTAACGTTCTCCTGTTGTCAAACCCAGAGTCGATGATTCTTTTCTTTAATTGTTTCATTATGTACAATATCTACAAATTTCAGCTTATATTCATTTAGAATGCTTGTAGTATTGATTGCTAAAGATTCATTCTTTCTTATCCCTTAATTGGGGTGCCTGATTTTCTTTCCATGTAAAATATTTATGTTAACATTTTTGTTGTGTAATTGAGCTTGAATTTGATGAAACTCTTGACTCATGATCCTAGCGTGCTAGTACAATACATTTCTATTTTCTACCTGTTTTATTGATAGAACAATCATGTGGTTATCGGCAATGCGTATCTTTCAATATGAAACATATCTTTGAAAGGTGATTTAGGGCTGTGTTTGGTTTGAAAGAAAAAGCAAGGGAAAGATAGGGAAACATATACAAATTTTGTATAGATTTCTCTATGTTTTCTTTCAAACCAAACACAGCTTAAGTGAAAATCTATATTGATACTACTTTATAAAGCACGAATAGCCATAAAAATATTTCTGGAATTTTCTCAAGACAAAATTTATGCCTCCATATTTAAATTTATTGATAAAACAATGGGGCAAATAGGGTAATCAGTTATTGATATTAAATGAGTTGAAAAAGGTAATATTAAGATAATCAATGCATTGAATTCTCTTTCATTAAATCCAACATTTAAGTTATTAATTTGCATTTACCTTCATTGAATCATATATTTAAGACATTTTTGTTTCTTTTCGTCATTAAATTCTATTAATTAATATTATACATAAGTAAATTAATAATTTCAATAACATAAAAACTTATATTTTAAAAATATACTTAAAAAATAGTGTTTTCATCTAAATGGTGGTAAGAAATTAAACCATTTTGAGTTAAATGGGCCAATCCATGTTTCTACAATTAAATAATAAAATTAAAAAATAGATAAAATGTAGAAATTAAAAAAAATGGGAACACTTTTATCATAATATATTCAACATTTTAAACAATAATAAGTATGATAAATAAGAAATGTTTTAATTAATGATGGAAATAGAATATAAAATTTAAAACCAATTGAAAATAAAACTATTTTTTTTTGTATTATTTCTCATTAAATCTCATATTTAAGGTATATTCTCTCATTAAATCATATATTTAAGATTTCATCATTAAATTCTATTAATTAAACCCACAATATTAATTTTAATAGTATAAAAATAAAAATTTTGAAAAGTAATTTGACCATTTTCTTCCCTCTTGGCAGGGGATAAGCAATTTAACCATTTGGATCAATTGGATAAACTAATAATGTCATAATTAAACAATAAATTAAAAATAAATAAAATATCAAAATACAAAAAAGAAAAAAAGAATTGGGTATATCTCTAATATTATATATTCATTATACTAAACAAAAATAATTATTATATATAAGAAGTAATTTTATTAATGATGAAAATGGAATGTTAAATCTAAAATCAACACAGAAGAGATGATGTCATAATCAAATAAGAAAGTATTTTAAAAAAATACAAAGAAACAAAAAATAAATAAATAATTAGAAAAAAATGGGGCATTTTTTTGATGTTATATTATTATAAAAAATAAAAATATTGGATATATTTCTAATATTATGCATTCTTTATATTGACAAAAAATAAGTATCATACATAAGAAATAATTTTATCAATGATGAAAATGTAATACAAAATTTAATGTTGACCAAGAAATCAAACTATTTTTCTTTTTAGGTGGTAGGTTAGTGGTTTGGGTCAAATGGATTAATCAATGATATAATAGTTAAATAATAAATCTTAAAAAAAAAGTGCAAGTAATCAAAAGAATAGATAAAAATGATATCTTAATTATGTCAAACAAAAATTAAGTGAGATAAGTAAAAATTAGTTATCTTTGGGTGTTAAGTTAAACTTTGATAGCAGCTCTATAGGTAATCCAAGCACCTATGGAATTGGGGGTGTCTTTAGAAATGGGGAAGGAAATGTCCTGGCCCTTTATTTTTGCCCAAAAGGACTTGGGGACTCTCTTAGAGCATAAGTTTTTGGCACTCCTACAAGGGCTCAAGCTGGCTAAATAGTTGTGTTTTCAGCATTTGGAAGTGGAGGGAGACTTGAAATTGGTAATAGGTTGGATGCAAACAAGCAACTTAGGTGCCTGGTCCCTTAGACAACTTGTAATGGAGATTATGCAACTAACAAGGGAGCTTGAAGTCAGGTTTAAATGGAGTAGGGGATCAACTAGTGCAATGGTTGATACTTTAGCAGAGCAATGAGTTAGTAGGTAGAACATTTTTTGGGCCTGTTTGTAATATGTGGAGGGGCCACTTTGTTTTCTGAAAGTTACAGTTGTACTAAGTTTCTTAAAGAATTAAAGAAAGTTACTGTTTCCAATAAAAAAAATGTAGGTGAAATATATAATTTACAATTGATTTGAAAGCAAAGCTATTTTCTTATCTAGATGGTGGGTCAACGATTCAACTTTTCAAAAATACTCATGATGCCATAGTTGAATAAAAAATGTTTTAAAAAAGATAGAACATAAATGAAAAAGTATAGAATTTTGTTAAAAACTTTTGAGAACATTTCTAATGTTCTATATTCATCATATTAAATAAAAATATTTGTTAAAATAAAAATTCATGTTGCCACAATGAATTAATTCAAAAATAGATAAAATGAAATGAATATAAAAATTAAAGAAAAAATTGGCAACATTTTTAACATCATATATTTGACATATTAAACAATAATAAGTATTATAAATAAGAAATGTTTTTATTAATATTGGAAATGGAATGTAAAATTTAAAACTAGTTGGAAATAAAACTATTTTCCTATATATTTCTTCATTAAATCTTATATTTAAGATATATTTTTTTATCATTAAATTCTACTAATTAAATCCACAACATTAATTTTAATAGTATAAAAATAAATATTTTGAAAAATAATTTTAAAAAAATCTTCCCTTCTAGTAGTGGGTAAGCAATTCAACCATTTGGGGTCAAATGGATTAATAAATAATGACATAATTAAATAATAAAAATTTAAAATAAATAAAATATATAATACAAAAAATAATAAGAATTAGACATATCTCTAATATCGTATATTCATTATGCTAAACAAAAACAATTATGAAAACGTAAGAAGTATTTTTATTAATGACAAAAATGGAATGCCAAATTTACAATCAACCAAGAAATGAAATGATATCATAATCAAATAATAAGATTTTTAAAAATAGAAAATACAAAGAAATCACAAAATATTGAGAAAATTTTGGGCACAAATCTAATATTATATTTTTATAAAAAATAAAATATTGGGTGCATCTCTAATATTATGCATTCAGAATACTAAACAAAAATAAGTAGTTTTTGGTAAAATAACAAAAATAAGTATTAAACATAAGAAATAATTTTATCAATAATAGAAATGTAATACAAAATTTAATATAATCCTAGAAATCAAACCTTTTCTTTTTTGGGTGGTGGATTAGTGGTTTGGGTCAAATGAATCAATCGATGATATGATAGTTAAATAATAGATCTTTAAAAATATAAAAAAAGTACAAGTAATCAAAAGAATATATAAAGATTATATATTAATTATATCAAACACAAATTAAGTGTGATAAGTAAAAATTATTTATATAATGTAGATGCAATATATAATTTATAATTGATCCGAAAGCAAAGCCATTTTCTTATCTAGATGGTGGATCAATGATTCAACTTTTTAAGGAAAATCATGATTTTATAATTGAATAATAAATATTTAAAAAAGATAGAACACAAAACATTTGAGACTATTTCTAATGTTATATATTCATCATATTAAATAAAATAATTGTTAAGATAAAAATTATTTGTATTTATGACAACTGGAATACAATAATAATAATAATAATAATAATATTATTATTATTATTATTATTATTATTATTATTATTATTGTTATTGTAATTTAAAATTTCTATGTGCAATGCATGCACACATTACTACAAGGATTTAAATTTATTTTTAATTATATTGTTACTTTTACTAATTTTCAAATTTTATCTGTAAAACTTAAATAATTAATATGAAGAAAAATATCTCATATGCAATACACGTGTTTAATTACTAGTAACATAAGATGTAGGAATGCATGTTATTTGTCACCTAAAACCTGTTAGAATTGACTAGTTCAGACTTCACAGTAGTTTGGAGTTGTAGCCCATAAAAATGCAGTTTCAACTTTCAACAATTGAAACTCTTTCGGGTGTTGCAAGGATAGGGGTGATAATGGGCCGATATAAAATTCAAGTTATACAAATGATTACCCCTATGCAAAGATATGAATATAATAGATCTGGACATCAGCAACATGTTGCTGGTGCAATTTGCCAATAGACTAAATGCAACCATGAATAAGCAGTGTCAAGAGGTTCCAATCAGTGGGTCCACTTCCGCATCTTAATGAGTCCCACTGTTTTCAGCAAATTGTAGGTGCAAGAGCTTGCAACCCATGAAAAAGCAATTTGATGAGGTTCCCATCAGTGGGTCCACTTTCTCATCTTAATGAGTCCCACTTTTTCAGCAGTTTGAAGGTGCAACATCTTGCCTGCTGAATTTCTTCATTGTCATTAAAATGTAATACTGTATCATTTTAGAAATCGAAAGTTAAGCTTGGATGAATCGCTACGGAAAAGAAAATTCTTTTCGTTTTGCTTTGAAGGCAGCTTATTTTCATCATTTTCTTAGCTACAACTACTATGTAAAAATTACATCATATGGATGAAAAAAAAAATACTCCATGTTCCAACAATTTGCTTACGCCTTAATCATTCATGCTCTCATGGGACCAAAAGTACAAGGTCAGCTAATAGTTTGCCACCCACCCAAGGGTGGCAAATGGATTGGGTTGGGTTAGGTAAGGGTTAAATACTAATCCGTTTATATTTAATCCATCAATCCGCTATGACCCATCATCAATCCTTGTTAAAGGGTCATAACCCACCTCAATCCTGATTCACCCATATTGATCCATTTGGTTCACTCATATTGACCCTTAACCAACCTTAGGTGCGCAAATGGATTATATCATGACCCGATCTAATTCGAGATCCGATCCTATTTGGTCGAATTCAGATCACCCCTGGTCGGATATTTGGATCGAATCATATTAGGTAATAGAAATCGGAACGAATTCAGATCACCCTATCCGATTCGAAAGATCTGATACGATATGTATTATATATTTATAAATATAAATATATAATACATACATATGTTATTTATTTATAAATATATTTTTTATATTATATTTTTATAAATTTGTTATATTATTTATTTTTTATCAAAACATGTATATATATGATGAAAATAATTAAAAAATACTTGTATTTTTTTGTTTTTACTTTATTTAAAATAGTATATTTTAATTTCTTTTAATAATTTATTAATTTTTAAAGAAAACAAGTCAAATCGGATCAGATTCGAATATCCGACTTATTGATAGAATTCGAATTCAAATTGAGTCCTATCGGATCCAATCAAATCCAAAATGAACAGTGTTGGATCAGATATGAATATACCCTAATTCGAATCCAATATGATTCGTTTACATCCCTAACTACCCTCACCCATACTGACCCACCTACCCTCACCTATAAATACAAAAATGGGTTGGGATGGCCTGTATACCCAAAATAATAATTTTTATGAGGAACATCTCTCTCAAGGTTGTCACATGGCATAAACAAGTCCAGTTGACCCATATACCCGAAAATAACAAAATTTTGAGAGGAACATCTCTCAAGACTGCCATGTAGTAGAAATGGGTAGGGGCAACCTATATACCTGAAAATAACAATTTTTGAGAGAATAATCTCTCTTAAGGATGCCATGTGAAAGAACAAGGGCAGGTCGACCCATATACTCAGAAAAAAAAAAAAAAAGCATTTCTGAGAAAATCATCCCTCTTAAGACTACCACATGACAAAAACAGGTTGGGTTGACCCATATATCCGAAAAACAATGTTGGGAGAATCATCTCTCTCAAGACTACCACGTGACAAAAATGGGTTAGGTCAACCCATATACTCGAAAATGCAAAAATTGTAGATAAATGTAGAAAATAGAAAAAAATTATAGAAATTCAGAAAAATACAGAAATTTACGAAGAATACAAACAATACCAAAAAATTATAGAAAATATGGAACTTTTGCAATAAAATGCAAAAAATATCAGAAAATTGCATGAAATGCATGAAAACACTAGAAAAATGCAGAATTTATGCAGAAAAGCACAAAAAATTATAGAAAATGTAGAAAAATACCATAAATTTTTAGAAAATGTAGAAAATACCAAAAAATACAGAAAAATACAAAAAATTTACAGAAAATGTAGAAAACAACAGAAAAATTATAGAAAATGCACAATATTTATAAAAGTGCATTCATAAAAGTACTTATGTAAAAGTGCTTTTATGCTTTCATAAAGTACTTTTATAAGTGTTTTTTGTAAAAGTGCTTTCGCAAAATTACTTTTATAAAAGTGCTTTCATGTAAAAGTACTTTTATAAAATTGCTTTTGTAAAAGTGCTTTCGAGTAAAAATTGCATGTGGACATGAAAGTTAATTAAATTTATTTTATTTCACCTTTAATCATAAAATGAAATGTGGTATGGTGGTTTCAAATTGTAATGAGATGTGGAGTGTGGATGCACTAAGAGGCCTGAATTCGAGTCACTTTAACTATTGTTTTATAGAGTTTTGGTGAGTATATATAGACGCTTGATTTTGACCCAACCCATCCTGACCTTAATGGGTACCCCCAACCTAACCCACTCAACCACTCAAACCCTTTTTCATTGACTCTAATGGATTACTTGACCCATATTGTCCTGCCAATAGAATGAATGGGTATAGATGGGTTCAAAGGTGGATTGATTGGGTGGATCAAATGAGTTGGATGAAGATTGTCAGCCCTAATCTTAATGTTACATAGTTGTAGTAAATGGGTAAATAAAAAAATAAAGAGGCACTCTCATCTAAGGCAATCCAACAACTAGAAGCATTAGCCATTAATTTAAACCATCCATGTACCAGTTAACTTTGGATCGTAATGGCTGCTAAGCTTTGCTTTAGCACAAATCATTCGGGAAGAGTATGATCAAATCAAAGTTATCAAACCCATTATGCTTACTTTTCTTCAATAAAAATCCACAAATCAAGAGAGTAAAGACCGCTTCAATTCATTAATTTATTAATCTCATTTGCTTATGAGAAATGCTAGCCTGCCCAGAATGCCTTAGACCAGATTTGATGTTTAAAGCATTTCATATCAAATTCTAGAAATTTTTGTATTCTAATCCTTATAACCATATTGACAATTGTAATTGTTGGGGTCATGGCTGAGCTAGCCTTGAGAGACACATGGCCACTCAGCCATCGCCCAACCACATCGGCATAGCCAGGCCATGTCAACATATCTCGGCCAAGTCGACATAGCTTGGCCACGACGGGTCGGCTCGGCTGAGCTATGTTATTATCGTGCCTCCCCCCGTCTCATCCCTCCAGCCACATCAGCTATACATCCCATGGATAAGCTCAACCGCGGATAAGGGGGTGGGAAGACAACTCCACCGAGGAGTAGGACTCTACCCCAGTAACCTCAGCGGAGAGCTCCATCCCGATCTCCCCAGAACCCTAATCTTACCAGGTGATGAAACCCCGACTATAAAAAGATGCTCCATGCTCAAGGTAAGGGATCCCAACTTCTAGCACCCATATTGTTATTTTGCTCAGACCAGTACCCTCATTACTTGGCTCGACCATTCACCACCCTCTCACTAACTTGAGCCCCGGAGTGTCTACCCGAGGACAACTCCTCGAGCCTCTGACTTCTTCTCTTGATCGCAGGTTACATAGTGCGGCGCCGTCCTTGTAAGCTCGGCACCGCCCAATCAGCAAGGATTATTTAAATGTTCTCCTCAGTTTGTGCACCACCTCGGATTGAGCTGCATCAGATTGATGTTGTCTATGGGAATGCACAAGAAGCCTTCCTAAAAAAAAAATCCTTTGTCGCGTAGCCTCAAAACTGATCAAGATGCCTAAAAACTAGTCCAAACGATCAACAAGTCGTTCCCCACCTCGAGAGAACCGACATCACAACTCCTCGCATCAGGAAACCTCACAACCTTCGGTCGTAATGGACCCAGCACAGTTTCGAGCTATGCAAGAGAAGGTCGACAAGATCTTCGAGTTCATGCAGGCACTGGGGTCTGTCGTGCCGCCCAACTGGGCCGTCCCCCCTCACGCCCTGACGCGCATGAAGGATGATCATCGGACCGAGGACCCCAAAGTATGTCGCTCAGATGTGAGGGAAGTGCGGTCCGAGCGAGAGAGGCAAGACATGACCCAAAGGCCCGTCTCTATTGCCCGCTCCCACGAGTAGGATCACCACAGCCAGACACGCAAGTCAGCTCGGATCCCCGCCATAGAGAGGCTCGGCAAGAGGATGCCGCCCTTCGTGATTTCGGTCACCGAGTCAAGCTCAGTGAAGGGCTGCCCTATGCGACCTAAGAAGGAGAAGGTTCACCCACACTATGGCCCCAGACGACAGAGACGCTGAGATCAAAGAGCTCTGGCAACGTTTAGAAGAACTGGAACGCATTCAAACCCATAAGAGCGTGACGCCCGCCGTGGACCAGCCAGCATGGCTACCGCGCATACCATCAAAGAGCCGCCCTTTGTCCAGGACATCATGGATGAGATGCCCCCTGCTGGATGGCGAGCCCCATAGTTTGACAAATACGATGGGAACATCGACCCTTTCGACCTTGTCGTGGCACTCAAAGCTTAGATGATGTTGCATGATGCGTCGGAAGGACTGATGTTCAAAGCCCTTGTACCCACCCTGCAAGGTCTATCCTTGACGTAGTAATCTCTGCTGTCGCGCTCCATAATGTCATGGGACCTGCTGGAGACCTAGTTTTTGATGCAATCCACCGCTAGACAAAAGCATCGCAAAGTAACAAGAGGAACTGAGACAAATACTGCGAGTTCCACAAGAACCACAACCATGACACGGAGAACTGTTTCGACTTGCGCAACCATATTGAAGATTTGATCAAGCGTGGTTACCTCAGTGGCTTCATCGACAGAAGTGAGAAGCCAGCCCAAAAAGAGCAGAGAACGGATGAAGATCGACAATCGCCGCCCGAGGCCCCCTAGCCGGCGTTATCCATGTCATATCAGGAGGAATCGCCACTAGAGGGGAGAGCAGCTCGGGTTAGAAGAAATATGCTCGGTTGTGCGAGATCACAACCGGGGTTACAGAAAGAAGCGCAGCCTATCTATCACCTTCACTGATGATGACCTCCGAGTGGTCCAGACACCGCACGACAACGCCTTGGTCATCACGACTGAGGTGGCTAACTTCGAGTTGCGGCGGATCCTTGTTGACACAGGGACCTCTGTCGACGTGCTGTTCTAAGATGCATTTGAAAAGCTCGGCGTCGACAGAGAGCAGCTCACACCGGTCAACACTCCCTTGGTGGGATTCTCAGGAGAGCCCCTCCTGCCCATTGGGAGAATAACTCTTCCCCTCTTGATCAGAGATGGCAACGTCACTACGACGACCATGGTAGACTTCATTGTGGTGCATTGCCCCTCCTCTTACAACGTGATCCTTGGCAAGCCGATCCTAAATGCCCTGTATGCTGCAGTCTCGACATACCAGCTCGCCATGAAATTTCCAACCAAGTATGGCATAGGGGTGGCACGCAGAGACCAAAGAACAATGCGACACTCCTATTACCTCTCCTTCCAAGGACCACGTCCAACCTCCAAGACACTGATGGCGGAGGCCTATGAATTACGTGATGAGGTAAAGGCACAACGCGGCCAACCCGTAGAAGACCTCATCCAAGTCCCCATCTCCGAAGAAGATCCCGAAAAGATAGTCCAAATCGGCTCCCTACTAGACGACCACCTTTGAGAAGAACTTGTGCAACTATTGAGGAACAACGCCGACTCATTCGCTTGGTCGACAACGAACATGCATGGGATTGACCCTGAAGTTATCACACATCGGCTAAACGTCTTCCCACGCTACCGACTTGTGAAGCAGAAAAAGAAAAGCTTTGCCACAGAGCAGTGGAAAGTGATCGCCAATAAAGTACGAAATTGCTCGACGCCGGCTTTATTCGGGAAGTCAAGTACCATGACTAGCTGGCCAACGTATTAATGGTGAAGAAGGCCAACGGGAAGTGGAGGATCTGCATCGACTTCACCGACCTAAATAAGGCCTGCCCCAAAGACAGCTTCCCCCTACCAAGGATCGACCAACTCGTCAATGCAACGACGGGGAGCTACTGAGCTTCATGGATGCCTTCTCAGGTTACAACCAAATCCGGATGCACCCGGATGATTATGAGCGAACAACTTTTATCACCGACCGCGGCCTGTACTGCTATAGAGTAATGCCCTTCGGCCTCAAGAACGTCGATGCCACTTATCAGCGGCTAGTGAACGAGGTATTCAAAGAACAACTCGGCCGAAATGTAGAAGCGTATGTCGATGATATACTCGTAAAGAGCAATAAAGTCGAGCATCACTTGGCCGACCTTCGCGAAGTCTTCGACACCCACAGAAAATACATGATGAAGCTAAACCCAACCAAGTGTGCTTTGGGGGTCAAATCCGACAAGTTTCTAGGGTTCATGGTGACACAAAGAGGGATCGAAGCGAACCTGGAGAGGATAAAGGCCATCCTTTACATGCCATCTCCCCGGACCCATAAAGAGGTGCAACGACTCACTGGAAGAATAGCCACCCTCAGCAGATTTATGTCCAAGTCCACAGACCGGTGTCTCCCTTTCTTCAAAGCCCTCAAGCGGCCAAAAGATTTCTGCTGGACCAAATAATGTGAGTAGTCTTTCCAAGAGTTGAAGCAGTACCTAAGCTTGCCGCCCCTCTTGACCAAGCCAAACCCAGGGGATGAGCTATTCCTCTACCTCTCAACTGGAGACGAAGTAGTCAGCTCGGTGCTGATTAAGGAAGAAGACTGGGTGCAGAGGTCAATCTACTACACTAGCAAAGTTTTTAGCGGCACAGAGACCCGATACTACAAACTAGAGAAGTTCGCCTTAGCTCTCGTCACAGCCGCTAGAAAGCTCCGACCACAGGAACCGATTTCTTACCGGCCAGCCCCTTAAGTAGATACTACAAAGGCCGAAAGTATCGAGCCGCCTAGTCAAGTGGAGCGTGGAACTAAGTGAAGCAGGACGGGAGGGCTACTTTTGGCTGACGATGAAGTAGGATGCCGCCCAATTAGTTTGAAAGTGCAATAGTTGCCAAAAGAACTCCAATCTCCATCAACAGCCTACGGCCCCTTGAAGCCAATCACCAGCGTGTGGTCATTCACCCAGTGGGGAATGGACATCCTCGGCCCCTTTCCCACCGCGGTTACCTAGAAGAATTCCATCTTGTAGCAGTAGGCTACTTCACGAAGTGGGTGGAAGTCAAAGCCTTTACACGCATCACCACCCATAATGCCAGAACTTCTTATGGCAGGCTATTGCCTACCGCTTCAGCATCCCTCACGTGCTCATCACAAACAATGGGACACGGTTCACCGATAAGAAGTTTAAGGCCATCTGTGCCAACCTAAGGATCGATCATCAGACCACCGTAGTACATTGACCCCAAAGTAACAAGCAGACCGATGTAACCAACTGAACCCTACTACATGGCCTGAAAACCAACCTACATCAAGCCAAGGGAAGGTGGGTTGAAGAGTTGTCGAGCATACTCTAGGCATATAGAACAACCCCGCCGACTACCACCAGAGAGACCCCTTTTACCTTGACTTACGGGGCCAAGGCCATAGTCTCCGTGAAGATAGGTTCCCTAACTATTCGGACCGAACTATTCAATAAGGGGCAGAATGACGAAGATCTACGCACAAAGTTGGACCTAATAGAAGAAACCCATGACCAGGCACATGTAAGAATTGTCGCGCAACAACAAAGGATGGCAACGCACTACGACTCCAAAGTTAGAAGATGTGAATTCAAGACAGGCAACTTCGTCCTAAGCAGAGTCATAGTCCCCACACCCAGAGAAGTAAAGATCTAACCAAATTGGGAAGGGCCATACAGAATCACTAGGGTCCTCAGACCTAGTACTTATAGACTCAAAGACCTCGAAGGCCGACCGATACTGAGGAGTTGGAACTCGAAAAATATCGGGATGTACTACTAAGATCTACAAGTAATAAAAGTTTCCTTTCGTTTAAGCTACATCTCCGACCTCCAGGCACATACATGCTCACTGCACACACTACACATGCATAGGCGAAGCCGCACTACCGACCAAGTTTGCTCTGTTGATCCTAGAATGGCCAAGCCCATAATGCCCAGCTCGGCAACGTATCGCTGACCACGATTGAGCCTAAACATGGAGAAGAACGCCCCTGCCCACCGAGGCCTAAGGGCGGTCATGGAACTCCACACAACCATCGGCTTAACGGCTGGGCTAGTTGGGAAACGGCTAGCCCTAGAAGGGCCCCCAAGGCTCCCGAGACCAAAAACTGAGCATCCCATGGCTTTGAGCTCAGGAACCGAAAGATCTCGGTTGACAGAAGGTCGAGGACACCGAGGCATAGCCCAACTCGGCATGCAATAGCCTAGTTGGCCATGCCTCAACCAGCAAAAGAAATGCACAAGTATAAAGAACGCGCAACAACAATGAGACACACATACATGGTCATCAAAAATAACTTATATTCAAATTTGAAGTGGTCTGCTACATCATTTAAGGCTCAGCATACCAAACTGATACAAAAAAAAAAAAGGAGTGAACCCAACACAAAGAAAAAGCACAACTTGGAAGAGATAGCCACTCAATCCTTGGTGACAGAGCCAGCAGCCCCTTTAGCAGCGTCAACCTCGTCCCCGACCCCTTCGTCAGCATCCTCGGCGGAACTTGGGGCAGTGTCTGGATCACAAGCCCTCCAGCCCTGCGACAGCTCGGTCATCTCCGGGTAGTGGTGAAGGACACTTCAGCGGAAAAACCTCGAAGGAGGCCTCAACAGCCTCTTGCCTCAGCCCATCTCGCTCCGCCTTAAGTTTGGCGATCTCTTGCTTCAACCCCCGGACAACGCTGGCTTACTCAGCTAGTTGTGCCTTCAGCTCAACCACCTCGCTCGTACATTAATCAAAGGTTCCAAAGGCGATCGACCAACATAATTTCCGCACAAGCATTTTGTAGAAGAGAATGATGAGTATACGCCACAAAAAAAAAAGAAAAAAACAAAACACAACAGATAAGAAAGAAAGGAAATCACCTGGGCAGAAAATCACAGAAGCACGTACTCTAAGGCTCCGCTGCCGACCCCGACCTACGCCTAAGCCATCAACCTAGTCATAATCCCTCGCAGCAACTGCTCGGGAACCCTAGGCGTCTCCAAGTCATCGTCAACACAAACCAACCACCGCGGCATGTGCAGGCTCGAGCTGTTGCCACCCATTTCTGTCCTCGATGCACCCGTAGGACGACGAACCCCTTTAGGGTCAAGCATGACAACATCGTCCTCCTCGGCCTCTTGTTGTCGAACTCTCTTATTCCAATGAGCCACCTTATTCGCAGATCATGGCTGGCCCGTTGCCTCGGGCCGAACCTCCGATTGTGTACCAGCTCGCCCCTACCTCTACCGAAGTTCCCTCATTCGACGAACAATCTCTTCTTCGTTGGTTATCCTTATACCTGCAACACAGAATTCCCGAAATAAGTAGAAAGCAAACAAGGGAACAGTGACTCAGCAAACAAACAGTAAAAGAAACAGACCGGCCACCCTCTCCATCAACCCGACAAGCATCAACATCTCCGAACAAGTGTACGCGATAACATCTATCTCATGGATCAGGCTCAAGACCAACCTCTCCTCCGAAGTAAGCATCTTTCACTCAGGTTGTGGCACAGTTGTCATCGGCTCCCATAGTTCGGTCAGAAAAGGGAGACCCCAAAGAATGCGCACGAAAAAAAATGATTCCTTCTAGTGCTTCACAGAAGAAGGAGCCATGACCAACGACTAGACATTCTGCATACTGGAGAAATAGTAGTAGCCTTGCTTATGGTATTTCAGCTGAAGCATAAAGCTCACCATCCCCAGGGTCAACTCGATATCATGGACTGCACAGTAGGACATGAGGCCGAGTAAAAACTTGAAGGAGTTTGGCGTCAACTGCACTGACAACACCCTATACCAGCCTAATACCTCGGCGACCCCCTCGTTCAATGGGACCCTCAGCCCAGCCTCCAAGCTATTGTCGTACACACATATCTCGCCGGGCTGAGCATCAGTGGCCATTTCACCGAGCTGCGGACACATCATTTGGAACTTCGCGGGGATGACGTACATAGCTCGGATCCGAGCCATATCCCCGGGCTCCAAGATGTAGGGTGTGGTGCCAAACTAGCGACCTGCCCAATTCTACCTCCATCCCAGAAGGGCCAGCCTCAACCTCCTTGACTTCGGCGGCCACAAAATCCCCCAGATCTAGCTCATAGTTGGAGACATGGGAAGAGGTGGAGCCGGAACCACTACTAGAGGACCCAGAAGAGGAAGAGGATCAATGGGCTAAGGAAGACATACCGAGTCGAGGAAGGGAAAACCGCCAAACAATTACCGCCGAGCAATGCAAGCTACCTTCCTCGTAAATGACACAGAGGGCCCCCACTTTTTCTTTTATAGCCACCAGGAGCACAGACTGAGGAGAGATCAACGATACAGATGAAGCACCTCTGATAACGCCTCGGAAGACCAATCGACGCGACCAATAACGCACGCGTGAAGCATCGGAAACCAAAGCGACGACCCCGACATGCAACGATTACGACCATTAAATGTGCCAGCTCGACCCTCAATGCTGGTCCAACCACCACCGCGGATCCTCGATGGGGCCGCCCAAGAACGCCGGCCCATCTAGTATGCCTAATACCGACCGGAACCGAGCCCCGACACCAGACAAGGCTACACGGCAGCACAACAGTCCAGCCGAGCATTCCCCCTCCTCGACAGCAAAACCAGGGGAGTGGTTCGGGAACCAAAATTTTGGTTCTTACTTAAGTTCTACAACTGATGATCGGAGGATTCCTCGGCAAAGACCAACACTGCTCGAACGGCGAAAGAACTAGACTACAACTCGGAAGTTCCTCAACCGAGCAACGAACTAGGAAAACCTCGTCCCTCGACTTTAGAATTGGGGGAATGGTGTTGGGGTCATGGCTAAGCTGGCCCTGAGAGACACGTGGCCACCCAGTCATCGCCTAGCCACGTCGGCCTAGCCTGACCATGTTAGCATAGCTCGGCCACGACGAGTCGGCTAGGCCAAGCTATGTTATTACCGTGCCCCCCGGTCTCATCCCTCCAGCCACGTTAGCTACATGCCCCACGGATAAGGGGTGGGAAGACAACTCCGCCAAGGAGTAGAACTCTACCCCGGTAACCTCGACAGAGAGCTCCATCCCGATCTCCCCGAAAGCCTAATCTGACCAAGAGACGAAACTCCGACTATAAAAATGTGCTTAATGCTCAAGGTAAGGGATCCCAACTTCTAGCACCCATACCGTTATTTTGCTCGGGCCAGCACCCTCATTGCTCGACTCGACCATTCATCGCCCTCTTATTAACTTGAGCATCAGAGTGTCTACCCAGGGACAACTCCTTGGGCCTCTGACTTCTTCTCTTGATCGCAGGTTACATAGCGCGGCACTGTCGTTATAAGCTTGACACCGCCCAGTCAGCAAGGATTATTTGGTTGTTCTCCTCAGTTCGTGCACCACCTCGGATTGAGCTGCATCAATAATGATTTTGTTTTTTTAGAATATAAAAAGAAAAAAAAGACGGTCATTTTCTTATAAGCCAGTTGTTTTTGGACTTTTTGTTTTGAAAAATAGAATCATTCATATTGCCAAACACCCCTAAATTAGTTTACTGTTCTCATCAGTTATGGATGCCTAACTATTCTGTTGATACCTCTAACCATTACATCGCTAACTTAGATATCATCGCTAATCTCTAATGTTGTGTAAAACGTCAGTTGGGTGTGATTAACAACCATCCTTTTTCTTTCTTGGAAGAAGCAAAAGGAAATCCCAGACAAGGTCTAATGTGGAAAAAAACGGCAGTGTTTTGAGTGCTTATGCTTTTTGGGTAAATGCTTATTAATAACTTATTAAGTAAGCAGTTTATCAATGTTTGGTGAAAATGAGCTTCTTTCAAATGGGGTAAGTATAGGTGTTCTGATAAATGATAATTAGGTGGTGGGCTAAGACAGGCAAAAAATGCAATAATGATTTTTTTAATAAGTAAATATAAAAAAGTCGTTCAGTGGTTTTTGACCGTTGTTTATTTTATTTTTAATTTTTTTGTCATAACGGACCATCCATTTGGTTCAAACGGTCAGACCATTTGATCCAAAAACCAGACCTTTGAACGGTTTATTGTTCGATTCAGTTTTAAAAACTTTGCTTTTACCAAACACCCATAACCATTAGTGTTTTTTGGGTGCTTTTGAAATCTTTTAATCACTTCTCACAATAAATGCTTAGAGAAAGCACTCCCACACAAGGAAAAAGTCTTCTTTTGACTTTTGACCTAAACTAAAGTTACTGCTATTTTCCTCTTCATTTCTCCCCCACCCCTTTTTCTTTTACTAAACAAAAAATTTGCAAATGATGGTTGATGCCGAGGTTTGGTCGATGTGCAGATATTGACGTGCCATTGGTCGGATGCATCTCGGTCACCCTGTGGACCCTGACACATCGCATCGGCCAGACGCATCTTGACCACCCATCACCAACCACTGCCAATTGTCGTCACCTGCTCCCAACTAATCCTCCTCTCAGACAACTCCAACTATAAAAAGGGACTACCACATTAAGGTAAGCACATAATGGAACTCAAGCTCTAAGTCTCCTCTTGCTTGATCCGACCCCTCAAAGCCCTTTGCTAACTTGACCATTAGAGCCTTTAGCCCTGGGATAACTCCCTAGACCTTTGACATCTTCTTTCTCTTAGTAGATTGGACCCATTGGCCTCGAACACCAGAAATTATATTGTTGCCCTTCACTCCATATTCGGTAGCAACAATTGGCCCTTAAAAAAAATAATAATTAAATCAACTAGTGTCCCTAAAATGACTAACAAGCAAGACCCCATCCCTAACGTCTGGAACTTAGTTACGATTGAGTAGTTCGAGCTGATCCAGAACAAGCTGGACAACCTAGCCCAATGATTGAACAACATAGGGCGTCCAATAGGAAGCCACCCATAGGGTGGCCGCCCCGTCGGAAGCCATAAACAACACAATGGATGATCCACTTGTACCCCGCTAAACCAACGCTTGGGTGGCTCGGAGAGAGTCAATCCCTCAGAGTTAGATAGTAGTAGCCAACGAGCTGGCAAACCCCGTTCCAAGGTCTCTCAGCTCCCCAACCGAGTGGCCGACCCCGTGGGATCCCACGTCGAACATATGAATTTCGGTAGTCAACACCATCGCACGATGACCAATCGGGACGACAGTAGGCGCTCGGGCCACTACAATCTCCTTTCCAAGGGAGGGAGGTAGACACCACACCTCTCCCCACTGCCATCTGTCGCCACCTACTCCCAACTATTCCTTCTCTCCGGCAATTCCGATTATAAAAAAGGGACTCTTACAATTCAAGTTCTAAATCTCCTCTCTTGCTTGGTCCAATCCCTCACAGCTCTCTATAGCTCTCTATCAGCTCAGCTTAAGTGAGCACTCCTGGGCTAACTCTATGGCCTCTGACATCCCCTGGGCTAACTCTGTGGCCTCTGGCATTTCTTTCTGTATATTGGCCTCTGCGTCACAGTTGCTTTGCGACACTAAACATCACGCTATTGGGCATTGGGCTGTCGGTGGACGTAGTCTTAGAGATGGCAAAACAGCCCCATCACCCCATCACTCTTTTCTTCAAAATTTCTATTTCTTTGTGCTTTGCTTCTTTATTTTGTCGCTAACCAAAACTTCGTAAGTTCGTTTGCTGCTCCAGTGCCCCTCTTCCACAGAAACAATTAAACAAACACATGCAAAGTTGTGTTTGGAGCTTAGGTGAAGGTAAATTGAGACGGACTCAGTTATTGGACTCTGCAATTGCAAGTTGCAACTTGCAACCCCGTGTTCTGAGCGCCATAAAATTAGAGTTTCAATTCACTCACGAGCTTTTATTGGTGTCACGAGTCAGGAGGACAAATGAGCTCATCTGCATAAGGACAACCTCATTTTTGTCCTTGCAAGGAGGATGCTACCAGGAACCTTCTTTCATCAAATGATTTCAATTTCAAACGAAAACGACGCAAATAAAGTCGAACAAGTCCGGTCCTGAGAAGTGAGGCCGACTGGCCGAGGCCCATTCACATCACAATTATCCATATCCACCACCCACAAGTCCTTTTATTGGGCCTTCTACTCTATGCGTGTCTTGATATCTTTGCTTACAGCTAAAACCCATTTGGAATTCTTCTATTTCCTTGAATTGAAATTTCGAATTAACAAATAAGAAGCTTCTGAGTTCTGAATTTTATCAATAAAAAATATATTTATTAAAAATATTCAGAATTCTGTATCGTGTGAATCCGTACTTGTCCGTATATATTACATATTTTCCACGGTTACAATTATAAAATTGGAACGTGCGTTAATGGCTAGGCAGCTAGATCCTTCACTTTGGTAAAAGCCATTATTTTATTACATTGTTTTCAAATTTTTATCCAGGCTTATTCAACTGAAACTATGTCCCTATTCTGCGGTAACTGTACCGAAATGTCCAATTGTCCATCTTGTACATAGGGCGAGATGCTTCGATATAAAATCGTATCGTCAGTATCGAGATAATTTCGTTAATAAACACGAGAAAATGAAATGTTCGAATCATTTAATTTGATGGGAACGCACTGAAAGCCCATTTTCGATCTTCCATCCAAATCATGCCACGTCATATAAATTTATATACCGGTTTTGTCCTTTTTTATTTATCAAAAAATAAAAAATATTGAAAACCGGGTTTTGTAATACCGGTTTTCTTTTCTAACCCGATTTCTCTCTATGAAATCTTATGCCTTTCCTCTTCCTCAAATCTCTCAGCCGAGCAATCTATTCCCACATTTCACCGCCATCCCTCTCTCTCTTATCCATCGTTTTGACAGTTGGTATTCAAATCCTCAGTCAAAGTAGGGTTTCACTTTTTTCTTGCTCTCTCAGGTGTCAACCCTCAAGCCCGCTTCTCTCTCTGATACATTGATCAGTTTGTTTCCGTCTTCAAGTCCAACACGATAACGGCAGATGTCTTGACCGAGTTGCAGATTACCGAGTTCTTAAAAGCCTTTTGTCTGTAGATGGAGACGATGTGTTCTACAAATATAATACCCTAACCCTGCTGATAAACGAGAGAGAGAGAGAGAGAGAGAGAGGAACAGGTCATTCAAGATTTTCACATCAAAAGTTTTATTTATTTTATTTTATTTTAGAATTATCTCAAAGCATTCTTCCGGTAATTAATTTCCTTCTTTTTCCTCTTCTGACGTCAATACATTGTTCCAATCGACGTGACAACTGACAAGTTGTGAATGGGAGGGCCGAAAATGGCCCTCTTTTCAGTGGGAGTCCGTATTGAATTTTAACGCTTTCCACTGGGTTTCTCTTTAAACGCTCTGAATCAGAGCATTTATGGCGGATAACGCCATTCGAGGAAAGATCTGAAGGGAGTTCCTTGGTTAGAGACTTTTAGAGTGCGATAGCGAGAAGAGGAGATGGCAGAGAAGAATGCGGGAAAGAGGAAGAAGCAGCTTCAGTTGTTGAGATGTTCGGTTCAGAATTACGATTGGGGGAGAATTGGAGAAGAATCCAAGGTTGCAGAGTTGTTTCTGCTGAATTCCGGGATGGAAATCCAAAACGATAAGCCATATGCGGAATTATGGATGGGAACTCACAATTCTGGACCTTCATTTTTGATTCTAGGCAACCGAGATGGAGGTTCCGGGTTGGAGCCGTTAAGCCTGAAGTCGTGGATTTCGGAAAACCCTCATGTACTTGGCGAGAAGGTTGTTGAGAAGTGGGGTGCTGATCTTCCTTTCTTGTTCAAGGTATAGGGCCGTAGGCTTTAAGCAGAATTCAAGTTTTCTGATTCTTTCGTTCTGGATCTTCATTTCTGTATCTCGCTCTCTTGAATTTCAGAAGAATTCTTCTACTTTAATTATAATTTGAATTTCTTCCGCAGTCTAATTGGTTCTCCACTTGTACTAAAGTTCTGATTTTTCTTCTTCAATTCTCTGCTGTTGTCAGGTACTTTCAATTGCAAAAGCCTTGTCAATACAGGCTCATCCAGACAAGGCATTAGCAGAGACTTTACATGCAACACAGCCGACTGTGTACAAGGATGATAATCACAAACCTGAAATGGCTTTGGCACTCACAGAGTTTGAGGCATTGTGTGGATTTGTCAGCCTTGAGGTAACGTACCGAAGTTCTTATCCAAGTAGACTACGTGTTTTTAGTTGAATAATGCAACTTACCATATTCGCGTATGTATTCTGATGGATTCTGAGTGGCCTAAACCTGATAAGTTATCTAATAACTGGCAGAGGGTGGATCTTGAGCATGATGAGGCTGATAAATCATCAAATAACCAACAAGCATTTATTATCCTTTTTCCTATCAGTTTGATCTCTCTCTCTCTCTCTCTCTCTCTCTCTCTCTCTGATGCAGAATAGATGGGCTGTCGTTAATTTGTAGTTTAACGTGCAAGGATTCCGATGACTACTGGTAAAATTCATCTAACATTCTATCAGTTTGGTCTCTCTGTCTTTGGGATTGTTTAGTTGGTAGTAGGAAAGCTTGGAACATTTCCACTAATCTCGTGCGACATGCAATTTTCGGTACAATTCCCAATACATAGAATTTTTGGAAGATATTCTAGCTTTTAGGAGTTTCACACCATGAGTGGCACATGGGGAACCTACAACCATTTGGTTTTTTGACATGCTTTTCTTGTTACCATTTGATAGAGTTTAGATGGTTTAGTGCAAATATTAATCATTACATCTGGATCCATCATTCTTTTTCTCCTTTCAATAATGGAAGTTAAATACTGATATGGTTGAATTGCTGTCAAGGTTAAATAGTTAAGTCAGCCTTGTAAAAAAAATGATTTTACTTTTATCACGTGGTTGTGCTGGAGTTGTTTAGAGATTCCTTTCTTTGTGAAGGAAACAAGATGAAGAATCACTCTATCTAAATGGCAGTCATATTTGTTTCATTAGCTTTGCTGTATTACATTTAGCAGTTGCTTGCATGAATTCAGGAGACTGCTTCTCAAAGGGGCTAGGTGGGATGATAAAATCTAATAGTTCATGTGCATGTAATGCATATGCAAAATTGGAAATGCAACAAAACTTCTCTAGTTCTATCAATGATTACTCATGTATCAGAATACAACTGGCTCATCCAATAACTGTTACAAGACAATTTCTGTTTCATTGCATTGACAGACTTGCACCGCCCCTTGTTTTCATTTGCCCCTTTAATCCTCTGATGGAGTGATTTAGTTCTTTCATGTATTTTGTAGTTCCCCCTTCCCCTGGTACTGGGGGTACAGGTGCATCCTTTACACAATGATTATGTTGATTATTTCACTTGTAGGCCATATGAGAGGATATAAGCTAAGACAAAATATGATAAGACTAAGATACCTACTTAAATGACGCATCATGTTACTTGTTCACCTTTATTGCACCTGAATCCCAGAATGACTTATTTGTAAGAATTTCAACATTTGTGCAGGAACTTAAGAATGTGCTTCTTTCTGTCCCTGAGATCATAGAACTGGTTGGTAGTAAAAGTGCAGGTGAAATTTTACATGCCAATAAGCAAGATGGGGAGGAGAAAATAAAAGCCATGCTACAGTCAATCTTCACCCAACTTATGTCAACAAGTGAAGATGAAATTTCAGGAGCAGTATCCAAATTGAAAACCCGTCTGAACATGGAAAACAAGGTAAATATGGAATTCTTTCTTTTCGTTGTTTCCTTTTCTGCATAATTCATTTATTAATGTTTTTATTGACATTATTTAATACACATGAGTATAACCTCAGATGCCAAGTTTATTGTAAAATAGAAACACAATGCTTTCTTGGGTGCACTGATCAATATCTTGTATTTCAGAAACTTCTTTATTACCTCTTTCTAAGGTATTGAATCTCTTTAAGTTTCTAAATTCTGCCTCACTAACTTTAATATGACGTTTGAATAGTTATATATGTGTTAGTCTTCGATCTAGGGATGTATTGGTGTGGAATCCTCATGCCCCCTTTTTGGGGATGTCAATGGGGGATTAAGTGGTAAACCCACATTGACCAGACCTGTTGGGTTAGGGTCAGATCAGCCTTAAGTTGGTCTGGGGGTGGATTCAGGTTGGATCTGTCTCCTACCAGGCCCAACTCATTAACATTATAGTATTGAAACATTGATAAATATATCCTTAGTTCACTATAGGTATACTATGTGTGTAATGAGGTGGAGTAGGTTTGGTATCTTACGTCATTTGGTGGGGTTGGGTCGGATTTTAATGTGCTTTCGTATCAGGTTCAGTTTGAACAAAAGCCCATACCAAACCCAACCTTTTGACATCTCTACACCTGTTGCTTGTTTGAAGAATCTGGAATATCACAAGTAAAATTATGGCTAAACTAAATGTTAGTTTAATCAGACCACCTTTAACCATATGATTTAATTATGATCCATCCAATAGTGGGTTTTGATACTCAACAATGGGATGGATGGAAAATTCTGGGGCGTTGTCTATTTAAATCCAGATTCTAGCATCCTCCAGATTTAGCTTTTAAAGGAATTTGGATAGTATACTAGAATCTGAGTTGTGGTCAAATTGTGTTGTGGTTCAGTTTTTATGGCCTTAATTATAGAAACCAAGCTAAGGAATGTCTTGATCTTAGAAATTAGAAAATCCTTTCCTTGGGTGTTCTCTTCAGTTTACTGAATCCAGAAACTTGTAGATTCCTGGAGTTACCATTGTTAACAAATTTGTGCAAGACAATCAGATATGCAAGCTAAAGAAGGAGGAGAAAGCCTCAGGTTTTCTCCCCCTTTTTCTTCCTTCTTGTGTGAGGTTGCTGTGAGAAGAAAGAAACTGCTGTGATTGCTAATCTCATTTCCCTAGATTCTTGTTTAGATGTATATTTTGATATATGTAAAACAGGCATTCTAGCAGACCTCTTCTTGGCTTCTTGCTTCTTATTCTCCAGTACGTTTAGGGGCTCGACCCCTTTTCTCCTTTGATTTGTAAAACAGGAGTTCTGCCCTTCATCATCATCATCTTCATCTTATTATTAACATTTTATGACAAAAAAGGGGTCCTACCCATTGTTTTGTTCTTTTATATATTTTCCATTGCTCCAACCATATATTTGATATTTCTACAGTTACATGTGTGTAATTTTCATCTGGAAAAGGACAGAACCCATGCATATAACGCCAGAAATCAAAGAGAAGTAATGAAGGTCTAAAAACACAAGAAACGATTAACTTCTTTTTCTTTATTTTTATTTTTTATTTTTTGAGGGGTGGGGGGAGGTGAGGGGGTACTTAGGGGAAAAAATATCCTTGTAGATGGCTGAGAGAGAAAGAGATAGAAATGTTTGAATTGTCGAGAAATGGTTCTGAAGCAGAAGCACAATAGATAGGCACTTTTTTACTAAGTCGAGATCCTCCTATTTGTATGGTTTTGTTCAAGCCTTGGATGAATGTTTATGCCAGTAAGATAATCTCTACTGCAGAAATCTTTTTAAGGCTTCTTTAACAAAGCTTGGGGATGAAATTAAAACAACATGGGGAGGTTGCAACTTGCAAAGGCTGTATTGCACAAAATGGTTATATGGAAAGCCTGCAATCTAAAGGTGATGAAGGTGTAGGAACTGGACCCAACTGGCTTGATTTAAACTGCCAACTAATAGAGATCACAACAGTTGTTGCGAAATCATAGCCAATTCAATGGCTTATGAAGAATCTGAGAAGATTCAATTCTTACACTGGTTTAACAGTGTGACATTGGTTTACACTAGGACAATAGTTGGGTGTGCATATAGACAAAGAAACATTAGTGGTGATACATCAACACCATTACCATTACAGCTATGTTCAGTTGCTCAGCAGTGGCAGAAAGTATGAAGTATCATTAAAGCTTTGCACTTGGATTCAGAAGTAAAGTTGCAGAATGTAACTACAGAACGTAACTACAAATAGTGGTCTAACCAATATTATAAAACTTCTGCAGAAGCCAAAGAGGACTGACACCATGGGACTTCAAAGCAATGATTACAAATATAATGGAGTTGCATTGTAAATTTGAGTTAACTTCTTTTCATTAGGTCCCAAGAGTATTGAATGCTATTGCTCATGCTGTAGAAAAGGAACTAAGGGCCCGTTCGGTTCGCAGGAATAGGGGTCTGGAATCAGAATCGGAATGGGCCATTCCAATTTCCGATTCCAACTGTTTGGTTGGGCGGAATTGGAATCCCATACCCATTCCTGATGGAATGGCATTCCCCCATTTGAGGGAATGATCATTCCCTCCCCCTCCCTTGGGAATGAAATCTCATTCCAGTTTATTCCAATTCCTATCTGAACCAAACAGACTACGGGAATAGACCATTCTGATTCTGATTCCGAAGGATTTCAATTCTGATTCTGATTCTGACTGAACCAAATGGACCCTAAATGGTTTGAATTGGCATTCCACCCGCATGTATTGCTAACATTGTTGTGGTCCTCAGTCCTCTTCCCAAACTGATTATGAGTCCTATAAAACAAAGGAGGTGAAGAAAATTGGTATGTTTGATAAAATAAAGCTTTAGTAATTAGTAAATAGACTAATAACATACAATCATAATTATACTTCTAACACGCAATGTATGCAGATATATAGTCTTCTATTCCGAACTAGAATTTGGCGGTAGAATCTAGTAGAATCTGGATTCTAAATGAATATTCAGACAGGTATCCAAACTAGATCCAAGATTCTAGAATCAAATTTCCAAGATGTGATTTTGAAAACATTTTTAGAATCAAGAACCTTATTCTGAACTGCTATCCAAAAAGGCAGTTTATCATGTGGAAGGGCATAATTCTAGTTCTGCGAGAATCCACAAAAGAAAAGGAAAAGAAATCTTCCCTTCCTCCATTATGAATTGGGTTTAAAGAGTAAATACTTGTTTGAATATAATGTTACATATTCATTTGCTCGAAAGAACAAATGTCATGCAAATAACAAGCATAAGAATGTGTGTAATTCATTGTTCCTGTGCCTACTTACTGTTTTCTGTTCTTTAAAGAGATACAGGATAGATTAGAACAGGAATTGCATCTTCCCTAGTTGTTTACTTGCCTATGGCTGTATAGCATAAATAAGATGGTGACTTTCCAAAATACCATGTATTTATTTGTTTTTATGCAGAATTCTTGTTAAGTTTTCAACTGAACTCCATTTATTTGTTTGAGATTTTATTAGATGAGGCAATTGACGGAGAAGGAGCAGTTGATTTTGCGTCTAGAGAAGCAATATCCAGGTGATATTGGTGTTATATCATCTTTCTTTCTCAACTATGTGAAGCTTAATCCCGGCGAAGCATTGTATCTGGGAGCAAATGAACCTCATGCATACATCTTCGGCGAATGTATAGAATGTATGGCAACTTCAGACAATGTTGTTCGTGCAGGCCTCACCCCCAAATATCGGGATGTCCACACTCTTTGTTCCATGTTGACATACAGACAGGTAAGACCTTAGCAGTAGCCAGTTAAGTAACCATATTTGAAACCCCCCACCCCACCCTCCAACCACCACCAAAAAAATAAAAAGGAAAAGAAAAAGAAACTCTACTGTGTTACCATTCGGTCACACTGGCTACACCTAATTCATTGGTTCCTGCAGGGCTTTCCTGAAATTCTGCAGGGGGTTCCCCTAAATCCATACACAACAAGATATCTTCCACCCTTTGAAGAATTTGAGGTTGATCGATGTGTTCTTCCCAAGGGGGCATCAGTAAAATTTCCTGCAGTTCCAGGACCGTCCCTGTTTGTAGTCACAACAGGAAGGGGGACAATACAAACAGAGTCATCCAGTGCTGATGCAATTGTGCAGGGTTGTGTTCTTTTTGTGCCAGCAGATACAGAACTTGGTGTAACTGCCATGGATGGTTTACAACTATACAGGGCTGGAGTTAATAGCAAATTTTTTGAGCACTAAAATCAGAACACAGAAGGTAGCAGCATGCTTTGTCGTGCTGCCCCCTGGTCTATGTATGTATAATAGGAGTTAGCAACAATACAATAGTGAAAGGAAAGTTACACGAATAATAGAGAGTATTTATTACATGATGAGTGATGATCCACCCTGGTATGCTATTGTTGTGTGCTCACAGTACACATTGTATGCTTGTTTTGTGGCTTTCCCATGATTATCCCATCTTTTGTCTGGGGACACAGGAGATATTTCCCTTTTTCTCTTGTGATTTTAGGACAATGTAAAGGGAAAAGGTGAGGGTTGACATGGTGGATGCAGACCATTGATACAATGAGAAACATTTGAATTACTGTACCCAGGTTTCTGTTTTCATGTATTCAATGCTTCACTGTTGTATTGCATTGTCCTCTGTAAATTGATGACTTTCTCTTCTTTTTTTTTTTTTTTTTGAGAAAGGTAATGCACTATAAAAGGCAAAAACAAGACATATAAAGCCCTGGTCAAAAAGAAATAGAACCGGGGGAAGGAAACTAAAGAGCTGATCACACTTCTGATCTAGATACAAAAAGATTTCTATGATCAATAAAAGAACTGAAAGATAAATCCTTCAGCTGTCTATACACTGCAGTCCATGAGTAAATTCTTCCCCATAAGATTTTTAAAATTGTATCATCTGTTTGTATTTGTTTTCAAAGATTCTCCTATTTCTCTTAGTAGAGATAGTTGATAGACTATTAGTGTGTGTGGCTCCAACCCCACACTTTATTTTTACTGTTTATTTCTTTATATTACAGTTATGATAGTTGGGCCGATTGGGCCATATTTGTGTTCTTTTGTTTTTTAAGTAGGGGTATTAGAGTAACTCTACTTCTTGTAAAGTTATAAACATAAATAAGATTCAGTGGGGTGGCAAGACTAATTTAACCACACCCTTTCTCTTCTTTCTAAATTACATAAAAAAACATATCGTTTTTCTTATTCTTTTATTCAAGTTGGTATCAGATCAAGGCAAAGAAAGATTAGGGTTCTCATGTGAGTCTGATCTGGTCGGTTATATGAAAACTCTTTAGAACTGGATTTTCTGCGGTAGTGCCTGGTTCTTGGAGGTTGTTGGAGTATTGGAAACTGCCCAAGGAGTTGAAAGATTCTTGGAGATTGCCCGGTGACCAAGAAGAATCAAAGAAATCATATTTGACCAAGATTAGGGTTTCAATTTGCGGTGGCGACCAGTTTTCTTCTAAGAAAGGTACAATTTTTAGCAAAGTCTATCTTGGTAGTTTAAGCCTCTCTATAAGCAGTGGCTAATAAACCCTAGTATTATATCCTGTTGTTTTCTCCTTTTTAAACCCTGCGATACGATGGGTTTCTTGGGGACTCAAAGACTGATTTTTTTTATTGTTGATGAACTAGGGAGTTGATTATTGACTATGGATGCTTTCTTGGAAAGTGATTATCGATCGAGACTGAGTTTTTTTATGGTTGTTCCTAACTGTTAACAAATTCTAGGTTAGTTTGTCTTTCAATTCCTTAGGGTTTCAGCATAAAAGTTCCTTTTTGGGTTATTTTCTTGAAGGTTTGACTGGTTAGTGTTCTACATAAGAACGCTGGAAATGAGTTAAAAACTCAAGGGGAAGGATTTTTATGGACCGGTAGTATGACTAAAAAACTCTTTTCGGGTTACCACTGTTAGGTTTGACGGAACCAATTATTTGGAATGGGCCCAATCTGCAATGGTGGCCATTGGAGGTAGACGTAAATTAGGTTATGTGACTAGAGATACAAAGAAACCAGCCAAGGATGACATATCACATCCCAAATGGGTTCAAGAGAACTATTTGGTGATGACTTGGCTCAACAACTCTATGCAGCCTCACATCAGTCGAAACTACTTATGGGCAAAATAGCCAAGGAGATTTGGGATACCATGAATGAGACATACTCCCAATTCCTTAATGTTGTTAGAGCTTATGAACTGAAGTGTGAAGTGAATAATCTCAAGCAATGGGGAGAAATCTGTCTCAATGTACTTTGCTACTCTAAAATCCCTATGTCATGAAATTGATCACTTGAAAACTATTGAATGGGAAAGTCAAAGGGATGTAGCAACATATAGAAAGTTGGTTGAAACAAATAATGTTTGAGTTCTTAACTAGTTTGAACTCAGATTTTGACATTGTAAGACAACAACTTCTTACTAGGGAGAGTGACATTATCTCAAGCCTATTCATTGGTTCACAGTGAAGAGAGTAGGAGAAATGTTATGTTATCACATTAGCCTATAGAATCGGCCTTAGTAGCAACAAAACCTAAGGTTGGAGGGGAGAAGGAAAGGGAAATAAAAAAGGCAGATAAAATGGACATTTTTTGTGATCATTGCAAGAAACCAAAACATATCAGGGACACTTATTGGAAATTGCATCCCCACCTAATGCTAGTGAGACTCATAAACAAGAAGGGAAGTGCTAATGTGGTAGTTATTACAGGCAATGCATCCACTTTTAGCACAAGGACCACATCCTTAGATGACTTAGTTGTTATCTGGGCTGCCTTGACACAATTAGAGAGTGAAGCTGGTATTTTTGGGTCGTCATCTCAGCCTTTAACTACTATTGCTAATCCTACCTTAGCCTTTGCTCACTCAGGTACAAGAGCTACAGCATATCATACTTCAGCCCCAGGTAACAACACTAAACCCTTCTAGGTAATAGATTAATGTGTTTATGACCATATGACTAGTTTATCCACCTTGTTTACCACCTATTGTTTATCCTTTGACAGAGAAAAAGTGTATATTGTTGATGGTGCCCTTGTACCTATTTTTGGCAATAGAGACATTAGATTGTCTGATGCCATCTCTCTATCCTCAATTTTGCATGTCTATAAGCTTAGTGTTAACTTGCTTTCAGTTAATAGTATTAATAAGAATCAAAACTGTTTAATGACATTTTTCACTAATCGTTGTGTTTTTCAGGATATGGAAACAAGAAAGGTGATTGGGATTGGACGTGAGATGAATGGAGTTTACTTGCTTGAGCATCCATAGAGAAAGGAGAGTGAAGTTGGGAGATTGTTTGTTTCTGTCTTTGGGACAGATTGTGCTTTGACATAACTGATTAAGTCATTTGTCTTTTGGGTCTTTGAGGAGTTTATTTTCAAATTTGTTTGAGTCAATCCAAGTGTCTAGTTTGAGGTGTGAAAATTGTGAACTTGTAAAACATTGTTCATCAACTTATTCTTTTAGCAATAAAAGAAATAATCTTCCTTTTAAAATTGTGCATACAAATGTTTAGAGGCCATATCATATTCCTACTATGGGGGCGTACAAATACTTCTTGTTATTTGTTGATGATTATATATGTTTCTCGTAGATTTACCTTATTTATTCTCAAGATGAGGTCCCCTCTCTGACCCAGGCTTTCCATCAAATGGTACTAACCCAATTTGAAATCAAGATCAAAACTCTCGGATATGATAATGCTAATGAGTACTTTGCAAAACCCTTGGCATCATATCTCCTAGATTATAGAGTCATTCATCAGAGCACTTGTCCCCGTACACCTCAACAGAATGGAGTTGCTGAGAGAAAAAAAAATAGACATATCTTGGAGGTAGCCAGAAGCATCATGCTCAACTCTAATATTCCAATACACTTCTACGGGGATGCAATCCATACAACTGTTTACCTTATTAACAGAATTCATTCATAGGTTCTAGACATGAAAACACCTTTCAACCTTCTATATCCAGACAAGGACATGTTCACTATTCCCCTTAAAACTTTTGGGTGTATTTGTTTTGTTCAAATCTTTGGACCTAATCACTCCAGATTTGATCCAAAAGTTGTTAAATGTATTTTCCTTGGGTATGCACAAAATCAAAAGGGGTATTACTATTGTGAGCCTATTTGGGAGAGATGTTTTATGTCCATGGATGTCCCCTTTTTTGAGGATATGCCCTACTATCATAGGGATTCTCCTCAAGGGGAGAGTAATGAGAAAGGGATTCCAACCCCAAAAGTTCCATTACCGATTCCAATTACTGAGGGGGAGTGTCCTGAAGTGGGTTGTTAGAAATGCATGGAGTTGAGAATGTATCACAGATAGTGGTGAAGGCAGGTTGATTCCTGTCCTCAACAATCCAGGCCGATCTCAACACGTTCTACAACTTCAGATCTAGACACTACTCCCACTGCTGCAGACACTTAGACTAACACTATTGAGCCTCAGCTTCTTCCTTTAGATGACCTTGATCTCCTAATTATAATTTGTAAAGGGAAGCATCATTGTATTTCACCACTGCTCATTGTCTCATATTTCCTTTCTTAAAATTGTCTCTCAGAATCCTATAGATCTTTCCTGGCATCTATTGCTACTATTCCTATACCCAGAATAGTGCAAGAAGCTCTATTGATACCTGAGTGGAAAGAAGCGGTGAAAGTAGAAATTGATGCTCTTGTTTAATAACAATACATGGAAACTAGTTGACCAGCCTAAGAGGAAGAAACCTATTGGATGGTTCTATAGAGAGATATAAGGACATGTTAGTTGCAAAGGGATTCACACAAACTTATAGCATAGATTATATGGAAACCTTTGCACCAGTTGCCAAAATGAACACTATCAGAGTCTTGCTATCTATTGCTACAAACTTCTCATGGCAACTGTTTCAGATGGATATCAAGAATGCATTTCTCAATGAAGATTTACAAAATGAGGTGTATATAGAGTTACCCCTTGTTTTTACAGTACAGAAGCAGGAAAGAAAGTTTGTCGACTGAAGAAGGCTTTATATGAGCCGAAGAAATCTTCAAGAGCTTGGTTTGATTGGTTTAGACTAGCTTTGAAAAAGTTTGGTTACATGCAAGCTCAGTCAGATCATATTCTCTTCTTTAAGAAAACAAACTCCTTGACTTTACTTGTTGTCTATGTGGACGACATTGTGGTGACGGGAAGTGATATTAGTGAGATTGAATCCCTTAAGCAGCATCTTCACAAAGAATTTGAAGTGAATGACTTGGGGGAATTGTGCTATTTCCTAAGAATTGAGGTAGCTCAATCTAAGCATGGCATTTTTATCTCTAAAAGAAAATATGTCCTTGACTTTTGGAAGAAACTAGAAAGTTAGGACTAAAGTCTGCTAACACACCCATTGAATTGAACCATAAAATAAGTGTAGAAAGTGGAGAACTTCTTGAAGATTGGGTTATGTATTAGAGGTTGGTTGGGAAACTTCTTTATCTTTGCCCAACACAACCAGATATTTTATATGCTGTCAGTGTTGTTAGTGAGTACATGCATTCTCCTAGGACCACTCACCTTCTTGCGGTGGAAATGATACTTGCTTACTTAAAGAGATGCCCAATGAGAGGCATACTCTTCAAAAATAGTGATCACATGAAGATAAAGGTATATACAAATGTTGATTGGGCTAGATGCATTGATGACAAAAGACCTACCTCTAAGTATTGTGCATTTATAAAGGGAAACATTGTTTCCTAGAGAATCAAGAAACAAAATGTTGTTGCTCGCTCCAATGCTGAAGCTAAATTCAGGTCCATGGCAATTGGTGTTGCAGAAGTATTATGGCTGAAATCTTTGCTTGATGAGCTAGGAATTGACTATGAGAAACTTCTGATGTTGTATTGTGATAATCAAGCTACAATTTACATTGCCCACAACCCAATACAGCATGATAAGGCTAAACATATCGAGGTGGACATACATTTTAACCGAGAGCAAGTTGCATCTCAATGAGTGTGTTTTCCTTATATTGCCTCAGACATGCAGCTAGCTAATCTCTTTACTAAAGCAATCACAAAAATCAAGTTAGAGACAAATTTACACAAGTTGGGAATGACAAATATCTATACCCAACTTGAGGGGGAGTGTAGAGATAGTTGATAGACTATTAATGTGTGTGAGTGTGTGTGTGTGTGTGTGTATTTGGTTCCAGCCCCACACTTTATTTTTATTGTTTATTTCTTTATATTACAATTATGGTAGTTGGGTCGATTGGGTCATATTTGTTTTTTTTTTATTTTTTAAGTAGGGGTATTAGAGTAACTCTACTTCTTGTAAAGTTATAAATATAAATAAGATTCAACCAAATAGACCAAATCATTGCTTCCGGAATCACTTCCCACAAAACTCTCCCTCTCTCTTTGATAGACCCATAAGTTGCTAGCACCACAACAAGGAGTTTAGGTCTTTTGGGAAGCAGAAACTAACCCAAAGCTTTCCCCCAGATCATACTAGCAAACTTACAATGAATGAATAGATGATGTGCATCTTCTGAAGCTGGCCTGTATAAGCTACATCTGCTTGGCTCCACCACCAATCCCCTTTTTTTCCAGTGAATCTGTTGTTAGGCATTTTTTGAGAGTGGTCATCCATAACAGGAAGGCTACTTTAGGTCGCACAATAGACTTCCAAACTCTCTGCTTTGGGAAATTCCCTTCCTCCCCTCTGTTTAACCTTTTATAGGAGTTAATAGAGAAAACCCCCAAGTGATCTCCCAACCAGATTCTTCTATCCGGCATAGAGAAATCAGGTCTAAAAGAACTAAGGGCTTGCATCATCTCCATCCAGTGGGCTATTTCCCAATCATTCAGTTTTCTTCTAAAAGTGGGACACTAATCTCTTGTAACTCTATCATGGAAGTAAACTTCAACTATCAGGCAGTCTTTGTTTTGAGCTACCTCATATAGAGCTGGGAATATCTCCTTCCAAGGGCACTCTCCACAACACCAGTCCTTCCAGAAAAGCTCCTTTGATCCATCACAAATTTCAAACTTAATTCCCCTATTAAACTCTGTAGTTGATTTCTGAATTCCTTTCCATATTGAGCAACCATAGTCCATAGGATATACTGGATTCTCCTAGATCTCATTAAAGTTGGTAGAGCCATATTTAGCCAAAATAACTCTTCTCCAAAGATTGTTAGATTGCTCATTCCACCTCTAGAACCATTTGCCCAAGCAGGCCAAGTTGAACTTTCTTAATATCTTCACTCCTAGGCCTCCAGCTTTCCTTGGTTTACATACCCTATTCCAATTGACTAGGTGAACTTTGGACTCATCCTTCCACCCCTTCCATAAAAAATCTATCATCCTCTTCTTAATTGTTCTTGCTACATCCTCAGGAATTGAGAAGAGAGAAAGCAAGTAAGTTGGTAACAAGAAAAGCACATTTTTAATTAGAGTCGGCTTCCCTCCTTTAGACAGGCCAACTTCCTCTCTACCCTCTCCACTACCGGCTCCTAGATTTTTCTTTGAGGTACATTTTTCCCCTAGCGGCATTCCTAGGTACTTTGTCAGTAATTTACTAGTTTTGCACCCTGCATAACTCGCTAGAAGCTAAAGGCCTCTTCCTTTTCCCACTACAAACATTTCACTTTTGTGAATGTTAATTCTTAAACCTGAGGCTACTTCAAACCATATTAGAATCATACAAATATTTGTTGATCCATTCCATATGAACATGGGACTTGGGAGAGGAAAAGAGACTTATGCTATTTAGGATTGAAATCCCCAAGTTGTTGGACCCTACAACTATCAGTAGAAATGGGAAAGGGTGGCAATTGGGTGGGTTGGGTTCAGTGTGGGTTAGATTAATCCATCCACTTCAAGTTTTTTAACACATTGTAATGATTACTCTCTGTAGAGAACACTGATGTGGCCCCACAGCTGTGGGGCCACTCTATCCGTAGGGCAAAATGTTCCTAGTCATCCTAGGGTTAGCTACTGTTATTCTAGTTGTTATTTATTTTTCAGTTTTATATTATTGTGTGTTATGTAAATACCAAGGGCAGATGTGTCCTTTCATGTAACTAGCATAACCTATAAATATTAATAGAAGTGGCGGCGATAGGATTATTCAGATTCAATCATTCCTTTCAAAATTTGTGTTTTACTACTCTCTCTACTCTTTCTCCTCTTTCCTCTTCACTTTCTCTTATTTTCGAACCAAAAATTTCTTAGTGTTCAAGACTGATAGCAGTCTTGAACAACTACATGGTATCAGAGCCAAGTTAGGGTTTCTCATGTGAGTCTAATACCAGCCAACCACATGAGAATCTCCTAGGACTGAAAGCTGAAAAAGTGGAGTTCACAGACTGATTCTTAGAGATCGCCAGAAGTGCTAGCAGTTGTTAGAAGCTTATTATGGTTGCAGAGTGTTGGTGGTCAAGAAGGATCAGAGAACACTAGGGTTTGGGTAACCTTAGAAGGCAGTGAACAATTTTTCTTTGAAGTCATTTATTTTCTAAGAGAAGTTCTATCAGAGAAGATAGGTTGGACCTATCTGGAGAGGGAGGCCGAACTATTCTAGTGTTTTCTCCCTTCAATTCTCTAGGGTTTTACAGCAAACCCTACTGTTGGGCCGAACTGTCTCAACCCTGTTTCTCTCTGCTCTAGGGTTTGAAAGTGATCTTGCAGCAAGCCCTAGTGTTAGACTGAACCTTACGATCTACCTAGAGTTGTCCTCAAGTTTACTGTTATCATTGATCAGATTCTAGGGTTTCATATTAACCCTACTGCAAGTCTATCTATACGGTACTTATTGGATTGTGCACGAAACTGTTTACTCTAAGGACTGATTAAGACCCTAATTCTGCCAAGCATATCAAACTTACTTCTAAGTTGTTTTCAAAATCTTTTGGAGTTTTCGAACTCTCTTAAGGGGTGAGAACCCTACGGACAGTTGTTGTTGTGTTTTCTAGTTGGTTTCAGATCAGAGTTATCTCAGTTTTGTGCACATACACTGTGAATACAGATCAGTTCTACACTATTGTTGATTGTGATTGGTAGTCCAAGTGTTGTTTTTTGAGACTTGATAGAGATGGAGTTTAAAAATCAGACAGAATGCAGCTTTGGGAATATCAATTATGGTGATGTTTCTGAGACGGGTGGTCAGATTACTATCGTGAAATTTGATGAATCAAACTATTTGGAATGGGCCCAATCAGCCATGATAGCTATTGGGGGAAGAGGTAAATTAGGGTACCTCTTGGGAGATGTGAAAGAACCCCCCAAGGGAGACCCTACGTATACCAAGTGGATCCAAGAAAACTACTTGGTTATGACATGGTTGTGTAATTCTATGTAGCCTCATATTAGCCGCAATTACTTGTGGGCAAAGACAGCTAAGGAGATATGCGAGGTGATGAAGGAAACTTATTCCCAACCCCTTAATGTTGTCGAATCATATGAATTGAAATGTGAAGTGAAAAATCTTAAACAATGAGAGAAACCAGTTTTAGTATATTTCTCTACCTTGCAGTCCCTGTGGTGTGAAATTGATCACTTAGAGACTCTTGAGTGGGAGAGTCCCAAAGATGCATAGATATATAGAAAGGAGGTCGAGACAAACCGGGTGTTTAAGTTTCTGGTGGGCCTAAATCCAGAGAATGATATTGTGTAGCAATAGATTTTGACTAGAGACAGTGTGACTCTCTCTCAGGCATACTCATTTGTACACAGTGAAGAGACCAGAAAGAAAGTTATGATGTAGCCCCAGCCCCTCACACCAGCTTTGTAGTGGTCACACCCAAATCAGGAGGTGATTCAGAGAAAGACAGGAGGAAGGAAGACAAGAAGGATGTGGTATGTGAACATTGTAAAAAACCCAAACATACAAAAGAAACATGTTGGAAGTTGCATCCTCACTTGGTTCCTGCGAAGTTGAGAAGCAAGAAGGGCACTGCTCATGTGGTTGTGATCACTAATTCAGCATCCTCCTCTGGCACAAGAGGAACATCTTTAGAGACCTTGGCTGCAGTTCAGGCTGCCCTAATACAGTTAGAAAAGGAAGTTGGAAATTCAGCTTAGCCACCGCAGTCATCATCAGCTCCTGCCACATCTGCCTTCGCACATTCAGGTACTTGAGCTTCAGCCTACCATGCCTCAGCTCCAGGTACTACTGAACCTTGTTGGGTAATAGATTCAGGTGCATCCGACCACATGACTAGCTTGCCTTCACTGTTCACCACTTACCATTTGTCTTCTGATAGGGATAAAGTGTCTATTGTTGATGGCTCCCTGGTTCCTATTTTTGGGAAGGGTGACATCAAGTTATCAGATACTATCTCCCTGTCATCTGATTTGCATGTTCCTAAGCTTGACACTAACATTCTTTCAGTCAGTAGTATTACCAAGCATATGAACTGCTCAATAACCTTCTTCTCTGACTGATGTGTTTTTTAGGACTTGGATACAAAAAAGGTGATTGGGACTGGCCGTGAGACGAATGGGATCTATCTGCTCAGGGAGAGGTTCCGTCAGGAAGAGTCGGTTGAGAAGGTGTCTTTTGTTTCTCAGAGTGTGAGTCCGGTTATGCTTTGGCATAACCGATTAGGTCATTTGTCTTTTCGATCTCTAAAGAGTTTGTTTCCAGCTTTATTTGAGTCGGTTGAGTTGTCTCAGTTGCAGTGTGAAAGTTGTGAGTTTGCTAAGTAATGTAGAAAGCCTTATTTATTGAGCAATAAAAGCAGTAATAATTTTTTTTATATTGTGCATATTGATGTTTGGGGGCCTTATCACATCCCTTCCATGGGTGGGTACAGATATTTCTTGTTATTTGTTGATGACCATACCCATTTTTCTTGGGTTTATCTCATGCGTTCACGAGATGAGGTACCTGCCCTGACCCAAAACTTTCACCAAATGATCGTAACCCAATTTGATGCCAAGATTAAAGTTCTCAGATCTGATAACGCAAAGGAATACTTTGCAAAATCATTGACATCTTACCTTTTCAATCATGGGGTTATCCACCAGAGCTCTTGCCCTCATACACCTCAGCAGAATGGAGTTGTAGAAAGGAAGAATAGGCACATCTTGGAAGTGACTAGAAATCTCATGTTTACTTCCAATGTTCCTATTCGCTTCTGGGGTGATGCTATTCTCACGGCGGTATATCTTATTAATCGGATCCCTTCCCGGGTCCTTGATATGAGGACTGACACCATTGACCTTCTGGTTGCCGTTGGTAAAGGGAAACGACATTGTACCACATCTACAACCCACTGTATTTCTTAGTTCTTATCCTATGATCGCCAATCTCCTACTTACAGGTCCTACCTTAGTTCCATTTTCAATGTCCCTACTCCAAGAACAATGCAAGAAGCCCTATCCGTGCCGGAATGGAAAGATGCAATGTAGGTTGAGATGGATGCCCTGTTGAGAAATAACACCTGGGAGGTAGTTGATCTACCCAAAGGAAAGAAACCAGTTGGATGCAGATGGGTATTTAAGGTGAAGCATAATGCAGATGGCTCCATTGAGAGGTATAAGGCTCGGTTAGTTGCAAAAGGGTTCACACAGACTTATGGCATAGATTACTTGGAGACCTTTGCCCCGGTAGCCAAGATGACTACTATTCGGGTCCTATTATCCCTTGCAGCAAGTCGCACTTGGCCTTTATACCAAATGGACGTGAAAATTGTTTTTTTGAATGGAGACCTACAGGAAGAGGTTTACATGTGTTTGCCTCCTAGATTCTATGATGCAGAAATAGGTAAGAAGGTCTGTCGGCTCAACAAGGTTTTGTATGGTTTGAAGCAATCACCTAGGGCTTGGTTCGACAGATTCAGACTAGCCCTTGTGAAGTTTGGTTTCGTACAGGCTCAGTCAAATCATACTCTGTTCTTCAAGAGGGTAGAGTCCTCATTGACACTATTGGCAGTATATGTTGATGATATTGTGGTGACAGAGAATGATAGCCATGAGATTGAGTCCCTTAAATAGCTCCTTCATCAAGAATTTGAGGTGAAAGACCTTGGTGTACTCCGGTATTTTTTGGGTATTGAGGTTGCTTGATCCAAACATGGGATCTTTATATCTGAGAGGAAATATGTCCTAGACCTGTTGTCAGAAACTGGAAAGTTAGGTGTCAAGCTTGCAGATACACCCATTGAACAGAACCACAGGATTAGTGCAGAGAGTGGGGAGCTTCTTGAAGACAAAGTTATGTTCCAGCGATTGGTAGGAAAGCTCCTATATCTCTGCCTCACTCGGCCAGATATTACTTATGTTGTTAGTGTTGTTAGCTAGTACATGCATTCTCATAGAACCACACATCTTGCGGCAGAAAGAATTTTAGCGGGTAGGGGTATACTGTTCAAGAACAATAATCACATGAAGGTAGATGTCTATACGGATGTCGATTAAGCTGGGAGTGTTGTTGGCAGAAGGTCTAACTCAGGATATTGTGCCCTTGTGGGAGGTAACCTTGTCTCCTGGAGAAGTAAGAAACAAAGTGTTGTCTCCCAGTCTAGTGCTGAAGCAGAATACAGGTCTATGGCTAACGGAGTGGCTGAAATCCTATGGCTAAGATCTCTACTTGAGGAGTTGGGTATTGAGTATGAAAAGCCCCTGATGTTGTATTGTGATAATCAAGCAGCTATTAACATAGCACATAATCCAGTGCAGCATGACAGAACCAAACACATTGAAGTTGACCAACATTTTGTACAAGAGATTGTCTCGTCTCAAGAAGTATGCCTCCCTTACATCACATCCAGCATGCAACTAGCAGAAATCCTCACTAAAGCCGTGTCAAGAAAGAAGCTAGAGGCGGATCTATCCAAGTTGGGAATGATAAACATTTACTCCCAACTTGAGGGGGAGTGTAGAGAACACTGATGTGGGCCCCATAGCTGTGGGGCCATGCTGTCCGTAGGGCAGAATGTTCCTAGTTATCCTAGGGTTAGCTACTGTTATTCTAGTTGTTATTTATTTTTCAGTTTTATATTATTGTGTGTTATGTAAATACCAAGGGTAGATGTGTCCTTTCATGTAACTAGCATAAACTATAAATATTAATAGAAGTGGCGGCGGCAGAATTATTCAGATTCTGTCATTCCTTTCAAAGTTTGTGTTCTACTTCTCTCTCTACTCTTTCTCCTCTTTCCTCTTCACTTTCTCTTCTTTTCGAACCTAAAATTTCTTAGTGTTCAAGACTGATAGCAATCTTGAACAACTATACTCTCTTTAGGTGGCCCACCCTAGGGATTATTCATACAAAAATAGCTAGGGGATTAACTGTTGAGAATGGTTAGACATGGGTGTTTTTTGTCTTTTTCTCCTTTCTTATACTCTCAGTATTTGGGCACCTAGATAGGGACCTTCTTGTAATTATTATTTTTCAAATTATAAAGTAAACTTTTGAGGGTGTGAACAGTTAACAACACACACACCTCTCAACACATTGCTTTCTTCTTCCTCTTCTTCTTCTCCTCTTCTTTCCTTCTCTTTCTTGAAACCCTAGTTTCTGCAACTTGGTATTAGAGCGAGTAGAAGCATTTGGGAGTTAGTTCTCTACTGATCTCCTACCCAGAGGTGAACTGTTGACGTGAAATAGTTGTCGGATGATGTCAACAGTTCGTACAGGTGTCGACAACAGTCTATGAAACCAACACAGTTTGATTTGCCCTGATTTTAGAAAAAAAAAATTGGTATGACTCTTGTCATTGTATGAAGTTTCTATGATTTTTAGTGGATTTTTTAAGGAAAAAATTGCATAAATTTTAGATCGAGCCATGTTTGATGTAAAATCTAGACCATTCAAGTCGATTTTTAATTTGGGATTGACGGGAAGTGGTCCTATAATTTTCTAAGCACTGTGTGATTTTTGGGAGATTTTTTTCTCCCTCTATCTTGTCGTCAACCTAGTTTTTTAGGTCTTACTTTGGTTCTTAACTATGGGGTAACCTTGTTTTGGGGTTAGGAACCTTAGTTAAAGTGTTGGGGTTCCTTTTTCGTTGGTGAAAAGGTGTCTTGTTAGAATATGGAATCACCTAAGGAATTTAAGATGGTTCCCGGTGTGCTCCCAGAAACTACAAATATTTCTAGTGGTATGGTAACTACTGTTAAACTGGATGGAACTAATTTTTTAGAGTGGTCTTAGTTTGTTAAACTTACCGTTACTAGGAGGGATAGACTGGGATTCATCATAGGAAGGGAAGTGAAGCCGAGTCCTGAAGACCCGAAATTGGCAAGGTGGGAACAGGACAACTCCCTTATTATGTCATGGTTGATTTTCTCAATGCAACCTCACGTTACCCGAAATTACATGTTTCTTCCATCTACCAAGGATATCTAGGATGGGGTAGTTGCTACTTACTCCCAAGTTAACAATACTACTAGAGTGTATCAATTTCAGAGGGAAGCTTGCAGTATGCGTCAAGGGGAGAGATTTGTTGCTATGTATTTCTCTTCTCTACAATCTATCTGGGAAGAAATGGATCACTTGAAAGCTCTAGTTTGGAAGGACCCTGAAGACGGTAAGCAATATCGGGAGTACGTAGAGGAAAAGATAGTCTTTGATTTTTTGGCTAGCTTAAACCTAGAGCTTGATTTCACCAGGCAACACATTCTTAGTGCATACATTGTTTTTCTTGCTACTGCTTACTCTTTTGTACAAGGGGAAGAAAGCCAAAGAACCGGCATGATGCAATCCTTTGTGAGTGATCATTCTGCCCTTATGTCATCTCGACTCAAGCAAAATACTAGCAAACATCCGATTGCAGAGAAGGTCGAGGATATTATTTGTGAGTACTGCAAGAAGCCAAGACACACTAAATAAAGGTGTTGGAAGTTCAATCCTCATCTAAAATCTGAAAAGTACAAAATTGGGAAAAAGGACAATGCTCACTTGGCTACAGTTGATAATGATACTCAACCTTCAGATGTGCTTAACTCCTCTTATGTAATGAACAAACTCAGGAATATATTGTTGCATGAATTATAGACTTTGGGGCCAACGCCTATTGACTATAGATGCTACGTGGAAGGACTAGGAGAGCCTTCAGTCCCTATTTCCCGGGGCTCGCCTTGAGGACAAGGCCTTAATCAACGGGGGAGGGATGATTGATACAGCTTCCCTATGGAACAGCGTCCCAGCCCATCTTTGAACCAAGAGCAGAACCAGACCCATGCATGGGCATGCACGTGGATGCTGCACCTGGAAATTCCTCCGCGTACTCTTAAGACTGAGAGTAACGGCTTCACAGTTCAGCCCACCTGAGGAGAATATACTCTGATTATGTCGTTATGAATTGTCAGGTCGTTACAATGGCCTGAATAAAATAATTATTGACCGGCTTTCTCTAATCACCTCCGCCGCCGGGAGGTCCATAACACATGCAGACATCTTTACTTGTTTTCATGCTACAAATCTTTATTACTATGTAATTTATATTTCATTTTCATGATACAGACATCTCTCTCTCTCTCGATTTCACGTACGACATCTTTGAATCTGATAGAACTAGCGCCCTCATTGGTTCTGATAAAATCTCAGGTTCTCTCTCTTTGTGTGCCTGTATTGGTGGAGGGGAAAAGAAGTTTCTGATAAAATCTTGGGTTTAGAGAATCGTTTTTCCAGTAGTGCATTAATTTCTTCTATTTCATTTATTTTAATTATTCATTTTTTGATAAGTTGTGTTTCTCCTGATGTTGAGGCTGTGAGGCATATCTTAGATGACAATATGGAATACGGAAGACCTTGATCTGGTATTACTTCTCCTGCCTCTTGAATATATCCTTCGGAATTGCATCATTTCCTTCCAAATAATTATTACATAAATTTTGAAAAGAGATTAAGTTAGTTGAACCAAGACAAGAAGGAAATGATAACAAGTCATTTACCTTTGCAAATAAATACCGTGAATTTAGCCCATGTTTGATTTGAAGGAAAAAGTAAAAAAAGAAAAGGAAGGGAAACCTTTACAAATCTTGTATAGGTTTTCCTACATTTCCCTTCATTTTCCTACTCTTTCCTTCAAACCAAACATAGCATTAAAACAATTCAGCAACTACAGAGTAATTCTGCCCAAAGAATTCCAATTGGGGAATCAGGTAAAATATATTCATCTTCTTTGGAAGAAAGAATTAAAATTAGTCTACCAAAAGCCTTTGCCTATCTATTGTGCACTGTAAGCTTTAATTGGTTCCCACAAATTCTTTTATGAACCAGATAAGAGTCATTTCTTCCGTAGATATTTATTTTCTAATTCAAGTTTCAGACACTGGAGTTCAGACTTCAGACCACAAGTCACCCAAATGGCTTTCTTGTACGCATGTGATATGTTGACATACTACTTTTTTTTCCGATTTGTGAACTTAGCAACCTAACCATACAGAGACTCATTCTACAATTTCCATTCGGCATCACATCGCAAGAAGCAAATTTTTATTTTTAAGTTCTTACATCATCACCGTCGTCAATGCCTTATCCTAAGTATACGGGGTCTGCTATACGAATCAATGCCTTATCCTAAGTATATGGGGTCTATATGAATCCTATTTTGAAAATCCAGTGTAATTGCATGTTTCAAGCCAAGAGGGTTGAGTCGAATTGGCAGGCACTAAAACTTTTAATTTTATTTGGGTAAATTACAGACAGGTGCCCTGTACTTTGGGGGAGTGACAGATAGGTACCTGAACTTTCATTGCAATAATTGAGTACCCTTTAACTCTCAAAAATAACACTTGGGTCCATTTCTGTTAATTCACGTTTCCCTGTATGATAAAATTACTGAAATGCCCATATAATTTTTAAATTATTAAAATCAAAAAATTTAAAATGACCAAAACAATAACAATTAAAATCACTTGACTGGTGAGGGTAATAAATAGCCGGCAAAGTAAAATCGTCACCAGAACCACCCTGTACCATGCAAGGTCTTGGAACGCATGGGCTTCCACTAACTTCACGCCTGAGAGCTCTTCCATCGGTCCAATCCAGTGAACAAACAAGCCGAATGCTATATCCACCATTCCAACTGTGTCTCCAACAAAGAACTTCTCTGCAAGACCACGCTCTTCAATGGTTTTCAACACTTCTGAGGCTTCTTTGAGTGCCTTCTGTTGTTCCCTAACAAACCAAGACACTGCAAAGAAGGTAGCTACATCACCAAAACATCACGATATAAGAACGAAAACAGAGGATCATATCAACGTTTTTAAATCAAACACCTGGTGGTCTACGTGTGTCTGTACAAAAAGAAATTAGGAAATAATTTACCTTGTCTTCTAGATATTTAATCTAGAACCGAGCTTAGGCTCTCTCGCAATGATCTTGTGGCAGCAGCGTTGGATTATTCGGCCATGTCTCCTCGAGGTATTCAAGGATAACAATGGACTCTGCAATTGGAACTCCACCATGAACAAGAACAGAAACCTTCTTATGAACTGAGTTATACTCCCAAGAGCAAAGCACTCTTGTTGGAGGGATCCTCGTCAATGTACTCATATTGTACACCCTTGAATTTCAGAGCCTAGAAAAGCTCCAAATAGCTTAACTTGTTCCATTTCTCAAATCAGATCGATATGGAGGGTCTTCTACCCTGTTATGTTCATTTATACTGTTCAAAATCTGGCTGTTGTTTTGGGTCCAAAAGATCTGGCCATCTTTCTTGGACTGCAAGTTTATCGTTTGAACGTTAAACTCTTATTAGAATTTAGAGAGCCACTTTTTCCTTCTGGAATTTGGTTGGTTAAGGATGACGGTCCGAGAGGATTAAAGTGTTCTTTATTTTCATCGAAAAAATGACCCGGTGGTCGCGTATCTACCGAGTGTTCATCAACATGGAACAATTCACCCTAGGATTAGTAGTAATATTATGAGAAGGGTAGTTATGGCACTATATAATACTTAACCGATGATGAAATACTAGCAGAAGGTTTCAAGTGTCCATTTTTAAGAATTCAAATTACCAGGTGTTGTAATTGAAAGTTCAAGATATCCATCTCTCACTCCCCCCCCCCCACTCAAAGTACAGGACACCTATCTGTAATTTACACATAAAATAATCATTGTCTTCCCTTTTTTTTTCACAATGAATCTTTAATAATTAATATCGGCAATGAGAAATTATGACAAATACTCGACCTTCAATGCATAAATTTTGCATCCACAAAATATGCATACATAGTTACAAACACAATCCACATTCCACACTATTCCTCTTTGCTATTGGGTGTTGATCAGCCTTTTGTAAATCAAATTTCATGTTTCAATTAAATATGTTTTATTAGAAGAAAATAACAGCGGCAATAAATCAGTAAACAGACTGATACAAAAAACGACTGAATTAAAATTTGCTAAATATCACGCGGAAAGCTTCACCCAAGGTCCTTGAAATCGCATGACAAGCAGCATGGACAATAAAAAGAACGCCACCGGCCAGCACGAAGGCAATGCCAGCTTGCCAGGTCTTTTTTTTTTCTTTGATAGAAAGCATATTAAACTGATACACTACCATGGCACGTAAGTGAAATGCCCGCATGTCAGATAAATTCACGAAATTAAAAAGATTCAATAAATCTGGAATCTTAGCAGATAGAACCTTAGAAACCTCAGCAAAATGCTACCCAACTAGTCAAAATTTAAATAGTACCCAACATCAAAATTATGAAAAACTCAATGGAAACGTAGTAACATCTCTACGCCTCTGTTATGGGATACTCGAACACGACATCCTTTCCTGAAAGCTTCCTGTAAACTGCTGTAAAAGTCTCAAGCTTGTATTCTGTGTTGTTCCGTTCCTTAGGGTCAAGCAAAATCTACAACATAAAAAACATGTATAGGCCATGAAAACAAAAACAAATGATAAATAGTCAGAAGGGGAAGTTTGGGTGCAAGGTCTTGTTTTACCTTCATAATTTTGGAACCATCAATGCGGTATCTAATCCGCTTCCCCACAATCTCAGCAGGATACACGATATCCTCCAACATGGCATCATGCACAGCGGTGAGTGTGCGGCTACGGGGCCGTTGCACAGCAGAGCCTTTCTTCGGTGGCCTCAATATCCTTCTGGTTGCAATGAGGATTACGTCCTACCAGTACCAGACAAGTATGGCCTTGAGTAAGAAATTAACACAATATCTACATTTATATTAAGCACTATAAAATCAATGGAAGGTGTAAATGATGATTGCAGTTTAAGATCTTTAATCTAAAAAAATGAAAGTAACACGAAGGCAAGATTATGTCTGTGGTAGTAAAATCACTAAAATGGACCGCATTTCTAAGCAACCCACGGGGGTTTTCACCAATGATTCTGTTTTTCGAACAAAAACTGCCACATCAGCAAAGAGCATTGTCTTTTATATTACATTATTCCATGGCAGTTTTTGTTTTGAAAAACAGAAGGTACAAGCTTCGCAAATGAGAGGAGAAACAGCTGAATGCCTAAACATATTTTCAAAACTAGTTTCCTACGATCTACCAGCACAAAACTTTGTTAATAAATTTAGTGAAGTTCTATTTCAAAAAGCAAAATAAAGGGTTTAGAGCACCTTTCCACTGAATTTCTTCTCCAGTTCCCTTACAAGTCTAACATGAATTTTGCGGAAAGCTTTTCTCAGTCGGTAGGGAACATGGACAACAACAGCTTTCCGGTTGCCAGAAACATCAATTTGGCTGCACAAGTGGACAATGAACAAGGTCATGGTCCATGGCGAGCAAAACTAAAAGTGTAATAAATAAAAGTGGTACAATGCCCTTACACTGCAGAATTGATGTAAAGATCCTTGAGATCACTTTTAAGCTCCTGGTTGGTATTCTCCAAATCAAATAGTGACTGCATAGATAATAGAATCAGAACTCCAACCTTATGCTAAAAGGTTGTTAAAAGGATAAACAACAATGAAGCTTAGCATTAACCTGTGCAACTGACTCCTCAAACTCAGAAGGTTCAGCCTCCTTGCCTTTCTGGATCTTCCTCCTTGCTGTATACATCTTGACTGATCTCACTGCATGAACCAAGGATAAAATAGAACCATTTTCAGCACACCTTTTCATCTATGAAGCATGATAACGAACTTACAAAACAAGGAATGCAGTTTTTGTAGAATTCCACTTTACATATGTAACATTAATGATATGTACTTTTTTTATCAACAACATCAGCTTCATTAATTAAAAAAAAAATAAGACTTATGGATACAAGAGGGGAGTTAAAATATCTTAGATCCCCAAAAACTGAAAACAAAGGGAATACAAAGAAAAATTAAAGACCAGCCCAAAAAACAGACTACCTATTCACCCCTTGCTTGGCCAACCCATCAGCAAATGAGTTGGCACTCCTCTTCACCCAACTGTATTGTATCTCAATGTCCCTACATAACCATAAGAACTGCTTCTTTTCATTGTTATAGTTCCACAATCCGCTGCCCTCTTTCTTCAGCCAGCTAACCACCACCTTCGAATCACCTTCCAAGATCAAACGGCTGATAATTAATTCCTTTGCTCTACGAACTCCTTAAAGCGCAGCAAGGATCTCAGCCCTAAGAGAATCACCTTCTCCAATAGGGCCAGAGAACAAAGCAATAACAATCCCTTCCTCATTCCTGAAGACTCCTCCAATCCCTGATGGCCCTGGATTCCCTACACTATTGCCATCAAAATTCAACTTTATAACACCCAATTGGGGAGAGGGACCAAGAGGGACAAAGAGTCCTCTTGCACCCAGCAGTGGAAGCAATTTGAGAAACGCTTTTTCCAGGCAAATGAGGCCCCCGAACTCCACAGCCCCTCTCTAATACTGGTGAAGGTTGGAACTCCAAGACTCTGATACAACCTTCCAGAAACCTTGCCAACCAAGCGACATAGCACTTTCAAATGAAAATTCAGGTAATGATATCCTGACTGATAGGTAACCCTTGGACAACTATCTATCTAGGGCTACAAATCGACAGATCATATATGCCTAGACCAAAAAAAAATTGTATGTTTTTGGTTGGTAACTTCTAATTTTATTTTATCAAATTGAAAAAAGACCATAAAAGAATAATATGGACCTAAATTTGATATGATAATACTTAGATATTCAATACTATAAATAAATTAAATTAAAAATAACTTCTAAAAGACCTGAACCTACAAAAGTACAAATAACATTGAAACCAACTTTACTAATAGATGCATATTAATCTTATGTAGACATTAACATAAATATTGGAATACCACTAGATTAAAATAGGGTGTATCCTTATTCAATCCATTTACAAATGGGTTAAATGGGGTGATTTTTTTAATGAATAGCTTAAATGGGGTGAATTCAGAACAACTTAATCAGACTGGATTGAATTCCAACAAAAAGGATAATATTTAAGGCCTATATCAACTAAAGTTTATGTCAATAATTGAAGAGTAGAATATGTGAAGAGTCAGATCAATGGTGCTAGCATTCAGTCCACTAACATGGATTGGCCACCATCAGCCAGACATCTAATGAGACAAATTAAGTGCACACTTGAGAGAGATCCTAGATAAATCACGCATATGGGGGTTATTGCAGGATATAAATATCCATTATGGTGCACATATAGTTTTTTACAAGTAGTATTTTATGTTACGAGTTACAATATCATGCCAAGCTCATTAAGCAGGTTGACAATATATGCTAAAAGCGCTACTTCATCTGCTTCAAGACTGAAGTACAAAACAGATTGATGGTCATAGACAGAGAAACGACACAGAGTACAGTCTTTTAAAGCAGCTCAATTATAATGAATACAAATAAATATTAGTTTTTTCTTACGACACATAATTCTGCAAGGAGAGCATATATACAAGGAGATCTTAATTTCAAGCGCTATGTTTGCTTCCTTTATGTCCAAGAAGAACCACCCTGAGATTCTAGGTTCCCAAATGGATAACTTGCAGACATCATTTCTAAGACTTCTATTATCGGGATGGAAGTAAACAAGCAGGCCCCAGATTTATCTGATTTTAAAGCGTTAAAAATAAAGTTTCAAGAGATTTAACTTGACATTTACTTTAAGAATTTTGGCTCACTTACATGTACGATTCCATTCCACCAAAAACTAAAATAATGATAATCGTCTCTGAAATTAATCCAATATTAACAAAACAAGTATCATGCATGCCAATTATAGGAACAATCATCCTTCAGCATTCTTGACTTGTTTGATAATAACTTCATAACGAGTGAGGAATAAAAATCAAACGACGAAATAGAAATTATTCAACTCAAAAAACTAGTGTTTACCAATTAATAGTGGAAACCATAGAATGCTAATAATATATACGAAATTTCTTCCTACTTCGATACCAAAGATAACCATTAATTAAACCAATCAACCTTGGTATAAATCGAAACTATAACATGCTTTCCAATCATTTGGAGAGCAAAAACTCCGAATAAAAATTAAAAAGAAGAAAGAGAAACCAATCCAATCAAACACGGACAACCTAAAACCCTAATTGGTTCAACACAGATAAAGACCTCGAATGGGAAAGCAGGATTTCCCAACAAAACCCAAATGTGAGTTACAGGTCAAAAGATATTGACATATGAATAAAGTGAACATAAACTCGCATATGAAAACCATTGATTTCCAGTCATACCTCACTGCCGCTGGAGGCTCGATCTGAGAAAAGCCTTCACTTCTATCTCGCAGGTCAGAGAAACCCTAGTTTTAGCGGAACGAAGGGTTTTAAAAATGCGAGAAGGGACGATAAAGATGCTTGCCCTAGAATCTGGACGGCCCAGATTAAGTGAGTGATTGAGGATGTATAAAATCTGATCTATCAAGATCACAGATTGTAGCATTTTATCGGATACGAGTAGAGATGATGTGGCGAAGTCTACGAGACGAGTCTTTTACTCCAGTTGAATTCGCATGGGCGCCCCACAGCCCATCCAGCCCTGTATTGGGAATCCAATACACACCGTAGGGCGCCGATATGAAATAATTCGTTTCAGAGATGGCAATTTCTGGGAAATTTTTGGGTATCCAACCCGATCCGATTTAATAGAATCTGTTTATCAAAATCTTATAAGGTTTGAGACGGGTTTGAGATTTTAGATTAAAATCCTATAGGTTTGGGATAGGTTTGGGTTTGACAAATAGGGTATCTAATACTCGATACCTGATTTATTTTATGTGGATACCCATTCTCGATACCTGATTACAAACCCGACTATAATATATTTATAAGAAATATTTTTGTATATATATATGAAATAAAATACATGGCATGGTATAATATATGTTATAAAATAATATATAATATATTAAGAGAAATTAATTAACTAGAAGCCAACTAGCTAGGAGGAGCTCTATGGGCCATGGCCTATCAGCCCTATGACATTCTTATAATGGTTAATTAGTAAGTTTGAGACATTTGTTTAGCTTCAAGTCCAATCAAAGCAACACTTTTAAGTGAATTGGACACTTGCAAACTTGCTTGTTTATGAAACTTAATTTGTCAATTGTTAATTTTAAAATTGTAATGACATAATTATTATTAAGTCCAATCCAATCAATATTTCTAGGTGAAATATTTGTCTATGAATTTTAAATTTTTATCAATTAATTTTAAAAACTTATTGATGTAATTATTTTTAAGTCCAATTCGAACATTATTTTTGGTTGATCAAATTTAACTCTTACATGGCACAAGGTTGGGGTTTATGACCTTTTGGGTATGGGGAATAAAAAATGAACATAGGCTACCCTCATCCCTAAGCCCTTAAGCCCTAACATGATGCTTATGATGTTAATTTTTTTTTTTTCAAAGAAGAAGAAGAAAACAAGTGCTTTAGAATTTGGTAGAGGTGTTCATAGTTTAACTAATTGATGGTTTTACTTCTTTAGTTATATATATATATATATATATATATCACCAGGAATATATGACATATATCAAAAATATATATGTACCAATCGTTTCAATTAACAATCTATCTTTTTAAGTTGATTGAAACCAAAAGCATTATAATTGGAGTTGTAAATTGGATATAGAGAGAGAGAGAGAAATTAAAAGTTATTTGATCAAATATGTTATATTAAATATATATAGAACAAATCACTACCATAGCCTTTAAAGAGGAATTGGGACTTTAAGAATTAAGAATACTTGAATGTGAAAAGAAAAAAAAATCCAAAAAGCTTTAAAAATGCTTGAATTATAAAAGCATTTGGATTTTCAGTTTTTTGAAATTACAAATTTACAATACTTGAATAGTTGAATGTGCAAAGAAAACAAAATCCAAAATAAAGCTTTAGTGTAATTATTGGACTTTTGGTCTCCTAACTCTCTCGGTACCCAACTCATGATTAATTAGTAAATAATAAAGAGTCTAAGTAAGGACTGACAAAAATAAAATAAACTATTCCATTCCACCGCACCGTGCATCCGTGCCATGTGTGGTTGTTGCTCTTCCAAGTTTCGATTTTCAAGTAAAAAACGTAAAGAAAACCCAGAAGAAGAAAATCGTGTGCGACTATTGGTTCTAGAATTTTGCTACTTCTACTTGCATACAAAACTCGTAAGAAAATAAACTATTGCTAGACACACGTTGGTTTTGCATTATTGCCATCCATCGTTTTTGGCCATCTAATATAGGTAAGTAATTTTTTTTTCTCTTTTTTTTTTTTTTTGCTACAAATATATACTAATATATAAGTATGTTTTGATTCTTATTAGAAGTTACTCCACTATATTGTATATCTTTTGGTTTTGGTATTTTGTTGCTTGCATATAAAACACAGAATAAAAGAACCGTTGTTGGATTGGACACTAGTTTTGTCTTTTCCAAGATGAAACATCTGGTTCATTGTCTTTTCCATAATTGTTAAATTTTTTGAATTGATAATGCTTATTATTGTCAAGGAAAATGACAATGTTTTCATGTTAGTATAATGAACAATAATTGTTTTCCTTAATGACTGTAATAGGCTTGTCAAAAACATAACTATTTATCAACTGAATTATTCATGAGAACAAACATATTTATATATAAAGTGAAAGCTTGTAGTTGAAAATGATTCACAAGTACAGATGAAGACCTAAGGGGTTTTAAACTTTTTATGATGGATCTTTTATGAAATTTCCTTTGCAATCTAGACGAAAAAACCTGAATGAAATTATTATTGAGCACTTGTATAGTTGTTGATTGTTATAGAAAGTCATTGCCTCAATGCATCTTTTATTTTTTTATACGGAAAGGATTTTATTAATGTTGGTTCTTGTTGAATGTTGGTTGATAATGAACATTTGAGATTTTTTTTATATACTTAATATCGAAATTGAAGAAAAGTCTAACTTGATCATATGATAATTGGGTGAGATTGGTCAGGACGGGTTTGGGATGGGATGGTTTTAAGAAATTGAAAGAAAAAGCTAAACGGGTTTAGAACGGATTTGTGATCAAGAATACGTAGGTGGGTTTGGGAACAAATAGAGCAATTTGCATGAATACCCTACCTGTTGCCATTCCTAGTTCTGATAGGCTCCCCATGAAGTGCCTCATAGGAACCCAAATTTAATCCTCACAAAATAGTGCTCATATTGTCCTTATAGTCACTTGCAACCGTATATTAAGAATATATGTGTACTTGTATGTGGAGAGATTTTTCCCAATACATAAATGTCAGTGGTTGTGAGTACAGTCTAAGAACATCTTCTTACTTATTATGAAGAGATATTCTCAATTCAGCGATAGAGATATGCTCTTCACACAATGCACCCCACATCGACCTCACAAATACATATAAGTATGGGAAATGTTCTTGATACATTGTGAGATGTACTTGTGAGTAAACCTGTTCATGGGCCGAGTGGCCCGACGAGCCGGCCCGGCCCAGTCGGACCCCCAGACGGGCTTGAACAGGCTTTTTGGCCCACGGGCTTAACCTCAAGCCAAAAAGCCTGGCCCGCATAAAATTTGAGCCGGACACGAGCTTTGCCAAAATAGCCTAGCCCAAGTTCGGCCCGGCCCGACCTATAGTTAAACCTAAGTAAAAACCCTATGTGATGTCCATTTGAATAAATTTTTTTTATTTGAGAAGGTTGTTGATTCACTTGTAGGCCCATTCTTCATTTAAATAGGGGAAAAAACACATGAATTAAAATAGATAATGTCTATTTGAATAGGGAAAGTTTTGATTTTCTTTTATTAGGTCGGACTTCAGGCTCGAGCTCGGGCTCAAGCTTCGGGCTTTTTATCAGGGCCGGGCTCGGGCCCAAGTTCTAGGCCCGTTGGTCGGGCCCAGCTCAGGCTTGGGCCTATTATTTTTCTGTTAATGAACACTAAAAGCCCGGCCTGAGCCCAACCCAGCCCAGCCCGAGCCCGACCCAGCCTGACCCATGAACAGGTCTACTTGTGAGGTTAGTGTGAAGTGCATAGTGTGAGGAGCAGATCCAGACTCCCAATTCACAAGGGTGATGGGTTATGGGGTGCTTGTGGGGTGTCTATAAATGGATGAACCCAATATCCAGCCTAACTTCATATTTGGGAGAATGATGGTCCAACTCATGGTCAGAATTTTTAGGCCCAAAGTATAGTTGGAGTAGGTGCCAACTCAGAATTGATGCCAATTCATGAGCCGACATTGGTGTATAGAGCGGGGGTATTTGAATCAAAGAGGTAACTCCATATACACCTCCTCTTGCAAATCACCATTAAGGAAGTCATTTTTTATATCCATCTAAAACAATGGCCATGAGAAATTTGCTGCAAGGTATAGTAAATCTCTAATAGTATTCATTTTGGCCGTTGGTACAAAAGTATCCAAATAGTATATGCCATATGTCTATATAAACCCATTTGCAACTAATATGGCCTTATATCTTTCAATAGAGGCATCAACATTATGTTTCACTATAAACACCCATTTGCACCCTTTCTCTCCTTTAAGTTGATCAATTAACTCCCATGTATTGTTTTTTAGAAGGGCATTCATCTCTACTTGCATTGCATCCTTCCACTTAGGTACTTACAAAGTTTACTGCATTGTTATGGGAATGAAAATAACAATAATAGAGGTCAAGAAGACTTATAGGATGGAGACAATTGATCATTAGACACAAACTGGGAAATACAATGGGCTATAGATGAGGTACAATGGCGCTTCCCTTTACAGACTGCAACTGGAAGATCAAGATCATTCAATGAAGGAGGAAAAGTCTCAACAATGGGAGGTATGGGATGTATCTCATACTGAGATAGACTCCACTTGCGCTCTTCAAGATCTCACGGAAGGCATCCCATTACTAACCCTTGAGGGCATTGCAACTGAGGCCGAACCAAACGTTCGAACATCTTGGCCAATGATCAGCCTCAGACTATTTAGGGTACCGAACCAGGGATCATGACCCGCATGAACCTCTCGCTCCCTTCAGCACCACCCTCATTACCCCTTCTTCAATGTAGACCAGTTGCAGATTTCCCATTTTCTAAACCGACCACCATTGCACTCCTAGCTTCTCCAACCATGCTTCCCGATTCCAGTCGCCTTCCACTGCCCACGTCGTGGTGAGTTCTGGTGTTAGAACCCAGACAAATCAAGGAAAGGTTGAAGCTGATGTCAATCTTTGCAACCGCCATCTCTCTCTAATGTCGGGTTCTAGAAACCAGCACCATATTATCTTCTGAATCCAACTCGGTTCGAAGGAAGAGTTTCAGAGCATAATGAGCATAAAACCTTTCACTTTTACACGGTAACAACCAAATGATATGAGATAAAAATTCCAAAACACCCCGATTCCATTTTCCATCAATAACTAAACGAAGGTCACAGTGTAAAACTAAATTTACACTTAAACACAACCTTTATCAGAAATGTGATTCTCGCCCGACCCTGTTTTTGCCACGTTAATTCGGTTTAATGAACGCATGTAACGAAATTGAGGGCACTTTAGTAATTCCCGATATTCTTAAAACACCCACTTGGAACCTTATCCCATTCCCTTATGTCTTCTTCCCCTTCTTCAACTATTCCAACCTCAATGGCTCTGTAACAGTTCTTCGGCGTCAGTCAAAATCTCATGTAAAATCTAGGTTCTTTCTCACACTTTATTCATTGTATTTCTTCTTCCCCTTCCTTCAATTATTCCTTCTTGTTTTCTAATGCTTGCTTCCTTCTTCCCATTCATTTTTTTACAAAGTTGAATATCACGACCCATCATTCAACGCCAACCTTCCGCTCATTACAGGTATGGACATCCCTACTTATTGTGCCCATCTATGCTTGTTGTATGGGTTCCAATCACAGATGTTGGGATTTTTTTTTACCAAGAATACTGACTACAATCTCGTTCTTATGCTCTTTGCCTTCTCCCGAAGTTCTTAAAGTATAGAGTTACCTTCTCAAGATGTGTTTCCATACTTAATTTTGTTTATGAAGAAAAGGCGTACCAAACGCTCACACATATATTCTTAGAATCAAGAAAATCCATAATCCGTTCTTTTATGGATGGATTCTAAGAATGAGAAATATCATAATTGATGCAAACGGAGCCTTAATAACTAAAAGAGAATATCCCTCAAAGATGGCATAAGTGAGCTAAATATGGTGCAAACTTGATACCTCCCAACACAGTTTTAGTTCCATTTCCAAAGGAGGCTTATACGCTAGAGAGCCTAAGTCCCTTGCCACAGACAAAACATCCTCCATTATCCCAATATATTGTATCAAAAGGCAAAAGCAAAGTGAGTGGAACACATGGCTTCGTCCACATTTACCTCTGTAACATTGCCAATAGATGAAATCAATCTTATAGGTCTTGGTACATCCTCAATTCTATCAATAACATTCAGTTCAAGGTCGATGCTGGTGACTAAACATGAGACTTCATGTATATGAGTTTGGGTAGAGATAAACCACTTGGTTTGGGGTTGCTTCCTTTCCACATATCATCACTTTAGATCTAAATTTTCAAGCCAATCATGCGATAAAATAATGGCAACCTTTAGAAGGAAGTTAATGTCATCTTTTTTTATGAGAAGCTGCAATTGATAACCACTCCTCTATCTAATTAATGCTTCTCAAGGTTGAGATGAATTAAATGTCATGTGGCACGATCTAAGAGACCAATGTGAACCGGTTCAAATCATGCTCTTTCCTTGAGACAATTTATGCAAGAACTTTGAGCTTATGGACCTAGGGAATGGAGAATAAAGGGAGAGACAGGTGGCAGGGGAGAGGTTAGAGGCAAAGACTTATTTCCTTGTCCCTAATTGGGTGACTTTCTCCTATTGTCCTGTGGGTAGTTGGGGTATTTATTTATAGCCCCTTTATAGGTGGACCCCATTATCCATTAGTCATTTCTCCACCCCAAATCTATGTGAAGGATCTTTGACACCATTGTAGGGGTTGTCACCATGGAGCATCATCATTTCAAGCAGTTCCACGTGGACGTGGAATTTCTTGAATGGTTAGCTATTCCCTGACTTGATGCACTTGTGTCGTATTAAATGTCCATTAATTAATGTGGCCCACCTCCATTTAAGCTCATTAAATTATCTGACTATGGGGTGGCTACGTGGCACATTTCGACATACTTACGAAGTTAATAAAGTCTCAATCTTACTGATTTTTTTTGGAATCTAGCTTGTATTTTTAAGTCTGATTTGGTTTCTAAAAAAAACGTCATAAGTCAAATTACGTACGCTAACCTTCCTTGTATCTTGTAGATGTAAAAAGAAAGAAACAAGATAAAGTGCATTTTAACAATGTTAAGTAAGTTAGCACAAATAAAATGAATTGTAAACTTGAAGAGGAAAATAAACAAAAACAAGGCATACAAGTTTTTTTTAGAGGTTTGGCTATGTCATTTACCCTAAACTGTCACTAAGGATTTTTTATTAATTGACTAAACTCCTCAAGCACTAGCCAATCATTTACAACCAATAAGACTTCATAGATATTTACAATACATTTCCAATTAGACTTACATAGTTACACTGGGCGTTAACAAGACCCAAACTTGCAAGGCTTATGGGTGCCTAGAAGACCTTATAATTGGTCTTAATAAAAGTGCCAAGACGACCTTAATGGTATCAATAGGCTAAACACCTATTTGTTCAAGGATATTTCACTAATAAGCATAGAAGTAGGTTTATAATACAAGGGTGGCCTCTCCATAAGCAGACAAAAACAATTACAACTCAAACTAATCGGTTGTTAGAGTATACACATATGCTTAGCTTAGGGAGGAGGATCCCAACAATAGGTGAGAAACAAGCTTAAAGGTTTTTTTCAAACGAAGTTTATCACTAACATTGATAAAGCTCAATGTTCTCCTCCAAAAAGACTATAGGTTTTTGTTTGCTTTATCTAAAAAACAATTATATACGACATGTACAAGTGAAAGCACGTATTGTTTTTCACAAGTTTGATTCAAAACTTGCTCTTTCTTTTATTGTTTTTGAATCAAGTTGAAAAACTCTACTTATAGAGGATTTGGGAACAAGTGACCATATTATAGTTGTTAAGGGGATTTTACCTCTTTAGAAAATAATTCAATTTTCCCATAACTCTTTCAAATATTTTCAAGTTTAATATTAGTCATTGTAACCTTAAAAAATGATCAATTTTTTTCACGGTAGACGATTGCATTGTTATGATAGTCAACTACAACATGAACAGGGGAATCTTTTTTCCCATTCAATTTACAGGTTCTTCCTTAATTATTATACAAATGGTAAAGCTTGTGAACAGAATTAAAATGAATAATCGAGACATCTTCTCAGATTAGGCATTCCACTTGTCTCAACTGTCACAATTAGTCAATACATGACTTTGAAGTAGTTAACTACTTCTCACAATCATGTTTAATTTGCTTGATAGACAATCCAAACACTTAGAAACCTTTATACTTTTTGCCTAGAGGTTTAGAAACTTTTTCCTTTGGCTATCAAATTTCTTGGCTTTTATAACATGGTTAAGCTCGTGAAAGAAAATAAACTGAACCCAAAAGGATTATGGTTTCTAAGAATGACTTATATTGAGCATGTATGAGATGCATAACCCAAAAGGATTATGATTCATAAGGATGACTAAGTTCGGTTTTATATCAACCAATAAAATGTAAACTTGCAACTTTAAATTCTTATATTTTTAGGGTAAATTACAAAGACCCTCTTCCCGTTCAAAAAGGCCATTACAATATTTTTTTTAATTCCCATACTATCCTTGCAATAACTAGACAAGAAAAACACTGTTCATATTCCCCAACCTTCCAATACTACCCTTTAGTTCTTTCACATTTATCTCTCTCCCTTAATCTCTCTTCTTGCCCTTCCCCTTAACAGCGTTGGGATTGAACCCATTTAATTCAATTCCGATATCTCTTCCTCCATTACTGCTTTTTTCATTTAAAAAAAACAACTACCATTACTATATTCTCGACAAATATTGACTTCAATTACGCGATCCCCTGGTTCAGAAACTTTAATAAGGGCGCAATTAATGAAGTCTCGTCCATATCTATCCATTCGAATGCCTACCAAAACGTTTTTCTTGTCTTCATCCTTGTTCTCTGTTACACCCTCCACGGTGGCCATCATTATTTATTCCCTTGTCAAACTTACGATTTCAAAATGTCTTTGGAAGTTTGTCATCATTAATACCAGGCTTGCTCCTTAAGATGATTTTTCCAATATCTGCAACAAAAGGTGATCATGATCATATCTTTTTGTATATTTACAAGCGTCAAATTAGAAAAATATAAGAAATTAAATCTATGACTCCACAATGCAAGACACTGAACTCTCTCCTTTCACTCTTTGTTGACTTAAATAATACTTATTAACAAAATATACAATTAACAGAAGAAAAACATCTCATTCTCTTAATGAATAAACAGAAAACAAAACTCCACATATCATCTCAAGGACAAAACAGAAAACCCGTATATTGAAAAGAGTACCAAGTAAGGAAAAGTTGAAGATGACAAACGATGCTTAACAACATAAATCTACCACCTAAAGAACTCCACATATCATCTCAATGGTGAAACGCAAAACTAGTATATTGAAAAGAGTAAGGAAAAATTGAAAAATGATAAACAATGCCTAACAACATAAATCTACCTAAAGAGTGTGTGCTTTTGTCCTTCAAGCCCCACATCCTTTTAAAAGAAATTGCCACCAAAGATCATCAGCCTATCTACTGCGACTAATATCAACACTTCAAAAAGGATTAAAAGACAAAGAGGTAGGCATCTTAATGATGACTGAGATCCATTAAACAAATGGGGTTATCAAAATAAAATTAAAAAGAAAATAAAAAAGAAGGATAGATAAGCTAATGAGAGAAAATCGAGAAAGGTAATGGAACCATTGGTAAGGCTACATACATTTGTCCCTTCCCATTGAACAAACCTTGTGCATTGGGCTGCCTTACCTATTCAAATTAACAAAAAAGGGTTAAATCTCAATAATTTATCTATAGTGTACAATGAGTATTTTGGAGGGGTCAAAGTTCAGGATGAGATTGAAGAGGAGAAGCGAAGAAAGGAAAGATGAGAAATGGGTTGCTTCTGTCATTTCATTTCCGAGAGTTGGGAGAGAAAAAGAATGAGAGATGACAGTGAGGGAGAAGAAAAGAAGAGAAGAAAAAAAAAACAATAGGTTAAATAAGTTAAAAAAAAACAAAAAAATAAAATAAAAAAGGTTTAATGAAGTCTTTTGGTAATTTAACGCATTTCATCGTCTTACTTAACGGTAAGGGAGGTGTTTGTCTCATGGTCATAGTGCAGAGGGTTTTTGTGCAACTTTATTATAAATCTCATAATACGAGGGGCTTTATATAATTTACCCTATTTTTTATTGTTTTTTATAAAGTTTGTATTGTTTTTATAAAGCAGCTTCAATAGCAAATGCATGGTAATTTGTACATTTTCATGGCTGGGAGGTAATTGCAATTACCAAAATTATAATCGAGCAAGTAGGTTGTCTTCAACCTCTCGCACCATCACCGAACCGCAGTGGCAGAAGTTCGTGGCAACCTCAGATTGAGGAGAGGCGAATCTGTTCTTTTTATCAATCACGCCTCGGATAGGTATGGCCTTCTCACCCCTCTATTATTGTCTTTCTCTACCTTAAGTTTCTCATCCTTGAATTTCTTCTTCTCTGCTTCTTCTCTTCTCACTCGCCCTCTCTCCTCCTCTGCTGCCGGTGAGCAGGTTAACCACCGAACGTGTTTGACAGCCACCTTTCTCCTCCTTCTTCCTTTTATCTCTCTCCCGTTTCAGTTCGTTTTTTTTTTCTTCCTCTCATCCCCTTTATAACGCTGCAACTAAACCAGAAACAGTGCCGCCGTCCCTTGTGTAAGACGCTTCATCCAGGTAGCTCGACCTCTGAAAAATTTGGAGGTATTTTCGGAGTTCGGAGGACACTCTCAGAGGTGCAACCGAACGACCACCGTTGCTTTTTCAGCGTTCGGAGGTCTGTTCAGCGTTACCGAATGCCACCTTTCTCCTCGAACGAGGGGAGCATGACGTTTTGCTCAAGAACCGTAGGGCTAGCCTTAGGGCCAAAGGAAAAAGATTTCTATGGTCTTACTGGTACAAGTAGTACTGAGAGCGCGTAGTAGTCTAGGTCCTGCTTTTCGTCTCTGCTTCCCCTTCCGGGGTTAGTCGCCACCTTTCCTCCTCCTCCATCAATTGGTGAATCTAGGGCTTATTCCCCGTTTTGATTATTTATTTTGTTTGACGAAATTTCTTATGTTTTTTCTGTGTGTGTGTGTGTGTTTTTCCCCGATCTGTGTTCATGCAGATTCTAAAGCTTGACCGGAAGAAAGAATGGTGGCTAAAGACGAGAGCAGTGAGAAATCATTGGAGTTGTTTTTGAAGATCGGTTTGGATGAGCGGACTGCTCGGAATACCATTGCCAATAACAAGGTTACCACCAACTTAATTGCAGTTATTCACGAGGTATGAGAATCTTTAGTGTCGACTATGCATTTTGTCATTCATGTTACTTGAATTTACTATCAGGGCTTAGATTCTTTTCTTGTGAACAGTTCCCTGTGTCTTCTGTTATATAAGTCTCTGTTTAATTTTGTCCTATATAATGATTTATTTATTTTTTATATTGGAAAATAGACGTTTTAACATAGTTATTCCACGTTGTTCTCATGTGAAAATTCTACATTGCATGTGACTATGGTGTGAAGTTCATCCATTCAACTTTATTATAAAAGAGAGACTGCACAATTGAATGCATGCATTGGTTTGTAATAATGCATATATGTTTTGGAGCTGTCTGATAAAAAGTTGTCTTTGGACTTACATCGTTTCCTAGGGTTGGAGTTTAGATGTTCGATTTACACTCTATTTTCTCTCTCTCAGGCTGGTGTTACTAATGGGTGTAGCAGGGCTATTGGGAATCTTTTATAGACGGTAAAGTTATTTGTTATTCATTACCATGATTCTGCATATATGGAAGCCTTGCATATTGATTAGTTTTCTTTTTTTTTTTTTTTTGGGTGCCTTGTGCAAGTCAGGTTGCTACCAAATTCCCAGCTAATGCACTTGTACATCGGCCCACGTTGCTTGAATACGTGGTCTCATTGAATGTTAGAGACAAGATTTCAATTTCTAACATTATAATGTGTAATGTATTGTTTGCTGGGATAATTCTAGATGATTTTCTTTTATCTACATGCAAAGTTGGGGCAATGTGTATTTACCCACTTCTTAGGACAGGTATATAAGTTATGCTGTCAATTTTGCGTGACCTTCTTTTGTTGTAGTAGAAAGTTTGAGATATACTTTTTTTGTTTGATGATCATTATTTTTGCAGATAAAAGCCCCAGCTCAGTTAGAGGCAGCTTTCTCATTTTTTACAAGCATTGGTCCAGAGAAATTTCAATTGAATGATTTTGAAGAAAGTTGTGGTGTAGGTATGGTTTCACAAGAAAATGGTTTAGTATCATGATTTGTTTCATTGCAGTAACATTTTTTTGATCAATAACAGAATCAATATCATTCATTAAGAAGAAAAATAGGGAAGAGAAAGAAGGGGGAAGGGATAAACTCTCTTAATCTCTCCCCAAGTGAAAAAATTTACACACAGCCCAAAATAAGCTATTCCTTCCCAACCCTTGTTTAGCAAGTGTATCAGCGAAGGCATTTGCATCTCTTCTGACCCAATTACAATTTACAAGTCACCTCTATCCTTTTTAACAGTTTAATGGCTTTCCTCCTCATATATATAGCACCACCATCCAGCCTCCTCTTCTTTTTGGAGCCAGCTTATAACAAGCTTCGAATAACCTTCAATTAACAATTTCCTAATGTTCAGCTCTTTAGCCTTTTGAATCCCTTCCATAACCGCCATAGTTTCAGCCCTTTGAGAGTCTCCAACTCTGATTGGACCTGAGAAGAATGCAATGACAATTTCCTCCTCATTCCTGAGCACTCCTTCAATGCTAGATGGACCTGGGTTGCCTTCGCTACTACCACCAAAATTGAGCTTAACAACACCTCTAGGAGGTGGGGACCACACAGGTCTCACCACCGCCCTAAAGGGGGAAGAACTAACTACATCTCCAATTTCTCAACATCTCACCCCCAGAAACATCCTTGAAGAGCTCCGACTACTTCACCCAATGGATCACCTTGATGATAATAGCCTCAGTAATAGATTCTCTACTTTGTTCTTTACTAAGAAATATTTGTTGGTTCATCTCATCCCAAATTGGCTAGTACACCGCTGCCCTTTTTTTTTGATAAATAGTACACCTCTGCCCTACTTTCGTAAGTTGGTCAAAAAGAAAAAGATTGCTTTGGAGGTGACTGCTGCCCTTCTGCACCTCCAAAGCAATCTTCTTCTCTTTTTTGACCAACTTACGAAAGTTGGAGCAAACAAGCTTTGTACATTAGGTGGAGGGTTCACTTGCACATGAACAAAGAAAAGGACCATTCCCAAATTGGAGAAGAATAAGGGTAGGGGATTAATAAGTGATAGCAATTCTCACCATTAGCTTTGCATAGAGAGCATTGGTGGAGGGAGAGGCACCAATTAGGTCTTTTTCTTTGCAGTAGCTCACAAGTATTAATTCTTTCCAGATACATTTCCTAGTACAAACCACCCATCCTAGGAGGTAGGGGTGAGCATGGGTTGGTTTGGTTCCATGGCAGAACCTGGAACCTACATTCTAGGTTTTTGGAACCAGAACCTACCTTGTGGAGGTCGGTTTGAGGGTTGGTTTTAGCCTTGGTGGTTCCAAGGTTTACTTGTGGAACTTGTTCTTTCTTTACTCCCCCCTTCAAAAAAAAAAAAAGAAATATGTTCTTTAAAAACTTGATCTTTAATAAACATAATATATAGTTTAAAACTTATATTATCTTTATTGATTAAATTGAGTAACTTGTGTAGATTATCATTATATGGTTCAAAATTTATAATTTGAATTTGAATTTTGTAGACATTCAAATATTAAAATGAAAACAAATGATCAAATTACTTAAGTAACTCAAAGGTCAGGAACCATGAGTGCTTGGGTTCATCTTTTTTTCGGGATCAAAGTAATGAAGGTTGAATTTAGACCCGGATTAATTACACCCCTTTCAAAAAATTCTTCAAACACCTTCAATAAGTCATCTTTTAATATCTCCCAACAATCTTGGTAGAATGACATAGCAAAACCATCAAGGCTGGGTGCTTTAGCCCTATTCATAGAAAAAATTACATCCATGAACTCTTCACTATCAAAGCTTCTCTCCAGCCATCTCTGAGTCTCCTCTGAAAGCTTAGGCCACTCCAACCCATCAATCCAAATCTGGTCATTTAGGGGCTTCCTAAAGATTGATTTGAAGTGCTCCACAAAGACTTGGGCAATCTCACTTGTTGGCAAACATTGACTCCATTCACCTCCAACTTTGAGACAAAATTCTTCTTTCTCCACCCATTTGCCAATGCATGAAAAAATTTTGTTGTTCCTATCTCCCTCGATCCACTTGCTCCTTGATTTTTGCCTCCAATTTATTTCCTTTTTCAACAAAAGATCTTCCAACTCCTTCCACTACCTTTCATTCCTCTGACCTTCCTCCAATGTGCCAAATACTTCCTTTCCATCCAACTTCTTAATTTTAGTAATTAGAGTTTGCTTTTGTTCCTTAATCATTTCATACCGCTTTAAGTTCCATTCCTTGATCTTGCCTTTGAGCTCTTTCAACTTCCAATGGAACCTCATTCTTTCCCACTTCACGCATGGATTGCTCTCCTCTCACCAAACTTTAACTCTTTAAATCCACTAGCATATAAACACATATTCTCAAATCTGAAAGGAGGTGGACCTTTACCACCCAAGCTTTCCTCGAAAATGGAAATTGGACAATGATCTGAAGTCACTCTTTGGCAAGTCTCTAGAACTATACCCCTCTAGTGATCCATCCTCCTAGTCAACTGTGAATAAAAATCTAATCTAGTTTGGAGCAAATTGGGTTGTCTTGTAGATTGGACCAAGTAAAATTATTATAATAGAGGTAGTTCCTTTAGCCCAAAAGCATCAATGACGTGATTAAGTATCCTCATGCTCAAATTTATTCTCCTCAGATTGTTAGTTTCTTTTACAAATTTTGTCACATTAAAATCCCCTTCTATACACCATGGCCCTTCCCCCAATTCCTTAATATCTTCCAATTCTTCCCAAAGCTTATTTCTTTCCTGTATTCATTGGGTCCATAATCATTTGACAACACTCACACAAATCCATCTGAAACATGTTTAAACTTAAGTAAGACCGAAAGTTTTCCCACCAGCTCCTCCATTCCAATTACAATCTCATTCTTCCACATTGTCACAATACCAGCTGCCCCGCGAAGGGCACACAACCAAACTCCAACCCTTGGCTTTCCAAATACTCCTAGCCCATTTTCTATTAAATTCCATCACCTTAGATTCTTGAATTAAAAGGATATCCAACTTCTCCTTTCTCACATCTCTTTAATAGTGGATCTTTTCCTTGCCCTCTCTAATCCTTTAACATTCCGACTTACAATTTTTATTCCTCTTCTCAAGAAGTTACCCCTTTCCAAGGTTCTCCTACTTGTTACCCCTCACCCTTTCCTTTCTTCCACTAAATTCCATATCTCCCTTTACATCCTTTTTTTAGTCTTTCCACTTCACTCAACTTCCTTTTTATAATCTTACCTCAGTGATTTAAAAGGTGCGCCATTTTGGGGTATGCGCCTTGCCAAGGTCCCAGGCGCACCTCTTTCAAAAGGCGCGCGCCTGGTGTGCTTTTTAAAATTTTGCGCTTTTTGCTCATTTTTGAGTCTAACGGTTGGGTCGGGGGCTCCGCCGGTCAATGTTGTTCGGTTCACTTGCTCATTTTTGGGTCTAACAGCCCGGTTCGCTCGCTCATTTTTGAGTCTAACAGCCCACCTCTTTCAAAACGCTCGCTTTGCTCGCTCACTGAAGCTTCGAGAACCCCCTATTTGCTTATGTTGTTCATTCATTCATTGCAATAAAATATCTTCTTAAAAGGCAATGAAAGTTGTAAAATCATTATTTTTTATGTGAGAAATAAGAATTTCAGACCCTAACATAGACTTGTTCGGGCTTGACTCGAGGGGCGTGCTACAAAGGCGACTCATAAAATCAAGAATGCAATATTTTTTTACATCACATTAACTACTTGAAGCAATGCAATTAAGGAAAAAAAGAGATTGTGGGATTTACATGCTTGAAAATGCTTTATATGTTTGCTTTTATTTTTAAAATTTCATTTGACTACACTTTACATGTTATATTTATGTATTTTAATTTTAGATGATAGGTTTTTTAAATCATTTATTTTAAAATTTAAGTTTATATTTTTATTAATATTATGTTTTAATATTTTTAAAAATTTTTGGCATTTTTTTGGAGTATTCTGACTTTTTTTTTTTTTTAATTTTTAGCATTTTTTTTGTAATTTTGTGCGCCTAGCCTTGCACCTTACGCCCCAGGCGCAAATTGGCCCTTGCGCTTTTAAAACACTGGCTTACCTCCCTCCTTGTTCTTTCTCAAATACACTTTGTTGTCATTTGTCTCTTGTAATTTATACCCTAACTTCTCCACAAATTCAGCCATTTGATTTGTATGCCCCATCCCATCATCTCTTGTCCCCATTCCCCATGTCACATTCACCTTCAAAAGTTGTAGGATGTTTATTAGGCTCACTCCTTTTTTCTCTCCCCTTAGAATATTTTCCTTCCTTTCTCCAATTCCTTTCTTTTTAACTCCTAAAAAAAAATCTTCATTCTTCTTTCATATTTTCCTACCCCTCACCTCCTCTTCAGCCTCCCTCTTGTCAGTCAGCTAAGACCTCTACTCCATCCCTCCTTCTTGCGAGTTAGGACTCTCCTTGGGATTTGGAACAATAGATACAGGTAAAAAACACAGGTTTGTATTTAAAACTGTATTGACACAAGTACCTGGACCTTGGAGAATGGAAGACGTAGTCACATCCAATGGCTTGTTTGTCTTTCTTTAGACATCAGATTGGTGTTTGCCAACATCCTTGGTTGGGGTATGGGCTAGAAAATCTTCTGTTGAGAAAACACTTCGCCGTTTACTGCAAATACTCTGTGTTTTTTTTTTTTTTTATAAATGATAATAAATTTATTAATTCAGAAGCAGATTTAAAGTGAGTTCATACAACATCCCAGGGAGAGGCGCGAGCTGCAGCCCCTCCTTGAATCTTACAAGTAAACTAGGAAAGAAAAGCAAGAATCACAACTGAGCCCAAAACAATTCTTCCCTATTTACCCCTTGCTTGGCTAACACATCTGACAAAGTATTTGCTAATCTCCCCACCCACTGTACAGTGACCAACATATTCCTTGTCAGCCAACTAAAATTCTTCATTTCATTCTTGTAACGCCACATAGCCTCTTCAGGATTTTTCAACCAACCCACCACCACTTTGGAGTCCCCCTCGATCGTTAGGTGTTGTACCCTCAGCTGGTTTGCAAATTGCACCCCTTGTACAACAGCTAAAAGTTCTGCCCTGATGGAGTCCCCAATTCCCAAGGGACCTGAGTAGAGCAACAAAATCTCTCCCTTCTCATTTCTCAAAGCACCCCCCATTTCGGATAATCCTGGATTACCCAAGCTACTTCCATCAATGTTCAACTTCAGTGAGACTTCGAATTGGAGGAGAGTAGCTTGTAATTGATTTGTCCTTTAGGGATGAGCACCTCGCTACTACTGACCAATTTCTCCAAAGGTCATTAAAGGAGAATTGATGAAAGATATCCAAGGTCTTCAGCCAAGGTATTGCCCTAATTAACACACAGTCTTTCAATTCCTGATTGCTCCTTTCCTTTTTTTGAAAAATTCTAGCATTACTCTCTTCCCAAAGAGTCCAAATCAAGGCAGCATGAGCACATCTCCACATAATTCTCCCTATTTTTGTAGGCCAATAAAAGGTAGAATGGTTGAAGAGCATGTGAACTTCTGCTGGTAGACTCCAATTGCTCCCAAACAACCAAAGTAGCCAAGACCAAAGGTCTGTAGAAAAGGGACAAGATATTAATAGGTGGTAACAATCCTCATCGTGAGCTCTACAGAGGATACACCAATTAAGAGAAATACAGAGGAAAGGTCTTCTCTTTTGTAGGTTATCTAGAGTGTTTACTTTCCCATGGAATACTTCCCAACAAAACACCATAATTTTTTTGGGAACTGGTCTGCACCAAATTTCTTTTGATGGAAAGGGTTGGTGAGTAGAAAGTTGAGAGATGGACTTGAGGAAAGAAGCACAAGTGAAGGTTCCATTGGGTCTAGGAGTCCATACCCTCTTATCTGGCTTGGAGGGATTCAAACAAACCTGATTAAGACAACCAAGCAAGACAAAAAGCGATTCAATTTCATCATCCCTAAGTCCTCTACGAAACCCAAAATCCCAAGTAGAATCTAAGGGTGTTCCCAAAGGTGAGACAAATTTTGAGACCACATCTTTTTTTTTGTACAAAGAAATAGAAAATAGTGAAGTGAACAAATCCTTTAACGGTGTGTCTCCTACCCAAATATCCTCCCAAAAATGGACAGAGTTGCCTGAACAAACTTCATACGTGATAAATGTGAGGAAGGGTGTTGAGAATAGCCTTCCAAGGTGCTGCTAGGTTAGCTTGCCTCGATACACCAGCATCCCATCCATTCTCTGACCTCCCATGAATGCTTCCCACCACCTCATGCCACAATCTCTCTCTTTCCAATGGTCATTGCCACAACCATTTCCCTAACAGAACTTGATTTTTTCTAATTACCCTCCCAAGTCCCAAACCCCCCTCTTCTTTACTTATGCACACAATTTCCCAATTAACCAAGTGATCATTTTTTTCTTGGCCCGGCTCCCATAAGAAATCTCTCATCAACTTCTCCAGTTTCCTAGCTTCCCTAAGTGGTATCCTAAATACAGACAAAAAATAGGTAGGTAAGTTAGCCAAGGTAGCTCTTATTAGAGTAATTCTCCCTCCTAAAGAGACATAATTCTTCTTCCATGAGGCTAATCTCTTCTCAAACTTTTCTATCACTGGGGTCCAAAATCTACTCTCCCTTGGATTTGCCCCTAAAGGAAGCCCTAAGTATGACATAGGCCAAGCAGAGGTGGAACACTCAAGACACTCCGCAATAGCCTCGACCTCCCCTACCTCCAAATTTATACCCACTATGCAGCTCTTTTCCAAATTAATTCTCAAATTAGAAACACTTTCAAATCCTTTGATTAGCTCCTTTAGGTTTGCTACCTTTTCGCTAAAACCTCCTTCACAAAAGATCATTAGGTCATCTGCAAACTGAAGGTGGGTGATGGGGACTTAGTGTCTCCTTATTCTCCAATCCCTAATGGCATCTTCACTGTCAGCCTTAGTAATGATCCTACTAATCACATCGGCTATTAAGGTAAAAAGGAAGGGTGAGAGTGGATCCCCTTGCTTGACACCCCTGCAAGCTGGAAAAAAGTCCCTCACCATACCATTTACCAGAATAGAGTAGTGACAAGTACTGATACACCCAAAAATCCAACTACACCACTTGTCCCCAAATCCACAGTTTCACATAACCTCTAATAGAAACTCCCAGTCCACCAAATCATAGGCCTTTTCAAGACCCAATTTACAAATGAAACCTCTCTTCCTAGACCTTTTCATTTCGTCAACACACTCATTTGCAATTAAGATCTGATTTGTTATTTGTCGCCCTTGAATGAAAGCCCCTTGGGTTTCACTAATGATAGAAGGGAGGACTGTTTTGATCCTTAATGAGAGCACTTTAGCTAGAATTTTATAGATGCTTGTCACCAGACTAATAGGCCTATAATCTTTTGGGTGGTTGGCATCATTCTTCTTAGGTATCAAGGCCAAAAAGGTGGCATTGATTCCAGGGCTTAAAATGTGATTGTCTGCAAATTCCTTAAAGACTTCAACTAAATCCTCTTTCAACACCTCCCAATAGTCTTGATAAAAACCCATTGTAAAGCCATATGGACCTGGAGCCTTGGATCTATCCATTAGAAAGATGGCTTTCTTAATCTCTTCTTCCTCGAAATCCCTTTCTAGCCACCTTGCCACTCCGTCATCAATTCTTGGCCATTCCACCCCTTCCACGACTGCTCTCTCACTCAAAGGTCTTCTATAAATCGATTTGAAGTGGTCCATAAATTTTCTGGCTATGTCATCTTGGTTGGTAATCACCTCCTCTCTTATCTCTAGCTTGGTCACAATATTCTTTCTTCGTCTCCCATTTGCCAAATCATGGAAAAATCTAGTGTTCCCATCGCCTTCCTTAATCCACTTGTGTCTAGATTTTTGTCTCCAACTGATTTCTTCCCTCAGTAACACCTCTTCCAAATCCTTTTTCAATTGTCTCCTTAATACTCTATCCTCGTCGGTCAACCCATTTTGAGATTCCTTTACATCCAAGTTTTCTATTCGAGAGATTAGGCACAATTTTTGCTCCTCAATTCTACCAAAATGATTTCTATTCCACTTTTTTATTTTGGCTCTCAACCTTTTTAATTTCTTATGAAACTTGATCCCCTTCCATCTTACCCCCTCTCCTCCTCACCCCACCATTCCTTCACTTTTTTTACAAAAATTGGATGGGTAAGCCACATATTTTCGAATCTAAAGGGTTTGGGTCCTATAGGAAAAAACTCAGTACCTATCTGGATAGGACAATGATCGGAGGTGACCCTGGGTAACGCTCTAGCGACCAAGTTCTCCAAACTATTCTCCTAGGCAAGGTTAAATAAGAACCTGTCCAACTTCGAACACAAAGGGTTTTTCTGAAGGATGGACCAAGTGTAATTGGCATGCAACAAAGGTATTTCCTTCAATTCACATTCTTCAATAAAACCTTTAAATTTCCTCATGCTTGTTGTAATTACCTGTTGGGGATTACTGGTTTCATCAGAGAATCTAATGACATTAAAATCCCCGCCTAGGCACCAAGGGCCATCCCATAGCCCCTTGATTGCATATAGTTCCTCCCACATCTCATTTCTCTCTCTATAGGAATTAGGGCCATAAACATTGGTTAAGACCCATACACACTCATCCTCTACATTCTTACACTTAATGGAAACTAAGAATCTGCCTATCGATTCTTCCACTACTTCCACCACATCCTCCCTCCATAGTGTTACGATCCCCTCCGAGGCTCCCCAAGAAGGAGACGAGCTCCAACCTAAACCTCTAGACCTCCAAAAACTCCTCACCCATCTCCCATCTAATTCCATCATTTTGGATTCTTGTAACAACACAATATCGGGTTTTTCCCTTCGGAGTAGGTCTTTGATCACCCTTCTCTTTCTTGCACTCCCTAACCCTCTTACAATCCAACTAATAATTTTCATCGAGACAAAATAGCAAAAACACCCATGAAAAGGCCATAATCTCGTCATTTTAGGCCGTTCCTAATCTCCCTCAATGTCTGAGATTAGCCTTTCCACTTCAGATCTTTTTTTCTTCTTTGTTCCTTCCCCCCCTCCTAATACAACAATCATCATCTTTCTTTTCTCCATCCTTTCTAGTCAATGTCTAAGGAAGAATTTTACCCTGCTCACACTTATTTTGGCTACGACATCTCTCTAAGAATCCTTCCTTTTTTTTAGTTCCTCCATCATTGTACAGATCAACTCTCAAATTCTGTCCACTTCCCCCTTACTACTTCCTTCCATCACCCTCTCTCCTCCTTCCACTATCACCCTCTTTCTTGCATCAGAACCTCCTAGATGGGAAGCTGGAATATTTGTTACACGCATAGCACACAAGTCAGTACCTAAAAAAGAATTGACACCCATACCTGGTAGGATGGGGGTAGGACTAGAATCACTGGAATTGAGTTGCTGACAAGTGACAAATGGTTTTAAAGCCTTTTCCCTTTTTGGACAAAGTTGTGAAGTAGACATAGTGAAGGAATCACTTCCTGACGACCTACCTACTTGGAAATCCTTTCTTTATGTTTCCAACACTGGAATACCCACATCCATCCTCACGACCAATTCTTGTCCCTCTCCACCACCATCCTGTAATTCATTAGATTCAGAGTCATCTCCCTCGACGAAGGGAAGGGGAGTTTTCATAGCTTTAGGACCATTTTCTTTACCCCCCACTTGCCTCTTCAATCTCTTCCTCTAAAAGCAACCACTCTGTATGCAAACTTTCTAATTCAAGTAAATTATTGTTGCTTTTCGGAGACAGACTTCCCAAACTTACAGTTTCGTCTCTATCAAAATCGTCACTGCTGTTTTGTTTACTCAACCAATCTTCAAACCTATTCTGTTCAAATCACTAGGCTTTAGGTATCTCGGGTTGTGCCTATCTGGTGAGAGACGGTTCGCCAGGTTGGATGGGACCCACAATAGAGAGGCTAGGCTGAATCCATGTGGCTGATGTGTAGATCAATGTTAGCGCCCCACGCCATACAAAGAGAGCCAAGTTAGCCAACATTAAAAGGAAGTGAGCCTGAAAGCTTAATGGGCCTAAAAGCCCATTTCGAATTGGGTTAATTGGATTAATTAAATAGGGGCAGATCTGGGTTTGGATCAACAGATAAGGATAAGAGGATAACTCTTATCCACTTAAAGAGTCCAGATCCAAATAAAGATTTGGATCAGGAAACTCTTAATTTGATTAGGATAAAGTTGATCCTGAACTGTAGATAAGATAAGGGATTATCCTTATCACTTAAAGAGTCCAAATCCAAATAAAGATTTGGATCAGGAAACTCCTAATCAGATTAGGAGGTTGTCTCTTTAAGGCTGTAAATAGAGAGCATGGCGGACCTGAAAAAGACACACAACACAGAGAGAAGACAACTCAGTTAGACTGATCTTTTCTTCAGTTCTTTTTCTTCCTGCTCTTGCCGCCCTACCCTGTTCGATCTCCAGTTCTTGGATCTGATCAAGATTTGATCTTGATATTGTTTCTTGCTAGAAGAAATAATTTTGAAGCTGTGCTCACTACCCCATTCGATTCTTGCTGAAGAATCACAAGTTCTTGGTGAAGAACTACCTACTGATCCTACCTCATCCTAAGCTGTGTCATCTTCAGTGGAGGGAGGATTTGGTACACTTTTTGGGCGTGAACATCTATGTTGGGAGGAGCTTTTTGCGTGGATTTCGTATCAGGTATATCCCTCCCTAAACTTGGTTTTAGATTTGGTCCGGTTTGGTTACAAGAACGAACATTGAAGATGCAGTTCTCTTAATTGGGAATAGGATTTCCGGATGGAAGTAAAGAAATTTTTGAAATTTCGCCCAACCTTCCTGCAGGGTTCGGCCATCCATATGATGGATCTTCCATCCCTTCACTGCAATACTTGGCTCTGGAGCGGTAGACGAAATTGGAGTTGGTCTGGACTGTTGATGATCGAAATCAACCTGCCTTCACCTCTTGTGGTACACCCTTAAATCCCGACATTTTTGACAACCCTCCTCACTACACTCCCCTTCAGTGATTGGGATAGGTAATGGAATTTCTGATAAATGAGACCCCATTTCACTACTCTCCCCTTGAGAAGAAACTCTATGGTAATAGGGTACATCCTCAAAGAATGTGACATCTGTAGAAACAAATTGTTTCCCAGAAATAGGTTCATAGCAGAAATATCCCTTTTGATTTTATGCATACCCAAGAAAAATACATTTTGAAGCTTTAGGATCAAATTTGGAGCGATGAGGCCCAAGAATCTGAACATAGCAAGTACTTTCAAAGATCTTAAGGGGAAGAGTAAACAACTCTTGATTGGGATATAATAGGTTAAATGGTTTTCATGTCTGGGACCCGTGAAGGTACTCGATTGATGAGGTACACAACAGTGTGGATAGCATCCCCTCAGAAACGTGTGGGAACATTGGAGTTTAGCATAATGCTTTTGGCCACCTCCAATATATGCCTATTTTTCCTCTCAACAACCCCATTTTTCTGAGGTGTATGCGGAAATGTGCTTTGATGGATAACCCCATGGCCCAAGGAAATATGAGGCCAATGGTTTTGCAAAATATTCTTTAGCATTATCGGATCTGAAAATTTTGATTTTGACCCCAAATTGGGTCAAAACCATATGATGAAAAATCCGAGTTAGGGTAGGGACCTCATCTCGAGGGCATATAAGATAAACTCATGAGAAACGAGCGTAGTCATCAATAAACAACAGAAAATATTTGTGTCCTCCCATAACAGTGGTGTGATATGGTCCCAAAACATCAGTATGCACAACTTCAAAAGGAATGCTACTGCTTTTATTGCTCAAAGAGTAGGTTGTTCTACAATGCTTTGCAAGTTCACAACTTTCACATTTTAAACTAGACATTTGAACTGATTTAAACAAACTGGGAAATAAACTCTTCAAAGACCTAAATGACAAATGACCTAATCGATTATGCCAAAGCATAACCTAGCTCACAGATTGAGAAACCAATGACCTCCCCACTTCTTTATATTCCCCATGTGAATGCCCTCCAAGCAGGTAGATTCCATTTGTCTCATGGCCAATCCCAATCACATTTCTTGTCTCCAGATCCTGAAAAATACACTGATTCAGAAGGAAAGTCACTGGACAATTTTGATTTTTAGTGATGCTACTTACTAAAAGTAGGTTAGTACTAAGTTCAGGAACATGCAAAACTGAGGACAAGGAGATGGCATTAGATAGTCTAATTTATCCCTTACCAGAAATGGGAACAAGGGAGCCATCAACAATAGACACTTTGTCTCTGCTAGAGTATAAGCAATAAGTAGTAAACAATGAGGATAAGCCAATCATATGGTTAGATGCGTTTGAATCTATAACCCAATAAGGTTCATTGTCACCTGGGGCTGAAGCTCTTGTACCTAAATGAACAAATGTTGAAGTGGAAGTAGTTGATGTTGTAGCAGGTAGCTGAGATGAAGGGGATGAAGTGCCAACTTCACTTTCCAACTGAGTTAGAGCAGCTCGGGCAACAACTAAAGTGTCTAGAGATGTGTCTCTTGTTCTCGAGGATGATACACCATTAGTAGTAATTGCTACATTGGCATTCCCCTTTTTATTTCTGAGCTTTGCTGGAATTAGATATGGATACAACTTCCAACAAGTGTCTCTGGTGTGCTTCGGTTTCTTGCAATGATCACAAACTGCCTCCCTCTTGTATTCTTTCTTCATATCCTTTTCCTTGTCACCCAAACTTTGGTTTCATTGCTATTAGGGCTGATTCTATAGGTTGATATTGTAGCATAACCTTTCTCCTACTTTCTTCATTGTGCACTAAGGAATAGGCCTGAGACAAGGTCACACTCTCTTTGGTCAGGAATTGTGGCCTCACAATATCATATATTGGATTCAGACTAGCTAGGAATTCAAAGATTCTATTGGTTTCAACTTGTTTTCTGTATGTTTGTGCATCCTTCTGACTTTCCCACTCAATTGTCTCTAGGTGATCAATTTTATGCCACATAGACTTCAAAGTGGAGAAGTAAATTGAGGATTTCTCAAAGGTTCAATGCTATGAGTGTAAAGGGTTCAACCACATTTCTTCTCATTGCAAGAAGAAAAATGTGTGTACTTATTGAAAGCAACATGATCACATTATTCCAAATTGCCCTATTCGACCAGCTAAGGCTGTTCAAAAGAAGAGCCAGCCTCTTGCATATCAGGTAATTGAGGGTCAGACTTCTAACACCACTTCCACCATGCCTGGTTTTTCTATTAAAGGTGAATCATTTGAACCTATGGCTGAAGAGAAAATTTGGCAACTAGTATCCTCTGCTAGCTCTTCTGCTTTCTTTGTTATTGGCTTATCCAACGAATCTACCAATTATTGTTCTTCCTCTTCTCCTATTTGTATTAATGATTCTATAGCTACTAATCATATGAGTGGAGCCTATGCTGAACCCTCAAGTAATTATATTGCAACCTATCATAAACTCATTTTTAATGCCAATGGTGAAAAAGCATCATTGGTAGTAACGATTTGTCCCTAAAGCTTTCACCCTCCATTTCCTTGTCCCTTATCAAGGCCTTCTTTGTCCCTAATCTCACTACAAACCTTATTTTAGTAAGTCAACTTATCAATGAGGTCACATTCTTACATTTTCTTATAATGGTTGTTTGATCCAAGACAAGTGCATTGGGAAGGTGAAAGGGAAGGGTAATAGGTTGGGCCGCCTGTTTATATTGGAGTTCAAGAAGTCTCACTCAACTGAATCATCAACTTACTTCAGTTCTTCCTCATATAGTTCTTTTTTTGGATCTAAGAAATAATGTTTGGGATTTATGGCATAAACGTTTTAGTCATCCTTATTTTGAAAAATTAAAGTTTTTGTTTGACCTTAGCTTTATAAAAAATAAAGTCCTCTCTTTGTTTGAAATTAGACATATTGATGTTTGGACTTCATCTATTACTTCCCGATTGGGATACAAGTATTTTGTACCATTCATTGATGATTGCACCAGGTGCACATGGATTTGTTTTCTTCGGCACAAATCAAAAGTCTTCCCAATATTGCAGTTGTATCATGCCACAATACGAGTTCGGTTTCAGTCTTGTGTACGGATCCTTTGCTAGATTTAGGGGGAGAGTACATTGATGGGGAATTTTTGTCTTGGAAGACAAATGGGATATGAGTTCAACAAAGCTGTTTGGGTACTCCTCAACAGAATGGTGTAGCCAAGCGCAAGAATGGACATGTTCTTAGTGTTGTGGGGACTTTGTTATAGGAGTTGCATGCACCATCTTCTTTTTGGTGGAGGTAGCTAGTACGAATGCATTCTTGATCAATTACATTCCTTCTTTTGTTCTTGCTAATGTATCTCCTTTTCAAAATCTGTTTGGTTGTCCACTGGACTTATCTACTCTTCTTGTGTTTGGTTATTTATGTTTCGTGCATCTTCTGACTTGTGAATGCTATAAATTGTCTACTCAGTCTATTATGTGTGCCTTTGTGGGCTATAGTTCTAACCACAAGGGATTTTTATGTTATGATCCATCTGTTCGTTGCATCTGTATTGCTTGTAATGTTGTTTTTCTTGAGAATATATCCTTCTTTGCAGGGGTTGCTAGATTACCTACTTCATTAGTTTCTGACTTGTATGACTTTGATTTATAGGATACCTCCTCTTAAGTGGCTGTGAAGGATCTTATTGCCTCTCTTGCAAGCTACCATGTACTCCAGTTCCTGTGCTTGCATCCTTCGTCTTGGTTCAGATTAGCCCACAACTCCTATAAGTGATGTCCTTCTTGTTTTAGTACCTCTCTTGGTTTTGCTCCTCTTCGTCATTCTACTCGCATTTTTAGACTTGCTGACCACTATGCTTTCCCTTCCAACCATTGCTCTTTGTTTGCTTTCTTATCTTCCATAAATATTCCTCTTACCTACCAACAAGCCTATAGCGTTCCTCATTGGAAAGAAGTTATGGATGTAGAGATTCATGCTTTGCATGAGAATGATGCTTGGGATCTTGTGCTTGCACCATCAAATGCCTTTATTGTTGGGAGTAGATAGGTCTACACTATCAAATTGAAATCTAATGGCTTCGTAGACCGGTACAGGGCTCGTGTTGTTGCCTAGGGGCATATAAAAGAGTATGGTATTGATTATGAAGAGTCGTTTGCCCCAATTGCCAAGATTACTATATTTCATGTTCTTTTGGCTATTCCAACTGTACACTTTTGGTCAATTTATTAGCTGGATGTGAAGAATGCTTTCCTTCATGGCCAAAGGTGACAATGTATATGAAACCTCCTTGTGGGTAGTATAATGATCCTTCTCTTGCCTACAGACTGAAGAAGTCTCTATATGGTTTGGAATAGGCTCCCCGTGCTTGGTTTGAGAAATTCTGTTATGCCATTGTTGTTGCCAGCTATATCTTCTTCTGATTATTCTCTCTTTGTTCGTATAAGACCTCAAGGTATCACAATCTTTTTCCTGTTGTTGACTAGGGATGATGAAGAGGAAATTAGAGAACTTAAAACTAAATCCCTTCTTCATAGTTATATGAAGGACCTGGGTTCTCTCACCGACTTTCTGGGACTTGAGATCCAAAGAAGTAATCGGGGATACTTTTTCTGTCAACACAAGTATGCTTTTGATCTTGTCAAGTTGGCTGGTTTTACTGATGATAAGCAGGTTGATACTCCTTTAGAGTTGAACGTCAAGTTAGCAAAACCAGAAGGTTCACTACTTCCTGATGCCAAACTCTACAATAACTTGTGGGCTCTCTCATTTACCCTTCTATGATTCATCCTAACATCTCCCATGTGGTTTAGGTTGTTAGTCACGTTGACTTTTTGCCCTCATCAACCTCACTTAATTGTTATTCTTCAGATTATTTGATATGTTCGTGGGACATTATCATATTGACTGTTCTTTTTCTCCTCTCTTGTTTTATTAAGGGTGTATATTGATGCTGATTGGGCAGGTTGCCTTGACATCGGATGTTCTACTACGAGGTGGTGTATCTTCATGGGTGATTCCCTCCTTTCCTAGAAATGCAAGAAACAACAAATGATTTCCAAATCATCTACAGATGTAGAGTATAGAGCTATGCCATTGTTTGGCTATAATCTCTCTTTGAGGATCTTGGTGTTCATCTTCCTACCCGTATTCCTCTTTATGTTGACTAGTGCTATCAAGGTTGCATCTAGTCTAGTTTTTCATAAGAGGACTAAACATATTGAAGTGCAATGTCAGTTTATTAGAGACCTGTTTCTTGCTGGTTCTATTTCACTTCCTCATGTGGACTCAGATGTGCAGATTGTTGATATTTTTACTATGGCTATGATGAGATCTAGACATCTCTTTCTTGTGGGCAAACTAATGGTTATGACTTTACCTCAGTTTGAGGAGGAGTGTGGAGATTTTTTATGTGCCCTATTATAATAATCCCTAATGTATTGCCCTATATATAGAAAGGTGCTTTGAGGGTGGGGTTGACTGATTCATGGACACCTCTGAATTCTTGTGTTCCCTTTCTTGTTCGAACTGATAAAATGATATCTTCACCATTTTGAGCTTGCCAGGTTTTCTGTGGAGATTGGCCATGCAAAGGGAAATGCTCCACCCTAGGAGTCAAATCCTATTTTTTGCATATATAGACTCAAAATGCTCAAAGCGTTTGTCACCTCAGTGACCTTTGAATCATGATTTTCATTTCTCACTTAGGGACATATTGATGAATGCACTTCCAACGGCATTAGATTTCAAGCAAGTCCTTATCCATTGAGCACGAGTTTGTATGCCACACTATAATGCAGAACAGAGGCACATGCACTAATATCCACTGCAAGCCTGCAACAGTGAAATCATCAGCTGTCTGTCCTGTTGTTTCATAAGCCAAACCAAATACATGGCCTTTGGCAAGAGCCCATCATGGATCTATCCAGCAATTGAGTTCCAAGAAACTTCATCCCTCCTCTGACACTCTAGTAAAATTTTTCTTAGTCATCCATTTTTCAAATCCCAAAGTTTCCTATAGCCATAGAGGAATGCTTTCTCAATAGAGCTTTCATTTACAAGACAATATTTAGTACTAAGTCATGAACTTGGTGGTCCAACTCATGAATTGAAAGTGCTATTATTGCTGCATGAACATATTTGTGAAAGGCACTCTTTTTGGTTTCCAATCAACTCTGCATGATATCCTAGAATACTCTGCTTGGGAATAGAAGCCTCCCTATGAACTAATGCCCCAATGATGGGATTCCATGGAATTCAATCATAAAAGAGAAAACCTTTTGGAATTCCAAGACGTACTCAGCATGATATCCATGCAGACGCCTAGGATGTCTAAGCAACCACTAGGTTGACTAGTCATCAACCACATTCATTTTACAGCTTTATTTGTTTGTCTGTATCTCTAATTATTTGAATAAATATAGAATATGTTTATGTTTTGTTATATTCATGCTGTTTCCTTGAATATTTGTGGTGGACATTATTGGATGATGGCATGTAAAGTAGAAAAAAAAATTATAAAATGAAAGAAGGCAGCGAAGGTGTTCTTTTTAAGTTTTCTTCCAATCGGTGGTATGCTGTTATAGAGTTGCCACAACCCGCAACCAAAGAGCACATCTAATAGTCAAGGTTGCATGCTTTCTTGGGAAAAAAGGCTATGATTCCTAATCCTAGTCTATTCAGCCCAACTTTTTCTTTGTTTGTAAAATGAAGAGTGTAAAGTAAATGTTCAATATCATTATTTTTTTTGCACAATTATAGTCTGTACTAACTTGTTAATGAGATTGCATCAATATCTTAAATTTAAACATATCTTTTTTTTAATTGACTAAGTCAGCGCCTAGGCACTGACTAATCGTTGTATTGATTAAGAGGCCCAAAGAAACTAGTGCTCACTTCACTACATCGATTATACTTCCTGCAAAAGCTAATCAATGCCTCATTGAAACAATGTTTTTTGTCAAGACCAGAGATTATGGGGTTTCATCACTTCATGGTACCAAATCTTTAACACTCAATTAGGTAAAAAAAAAAGCAGAAAGAAAGAAATTGCAGTAATCACCAATTTCTGAAAATTTAGCATGTAATTTAACCATCTCATTTTCAGTGGCAACATTAATGTGATTCAGCCCTGTTCTGAGTACAGATATATGCACATCTGTCTCCTTTATTCTCCCTTCTTCCGAGACTGTGAACCTTGACTTGGCATAAACACTAAGAGCTTAATAATAATTACAGGTTATACTCACCAAATCCTTTGTCATACTGAAAATGTGCTGCTACATCTCACTTTTTTTTTTGTATATCACTACCTACCATCAGACCATTATCATAGACCATCTCTCTCTCTCTCTCTCTCTCTCTCTCTCTCTCTCTCATACACATATTTGTTCAAAAGTAATTTTAGCATAACCAAGGATACCAAATATTTCAATTCCAGTAGCCAATCATACAAATTAGCCGAGTATCAATATTTTACAACATTTTTTTTTTATGTTGGTAATATGCCCATATCTCTCATGGGGCCTGTTGAGTAGCAGAGCACCCAACCCATACTCCCTCAAACTTGGTGGCAGTGGGATTCGATCCCAAGTCTCCACTGGGATTATGCAGCAACCGTACCAACCGAGCCACCCATCAGTTGGTTCCAGATTTTACAACTTGAGTAAACATCTGATCAATTAAATGCAATCTGGAAACATTGGAATTGGAATAAATGATTGTTATTAGGTTTGAATCTAATTTCCCAGTGCCAAGTCCTCCAATTGCATTCCTGAGAAAGCCCAAATGAGAAAGAAACAGAAATAATATTGATAGTGTTGGATATTGACGCTGTCTTTAACCACAGAGCAGGTGTGTGGATTCCATGAATCATTGTATGGCTATTAGAGGTTTTATTTATGATTTCCATTCTCTTTTTATTGGTTTCTGCCATGAACTCTCTTTTTTTTTTCAAATATGAATGATTTTATTTCTTTTAATCAAGTGGCTATCCCAGGTGGATTTAGGACTGATATAGAAGCCTGGTATGTGTGTGGCAGCTCAGCTGGCAGTCTAAAGGAGTCACTATGTTTGCTAAATATCATTCTATCTTGATGGGGCATGCTTCAACCAAACAGCCTGTGGAAAGCAAAGAACCAATTTTTTCAGGTCTTATTTTGTGAATTAAAATTAAATATTTGAAAGCCCTAGTGGGCTGCATCTTGTGAAAACGCCAAATACATGGTTTGTATCCACTTACAAATAAAAATTGCAAAGAACCAATTTTTAATGAATTTCATTTTTTATTTTACTTACAAAAAACAGCCAAACACATGGTGTTGGGGGGGGTACTCGCTGATATGGACTATCGGAGCATGACCAACCCGTGGTTCATCTCATGGCCTGGGTGGCCACTTTAGTCCTTTTATGGGTCTCGGTGTGTCTTCACGATTTTTGGATAAATACTTCCTTTCTAGCCACAGGGAAGGATTATATATCAATCCCAGCAGAACTCCTAGCTCGAATTCTTTTTTGGTTTTAAATGATCTAGTGATACAGTGATGGATGATGTTAGAATTTTTTTTGGTTTTAAATGATATAGTGATGGATGATGTTAAAATGAAGTTTTTTTTTGTCATTTTTCTTTGAGTTAATAAATTGGAAACAGACAGGGTATTGTTTCTAATGTTTGGAATGCCTTTGTGCTGCCAATTCAGTTGTTACAAGTAGGAGATATTCATCCTCCATATTAGCCTGCTGGAGGACCATTCAGAAAATGCATTCACCCTCTATGCCTTGGCGTGTTTTTAACATGAAATTGTCTTTAGTATTAATTTACTGATGGGGTGCATAGAAAACAATTTTTATGAGACCTTTCTTTGCAGCTATGTACTCTTGAATTTGAGACTCGCCATGCTTCATACTACTGGTTATTAGATGCATTGAGCCTTTACCGACCCTATGTGTGGGAGTATTCACGATTAAATGTCACCAACACGGTGATGTCAAAGTGGAAGGTGTGGCTGCTTGTTAAAATCTACGGAAAGTTTAGAAGTATTTTTTTGGTCATTTTTAGCTTCTTTTTTGTCCCACTCATAAAGCCTGCGATTTTCTCTTGCAGTTGAACTGCCTTGTCACAGAGAAGTGGGTTAATGGTTGGGATGACCCTCGCTTAATGACACTGGCTGGTTTACGACGTCGAGGAGTGACTACAACTGCCATCAATGCATTTATTCGAGGAATTGGAATTACTAGAAGGTTGAACTTCTTTTTTCCTGCTTGGTCTTGTCAGTGGATGCTATTATTTTGTTTTATAACTTCTCATAATAGTTGGAAATGGTACTCTTTCTATAGTGATAATAGTATGATACGTTTGGATCGCCTTGAATACCACATAAGAGAAGAGCTTAACAGAACAGCAGCTTGTACAATGGTTGTGCTGCATCCTCTCAAGGTATGCATCTTGTCAACTTTTGATTGGGAACCATTTGTGGTAGCAATTGATTGATAAACTCTCTGTCTACAGGTTGTTATCACAAATCTAGAATCAGTGATCGATCTTGATGCCAAGAAATGGCCTGATGCTCAGACAGATGATGCATCTTCTTTTTACAAGGTGAATACATGATTCTATAGTGCTAATTGGTTAAAGGAGTGCTTTGTTAGATAATTTAACAAATAATTATGTTAGCCATTAAAAAACTTAATAGTATATTGTGTGTATACTCTTAAGGTTGTCAAGTTGCTGAGGCAGGCCTAAGGGATAGTCCAGGCCAATAGCTGAACTCTTTGCTTAGGAATACAAGCGTGTAGATATACAAAATTTTGGTGTGCATTATTTTACATGCAAAGGTGTATTACATAAATAATTGCTTGAGTTACTACACTTGCTTTACACTGCTTTGCTATTTATCTACCATCTTTGGAGAGCATTTGCAGCCACCTATTGGTACACTTTGTGTGATTGGGATGGGTAGCATTGACCTTCCCATTTGGGTTGGTTGTGGGTGAGGATGGATTCAAGCCTCCAACACCAGGGTTCATAGACACACCGTCTAATCCTTTCTTAGGCCTTGCTCTGACTTAATTGGATATTTTCCTAGGGGCATCCTTAAAATGGAACCTTTCTTAGCTATTTTGGGTATAAAAATATGTTTCCCTCTATAAGATAGGTCTGTTCTAATGTTGGAAGTTGAAAGAGATGCCATTATTGGGATTTTGAGCAAGACCACCTTTTTTATTTTTTTCTTAGCAATGGTCAAGCTTATTAATATGACAGGATGTTTAAGGGAAAAAACTTCAGTAGTCAAGGGCATGAGAGAGGACAAAACTTATCTGAATTAATTTAACACTTTCTCTTATACCAAATTGATGTAGGGCTGATAGCTGTGATACCCAATTTGATGCATGATTAGAATAATGCAAGGGTGGATCCAGTTAGGAATTTATTAGCTAGAATAGGGTTATGGGTGATTTTGGGACTAAAGCCAGCGGTTAGTTAGGTTAAGAAAGGTCTAAGGCTTGATTGCAACAATTTTAGATTTGCCCCAAAATTGTGAAAAGTTTAAAATAGGGGAAAACAGGTATAGGATTGGAATTCTGAAATGATGTTTTGTACTAGATTTGTTCTAAACAGATGTAGGAGATGGATCAATACAAAAGAATGAAAATTGATGATACAAGTTTTGGGTTGTGAAGATGGGATCAATACACAAGGACGGAAATTGCCAAAACGAGACAATTTTGGGATTAACAAAGCTTGAAGAAAACATACCTGGATCACGGGATCAATACAAAAGGACGAAAATTGCCAAAATGAGACAATTTTGGGATTAACAAAGCTTGAAGAAAACATACCTGGATCAGTCCCAATCCTTAAGAGATGTTAAATGAACTTTTTTTTGGTGAACATTTTTAAATTTTACATGACTTCAAACACTTGTAGTTTTTTCTTTTTGATAAGTAATCGGAAATTTCTTGGTGTCGTTAAAGTTTAGGGTGGTGGAGGATGGATTCACTTGGGTACTAACTAATGTGTATGGACCAAGCAATTACAGAGAGAGGAATGAATTCTTGAAAGAATTATATGGGATTCAAGGGTTATGGGAAGGTCCTTGGTGTTTTGGGGGGGGCGGGGGGCGGAGGATTTTGATGTAATTCGTTTTACTAATGAATCAAACAATCCCCAGCAGACCTTTACAACCAGCATAAGGAAGTTCGATGAATTCATTAATAGCTATGAGTTGAAGGAACTCCCTCTGCTGCAAGCTCACTATACTTGAGTCCAACTTTCAGGAAATCCCAACTTGCTCAAAGTTAGACAAATTCCTTTTTAACGAAAGTTGGGAAAACCATTGAAGGGATTTGATACTAGAGCTCTACCTAGAGTAACTTTTGACCATTGTCCCATTGAGCTAGGATGGGAACCATTTAGGTGAGGACCTCGACCTTTAGGTTTGAAACATGTGGCTGACACACCCAGACTTGGTGAAGAAGATTAGGTAGAATGGTGGAGTATAGAAATAAGGGGGGTGAAGTGGAAAGGGGTAAGATTTCACAAAAAAAAATGAAAAGTTGAGGTCAAAATTGAAAGAGTGGAACAAGGATCAATTCAGGAGAATAGAAGAACTGAAATCTTCTTTTATTATCCAAATAGAGGAATTGTTTGTAAAGGAATATCAAAGAATCATGAATACACATGAAAGATAATTTATTTAGAAGTTGAAGAGGGATTTAGAAGAGTTGCAAGAAGAAATCTCTTGGAGTAAAAAATCTAGATGTAAATGGATCAAGGAAGGTGATGGAAACACTAAATTTTTTCATGAACTAGCCAATGGAAGGAGAAGGAAAACTCTGGTGACTAAACTGGAAGTGGATGGGCTAATTCATACATCCCAAGAGGAGATAGCCAATTGTTTTGCTGCTCATTTCAAATCTATTATGGGGAGGGTCCTAGGTAATAGAGTGGAACTAGAAGATGTGACTTGGTAGAGACTTTTTAAAGAAAGCGAAGGTTTTTTGGGAAGGAACATTGAGGAGGAAATTAGGCAAGGTGTTTTCTTAATGGACAGATCCAAGGCACTAGGGCTGAATGGGTTTACTATGGCCTTCTTTCAAGAGTGCTGGAACATTATCAAAGGAGACTTGTTTGAGGTTTTCAGAGAATTTAGGATAATTCCGTTATAAGTTAAAGAGTGAATGCTACTTTCGTATCCCTGATTCCAAAGAAGAAAGATGCCAAATATCCAAAAGATTTTAGACCTATTAGTCTATGACTAGCGTGTATAAGATTTTGGCTAAGGTCTTATATTTGAGGATCAAAAAGGTGCTCCCCTCCCTCATTGGTCAAACTCAAGGTGCAAAAGGAAGATAAGGGTTTCTGGATTTACGGGAATGAGAAAAATAGATTTAAATGGCTGACTAAAGATATGGAAGTGCATTTCAGCTGGGTTAAAAGGATTGCGAATGCTTTTGTTGATGTTTTAGCTAAACAAGGGGTGTGAAGGAATCATTTGTTTTGGGTTCTAATGTAATTGTGTAGTTGTTGTGGAGAGTTAAGACAATTTACATCTCCCAATCCTGTAATTTTTTTTTATAAATCTAATGAAATTCGGTTATTGATAAAAAAAGTGTGGGGGAGATGAGAAGATCGGATGATTAAGGTTTTGTTTGTAAACTAGATCTTGAAAAGGCTTATGATCTAGTGGATTGGAGCTTTTTGTTAGAGGTGCTAAGGAAGTGTGGTTTTGGGGATAGATGGTTGTTGAAGGATATATATATATACATATATATATATATATTTTAAATCCAAATGAAATTTAAATAATTTATAACCCAAATAAGTGGGTTGTGATGGAGCGCAATCCGGTCGGTCCTAGCTATCAACGATCTTGCATCTGACTGGAGCAAAAGGTGCTTGAAATGGGGAAGAAAACGAGTAGTCTCCGGGGAGGAACCTGGTGAGAGTGCTCCAAAGCTCAAGTTAGTATTTTCTCAAAGGCAAGATAAAAAACTAGATGGCGCAAAGTTATCACGTACCTCCATTCTTGAGGGGAAGAGGGCCTTTTATAACCACTTCGCGCACTCACTCCCAAGCTCCTGTCAGGTCGGGTATCATTACCTCTGCACTTCTGCCAGTTCGGATGTCATCACCTCTACTGGGGCAGACAACCGCCACTGCTCTCTTTGTCGGAGCCGTCTCTATAACTGGAGGTGGCGGTGGCAATTGGCCATTGAAGTGCGGCTATCAAGCGTTAGATCCTAAGTCAGTCAGGCGTGCCGCCTTAGGATACAGACTCCTTTGGTGTCAGGTATGGTTGTTCAGTTCAGCGGCCTGGAGACGAAGTGCCGGAGTGGTGTGCGAGGTAAAGTCTTAAGTTCGGATAGAAGTGTGGCCCGAACTGCCTTGGGGTGGGCCAGTTCGGGTTGTTGCCCTTTGCATTCCTCGTAAGGCTCGGGGTCAAAGGGAGAGTTTGGACTCCTTTTGGGGAGCTCGGACCACGGGTTCCTCTTCTCGAAGCTCGTGCCTTGAGTGCACTGCCGTGCCGAGCTGTCGCTCCTTCCAGGTCACCCCCGGTTGCTTCGACGTGTTGGGTGGCCAAGAGGTCGGGCCAAATCTTCCTCCATCAATTGCCCCCCACTCCTCGCGCTAAGGGTCTTGCCCTAGCACGGGGAGTTAGCGAGGTGACAGGTGGATTTGACCCGTACTTCAAACCGGTTGACTGGTGGCGTGAAGTGTGCGTATGTCAGGAGATTTCCGGATTCCTCGAGCGCCAAAAAGTCAGAAAACGCACCAATCCATCTTTAAATGCTGGGAGACGTGACGGCGGGCGTTATTTCAAATTCAAAAAACGCACCACTGCTGCCTTCAATGCTGGGAGACGTGTGCCGGCGCCGCTTCAGTTTCCAAAGACGTGTGGCCAGTCACGTCTCGGTCTTAGGAGGCGTGCGGTCAGCTTGATCGTGAGACGTTGGATTTGCCTCGATCAGAGCCATTGATTTTCGGTCACTGTGGGTATAAATAGTGGGGGACCCCCAGTCGCTTTCCATCGCCATTCTCCTGCGTTCGCTTCTTGAGCTCGCGTCCAAGTTTTAGCTCGCGTCAACCTTCCGTTAGCTTTTTTCGGGTGAGTCAGTACTTTCTTCCTAGTTTTCCTTTCCTCCCGATGTCTAGCTTGGACAACTCAGACAGCTTCTTGAGGGGGTCAGATGCAGGTTCCACGAACCGAGCTGCGGCCCCCGACAGCCTTAGTGAGCCCGAGGCCGAGCCCGAGGTAGAGCTTGAGGGAGAGCTCGAAAAAGAGTCCGAACCCATAGGCCGAGTCGCCTCGGGTAGTTTGGCGTCTTCCTCCCGTCGAGGTCAGACGTTAGACAAGTTCGGGTCCTCAACCATGATGCCTGAGGGGCTTTACTCCCTTATCACCCAGTTCAACCTGCCCGGGGAGTATACTTTATACCCTCGGGCGACTTCCCTTGGGAACGCGGTTCGGACGAGATCGTGATATTCCGGGAGTAGTTCGTCGTCGGGCTACGCCTACCTTTCCACCCTCTTATCGTCGAGGTTATGAACCACTTCGGCGTCACCGTCGGTCAGCTCCACCCAAACTCTATTCGTAACCTAGTTGGGACAATCTCCCTTTGTTGCGAACACATTCTGCCTTTGGACCTAGAGATCTTCTCTTCTATCCTCATGCTCAAGAAGCAAGCGGGTCCCCTTCCCGGGCGTAGGCGGGCGTACTACCTGTCTCCTTGCCCGGGGTTCAAGCTTTTACATGATCTTCCCAACAAGGTCCCGACGTGGAAACAAGACTATTTCGTAGTACGAAGTGCAACGGGGTGGCCGTTCTAAACTGGGTGGGGGTTGGCTGCCCCTGACCCCAGTGTTACGCTAGATAGGGAGACGGCGAAGGGTCTCCGGGACTGGGCCCAGCTCGGGCTAAAATGCCACCATTATCTGACGGAGACCAAGCTCATCCAGGCCAGCCTGAGTTTGGGTAGGTTCCTTGCTCAGAGGCTTGCCTTTGTTTTTGCTTTCCATTCTTTTGTTTTCCTGATGCCGAGCTCTTTTTGCAGGTGATGGACGCAGAAAAGACTCGCGGTGGGAACCTGCTTCACTTCATGAAGAGGAGGAAGCGAGTTACCAAACGGGCTCGTGTCGAACCGCCTCGAGATGCGGAGCGCGAGGTACCGAGCTCTCCGCCGATGGAGCCGCCCAGGGAGCCCGAGGTGGCCCCTCCAGTACAAGAAGCGACAGGGGCCCCTTACGCCAAGGCTGCTTATGCGGGGGCTCCTTACGCTGAGGCTGCTTATACCCGGGCTAGGCCTTCAGGCTCGGGAGGCCAAGGCGGGTTCAGGAGCGTGTTGCCGCCGAACCACACTCTTCAAAAAAGTAAGGAGGTTGTTTACCCTGAGGAGGTCGCGGTGTGGGCTGAGCTTCCTTTGAACCACGTAGCCGGGCGTGCTGCCTCTTATGCCATGGTGGTAAGTTAGTGACTTCTTGTCGGGCTCCTTGTCATTACCCTTCTCGTTATTACTCTTTTAAAATTGTCGTTATTTTCTTTTTGGCAGGTGAACTCCTCCATCCATGCTTTAACGGCCCAAGCGGAAAGGAGCTCGAGGCGGGCACGAGCTGCCGAAGAAGCTTCCCGCGCTGCCGAAGAGGCTTCTCGCGTTGCATAGGCCAGGCTGGCGAGGTCTCAGAGAGACACCGAGGCCATGGGAGTGGTGGTGAAGCACATGGCGGACCTGAGGCTGGACTTGCAGCATCTGGACGAATACCTTCAGGAGGATATTAGGGAGAGGACTGAGATCTTTTCTCAGGGCATCGAGGATGCCAAGAAGAAGGATAGCGATGACTATATCGCCTCGCCACGCTTTGATGACTTGATGGTGAACTTGTATAGGAGGGGTTTTAAAATGAGTCGGTGGATGATTAAGAACACGTACCCCAAGCTCGATATCAGCGCCATAACCACTTTGCGCATTACTCAAGAGATGGCCAACGCGGCTGACGGTGAACTAGATTATGAGGACGAGGCAGGACTTTTGGGTATCGTTGAAGTGCCTTCTGAGGGTGAGGAAGATGTACCTCCAGGCCTGTGAGCTCGCTTCTACCGTTGTTTTTTTTTTTTTTTGAAATGTAGACGGAGTATGCTGTAATGAAATGTCCTCCTTTTGGTTAAGTGTTGTTCTGTCACCCTCTCTTTTTATCGAGCTGACTATATTGCCGAACTTGGCCTCTGATGATGAGATGCCAAGGTCCTTATCAGCTTGCTGTTAGCACTTTGCCTGTCAGCTTGGCATTAGCATTTTGCCTTCGCTAACCCATGCCGAAGAGGTGACAAAGTCTTATGGTGCCGAGGTCCTTGTTAGCTTGGCATTCTAGCCCTTTGGCTCTGGTAGCGACTCCTAGTCCACTTCGCTTGGTGATTTATAGGTAGTATCGTCTTAAGTTGACGACGTTCCACGTGGTACTTGTTTGCCCTCTGGGGTTTCGAGCTCGTATGCTCCCCCGAGTGTTCTCTTTACTTGGTAGGGTCCTTCCCAGTTCGGTCCGAGTTTGCCAACGCCGGGCTCAGGTGCCATGATCTTACGGAGGACCAGGTCGTCGACGCGGAAGTTTCGTTTTTTTACTTTGGTATTGTAGTACCGAGCTACTCTTTGCTGGTAAGCTGCGGTCCAGATGTACGTGAGGTCTCTTACCTCGTCGAGTAGATCGAGGTTGGTACGTAGCTTGTCTCCGTTTGTCTGGTCGTCGTATGCCTCTAGTCGTAGTGTGGGTACTTCGATCTCTGCCGATATTACTGCTTTGGTGCCGTAGGTGAGGTTAAAGGGGGTCTCTCCCGTGGCGGTTTTCTTCGTAGTTCGGTGGGCCAATAGGACATTGGGTAGCTCATCCGCCACAACCCTTTAGCTCGGTCTAGTCGCGCTTTCAGCCCACGGAGGATAGCTCTGTTCATGACTTCTGCTTGCCCGTTTGCTTGCGGGTGCGTGACCGATGTGAAATTCTGCCGAATCCCCATACCTTGGCACCATTCCTGAGATTTGATGTCCTCGAATTGCTTGCCATTGTCGGAGATCAGTACCCGAGGTAACCCGAAGCGGCATACTATGTTCTTCCAAAAGAAGTTCTGGACGTTTCGAGTTGTGATTGTTGCGAGAGGTTCGACTTCTACCCACTTTGTGAAGTAATCCACCACCACTACTAGGAACTTCCTCCCACCTGTTCCTGGCGGGAATCTCGTCTCTGCTCCCTGCAAAATTTTACTAACATAATAGATGGGTCGTTGGACCCGATCTACTTCTTTTATTAGTACCGAACTGACCACCTCGTCGCCTGCCGAGAGGTACAGTTCTAAGACATTGCCCTCCTCGGGCCTGGTTAAGACCGACACACTAGCGAGGTATTTCTTTGAATTCGTCGAACGCGAGCTGGTAGTCAGGGGTCCATTCGAACCCTTTGCCTTTAATTGCCTTAAAGAAAGGCAAGCAACGGTCTGCCGACTTGGACATAAAGCGGCCCAACCATTTAACCTTTGGACCTCCTTCAATTTCCGGGGCAGTCTCATGTCTATGATTGCCTTAATCTTGTCCGGGTTGGCCTCAATGCCGCGCCGGTTAACGATGTGCCCTAGGAACTTGCCCGAGGTGACACCAAAGATACATTTGTTCGGATTTAGTCTCATGTTGAATTGTCTCATGATTTGAAATACAGAACACAAATCGTGTATTAATTCGTGCGAGAATTGTGTCTTGACGACCATGTCGTCTACATAGCTCTCTATCTTTGTGCCAATTAAGGGTTGAAACAACTTATTCACAAGCCTTTGAAAGGTTGCCCCAACATTTTTTAATCCGAAGGGCATAGCCCTGTAACAGTATAGGATGAACTCTGTGATGAACGAGGTATTTTCCTCGTTGGCCGAATCCATTCTGATTTGGTTGTAGCCCGAATAGGCATCTAGGAAGCTCAGCAACTCGTGCCCCGAGGTCACGTCTACCAAGCGGTCAATTCTGGGCAGTGGGAAGCAGTCTTTTGGGCAGGCCCGATTCAGGTCGGTGTAGTCGACGCACATGCGCCACTTGCCGTTGACCTTCCTTACCAGAACAGGGTTGGCTACCCAGCTCGGGTAGTGGACTTCTTTTACGAAGTCGGCTGCGAGAAGCTTCGCGACCTCGTCGACTACTTTCCATCGCTCCGGGGCTAGGTTGCATTTCTTCTGTCTAACGGGCCTAACTTCAGGATCGGTATTAAGTTTGTAAGTTATAAGGCTGGGGTCAATACCGGGCATATCGGCCGCGGACCACGCAAAAATATCTAAATTTTGAAGTAAGAAACTTACAGTTCGGATCGTAGAGGTTCCTGGACAGAAGCACCGACCTGTATCATCCGAGCTAGGTCTGTAGCTGAAGTTGGGACCGCGACCGTTTCTTCTGTGGGCGCAGCTTGTTCTTCGCCTTGCTCCGTAGGCTGCTCCAATTATGTAGGAAACTTCATTGCCCGTAGGACACGAGTGATTGGCCGCCCTATTATGGCGTTGTATGGGGAAGGGGTCGCGACCACCAGGAAATCGTGGTCGAGTCTGACCGCACAGGGCCATGTGCTGACTTCCACAGGTACTGTCACTTTCCCGAGGGGCCTGACTTGCTCTACTGAAGCCCACCAGCGGAGTGTTTGCGGGCTTCAGCTCGCTTCCCTGTAACTGAAGTTGGTTGAAGAGAATGTCCGCCGAGCTGCCTGAATCAACAAGCATGCGCCTGACTTCGAAGTCGTTGATCCTTAGTTTTATGACAAGCGCATCATCGTGGGGGTAGTGGACCCCTCGCGCATCGTCTTCCGTGAAGAAAATCGGTTCCTCCGTCTTCGGCCTCTTCGGAGGGTTCTGCTCTTCTCAGGCAGCTTCGCGAACTGACGCCCGGGCCGCTGCCGAATTACAACCCGCTACCACCGAACCTCCCACTATTGCGTGGGTGGTTCCCCGAACTGGCCTCTCTTCCGGAGGCTGTCTTTGCGACTGTTCGGCCGGCCTACTACTGGACTCGGGAGCATCCTTACCGTGCTCTCCTTTCCGACCTGTCATGTACAAAATTTCTCAAGTACCCGCGACGGATGAGTTCCTCTATCTCGTCGTAGAGATTATTACAATGTTCGGTACTATGACTGTGGTCTCTATGGAAACTGCAGTACAAGTTTTTGTTTCTCTCGTTTGGGTTCCCTTTTAGGCGAGGTGGCCACTTTATGTACGGGGCGGCGTCTTTGATCGTCATCAGGATCTCATCTCGCTTCGCGTTCAAGGGCGTGTAGTCTGTCCGACCTGCCATGGGAGCTCGGAACGGCTGGCTCGGTTTTGACTCTCGAGCTGGATCCTTCAGGCTGTCTCCTTGATTGGGGAGTTCTCTCTTTCTTTTTTCAAACCCGCCCCCAGTCCTTTGGTTGATCTCCTCCTCTGTTTGCATGAACTTGTCTGCGAGTTAAGGAACTCAGCAATGGTCACAGACTGGTTGGCCACTATGTGCCACTTGAACTCCTTGTGTGTCACCCCCATCTTGGCCACCGCGAGCTGAACTGCGGGGTCCAGGCGTGGGATCTGTAGGCATGCGTCGTTAAACCGCTTGATGTAGCTGCGGATGGGCTCTCCTTCCTTCTGGACCATGCCGAGGAGGCTTTCCTTGGTTCGGGGGCACCGCTTGCTGGTGACGAAGTGCGCGGTGAAGACTTGCACAAATTGGGCCTAGCTCCTTATTGACCCGGGGGCTAAGTTCCTGTACCGAGTGCGAGCCACTCCTCTAAAGGTGGTAGTGAAGGCTACGCACATACAGGACTTGCTGGCCCGAGCCAGGTGCATCTCGGACTGGAAGGCATCGACATGGTCGCTGGGGTTAAAGGATCCATCATACTTGTCGATTGGGGGGAGTTTGAAGTCTTCGGGCAAAGGAACTGCAAGGAGTTCTGATGACAGGGGGGAAGGGACTGAGAGGATGGGGCCAGCCTTTACCTCGTCCGAGCTCGCTTCTTCTTTACCTCGAACCTCGGGCAAGATGCGGGTTGCAGTTCGGCGGCTTCGCTGGCGGCGTCCCTGCTGCTTGGAAGGCCCGACATTTGGCACTGCTTGCCTCAGTGTTCTCAAGCTCGATGGGCCTGGACTGTTGGAGATAGTCCGCGGCTAGGGCGCTGAACCGGTTTTTGGTGTGCAGGGGCTCGTCCTGAGAGCACCGAGGTGATGCTGACTTGATGGATCGGGTTCCTGGTCCGCCGGTGCATGGCGAGGCAGAGGCAGTCGCTCTCTCTCTCCTGCCACGGGATGAGGCCTGGCTTCTAGAGGGGCTCCGAGCCTGGGAGGCTCGAGCTTGGGAAGCCTCCTGGTGGGGGTGCCCGCCTTGAGGGGAGGGCTTGGCTCGCCTAACTGTGGGGTGCCGAGGTGGGAGCTGCGGTTGACTTTGAAGCAGTTGGGGGAACTGTTGCTGGTAGTGGTATTGGGATACATGGTGCAACATCTGCTGCTGGTAGATTTGATGTTGTTGAAGCTGCTACATTTGGGCTTGGATAGCCCGCATGCCATGCACCAGGTCATCAAGCTGGTTCTGGCTAGTTGTCGGAGGAACAATGGTTGGTTCAGCAAAGGTGGTTCCAACAGAGGGAGGAAGGGGGACGTTGATGGCAGGAAGATTCACGGGTGCCACAATTCGAGGCGCATTTAGGCTGGGGATCCCATCCACCGAAGGGGGGATGGTGAACTGTCTGATGCACACCATGGGGACTTGAAGTTGTTCCCCAGTGGCGTTCATCTCCGTGCTACGTCCGACATTGCTGGAAGAAGCCATGGGTGTTGGGGTTTCTTGGAAAAAGGTGCTATGAAAGTTTTAGAGGGAGGCTTTTAGAAGCTTTCTCACAGATGATGCCAATTGATGGAGAGTAATCCGGCCGGTCCTAGCTATCAATGATCTTGCCTCTGACTGGAGCAAAAGGTGCCTGAAATGGGGAAGAAAGCGAGTAGTCTCTGGGGAGGAACCCGGTGAGAGTGCTCCAAAGCTCAAGTTAGTATTTTCTCAAAAGCAAGATAAAAAACCAGGTGACACAAAGTTATCACGTACCTCCATTCTTGGGGGGAAGAGGGCCTTTTATAACCACTTCGCGCACTCACTCCCAAGCTCCTGTCAGGTCGGGTATCATTACCTCTGCACTTTTGCCAGTTCGGATGTCATCACCTCTGTTGGGGCAGACAACCGCCACTGCTCTCTTTGTCGGAGCCGTCTCTGTAATTGGAGGTGGCGGTGGTAGTTGGCCGTTGAAGTGCGTCAGGCGCGCCGCCTCAAGATACGAACTCCTTTGGTGTCAGGTACGGTTGTTCAGTTCGGCGGCCTAGAGACGAAGTGCTGGAGTGGTGTGTGAGGTGAAGTCTTGAGTTTGGATAGAAGTGTGGCCCGAACTGCCTTGGGGTGGGCCAGTTCGGGTTGTTGCCCTTTGCGTTCCTCGTAAGGCTCGGGGTCAAAGGGAGAGTTCGAGCTACTTTTGGAGAGCTCGGACCGCGGGTTCCTCTTCTCGGAGCTCGTGCCTTGAGCGCACTGCCGTGCCAAGCTGTCGCTTCTGCCAGGTCACCCCCGGTTGCTTCCACGTGTTGGGTGGCCAAGAGGTTGGACCAAATCTTCCTCCATCAGGTTGGTTAGTCACCTAGGGGGATGGGGTAGTTGCATAACTACCCCACTCCTTATTTGAACTCTTTAAGGGGAAACTACAGCGGTCTCTCCTCTTCAAAGAAAATTGTGTCTCAGAGCATACCACTCTTTGAGATTTCTTAAGAAAAGCCAAGAGAAAGAGAAGCAAAGAGAAGTTCTTAGAGGAAGATGGGGATGAGATAAAGAAACCTCACTAATACAGGTGGGTAAAGGAAAGTCCTCTCTATGAATACTTCCTATATATGTCTTCTTCCTCTCTCTTTTGTTTTTAACTTTTAAGAAGGGAAATAGAGGGAAAGAAGCCATTTACAGTCAGGTGCTTTTATTTGGTTGATTATGGTCCCTCTATCAAGACAAATTAGGGATTAAACCATCTATAGTCTAATTCCCAAGGGCTGATTATGGTTCCCTTCAAATGAAAATGAAGAACAGAGGGATAAAAACCGTTTACAATCAAGTAATCAATTTGATTGACTATGGTTCCCTTCTTGTATACAAAATCCAGAGGATTAAGACTATCTACAGTCTGAAGTTCATCTGATTGACTACAACTAATTGTGAAGAAAGGAGTGAGAAGTCAGTCTTCTTTGTATCAAAAAGAAAAGAAAGAGAGAAATGTATTGTTGTGGAGTTTCTCAATTGTATTGTTTCTTTTTTTCTTCTCATTCTTGTACACTTGATGTAAAAGAAATGCAAATGAAAAGTTCGTTTTAAGTACTCTATTATTCTTTTCTTTTGTTCTATGCATTCATCTCTCTAAGTTAGAATCAAAAGGTGTTCTCTACTTTCTTGTGGAGATGTAATTAAGGGGAACGATCCATATGATTCCCTGAATGGGCCTTACCCAAAACAATAAAAACTCAATCATTCGATTGAGTGAATTATGTTTTATGTTAATTTCTTAAAATTTTCACACCAACAATGGTGTAAATGGATAAATGGTTGCCTTACTTCCTGCCATAACTCTATTAGTCAATGGGGTAGTCAATTGTTAATTCCCAGCCTGTAGGGGCCCAAGACAGGCTGATCCTCTGTCCCTTTGTTATTCACATTGGTTGCTGATGCTTTTAGTAGAGTCTTATCAGAAGCGGACAGCACTAGGTCAATAAAATGGAGAATAGGTTGAGACAAAGTTCCAATTACTCATCTTCAGTTTGCAGATGACATAATTTTTTGTAAGGATTGTGATTTGATGAAGGTGAGAAATCTGAAGAATCTAATAATTCTCTTCGAGAGGATCTCAAATCTGAAAACCAATTTTGAGAAGAGTTGTGTGGTGGGGATAAATCTGGGTAGAGGAGAGATGGAGTCTATTGCAGCTTGTTTAGATTGTACTTGTTCGGAGTGGCTTTTAATCCATCTAGGACTTCCCCTAGGTGCTTACCCAGAGGAAAGTTGGTTTTGGAACCCTGTAGTGGAAAAGATTCCAATGGGGTAAGTCTGAATGATCTATTAAGAGGTCGGAACATTATTGTGGATTTTAACAACAGGGTACAACAAAGGGTGGTGGAATGGAGCCCACCTGGAGTGGGAGGAGTGGTGAGAGACTTTGGTGGTAATGTAATTCTCAGTTACACAGGACCAGCGGGCTCCGGATCTCATTGAGGGCAGAATTTTTAGCATTAGTTCAAGGCATTAAACTGGTAGCCCAGCAGGGGTCTTTGACTATAATAGTTGAAGGGGAACACCAAACTGTCATTAGTTGGATGAATGCTCAGGATCAAGTACCTTGGCTATTTAGAATGCTGGTGAGATTGGCTCATCCTTGGGTACCAGCTTGAACATCTCATTAATCTGCATATCCACTACCCAGGAGAGCAAATATGTTAGAGCTGATTCTTTGACAAGGTTGGGTGTCAGAAAGGATTATTTGTATTGGGGTTGCACAGGTCTGGGCTGTAACTTGTAACTTCTTTCTTTTTTCTTTGTTTTTTCTCTGTAGAAATCTTTTTTTGGTCTATTGTAGAGGGGTATGTTGTTTTCTGCCCACCTGCTATGATTATGAGTTGGGTGACTGTTTCTCTCTTTTAATGAAATTTATTCCTGATGCTTATATAACACACACACACACACACACACACACAATAACTCCTAAACAACTTGACTAATGACTGAAATTTTAAAGACAACTGAACTATAATAGAGGAATCAAACTATTAGGTCGGATCCTATAGAGGCATAGCCATATAAAGTGACCAAAATACTGATGCTGTCTAATGGTACAAAAATGTAAAAATGTTTAGAAAGTTTCAATTTGACTTTTTGGCTCCTACATTACCTTGTCTGTATTCTCAGGGTTTCAGGCTTTTTTTGGGAACCTTTTCTACATCCCTGATTTTCTGGTCCTTCAGGCAGAGGGGAAGTGGAATCCTCTTATCTTTTCTCTCAATCCTTTTGTGCTGTATAAACCTTGTTTTTATATACAGTTTCATGTTCATGTCTATGATGGGCATCACCTCTTTGACTTTTCACATTATCCATAACTTTGCCTATATATATATATATATATATACAGATGATTTCTTGTCAGATCACATCTTTCAATTACTTGGATTTTCTCAAAAGTTATCTGGCTTTATTTTTGAGTGATTTCTTCTCCCTTCTCACCAATAGGTTCCCTTCACAAATGTTGTGTATATTGAACGCTCTTATTTTCGGGTTAAGGATTCAAAGGATTATTATGGGCTTGCTCCTGGTGAATCTGTCCTGCTTAGGTATGTATCTGAAATCTCATTTTGGCTTTATACATGTTAAATGCCTGCTGAACTACAAAATCTCCTTCATGCTTGCAGGTATGCCTTTCCCATAAAATGCAAAGAAATAATCTATGGTGAAGATAATGAGAGTGTTGTTGAGATTCGGGCAGAGTATGATTCTTCCAAAAAGACAAAGCCCAAGGTTTTTGCTCATGGTAAATGGCAATTCATTTCAATAAATATCACATAATCACAGTAGGAATTTGGTGTTAGTTTTACTGCAACTTATTTACCTTTTTTTCTCTTGCAGGGTGTTCTTCACTGGGTCGCTCAACCATCTCCAGGTGTTGATCCTTTTAAGGTGGAAGTCAGATTGTTTGACAAACTTTTCCTTTCTGAGGTTGGTAATAGATTTACTTTATTAATTTATCTAATATTACTGAGTACTTAATGGCTTTCTTATTATGGCATTAGAATCCTGCTGAACTTGATTGGCTTGCGGATCTGAATCCACATTCCAAAGAGGTAATTCCAGAGGCTCTTTCTGTAGCCTCTCTTAGCAGTGCTGCGGTTGGAGACAGGTTCCGGTTCGAAAGACTAGGTAACCCCAGTACCTGTTTTTCAGCTGTTTATCTAATTTTTTGACCACATGATAGAACGGCAATGCCTTACAATATGCCACTTAGACAGAACGTACAGGAGGCTTGGCAATTGTTTCATAATCATTCATAGGTCTTACTAATCAGCAAGTATATTTTAATACATCAAAGCTTTAAGCTTTCACACTGGTGCCTTTTGGGCTTCTTGTTAGACCTCGCTGCTTGATAGTAATTTGTTTCCACTATGCACATGAAATGTTGACAATCTTATTTGTGTGCACACTTAGGCTGCATTTGGGAACAATGCAAATAAGTGTGAATGCAAATATGTGGAGTATAAAGTGGTGCATATAAATTGCAAAATTTGGTTAGTTTTGCATTGACAAATTTACCTTCTTACCAAACAGATTTTTAGCTGTAATGGCATGCAACCAAGGTTCAGGGGGTGGAGGAGCCCTTAACCGCCCCCCCTGAACCAGTTTCAGAAAAAAAAAATAAAAAAAGCAAAAAAAATAGTATTGATTTGCCCATGCCCCTACCGGCATATCGGGCGTATCGATAATTTGAACCTTGGATGCAACCATGAATTCCAATAAATCATATGCTTTTTTTTTTTTATCAAAAGCCCACTTGAATGCAAATTTACTTCTTTTTTATTAACGTACTTTTACATCTTATTATCAATGTAAATATGCATTGGTCTGTCATTTGTTAATGCATAAATGTAATGTTGCCAAACACAGGCAAAAGCGAACCAGAGTGCAAATTTACCCTGAACCGGGATTTACACTTCAATTGCATTGTTTCCAAACACAGCCTTAGTTCCTTTCGGTGTCAACCTGTTAGGTGCATGCCAAGAATGGCATTGTTTTCAAGTGGTTGTATATCATGTTTTAATTAATTTGTTCTTTCTGGTTGTTTCAGGGTATTTTGTGGTTGATCCAGATTCTACCCCGGAAAAACTTGTGTTCAACCGAATTACTCTACGTGATTCATACGCAAAGGGAGGAAGCGAGTAAATCTGGTATTACAAGCTGTGACTGTGGAAGAGGAGAGGGGAGACAAAAAATGGCTTACATACGTACTAGTTTAGGTCAACATATAAAAATTGCTACGATTACTGTTTGCATGAATTCAATTCGTTCTGTTCCTTTTACCTAAGATCTGTATAAATCTTTGTTTTGTAGTTATATGTATACTTGTCATTTTATTCATGGCAATGGCATCATAAATATAGCTGTAACAAGTTCCAACAGGGTTCAAGGAAGGGCAAGGTTATGTAGATTAGGTTGTGGTTATAGTTATATAATATACACTAGCGCTTCGATAATTTCACTGGGCTGTAATTTGTACTTAAATACCAACTAATTTCATCGAGGGAAGTTTTGCAAAGTGATCTGTATAACTACATGTTGTGCAAAAAATGGTACACGTCAAGGTTTTAAAAACCGACCTGGAAATGGAGCTGCTCTAGTTATCGGTTTCTGGGTCAGTGGTTTGGCCGTTCAGGTCAAATGGTTCGGATGGTTTGCATTATTAGGGAAAATATTTCTCATATAAAAGTTTTACATGAGAAGGGAGAAGAGACTGGTTGTTGGTTGAGAAAGAAGAAAAGAAAGAAGAAAAGAAGGAAAAAAAGAAATGAAGGAGAGAAAGGAGAGAGAGAAAAAAAAAAAAGAAAATGAGAGAAAGGAAAGGAAGGAGGGAGGGAGAGGAGGAGGATTCAATGCTCACCGGCGATGGCAAGGTGGTGGCAACAAACATAAATCTCAAATTTGAAGAGTTCTCACAAATCGATTTCTCTCCAACCTCTGTAATCTTTTTCTTTTTCTTCTTTTCTTTTTCTTTTCGATCTCAGATTTGAATTCATGTTTCAGTTTCTCCTCTCTATCCTCTGCAATTTTCTTAAACTGTGAACTGCTATCCGAATCAACACTTCGATCACCCGGGCCAGTAGTTCTTTGACCAAATCAACAGTTTTTGACCCAAGGACGAGTTAAGGGTGAAATGGAATTTGTTGCCTAGATGGTTTCTGAGTTAAATGGTCCGACTGTCTGAGTCAATGATGGTTTAAAAACATTGGTACACTGTACACCTTGAAGTTGATTTGACAGGTGGAGCACTTGTAAATCTTCCTTTTCAGAAACTAGAAGAATGACCGCCTGGTCTGGATATATATATATATATAATCCATATTGGATCCTACATTATTTGGAACGAGTTTTTTTTTTTTTAATTTTTATTGTAGGTAACTACTACAATAAAAATCCCATTGACTAACTTTCTCCCATCTTGAAATCCAAAAAGAAAAAAAAAATGCTCCCCAAGATTTATTCTTATCTTCTCCTTGCTGAATATTTTTTGTGGTATTTGAGCGAGGAGATCCTCTCCCGTTGTCATCAAGATGACTCATTTTTGTGATCAAAATTTCTTTTTTCCATCTGCATTCGCTAATGGCTTCAAGTGAAATTACTGGCGATCAAGCTAGAGTAGAGACGATGACATATTCAGACTAGCCTTATTTTTTGCATCCTTCCGATAATCTTAGGTTCTTGTGTCATCTCCACTCAACATTGATAACTACGTAACATGGCAAATAGCAATGCTGAAGAGCTTATGGGATGATTTGGCCATCTACCTTCTTGTATCTTGGACTCTGTACTTGCGATTCCTCTAAAGATTTTCTTCTTGAACAAGAGTGAAAAAAAAAAAATCTCCATGAGTGTATGCAGTAAGTCAGACTGTTGTGGTGTTTGTTTCAAAGCTAACCAAACATGAACACCTTTTCCACTGAGTTGTATACACACTCCCTCACCAATTGAGTTACTTTCACTATGATATATGGGGTGAGTATAGAATATCTATCATAGGTACCCATTATTTCTTGACAATTATGGATGACTTCACCAGATCTACTTGGGTTTACTTGTTAAAATGCAAGTTTGATGATAGTTCATTTTTCATTATGTTTTGCAATATGGTAAGTACCCAATTTGATTTTCAAGTGAAAGGGATCATGTTTGATAATGGCAGTGATTTCATTTATGGGCCTTTAACAAAACCTATTGGATCATGGCATTAATCGCCAATGACCATGTATCGACACACCTCAACAAAATGGTGTTGTTGAACGTAAACATCACTATCTATAGCCTTATGGTTCCATGCAAGCCTTCCCATTAAGTTCTGGGGTAAATGTGTGCTTATTGTTGCCCATATCATAAATTATTTACCTACTCCCCTACTATCTGGTTGAAGTTCATATGAAGTTCTCTTTGGAAAAAGCCCATCTAATAGTCATTTAGAGTGTTTGGATGCCTCAATTACTCCCATACTGTTTGACGAATTTGTGACAAATTTGTGGCACATTCTAATCGTTGTATATTCATTTGCTATCCCCATGGAGAGAAGAGTATCATCTCTACAACTAGAAACTTGTGATATCATTGTTTCTGGAGATGTGTTTTTTGAGAACAGGCTCCCTTACCTTAAGGATTCAACATCCGCTCAAGACACAAACCAATTATCCCTCTCCTAATGGATGATACTCATGATCATTTGAGCCCATGGAGATGTCCATTACTGATGAAACAAATTATCAGTCACAACGCGGTTCAAAACATGTTATTCAACCCATTACTGATGGGGCCATTGGTCCCAACACCACTTTTGAACCTCCCCTGAATGATATACATGATTCATCGCATAACAATTTGCCACCAGGCCCAGTTCGACCCACTAGGACACACAAACCCCAAATCCACTTGTCTACTTATGATCGTCCCACCATGCCTCACCCATGCTTATTCCAGCACCTCCGCTCCACTTGAACCCACTTCACACCAATATTATGGCCAAGCTATGGAACAAGACTTTTTGCTCTTGAGACCACTAATACATGGACCCCACCAACCTACCCTTGAAAAAAGGCCCATAGGATGCAAATGGGTCTAAAAGCAAATTAAACCTAGATTTGACCATTGAGAGGTTCAAGGCTTGGTTGGTTGCCAAAGGCTACATACAATTGGAAAGGTGTTGCTTACACTGAATCATATGCTCTTGTTGTGAAGCTTGTTACAGTCAGATGCGACCTTCTTACGCTCTAGTTGTGGCCTGCAATTAGGAATTATATTAAATGGATGTTAACAATACTTTCTTACATGGAGCTTTGCATGGGGAGGTATATATACTCCCTCCCTAGGGCTTCTAGCTCAAGGTGTCAATAGAGTGTGTTTTATTAAATAAATCCATTGTGGGCTAAACAAATCCATTTATCTTCTTCTGACTTAATCTCACATTTTTTTCCCGTTCAGTAACTGAACCAAATTCATTGCATGATGTAAATAAACAAACTCATTGAATTAAAGAAAAAATTTCAATGCAGCGCAGAATAGATGACTTTTACATTACTTCCCGGAGTTAATGACCTTTTTGGCAACAACTACCTAAAGGCTAAAAGAAAAAGAGGCTTGTAGTGGATAAAATATTTAAATAATATGTCTTAGTAAGTTGTTTTTTAGTAGATGGAGAATTTAAATAATGAAAACATTTGATGGCATAGGAATCAAATTAACCCAGCTTCAGCTTCAGCCCTTAGCTCACAACCTCCTTAAAAACTAAATAAGTCATTTAATTCTCCCTGCTCCAAACTTCCAAAAGACAAAAAAATTTGTTTACAAGAATACCAAACTCTTCATACGAGATTTCAAAATCATTGTGCCAAGATGGACCTCCTAGTCCTCCTCCCTCCCTCCCTCCGTCTTGGTGATATAGAAGTAGAAGGACGACACCACAATTCAAACCGTGACTCTGACAAGTACCCTTAATTGAATGGACTATGATGCGTGTACGTGTGACTTCTCCCATGTCATCAATAGTCAGTACCAGCTCTTAATTTAATTGAAAAAAAATATCAGAAAAATACGCATTTAGTAGGTAAGGGGGGGCCAATGACTGAAGCTGATAAACCCATAAGCCTGCCCCAGTTAAACTGATTATTTTCAGGTTGAGTTTGCAGCTTCATGTCACGGGTCAGATACCGGTAACGGGCAGGCAAAATAAGACCGGACAATAATTGGGATAGTTTGATAAGACGGGGTCTGTTTCTTATTAGTCCAAAATGCAGTAGGTGTTTAATTCTGGTTTTGTAAATAAACAAACAAATCAGTTGACCGGGTTGGGTTTCAATCCGACATATTTTCAGGGTTATAAGCCAATTAAGGCTGTGTAGGGTTTGATTATTGGGTTGACAAATCCAATTACCACCCCGAATTAATGTTGTTGTGGTTTTGGGTGGGCTCTGGGCTGAACTGTGATTATTCTTACTCTCAGAAAAAAACAAGCAATCCTTCTGTGAGTAATCTAAGGATTATAATTCCCATAATGTTGTCCTTAATTTCTATCTCAAAAGAACATCTCCATTGTCCACTGAACCTAGAAAATGCATGTCCTTTATTACTGACTACTGAAACCTGACTCTGAGAAGTAGGAAGAAAGGAGCATCAAGTGCACCGGCATATCCAACTTTGTAAGAACTAAGAAGCTTATTCATTCTACAAGAGAATTGTCGTTTCCAGATGGATAAAGCACGTTTTATTCGACAATTTGTTTTTATTTCCTTTTTGTTGTTGCAGGTGACACTATAAAGATTATTAGCTTCATTAGGTTTGTGACGTACTTCAGGATAATCTCTACTCTAACAGAGTTGGTTCAGACACTTTCTTTGGTGCAGTAAAAGTGACAACGTTTTCCTCTTCTGCGCTTCAGTTCCGACTTCTGGATCCCAACAATCTATTTTACTACTTAAGCGGCATTAATGGGCATTGCTTAAATCAAGCTTTCATAAGTTATCGTAAGAGACAAAACAAAAACAATAACTACTGTAGTAGTTTTTCTTAATGAATATGTTTATTTACTGTTTGAATTGAAATACAAATCTGGTCTTTTGCAAAGTTTTTAAGTTGATGTAATTAATTAATTTTCTCTCCTCAAACTCAAACAGATCAACGTCACAGTAACGGGTTTTGGTCCAATCTGAATGAACATGCCAAGTATCGATCTATCATATTGTGGTATGCAACTGTGCAAGCCAACCCATTTCCAGCAGGGTTTAATTTCTTCCTTAAAGCATGCCTTGATTTATTCATTGAAAACAATCAGAGATAAATATCTCAAAATGCAAGTACAAATTGTTATTGGAATTTGAATTCACAAGGCATAAAAAGTGATATATATTTGACCAAGCAACTCCACCTTAGTCTTGACTCTTGAAAAAGAAAACATCAACTGTGCACAAACAGTTTGAGTGGGGCACTAGAGATTCCAATGGCGATGCATGTTATCTTTGATTTTGCTTGTTACTTTGGACTCTGCGCAAGTCTGATCGAACGCAGAAATTGGAGATTACTTAGAGGCGATTAATATGGTAATTGTAAAGATGTGGAGTCGGACGAATCTCTGTGGAATTAATGCTATTCTGCCATTCTTTTTCTTGGTAAATATCACGAATAAAACGATGATCCACCGTTATGGGTTCTCTCCGTCTCTGGTATTGGTTGGTGAATACCGGATAGGTGAGCTGATTGAATGTATGAATCTTGAAGTGGACCATTGTCACGGTCTGATACAGGTTTAGTTTTGCCTATGCTTAGTGAGTTTACATTAAGGGATGCCATCATTATTTTTGCCTGTAAGATTTTTGAGAGAATTGGTGTTATATTCAGGCAAACCTCCAAAATCTTAACGTACTCTTTGAGGAGGGGTTTTGAGGAGGGGTGATCGACCTCTTGAATGCCTGACATTGGCACTCTTAGACCAATTTCCCTTGCGGGGCGGCTCTGGTTAGTGGCTAGCATGGTTACCAAAGTTCCTCATGGGCATACATATGCTCATGGGGACAATGCATGGGCCGGCATTGCACCACTGATACTCAAGGAAGGCTTGGCATGTGGGTTTGGCCTAAGCATGACTATTCATCATGCCAGCCCCTTGCCTAAACTGAATGAGCTATCCTATTGGGCATAGAGCACGGGTGTGTTTTGGCCCAACAGTTGCTTATCATCATTGGCACAACAGGTGCCTAGCATCATCGGCATACGGGAGCCCCTTTCATCGGCACCCAGTCACCTCTCATCATGATCGTTTCCCTTTAGCACGTAAGAGGCACCTCCCATGGACCGGCCAGAGCCATTAGAGTGCCCTGGCCATGTGAACTTATGTCATAATCTAGTACTATTGAACATGGTGGAGCCATTTAATCAGACAACTTCTAGACTTAAAACACACATAAGGCTTGTCCTATCCTACCTTAGCTTAAACGCCACATGGGTTTATGTCACTACAGATCTACCCCTGTGACACCATCGCAGCGGGGTTGACGGGCTTATTAGCAAAGGTGGGTTATGACGATAAAAGAGATAATGAATATTTACATACTTTCTGGGTATGGCAAAATAGAGGCGTTGGCTACCAAACACTGTGAACAATTATTGGTGAAGATGCAGTTGGAACTCCCCAACTTCAGACCAGTCTGATGTGATTTAAGTGCTTTCCATTGCTTTGAAATGTAAAAAGAATTCAAGGGGTACCTGGGGTAAGTTTTATGTCCCCTCCATCGATCGCTTTCTTTCTTTATTGGTTGGGAACAGGCAAGTGGTCAAGGGTTTGATGTATCTGCCTATTTATCTGGCCGTCAGGTCAGGTGTAGGCCAGGTGATCCATATCCCTCCTTATAGGCTATAGCTAGGTGTGTAACCTATTTTCTAACTTTTATAATTTAAAGTGGGATTCTCAGTGATGTATTAGAATTTGGATTTAAAACAAGTGCATAAATTAATGGTTTAGATAGATTGTTTTTAAGTTGATTTTATCTTAAAGATGAAGCTTCAAAGATGGAAAAAAGGAGTGAAACCCTAATATCAGCTGTGAGAAATTAAACTAGTGAATCTTGTGCCTTCAATTCTGCATTTTTTATGTTCAGATTTCAGAACTCTAAAGAGAAATTGTCTTTTCGATTCCATGCATTCTGTTTAAGCTCCCACGATTCAATAGGAGCTTTATAGAATATTAATTAATAGAAGTTACCGGTATCAGAATTCATAAAATAAGAACCAGTAATATTAATTTGGAAGGAAAAAAAAAGATTTGAACATTTTGTTGTTGTTCTTACTAGACAACTTGGCCTAAAGGCACTGACTCCGAAGTGGGAGGGTGGTGTCATATGCATCTCTGGCTCAGGTAGGCAGATTGTAGGGCCGAGTGGCCGACCTTAACAATTTCCCACTTCAATGGTTAATTGTTGGCCCTACAGTGACAGTGAGCCCCCTACTGAGCGCTGTGGCACGCTTGCCTCCTGGGCAGCTGGTGAGTTGAACTTGGGTGCCTTGTCAAGCCCCTAAGTGGAGCTAAAAGGGAAAAAAATGGGGCAAGTAGCCTTGGGCGGAAGGAGTTTGGAGTTTGTTACAGCCAAGATCCTCTTTTTACTTGGACCTGACTTCTCTGGTTGTTAGCAATATATCCAGTTAACTAACACACACCCATTATTTGAGCGTTATGATGAAGTATCCTTTGTGTACTATTTGGATATACTTCCTCTTTAGATAAGAGACAAGAGGACTAAAGATTTTATTTAAAAGATAAAGAGAACTTGGACTACTTGGGGGGTCCTATTGGCTATTTGTATATATACTATTTTAATAACTCCAAGTGTGTGTTTCTCCCTGTCATGTCACCATCTTAATTTTGATGTGTGTCAAATTCCAGCCAAATTCATAAATAATAATTTTTCAATATTTTAGAGTAATTAAAAGCTATATATTATCCCTTTGAGAGAAGTGGAATTTCTTAGTGTAAACAATAGGAATGATGTGAACAGAGTCTCTTGAGACATGCATGGCTAATACCATAACTTTCTTATTAAATGGATGGTCTAAATATGCCATTCCAGCCCTCCACATGTTAGCAAATTTCCCTAGTTGTTTCAATTTTCAAGGTCTAGGTCTGGTGTGAATGGTGAAAAAGGCATAGAACATAATGTCGTTTGTCTATTATCATGAATTAACAATCCTTGAACATTCAAAGTAGAAGAATATTGAAATTAATTAAAAAATAAATAAAATGCTTAAATTTAACATTTCTTTTTATGTTATTCGGGTGCTTGGCCTCAGAGCTCTTAAATCATAAAAGGGCAAGACAAGATTCAAATTCACTTGATTATTCCAACAAATTAAAGAGGTGTATATTCATAAAAACCCGTTTAGCATTGCTCTAAAGGAATTTAAGTTCACATTTTACTTGCATAAGCTAAAAGAGTTTATACCCAAAATATAGAATATAATAAACGCTTCCAAAATTCATATAATAGCTTAATTGGCTGAACTGAATGATTTATTTCTGTCTTTTAATGAATAAGTTATTTAGTTGGTAGTGACTAGTGGCATGGGATTTGACTAAGCTATAAGAACTAAAATCAATTATTATAAGAAAGTCTGGCAAGTTCAACAACTTCCATCAATTCATTGGGCCCCGCCGGGTGTTTTATTGGTGAAAAAAAAAAAAGAAAACATACTGTGATCGATCAAATGATCATCATAAACGTTCAGTTTGTTTTATTCATTCAGCTAAAATTCAAACAAGCTGGTCTTGTTTTCAAATGTGATTTTCCATATATAAATGATTATCTCCATCACCCACCCATGGGCGTTTTTTGTACTAGTCAGATCGATAAAGCAAATTGCTTACTTTAGCGTATCATTCAATTCTGAAGATGGGAACAAAAGTCAGGAGCCGAAAAAATGACTTTTTAAGCCAAAAATGGGGATCAGAAAGGAGGTAACTACGAGGGCTTAACAAGGGAGTGAATGAAGAGGTTGATACGAGTTCCCTTTCACTTCAATAGTCTTCAAGACTTCGACTTCAAGGGGAGAGAGAAGGGAGTAGGGAGTAGGGTGTAGGGTGTAGGGACCCCTCCACAAAGAGAAAAGGCAAGTTTTTTCATGCAACGTGGGGACTCCGGGGTGGCTTTGATTTTGATGGCTTTAAATTGACCAATAAGAGAGGCCAAGGACTCTTTTGGAGGAAAGCACTTAAGCACAGCTTCATCTCCATTGCGCGAGAGTTCTGTCCCTTCACGGGTCTATGTGACATTGAAAGATCGATTTCGATTCGACTGAAAGGGAAAGGGGGAGAGTTTCAACTTTTGAGCTCTCATCGATGAATGCCTTTGCCGTTAGTCCTCACTCCTCACCTCGTCATGGAGTCACATGGCGTTACCAAAAATTTTTCAAGGACATGGCCACTTGACGTGACAACTTTTCATCCAGTTGCATGCCCAAGCAGCCCAACCTTAGATATTGATAAAATAAACAAATAGCCGAAACATTTTAGAATATATATATATATATATGGTAATTATCTGATTTGATTAATTAAGCAGCTCAGCTCCTGATAAAAACAGAAATCCTTTCCTTTATTATTAGTTGATCAAACAAACATGGCTCCACTCCATAGTCCTTCCCAGTTCAATTTCATCACTAAAATGGTATTACCAGGTTTGAATATTGCAATTCTAGTAATTAATAGTGTTTGTGATCAATTCTAATAAAGGGTTTGTGAATTGTGGCTAGGTTAATAGGTTCGAATTTCTTAAGAGTGATGGTTAGGTTAGGGCACATCTCTATTATATCTCTAGTGAATAGGCTTGAAACTAATAATTAAAGGTGCTTCTTTGGAAAGACACAAACATCTCATCTACTATAATTAATCAACTTTTAATTTTAATTTTAGTCTTTTCACAAAGTATGTCAAAAGTAGCGGGAGGTGCCCTCATCATCCCCCTATAATTTTACTAATGCATCTTATCGACTTGTAAGATCAAGAGTCGTTTCTTTTATACTTTATTTTTATTAACAAATAATATTTTAGCATTTTTTTTTCCTTTTTTGTCTAATCCATTAGTAATATACAATGTCCATCTAGAGCTTTAAATAACGACAATAGGATCTGGAGAGCGGGGTATAATTAATCATATTTGAGTCCAAATTTGGGTAGAGAAACATCACACCGGATCGGGTTGGATCCTCTGTGATTATCCAAATATCAGAGCAAAACCGATGAGGTCAAGCCACTCCATTTCATGCTCTGATCAGATCGGTAAACCAACCCAAATGGGTATATCAGGGCAGTGGCTCAATTTGGATTGATATTCTGGTGGGGTTAACAAAGCGGATTGATATTCAGGTTAAAAACACTCAGAGAGATTTGAGGCATGCAGACAAGTAGTTAATTAATTAGATGGTCAGTCAATTCCCCAAATGAAGATAGTATGTAAAGGGAGCTCTTGCGGTTAATAAACGCATGGAAAGAGAGCACAGCCTCGGAAGGTGATAGACAAAAACACAAAAGTAATTTGATTTGAATAAGCAAGCCAAACAGTTTAGATTCTTTCCATAACTAGCTACCTCTACAGTTGTGGCCCTTCTACGGTGGATAGGGGGTGATTTATCTTATGGATTAATTACCAGTCAACTTCTCCGCAAGTTTAGTTACAGTTAAGCTTGTTTGTTGTTTTAGGTCACAGTTCCTTGTAATCTTTTCCAACTTCTTGTGCTTTAATTTCCACTTTGGAATTCTAGATTCCCTAATTAGTGGTTTCCTCATCATCGGCCGGCCTCAAATGACCATGATTTCTATCTACCAGGCAATTAAAAGTAGATCAACTAGATTCCCTGTCGATTGTGACAAAACTGAACAAACGACGTTAGATTTCCATTAATCAAATGGAGCTTTTGACCAAGATTAATTATTATGTGTAGAATGTAGATAGAGCTTCGGTACTGACATCTCTCAGTGAAGAAACTCATGTCATGCACACGCACCGACCACCAGGAATTTTTTACAAGCACATAAATTCAACTGTGATCGATGTATGAGAGAGGCCACGAATTCCCCAGTTAATTTCCAAATGTGGGATGTGACCTACCCCCATTCTCAACATTTTCATCTTGATCAATCGGGTATCCAATATTTTGTTCCATATCGTCTCAAGTCTCAACACAGGCGCGGTATTGGCAGTTTTGGATTGTAGGAGTCTAAATATGAAATGGGTAATGGGTTGGGTAGGTGAATCTTGAAATAACTTTATGTTGTACTCACAAATGCTTGGCACAATTCCCATGGAAATTTGCTATCCAAATTGCATTGTACATTCACTGAATTCTGCAAATGGGGCCAATCCCTTCATGGTAATTTTAAGACAATCATTGCTGACTTGGAAAAACAGCTGCTAATTGTTCAATCTTCTCACCCAGATGCTGCACTGATAGCTCGAGAAAAACAGCTACGAACTGAACTTGAACAATGGCTTTCTCGTGAAGAACTTTACTGGAAACAACGAGCACAAATTGAATGGTCCACCCAAGGTGATCGTTGTACTCGATTTTTCCATATTGCAGCTAGCAACCGCCATCGAAGAAATCACATTGCTTGTCTGCGAAAACCAAATGGTTCTTGGACGACCCGTGCAGGTGAAATTTCATCATTACTAAGCTCTTACTATCAAGATTCATTTCAGTCATTACACCTGATCTCTGTAATTTTCATTTGCCTCAAATGGCTTACACTATCTCTGATTTCACAAACACCATGCTCATGCAAATCCCTGAGGAAACTGAGGTCCATGATGTTCTATTTAGTATGGGTCCATGGAAAGCCCCGGGTCCGGATGGTATGCATGCTGTATTTTTACAACAGGGTTGGCCGTTTTTCAGAGCAGAAGTTACAGCTTGGGTACAACACATTTTTTAATATCCCCAAGATATTGCTGTTGTCAATTCTACTAACTTATGTCCGATACCAAAGGTGGACAATGTAGAAACTGCTAAAGATTTCCGGCCCATTGAATTATGCAATGTGTTATATAAATTAATAGCAAAATTAACCACTCGAAGGCTGCAAACTATTCTCCCTAAATTAATATCCCCATGTCAGAGTGCTTTCACACCGGGTCACAATATTACAGATAACTAACTCGATCATCACTCAGGAAGTGCTTCACTCCATGCAAAAACAAAGGGGACGATATGGCTCATTTTTGTTGAAATTAGATCTTTCCAAGGCTTACCACAGAATTGAATGGCCTTTCTTAATATCAGTCCTTCATCATCTACGTTTTTCCTCTACTTTTTGTGATCTTATCTATTGCTGTATTTCCACCAGTCAGATCTCAGTGTTAGTCAATGGACAACCAACTTCTCTTTTAGGCCTTCTGGGGGTTTAGGACAGGGTTGCCCATTCTCCCCATATTTATTCATACTGTGTACGGAGGTCCTTTCTAGATTACTTGAGCGAAACATCCAACATGGCACACTGGCACACTGCACGGTTTCCGCTTTGGAAATTCTCGTTGCAAATGGTCTGGTCAAGAAGTTAATTTTTCAAAATCAGCAATTTTTTTGTCCTAATACTCATCGACGAGTGCGAACTCAACTGGCTAATCGTTTTGCTGTGAATATTATGAATCATACAAAGAAATATCTTGGAGGCCCACTATTCTTGGGTAGATCAAAAACTACTGAATGGAATTATTTGGTTGATAGATTGAAGTCCAAACTTAGTTCTTGGAAGAAACACACTTTGAGCCATGTGGGTCGCACAACTTTAATCAAATCCACTCTACAAGCTATACCTCAGTACATCATGCAGTCTTATCCCTTACCTAAAGTTATTTGTACTGATCTTAATAATATTTGTAGGAATTTTTGGTGGACTGATTCAGATAAGCATGGTCTTCATATGCGTTCTTGGGATACATTCTTGAGATCAAAAGATGAGGGAGGACTTGGACTCCGTGATGCATCAACTCTTAATGAAGCCCTGATTCTCAAACTTGGTTGGCGTTTTCTTTCCAACCCATCAGTACTTTGGGTGAAGGTGTTAAGGGCAAAATATATTAAGACTAAAAATTTCTGGTTCGTACCACTATTACCCTCTAGATCATACATTTGGCGAGGCATTTTAAAGCTAAGAGATATCTTGCGCCAAGGTTGCCATTGGTTTATTGGGGATGGGTGGACTATTGATGCATTGCACAACCCTTGGCTACCAAATGGGGTTCTTCCCTCTACCATGGCTCCCACACCAAGCCACAACATCAAAGTTGCAGAGTTTATTGAGCACTCCTCTACGACTTGGTGCAACAATCAGATTGCAGCCTCCTATGATTCACTTACTACTCAATCTATTGTCTCCATTCGACTTCCTTTACAACTGACACAATGCCAGACAAACTAGTTTGGAAGCTGACACCTCATGGATGTTATACTACAGCATCAGGTTACAAACTTCTAATCTCTATGCATCCCACTTCTTCAATACAGCAATTTCTGTCTTCTAACATTACTTGGCGTCAATTCTGGAGCCTCAAGAATGCCAGTCCTAAATTACTCCTCTTCACTCGGAGGTTGCTCCAAATTGCTCTTCCCACTGGAAGTAAACTCCACAAAATTCTTCATTTTTGTAACGACATATGTCCTTTTTGTGAGTCAGCTACAGAGACAATGGACCACTTATTTCTGCATTGCCAATTTTCTAGATTGGTTTGGTTTGGTTTGGTTCCTCTATGAGCTTTAGTCCTGATTCATACCCAGCAAGAAGCTTACCAGAATGGATTTATCTTGATTTGAGTAACGGTCAATCTTATGGTTTGATTTATGGTCAATACTTCAATATCCTTTGGCACATTTGGCTTGCTCGGAATGCCCTCATATTCAATCATCAACACCAATACCCAAATTTCATTATAGAAGAGGCTCGAGTGGATCGGCAGTTGCATTCTGATGTTATTCATCACTCTTTAGTGGTACCTAATGAGAATGTTTCTTTGGTCCCAACTACAACAATCCATTGGCTTCCACCACCAAGAGGTAGTGTCAAAATCAATTTCGATGGTGCCACTGCTACTGATAAATCTAGCATTGGTATTATTATTCGAAATGATAACGGATCATTTCTTTTTACATGTGTTATTCCGATAGCACCTCAGCCTGCACTCTTCAGTGAAGCCTTAGCTCTTTTGGAAAGCTTCTGGTTTGCTTCTTCTCTTGGTATTTCTTCTGCTGTAATTGAAGGTGATGCACAACTCTTGATTAATCTCTTGTTGGAGGATACCTTTACACCTCCACGGAGTATCTACACTCTCCTTATGGATTGCAAGAGATTCCTATCCCACCTTCAAGACTATTCAGTTACTTTTGCTCCACGGATTTGTAATCAATTGCCCATAAACTCGCTAAACATGCATTGTCTTGTTTTACAGCGCACACTTGGTATGTGGCACCCACTTTCTTCATTATTTCTTTGGAATCTGATGTAACTAAGTAATTATTAATTGGATCAGCCTTGGGACATTTAAAATAGAAATCTTGAAATAACTGACATATCTCTTGTTTGGAATTGCGTTAAAGCTTAATTATAATTCTTCTGTGTTTTTATTAAAAAAAGTTGTATTCCAATCAGAGAACATGACAATTCGGAAAAGTGGGTTTGCTTTTACATTTTCCAATGGGCCAAATCAGTGCGTTGTTGCAAATAATAATATTATTTTAGTTTTTACATCAAACCTTAAATCCTAAACTCTAATTTTCAAATTTAACTGTTAAAAAGTATTTGGTGGGACGAATGTTCTCCGATCGGGTGGGAATCGAAGTATTTAGGCATACGCTGATATGACTAATAACACCACAATGCCCATACGCTCCTAAGTCACACCAATATGATTAACATTTCACTGTTGATTTTTCGTCGAGAATAGAAATATTAGTCTGCACTTTGAAAGCATCCACAATTAATTATACGTCCAAAGGCTCACTACATTTTATAGGTGGGCTCCTTCCCCTAAGAGGAAGTCTAAAATCAAAATCATGATGCGAGGAAAGCTAATTAGTCAATTAGAAAACAAAGAAAAGAAAAAGGAAAGAAGAGATTGCTTCCTTGAAGTGGTTCAATAGGCTTGGTTGCTAGGAATTTAGCTCTCGTGGTTTTGAATGTCAATAGCATTCTTCCGAGGGGTAAACAAATATTAAAGAATATATATCAAAGATTCAATTAAAACTCACTTAGTCCATCTCCGATCTCTCTCTCTCTCTCCTGTGTCTGTGTATATGATAGATGAATTGACCACACAGGCACATATATATAATATTGATGCTCATAGTTGGGGTTGAGCCTTTTAGTCAAGAGGCAAATAATGTCATCGCCGGCGCCTTCTTCACCCCCCCCCCCCCCCCCTACTTGAAATTAGTGAAGCCAAAAAAATAAAAAAATAAAGAAAACGATAATGAAGAGATAAATACATCAAACAGTTCCCAACTTTAATCAGCTTTGGAGCAGAACTAGAAAAATTCCTTTCCCACCACTAAACCTGAACTTGCTACAGAAGACCTATCTATATCACAGACTGGATCAACAATGGATTATCAGATGATGAGAAACACTAAATGCCCCTGTCTTGTAACTTTCTGAACTGCCATAACTCATCTATGCTCCATATGCTTTCGGCCACGTCGTTGCCAACCCAATTACTTTCAGCCATGTGGCAATCAGAGGCCTCATATCCTCCCTGTAGTGACATAACAGACGTGTTGAAGTCGTCCATGTCATAGCTGCTGTTGTCGACATATGGGTTGTAGACAATGTTACCAAAGTCATGGAGAAGAAGACTTGAAGTTGTTGGGTATTCTGAAAATTCAGGGAATTTGGAGATGTTCATGGAGTCTGAAGAAGATATGCTTGGACTGGTGCAATTCTTCTCTTGAAGATTGATACTGTCAGTCGGTTCACTGACGCTAAGAGACACCTCTGGAGGTGGTGGGAGAGGTGATGGCTGAGGGATCTGCAGGTTGAGTGGTATAGGACTCGATGATGAATTTTGATCTATCATGGCTAAAGAAGAGTCTTCTATCTTCTGAAGCAATCTAGGCATCCAAAAGCATCTGATCGCATCACGAAACCTGGCGCTATTGGCGTCAATCTTGAGATGCCGCGCTTGTTTCTGCACCCTTGTTCTCCAGTAATTCTTGATCTCATTGTCTGTTCTTCCTGGTAGATGTTGTGCAATCTTAGACCATCTAAATTCACCAAATTTAGAAAATCGTCAATATAACAAGGGGAGATATTGATGAATCGAAATCAAAACATGGTGCTGGATATATATCTAATTAGAACAGTCTAATTAATAGAAAACCAGAGCTCTAAAACTTCGCCATGCATGATTGAATAACCACCTGTTTCCCCATCTCGAATGAAGTTCAAGAATCAAGAGCTGTTCTTCAGGAGTAAGGTTTCCTCGTTTGACATCTGGTTTCAAATAATTCAACCATCTCAATCTGCAACTCTTGCCAGTCCTCTTCAATCCTAAAATCAGAAAAATTTCAAAGCTAAAAGAGAATCAATGGTGGTGAACAGACAATGATCGATATGATCTATCATGTGAGGAATGATCAGTATGTTACATTAATTAAATGGGCTAAGAGTATATGGGTTGTTACCTGAAGACTTGGCTAACAGATTCCAACGACCTTCACCATGACAAGCAATGTAATGGATGAGAAGAGTGTCTTCTTCAAGAGTCCATGGTCCTCTTCTTAGTTCAACATCTTCTTCACCATACGAGTATAAACTCCTTGGAGTAGACATAGCTACTCTCGTGGAGCGAGAGACCCACAAAACTAGAAGATAGCTGACAAAAGCAAACAAAGAGGTCGGGAGAATTGCAGCTAGCTAAAGCAGTGAAACTCCGCCCAACCCAGCTTTATAGAGTCCAATAAGGTCGAGGCTTTTACTTGGAAAACTACAAGATAAGGACCCCCCAACCCCCAAGTGTTTAAAACCAGCACGAGAGTCGTCTATTATCTTCCACAACATGATTTCAGTTCCCTATATAAAACAAATCAAAATGGGCTTTAATTAAAGAAATGGCTCGGCCGCTAATGTGCGTTTAGTAACTTAATTAGCTAGATGATGACAGTCTGTCTAATGTCAGTGACTATCTTGCCATCATCCAATGCTCCACGTGTCATATTATCGTGTCAGTACAATCAATTATTAACATCACACGTGGCATGTTGTCATGTCAATGTACAACCCACAATTAGATGGTTCCCGCCTAGGTAATCTGCTCAGTCAAGACTCAAGATTAAGACTCCATCAAGGAGAAGTTGGTCCCCAAGTCCCAACCACTTGACCAGTCACCATAACTAGCTAGCTAGCTAGCTAGCCCTGGACCGTGCATCAAAAAATTAAGAGATGGATGAGATGATGATAGTGGTGATAATATGCGGAGCTCTCCACAGGGTCGATTACTCAGTCTACTCTGTCCTTTCCTGTTTCCATTTATGGCCCAGAAGCACAAATCTAGATCCTTAACTCTAAGTGGCCAGAAGAAGAAGAAGAAAGTGGGTCATGGGTGGTGTCCTTAAAAACTAAATCCTAGTCCTTATACGGTGAATGGACCAATTCGATATAACTTTCTTGGGTTTCTAGATCCATTGGTGTGTGAAACGTGTTTGACTGGACAAGATTTATAAAACAAAGCAAAAGCACCTAAACGTGCGTTTATTGGGCTGGGGTAATAAGTCGGCATTCAGGCAATTGAGCTTTATTAGGAATTTTAAGACATGCTCCTCGTTTGGATGTCAAAGGATCAATGTCCGCTCGGCTCAATGCAAAACCAATACGTTTCCCTATGTGGTTCCTGTAAACCCTTCTTCTCCAAATTATCAAATAACTAAAGAGACAACCATACTCGAGAGCTCATGGAGAAGAAAAGTCTACCAAATTTGTCAGTGCAGCTAAATTTGACCCCAAGCGTACTGTACCTTTCTATATCGTACTGTGAAAATAAAAACGTATGAGAAAGGTAAGAGGGTGGATGGTGATTGTTTTGGCTTTTGTTGTACTAGTTTTCTAGCTAGATTTAGCTAATTAACTAAAATTAGACAGAAGGGTAGCAGAACAGTGATCATTCTGGTCTGGGTGCTTCCTTGGAAGATTGAAGTAAGAGTTTGGGTGAGGATTTAAATAAGAAAATTATTATTAATGGGAAGTGGGCATATTCATATTCCGTAGTTGTACTTGGAATAATAAGTGGTTGGGGCCTTGTGGGATGTTTTAATTGGATAAAAGAGGGAGCCCATTTTTGGTTAGAAGTTCTGAGTGAGGGGAACGGGGGGAGATGCCTTTGTCCATATCTGGTTTTGAAGATAAAAGATAAACTTATATAGATTTAGGTTGAGGCCTGGGAGGAGATTAAGAAGGGATAAAACAGATTACGGTGATGGTACATTCCTACAATAATTGGAGATGATGTCAACATGCACATGATGAAGGAATGTAGGAATACTGTGATTGGGTGGAAGATAACCATGGGTTATTGAGCTCATCATGTAGAGGCCATTAGATAACTGCTGAATCGGCTGAATTGAATTGTTTATTGGGTTCTCTTATAAGGGAGAGAATAGTTATGTAGTGAATATTTAAAGGTAAAGTAGTTGCCATAGCATGAATTGATGGAATTCCTCTCATTGATTATTCACTAGGGCTCTGTTTTGTTTGCAGCACACTGTATCTTTTGTTTTGAGGAGGGTTTTGTAAATTGTAGGTCTTGTCCGACTCCCTAAACCTCATCAAATTTCCTAAATTGTAGGTCTTCTCTAAAACCCGCAGTGGGTTGGGGCGGGTTGGAATTAGAACCCTCATCAAATTTCCTGTTATATATAAATAATAAATCAACAAAAGAAAATGGACAAACATCAAAAATTTCAATTATTTGATTGAAGCACGTGGAAACATATTTGACAGTGAAAAGTGAGGGTTAATTGGTGAGGAAGGAATAGGGTTTTCAATTAAAATGTGTATATATATATATATATATATATATATATATATATATATATATTTGTAATTTAATTATAATCACTAGGATTTAAATACTATATCCTACCTGTATCAAACTAAAAATTTTGCTCTTCGGTTTTCTCAGTTTTTAGTTAATTCGGTTCGGTTAATTTGGTTTTTAAAATTTCGGTTTTCAGAATTAGAAATCTGATTAATCAAAAAACCGGAATTAACCAAAATTCACTATATGATATTTAATATATATTATATAATGTGCTATATATTTATATATTAATATTATATCTATCTATCCATCTATCTATCTATCTATCTATCTATATCTATATCTATCTATCTATCTATCTATCTATCTATATATATATATATATATATACGTTATAGTATACAATATTTTATGTATGTTAATGAAATTTGGTTTGAACTAAAATAGCTGAAAATCGAACCGAAAATTTTGATTTTCTTATAATTAGGTTTCAGTTCGGTTTTATTTTTTTTTATTTCGGTTTTTAAAATACGATTTATTCGATTCAAATTTTAATCAAATAAACTGAATATTCACCCCTACATATTGTAGAATCGGGTTTAAACTAATAATACAACCTACTTGTACCAGTATAGGCTACAAAATCGCAAAACCCATTCCTGCCCCAACATCTGCTTTTGTAAAAAATATTAAAAAAAAAAAAAACTGATGGAGTGGGTACCCATTGGTAGGGTGAAAATTGCCAATTCCTAAATGGTATTTTCTCCGCTCTATAAGAAAGAGAATAGACACCGGCTAAAGGTTCTTGTTTGAGAGGAAGTGGGGAGCAAATCGATATGGTCCCCATTTTATAAATTTGATATTGAAGAGAATTAAGGTAGAAGGAAAATAGTGCAAAATTTGCTTCAATTTTTTATATGTAAAAATTTTACTACCAATTGTTGCAAATGGGACAAAAGGTACAAATTTTGCTTTACCTAAGAGAGCAAATTATAGTTACAGACAAATAAATGCAAAATAGTTTAAATTTGCATTGCAAACAAACGAAACCTAAAAGGAAAACAAATAAACAATTAAGCTGAACCAATTCAGCTGTTACTAAAAAGGGCCCCTTACATACAGGTGAAATGGGAATCAAAATCAGACATTTGAATTCGTCCTTGACCAGACTACAGTAACTTTAGGTTTACGGACACATCTAAGCAGTGAACAACCTACAAAGTTGATGAAACCTTATGCAAGAATTGATGATTTATGATGATGATGAAAATGATAACCATGATTGGGCCGTGACTTGTGGGACTAGACGACAACGAAACCCATCACAATCATGGGCAAAGTTAAGTTAGATGCTTAGATGCGTGTGCACTATGCTCACTCTAAATCCAGGGCGTCCCTACACACATCAGGCGTAATCTGTGCAAAGCCACTTACGTGTCCTTGCTGTGTGTGCACACCCACTAAAAAGAAAAGCGTGTGACCCAATAGTGCCCAGACAATAACTGGGCTTTTGGGATCAATGGGCTGTCATTGTTTTATTGGATTAGCCATTGCTGCTGCAGTTTCTAATTTAAATTAAAGGTAGCTAGCCTTTAACCTGGAATTTTGAGGTTGAGGTGTATTCTATTCCTAAGATCCCATCTCTTACTTTTTCTCCAATCTTTTGATTAGGGGGCTTTGATTGATTGTTGGAGAAGATCTCATCAACTTTTCTTTGATATAGATTGCAAAGAATATGTGTATCAATCATGGTAGCTTTCAATAAAAGAACTTTATTCTTTTTCTTGGGTTTCTTACTCTTCTTTTATGGTTTTATTGTGCTAGGATAGCCCATTCCCATCCCCTTAATTCCCCAACCCAGGTGGCAGTGGATTTGATCACATGTAGAGATAAAATTACCTTAAACCCCAAAACCATCCGACCTGAGATTGGACCATTTAACTCAGGAATTTCCGGTTTAATTTTCAAAACCATGATTAAATGCAATAACTGCTTAATAGACCGTGGAACCAACACTGGTCATAAAATACACAGCGCCTCACTGTAGGCCCCATGTATATCTTATGACTGCCATGGAGTGTATGATTGGTTCCACAGCCCGCTATACAATCATCGCATTCAATTAATACTTACTAATCCGAATTATCCCAAATACTTTGCTACAATTAGTCAGACATCAGCTACTGGCCCACCACCTGTTGGTGGTTTCTTGCTCTTCTTATCTTCAAATGGTTTCATCTTTCGAATCAGTATATATATCCAAATGACTTTATGCATGAACTCGGAAGTAAAAAAGAAAGGGCGGGGCAGGATTTAGGACACTCTCATCATAACACTGGGTACTCTCCTACGTCTTATCTGTAAAATGGGCCATCAATGCTGGCTCCACTACGAGTATCCTGGGTATGGGCCTCTTGGGAGGAGTGGGCTGGATATGGGCATAACCTTGAGAATTTCTTCACGTGAAATGACTGCTACTCTACACTTGCCTTCAACCTGAAATTTTACCATTGCACCAAACAGTCACCCCTTAATTAAAATAAGATCAGAATCCTGAATCCATCATAGATGGGTGAAAAATGCTTACACACCAAGATCAAATAATCCAAATTATAGGAATTTGAGTAGAAAGTCTGATTCATCAAATGGGTTCTGAATTTTTGGAGGTAAGGCCTCTTAGATGGTGGGCCCAGATTCTTTATCTATAAGACGTATATATGAAAGTAAGGATTAAAGTATTAGTATCGAATATCGTATCGGATAACTTATTGGATACAATATATATATATATATATCTTGTATAACTTTCCTTATACCTAAGGCTGTTAACGTTCGGGGTCTGATTTGAGATAAGTTAGAATCGTTCGGAATCAATTGTTAAATCAATAGACCCAAAACCAAATCAAACCCTAACGTACGGTTCTATAAATTAGAACCAGTAACGATCCCACCAATTATCGGGACAATCTGGTCTGGCCCAATAAGAACCGATTAAATTTAAAAACTATTTAAAGTCTGTAGTTTCTTTTTTAAACAAAGAACATTTTATTCAATGGCATGTAAACAAAGAATATTTAAAAACTGTTAAAATCTCTAGTTTTATGTAAATACTAATACAATTATAGACATTACCATAATACAAATTTCAAGAATGCCATGAAAGCTAAGCTATGAGATACCAACAGGTACTTGTCTTATTATTGAATATTCAGCCGGTTCAGGACACATAATAAAGAACCAGAACCGATCCAACAGGATAGAATTTTGAACCAGAACCGACATAATTGGTTCGGTTCTATTGGGTAGACCTGACCCATTGACAGTCCTATCCTTACCTTTCCTTTCCTTTTTTTTTTTTTCTACCTTTTCTTTCAAACCAAACACAGCCTTAATGTTTGGTGGATGCATAATTGGCGCATTCCTCTTCTATCTAGCTTGAGATGGGCAATGTAAGATGAGACAAAAAAATGTGATTGGAGGCATGTCTTTACATAAAGATCTTGGTAGACCATAGACCGTTTGATTGGAGGCATGTCTTTCCATGTGAAGATGAGACAAAAAAATGCCAAAAAGCTTCAATTGGAGCTTCATGAATTTATCCCCAAATGGATTTCTCTCATCTTTTCGAGATACGATCTTTTGATAGCTAGATTTTCTCCTAACCAAACGGAAAAAGACAAAAATGCAAATTGTTAGGCTTCTAAACAGATGACAGCCCATGTGAAAAAATGCACCAAATGAAACCTTAAGGGGGTGTTTTTTTTTCTTTTTTTTTGGAATTTTGAGAGGGGAAAAGTTGGTCAATGGGATTTTTGTTCCCACTAACCAAGAATACCATATTCATTTTTCAGATTAATGTGGGGGGCAGGAAAAGTGTATTTTCTTGAGTATCACTTACTACCCATCTCCTAAGTAATAAATAACTTTCCCACCTAAGAGCAAAGTTGCTAACACTTGAATGGGACAAAAATGCCATTTTTAATAATAGATTTTTATGATCAAAATGGTCATTACCTTATTTACATGATAAATAAAAGAACATAGGTAAATGCGCTTCCTAAAAAAGATTTACCTAGGTAATTGTATTTACACAAATAAATAACTTACCGAAAAATGAACGAGGCCTAATAGTTAGCATTGGTGGAGTTATATATGAGAGGGGAAAAAATAACGAAAATGAACATCTATGAATGGTGGTTTATCAGTTATTTTTGGTGTAATGCCTCATCAATAAAACCTCGTTTCAGAAAAAGGCATCAGTCTTTTACAGAATACCAAGATAATCAGTATATAATGTGAACATGTAAATTAATAAAGTCGGTTCAATTATCATATTTAGATTGATTGGTAAAATCAAATCAGTTTAGACACAAATTGCAAAAACAGCTAAAAAGACGAAAAAAAATCAACATTTTGACCAAAATTACCCTTCTTTAGAACCACATAGATGGCAGACCAAACTCTTTGTTTCCTTCACCGTCTAGCTTTTCTGCTTCCCATTCTTTTCTTCCATTAACAAACACCAGCATCGGCTCGGTGTCTGATTTTTCATGTTAGAGATGAAACTCGAAGCCAAGTCTTTTAGGGACCCATATCTTTCGATAGCTGTGGTACACTTTTAAAATCTCCACGAAAAGGCAGGCTTCCACATGCAACTTCACCTCCCCAAATGTTTCATACTCTTCCATTCATGTCTATCTAAAGCAACCCGGCCGGTTTTTATATATAAGAAAGAGAACCCAAAAGTAGAAAAATCCAGTTCTATTTTCTAAATAGTTGCACCGTGAAATTAACTTTGTCAATTGGGCTGTGTTTGGTTTGAAGGAAAGAGTAGGGAAAGGAAGGGAAAGTTAAGAAAGCCTTTACGTATAGGTTTCTTTATCTTTTCCTTCAAACCAAACATAGCCTTAATAAAACTGATTGGGGTTTTGTTATTTGGGAGGCGAAGTTGCAGTAGAGGGCTTTCCTTATTTAGGTAAGTCGACAGTGGGCCATATCCTTTCTTCTTAAACAACCAAATGGACAAACCCCTCATCCAAGACCTCAGACCAAGGTTTAAAAACCGATCCAGTTCGAATAGATGGTCCGTTCCAATATAAAAAATTAAAATTTAAAAAAATAATTAAAATAAAAAAGTGACTAAAATCATTGAATGGATCAAACAGATTGATGGTTCGACCGCCCAGATATACCAATTTAACAGTTTTTGGCCAAAGACCAGATTTAGGATAAAATAGAATCGGTTGTCTGGATGGTTCCTGGGCCAAACAGTCTGGCCATGACCTTCTCCATTTCGCTATCTCTATCTTTTTAAAACCAGAAGAGAAATTGGAGAAACTGAGAAAGAAGAGAAGAAGAGAACAGTGAGAAAAATGAGGTGCTTTCTTTCTTTATTGCAGGGTAAAGTGGTCCATAAAATTGTATTTCTTTCCCACTCACTGCTTAATCATATTTTTCTAAACGTATCCAGTTTAGTCAATCAACAAAACTTAATTAATTTTTTTTTTTCGTAAAAAGCCCTTACTCATAGTAGCTTTCAGAAAAGAAAATAATTTATTTATAATATATAATATCAAAGTAATTTCCTGGTTCATTTTATTAAATGAATATAATATAATCACTACATTTCAGTTTAATTTGTTAATGGCATGCATAGAATATCTGAATCTGATATGGGTCTAATCAATTTGAATTCAAACATTAGAATTGGGTTCAAATCTAGGTAGTTTTGATTTGAATGTGACCTGTTTACTTCCCTAATGGATGCCTCTTCCCCCCACAAAGCAAGCAGAAAAGAAAGGTTCACCCCCTAGTAAGCAATATTTGGTCTGGTCTTCGGTCTTTCAATCTATCATGTTTAGCCCTTTCATGAACAAAAAGCCAACAACAAACGAAGTTGTTACTTTTAGAAATTGGAAAGACGGCAATACGCTTTTCGGGCTTAATTCTTTGCATTATTTGTTTAGAAATTGGAAAGACGGCAACTGGTCCCAGTACCATAACCATATATTGAAGTTATCCTTGTCGACCCAGATAGATTTCCAGCGGATCACGTAACTCTCCATGATATTCTTTGTCAAGTATATTGGTTAAATATCACTAGAAACAAAAGCAGCCAAACGCACCTTCAATAAAAAGAAGCTGAAAGGGGAAAAGCAATAAGCATAAGGAAGGCCTTTCTGAATCCAATATAATGGAAAATTTGACTGTGTGGTGTTCTAAGAGTAATTCCTAATCAGAAATTTCGAATGCTACCCAGTACTTCTGGTTCTGGTTTTCTTTACAGTTTGTATCAGTGTTTTCAAACATCATTGAACCGGATTGTTGGACCATTTGGCCCAGAAACAGTCCAGTCAACTGGTTCTGTTTCACCTCTAACCTGTTCTTTGGCCAAAAAACGTTCATTTGGTCAGTGATCCATTGATCCAAGCGGTTGGACCGTTGATCCATTCGATCCAGACAATGGTTTTGGCCATTTTTATTTTAATTATTTTAATTGTTTATTTTTTAAATTTGGAATGAACCGTTCATTCAAACTGGATGGTTGAAACGATGATCCAGAAATCAGTGAGCAAAGCACTTCCAGTTCCAGGTTGGTTTTTAAAACATTGGTTTGTACAACCCACGCTTTCAGTTTGCCTTTTATTTTTTTTTGTTCTCCCTCTCCTTCTCTAAGTCTGTATTTTGGGCCATTGAAGTTCAATTGTCAAATTTACAAAATATTTGAAAAGTTATTAACCTAGTTATGAATTCTAACCATGCATATTCCAAAGGCTCAGTTTGGAAGGAATACAAATATAAATATATCCAATATAAATACACACAAAATACAAGGTTTTGCACTCGACTAAAAATTTATATTTACTCTTTTCAAATTAGGCTAAAATTTCAAATTCAAGGACTTTGAAAAGAGTGCAAATACAAATACAAATGTGTACACTGCAAACTGAAAGTGTTTACCATGAGAATCAAATTTTCCATCAACCCAGATTCCAGAATAATAATCTTATCATTGGACCAGAATTCTGACAAATTGGAGAAAGGAACGTTATCTTAGTGAATATAATGTCAGTCCCTTGAAGAGTACTACTTGCAAGGAGCCAAAGGAATCACATTTGTTTATTATCCTGGTCAAATCTACCTCAAACCTTTATTCACATTTGTTTAGCCCAAAATGAACTCGTTTTTCATTTATAAAGCACATCTCAAACATCAAAAGATGATCGTATTTAGAACAAGAGACTGTTGTTGGGTTTCATCTTCAAGATTCATATTTTGACCATGTTATCAAAGATTAAGCAGGAAAGAGAAAATCTGAAAGTATTATCAGATCCCCAAAAGGAATCACAGAGGATTTTTCTTACCCAAACTATTTAACCATGACAGCATAACATGGGCTCCTTTTTCCCATGAATAACCACCTATCATCATGTCATGGGCAACCCGTTCTAGTCAACTGGTGGGATACTGTTAGAGTTTGCTGTTTTGCTGAACCTTTGAGGATCTTACAACCACAGTAATTTTAACCATATATAAGACCTACACCAGATAAGAATATATATATAACTTTTACAAAAAATAGTAAGGACTAAACCAGATAATAAACACAGTGGAACAAGCTGTTAAGGGCTAAGGATATACGAAAAAGAAGGAAAGAATACATAACCTATGGTTCTAACATTAGAAGCGGACAACACGTGTAAAGTTTAAGAAGTTATTTTTTATTAGGGTTCGATTATGAAATGAAAAATATATGATATCTGAAAAACTTTTAACCAATCAACTGGAATCATAGACATGGTAGCCAATCAGGCGTTATTTATCAAAATTCATAGTGGGTTTTGATTGATCAAAACCCTTCTCATACCATATCCTTTTCACATCATAGATTTTTCCTTTTTTATTCTTTTTTTGAGTTGTTTCACTGTCAAATTGCCAAAAAAATTAATCCACAATGTGGTTCTAATTTCATAGTCATTTCCCTAAAGTTTTAAGAGGATCAAGAGGATAAAGGGGTTTCATCAAAGTAGTCTTCAGTCTTGTCAAAAATCAAGTTTTGACTTTTGACTAAAGAGTTTTAAATAAATTTTGGAGAAGTCTTGAGGCCTAGGGGGTCAGGGGTCTGTTAGAGGCCAGTTGATTTTCAAAATGTATTTCCATTCTTTTTTATTCTTAGTGTGTGTCCTCCCATAATAGCTGGCTGCTTTGGTATAGTTCATTAATTTCTATTTTATTAGCTGCTTAATATTTTGTTTCTTCTTTCATCTGGTCCTAAATCCTAATAAATAAGTATAGTTTGGTTTGAGTATGGAAGGAAAAGGGTGTTGAGTTATACGAAAGTTATATAAAAGACAGAAAATGGTAGTGATATGAATTTCTGTTCTGAATAAACAGAAAATGAAAGCTGATAATTAGAAACAATTAGAATATTATAAAGGCCGCATTTGGCATTCCTTATTTTAAGGACTTATATACTTTTTGCTGTTAAAAATTCAGCGTTCATAGAAGTATTTTAACTGCAAAAAAGAGATATCCTTAAAATATGGAATGCCAAATGCAGCCTAAGTAAGATAGTAACGGAGATTATTGTACTAATTGCTTAGAGATAGGGGTGGCAACGAGCCAAGCTTTTCACAAGCTGCTCGAACTCGGCTCGGCTCGGTTTCAGTCGAGCTCGATTAATAAACGAGCCGAACTCAAGCCTACTAGAGCTCGACTCGTGAGGCTCGCAAGCCGGCTCAAATATATATATACTAAAATTATAGAAAATAATATTACATAAATAATAAAAATATTATAATTATTAATTATTATAATTCTTATATTTTAAATATAAAATATTTTTTTATATATAATTTGTATTTTTATAAAATATATAATAAATATTTTTATAAAATATAAAACGAGTCGAGTCGAGCCAAGCTTGAGCTTATGAACTTTTGACTCGAGCCGATCTCAAGCTCAAGGTTCTGGTTCGAACCGAGCTCGAGCTCGAACTCGAGCCTTGTAGAATAATCTCAAGCCGAGCTCGAACCTGGTACTATTCGGCTCGGCTCAGCTCGAATCCACCCCTACTTAGAGGGTAGCTATCTAGGTTCCCAAAATAATTACTTATATAGGTTGTCAAATTGTAGTGCAAAATTTAGTAGAAACTAACTGCCTCATCCCACTTTTTGTCCTAGTCATTCTGGTATTGAAGTTTGCTTCTCATACCAATATGGTTTAGCTTGTTTGATTCTATCTCTACTTCTATTTCTGTTCTGATTTGTCTGAATTGCTAACAAAGATTTGTGGTTCTGTGATTGCTTTAGATTTAATATAACCTTTAGAAAATAAAAAAAAAAAGGTCATTACCCAATGTTGGTCCTAGCCATCTAGAGTCCTAAGACTCTAGGAGGGGAGGATTGGATACAGAATCAACCTTTGGCAGTATGAAGTCATTACTCACTAGCACCTATAACAAGGATCTGAAGAGATGATAGTTGGTAATCAAGGAACAGATAGTGATTCATTAAGCTTCCTGAGATCAGTGGAAAATTTGGGCCCTGATAACTGTAACAAAACATGACAGTCAACTCCAAGAGGACCATAACTAGAAGAAGATTTTGGGCAGGTGGGAAATAAAACTGCAAACAAAATATTTGATGCGTTTGGCCTAACCATTTCAGCAGAGGATTGATTACAGTGGAGGTTGCTTAACCTGCATTTTCATAAAAACTCAAAATACACATTTCCTCAAGCATGACAAAGCATCAATTCAGAAAAATTAATAGCTTTAATAAGTAAAACATGACAAACAAAACTGCAAGTAGGGGTGTCAATTGGACTGGATTTGGTCCAATCCAATCCAATGTGAGTCCATTACAAATGGACCTGGTCCAATCCAGTCCGATGGATATTTTGGGCCGGTCCAGAGACTGTCCAATCTGTTTAAATTCCTATTAATTTAGATAGGTTTCAACTCAAACCTGGTCCATTGACACCTATGTTCTTATCTTCTATCAATGGACCAGATATTGGCTCAATCCAATATAAATTCATTATGGACAGACCAGGTCCAATCCAATATGTCATATTGGTCCGTCCAGTCCGTCCAAATTCAATATGTCTTATTGGTCCATCCAATCCGTTCAAATAGATTTTGATTTGGACCAAGTCCGACATAAAATCAGTCCATTAACACCCCTAATTGCAAGTTATGGCATCTGGATACCTTCCTATTATGCATGCCTAGTGTACCATGTCAGAGTCAGACACTGTAAGTACCCAATTCTACACCACATACTTCAAAAACACTTACAGAGTATTTCAGGACATAGAGATTCAAATCCCTCTCTCCTGTATCCATCTCACTATCAGATCTAGGCATCATCGGTTGTAGACATCTTCAAGATATCCAAAAGAATTCTTCACTAACCATTTGTTGCTTAACATTATAAACACATAATCCGACTGGTCGTACCGAACCAAATGACTGACAACATGATATTTGTCCATGATGTCAATGAGTCACACAAGTAAATCCATATGATGTAACAACAGTAGTCATTCTTGAAGGGATGAGAGATCCATCATATGGATGACCAAACCCTATACGTAGGTTGGGCAAAATTTCAAAAATTTTTCTCTTTTTCATGTGGGAATCACATTCCCTATTTTAGAAAACTACATTTTCAATGATCAATCTTGAACTCTAAAACAGACTAGATCTGAAACCAAAAGGTAGGAGAGGGATATGCTTGATACAGAGTAATAGTAACTCCCAATGAAGGTGTTCATGCCCAAGGAGATCACCAAAGACTGCTCCCACTGAAAATGACACAGCGTAGGGTGGAGTAGAATCAGCAAGGTGGTTCTTCAGTAAGAGCTTGATTCTTCACCAAGAATTTGATGGAGGGCGAGTGAGCACGACTTTAAATCAGTTTTTCTTCCAGAAACTGATATCAAGAACCTTTCTTAATCGCTCCTATAGGTGGAGATCGAGTTGGCTGTGGCGGCAGCAGTAGAAGGCAAGAGTAGAAGATGGCGTCAGTCCAACTGGAGTTGTCTTCTCTCTTGAATCTGTAATCTGATAGGTGAACTAGGGTTCACCCTTCTCCTCTATTTATAGCCTTAAAGAGAGGTTCTCCTAATCCCATTAGAAATTTTCTAATCCAAATCTTGTATTTGGATCTGGACTCTCTTTAAGAGATAAGACAATCCTTTATCTTATCTGCAGATAAAGATCGGCCCTCTTAATCTTATTAGGAGTTTCGTAATCCAAATCTTTATTTGGATCTAGACTCTCTGAGTGGATATGAATAACTCCTTATCATATTTGTTGATCTAAATCCCAGAACCGCCCCTTCTTTAATTAATCATATCAAACCAATTCGAATTGGGCTTTAGCCCCATTAAGTCCATGTGCTCTCTTATCCTCCAAACTATTGCCCAGTTGGATATTCTTGTATGGCATGAGACCCAAACATTGATTTACACATCAGGCACATGGGTTCAGCCCAGCCTCTGTTACAAGGCCTGGCCAAATTCACTGTAGGAAACAGTGAACCCCTGAGTCCATTACCATGGGCTCTTAATGGACCCAACATTTACACTAAATGGTCATTGGGTCAAGCCACCTTATAAAAACCCAATGTTTATGGGCATATGCAAGATTAACCCATCAGGTATTATCCTCAATTGTCTGCCTAACTCTGAGTAAACGTGGGTACAAAAATATTAACTCCGCGATTTAGGTAACATCCAATCTGGAACTACGTACCCAACTTGGTGTAGGCTTGATTTGTTCATTTAAATTGCTGGTTGGGCTATCTGGCTCTTTTTCCCACATCTTGGTCAGTTTGTCAAACCACCTCCTTCCCAGGTCCTCTTGGATTAATTAAAGAATTCCCTCCCTCATTTTCTGGCAGTGGGCTGCAAGGAGGCAAACTGCTGAGACAGGCATTTCTTTAGTTTGATGCATGGTTCAATTAGATGGCATTTATGAATCTTTAAACATTGGAATACCAGTCCTATTTGATTGGATAAGATTATGAACTTGGCAAAATCCTCCTTTGTTGTTCAAACTTGGGACCAGAGGTATGGGGCAAGCTACTATTTTTGGAGTTTGGAGTACAGATGAGGTGAGGATGTTGAGATGGGTGATTGGCAAGATTAGAACGATAGAGTTAGAAATGAGCACATTAGAGAGGACTTAATAATAGCTCCAATTAGTGACAATTAAGATGAAGAAAAGTCAGGCTGAGATGGTCCAATCATGTAAATAGATGACCAATGACTACACCATTGAGGAGTGAATAGATGCAAGTAAAAAACCCTGAAAAATGTTAAAGAATATCAACCTATTCAAGTACCTCACCTAACAGCTTAAGCTTTTAGGTTGAATGGTTCTTAGAGATGGTATTATAATCATTTTGATCAAAGTGGTCTAGTGTTCCCCTCATTACCCCCATTATAATTAAATCAATTTCAGCACAAGGTATGGATGGGCCTATATTTGTTCACATTTAAGTTTTTAGGTGTGAAACTGAAACAGGATTCATGTAACTGATCCCTAGTAGGTGTGGAACAGCTTAAACCAGAGAGGTAGTCAAGTGTAAGAATACATAAAGATAGAATTATACAGGTGCTAGCTAGTGTCATTGACAAGTTAACATCTAAGTTTGGTTTTACATACTTAACAAAAGTGAGACACATGGATAACCAGGGCAAGACTGCCAAAGGGTGAATTCAGATTGCATATAACGAGATCTGAATTCAATTTTTATCGGCAAAAACTATCGATGTTCTTAAGAGAAAGATGTTTTAGTGAACAGCCAGAAAACTCAAAATACCATTAATAGGAGTTAATAACCATTTGCGAAGTCATAATACACCCCAAAATATGCCCCCCCTAGAATACGCCCCAAAAACGTCTCACAGCACATCCCAATGGTGTATTGGAAACATCTCTTAATTTCAATGCACGCTGAGATATGCATGTGAGATGTTTTTAGGGCGCATTCTGTAGGGGGCAGATGTGAACTCCAAGTCTGGGTTAAAATTTTCCCTTCTTCTGACTACTGAGTAGTGAGTGAGTGTGTGTCTAAATGCTCGTGCAAGTTTTAGAAATACAAATTGGGCCATCCGAAAGCCAATTCAAACTTGTCTCTTGGCCCAAGATCCGTTAGCCCAATAAGAGGTAAAGCCCAGGCCAAACCTTTACATAACTTTGGCCATAGCCGGGGACAAGGCTCTGGGAGGGGGGGGGGGGGTTAGGGATGGTCGGGTTTATATTCGAATTTGAATAGGATCTTATCCACTGGATTTATAATAGATTTGAATCGAATTCAGATTGTAATCGGATATTGAATGATAGTAATAAAAAAAATTAAAATTGATTAAAATATTTATATTATTAATAAAATGAACTAAAATTGACTTTATATTGTATTCTTTAACAAAATGAATCGAAAATAACTTGCATGAAACTTAAAACAATTTTATTGAATTCGAATTATAGGATTTAATCAAATTTGATCCAATTATAATAGGATTGAATTTGAATCACCCTCAATGAGATTGAATTTGAATTTAAATTTAGACAATCAGATACAGTCTACACCCTTACCTTTCTACCTATAGAACAAATTAGAAAAGAAAACAAAAGCAAGTCTTTTTAAGAAGATCTTCCAAAGGCTCAAGACCTTAAAAGACTGATGAGTTTTTATGGGTAGATCTTCAAAGACCAAAGACCGTTTAATTGCAATTTTTTTTATAGATATTTTTAAAAGCAAAAAGACCCAAAGACAGTTTGAAAACACATATAGCACAATAAATAAGTGCTAAGCATTTAAATGGAAATACACCTTGGAAATGTCATGTGTGGGACCCACTAATGCATTCAAATGTGTATTTAGCACTTATGGGCCCCACCTATACATTGGCTTCCGCAAATGTGCAGAGGTTCATTCGCTTAGGAGGCCTATGTGTTCAGATTCCTTGGTGGTGGAATGTGAGAGTGAAACAAGGGGTTTTTATTTTTTCGAATGAAGAAAGATCTCATAAGCTCAAAAAGATCAGAAACCTCAAATGAAGCTTTTGGATTTTGTACAATTTTCAGCTTTCTCGAGCTTTTTAAGGGGCCTATGTTTTTGGCTTTCTGTCTTGTGGTTGCCAAACGAAAAAGCTCAGTATAAGATCTTCCAAGCTTTGAAAAGCCTGAAAGACCCCTTAAAAAGACTTTCCAAACACCCTCTTAGTATATATGCATTATGAAAGATCTTGGGCCACCTGAGGCCTCCCAAACCCAATCAATATAGGTCAGGCCCAAGGACAGCCATAAGTCTGAAAATTTAAGCCTCGCAAAAGCTCTGTTTGGACTGGATTGGGCTTAGCTTGGACTCGCCCAAGTTGCACGTACCGTAGCACTGAACTGAATATAGTGGAGTGGCGAAAACAGGATTAACGTAGCCGACCCCACATAGTTGGACAAAGGCTTTGCACAATGAGCAAGTTAATTGGATGGAATCATCTTTGGGCTTAAAAAGTATACAGTGAGAGCGGAGTTGAAAAAAAAAATGTTTCTTAAGTTATTACATTATTTTCCTTTAAAATTATGTTGTAAAACAATGAGCAAATCTGTAATTATAATCTTTTCTTTATGTAAAAAAATAATTATATAATAGTGTATGAAAATTCTTTTTTTTTTCTATTTTTCTTGTAAATATTCAGTTCATGTGCAATTGAATCGAACACTATGATAATCTTTTCTTTATGTAAAAAAACAATCTGACTGAAAGTCTTCAATGGTTCCCTGTAACATAGAAGAATAACAATGCAAGGAAAACCTACAAAACCCACAAGTTCATCTCTGTTTAAACTCAGTCTTGATCAACAGTCTTGAGACAATATTTCAGAGTTCAGATTTGTGCCCCACAACATTCTACAGCACATTTCCGCCGTGTATTGAAAACATCTCCCAATAATGATATCATCATTTTTAATACATCACCAAGAAATGTTCTTAATACACGACAGGGATGTGATGTAGGACGTTGTGGGGCGCAGATGTGAACTCAACATTTCACTATTTCTTGATAACTTTTTAAGTCATTAGTTGCAACTTTATTTAATGAATGTTTCTTTATATGTTAAGGAAGGATTTATCCTTCGTATCATACTTTCAAGAAGATATCTTTAACTTCACAACCATTTTGGATTCTATTTATTAATATTGATCACAGGATACTTTTCATTACACTTGTTTGATTTATGATATAATTGGTGACAAAAAGTTGGAGGTTTTAATACTAAATATCTCGTTTGAAACTACTTCAGACTTCAAATAAATGATTCATATAAGTTCAAATAGTTTGAATCTAAATCTAATTTTATGGACCAAGCAATTATGACCATGTACTTCATTTGCTTGACTCAGGCTGGAAAATTTGGATTTCAATTTCCTTTTATAAACACAACTTGTAAGATTTAAGGGCATTCATCTTTTGGTATGTGTTTGGTTTGAATTAGGGGTGGCAAATAGGTGAATTGGGTTAAGGGTTGAATACCAATTCACTTATATTGATTCACCAATTTATCATGGTCCATCATCAAATACTTATTAAAGGGTCATAACCCACCCTAACCTTGACCCACTCATATTGACATTTACTCACCTACACCAATAAATACAGAAATAGGTTGGGTCAACCCGTATGCCCAAAAAATAACAACTTTCGAGAGGACCATCTCTCTCGAGGCTGCCATGTTGCAGAAACGGGTCAGGTTGTCCCATATACCTGCAAATAACATTTTGTGAATCATCTCTTGTTGCTATTATGTGTCAAAATGGGTCGGGTCACCCATATACCCAGAGATAATGTTTTGAAACGGGTTGTTTCAACTCATATTTCCTGAAAAATACCATTTTTTGGGTGAACCATCTCTTAAGGCTGTCATACGAAAAAAAAAAAAAAAACGAATCGGACCAACCTATATACCCTAAAATAACATTTTTTAGAGGATAATCTCTACCAAGGCTACTACATGGCAGAAATGGGTCAGGTTGACCTGTATACCCGAAAAATGCAAGAATTATGTAGAAAAATACCAAAACTTTGCAAAAAAATACCAGAAAATTGCATAAATGCATAAAAACACAAGAAAATTGCGGAAATTATGTGGAACATTGCAGAAAATTCAGAAAATTACAGAAAATACCTAAAAGTTACAGAAAATGCAAAAAATGCATAACTTTTGCAGAAAAAATGCAAAAACAATGCAGAAAAGCATAAATTATGCAGAAAACACCAGAAAATTACAGAAAATGCAGAAAAATGAAGAAAATATAGTAAAATACCAGAAAATTGCATAAATAATGAAGAAAATACTAGAACATTGAAGAAAATTCAGGAAAATATCAGAAAATGTAGAAAAGTACTAGAAAGTTGCAGAAAATGTAGTAAATAGCAGAAAATGCAACAAAAAATTGTGCAAAAAAAACCAGAAAATGCAAAAAATTGCAAAAAAAAACATAACTTTGGCACAAAAAAATCAGAAAATGCAAAATAAAATACAAAAAATTGTAGAAATGCATGAAAACACAAGAAAACTTGAAAACATACCACAAAAACATGATAGAAAATGGTATGAGAAAGCCTTGATCTTTACTCAAAAACCCTCAACCTGAACAAAGACTTTCAAGTTACTGAAACCAAGGACTAAAGTATCGGTATTGGGTATTGGGTATCGTATCGGATAACACGAATACAAATACGTTTTGGAAATGCATAGGTACAAACAAAAAATATGGAAACATATGGATACACTAAGAAAATACATACATATTTTATAAATACATTAATAACACTAAATTTAAGGTCAAAATAATCACAAAATAGTATATAAATACATAGGAAATGTAAATTGTAATGATATATATGAAGAAATATATTACAATTAATATGCTGGAATGCATAGATATCATATAATTTTAGTTATAATGGATCAATCAAGAGTCCAAGACACTAAACATATGCACCTATTATATTTTAATAATTATATAAATTATTATTTTATTTATTATTTTAATGTTTTAAAATTAATAAAAAATCAAATCAAATTAAAATATCACTTAATAATTTATAAAAATATAATCTTAACTTAAAGTATATCAAATTTGTTAAAAATTCTAAGATACATATCATATACAAATTCATAGTTTTTAATTACTAAAATAATTATTCCATTATTAATATTTTTACTTCTATAAATTTTATGAAATAAAATCATTTTTTAAAATAAATGTAGATTAATAGATTTGATAGGTTCAATTTAATATTATGTTCTTCAATACTTTTGTTTATAATGTTTTTATTTTTAGTAAAAAATAAATATTTTGTTATTACTTATTAATGTAAATTAAAATATTAGTTAATAATTTATAAAAATATATAGAAATTTTAAGATTTTTATCATGTACAAATTTATAGATTTCAAGTATTAAAATAATTATTCTATTCATATTCTATTTGTATAAAATTTTTTATATTAAAAATCATCTTTTGTATAAAATTTTTTATATCAAAAATCATCTTTTTGAATAAAATGTAGATTTTATAGCTTATTTATTCTATTAGTTTGTAAAATACTATTTTAAAATTTTTAGCTAGAGTTGTTAAATATAAATTTGTGTTTTTTGTTTAAATTGCATGTGAACACAAAAGTTAATAAAATCTATTTTATTTCACTTTTAATTACAAAATGAAATGTGGCTCGGTGACTTGGAATTAGAGTAAGATGTGGGCGCACTAGGTGGCCCTGAGTTTGAGTCACTTCAAATACATTTTTTAATAGACTTGACGAAATCGTCAACCCAACCCATCCTGACCCTAATGTGTACTCTCGAGTCTTGACCCAACCCACCCTGATCCTTTTCCACTTACCCTAATTGGTTGCTCGACCCATATTGACCCACCAATAGAATGTTTGGGGGGTCAAGATTGCTAGCCCTAGTTTGAAGGAAAAAGTAGGGAAACCTTTACAACTTTGTAAAGTTTCCCTACCTTTCCCTTCTTTTTTCTTCAAACCAAATGTAAAGTTGACCAATTTTCTTATATTTGTATTTTAGTAAATTAAATATGGTTCCCACTATAAAATATTTTTTTCCTTGGGCATCACTTATTTAGAAAGGTGATATCCATCTCCTATATGTATATGTCTCCACTTGGGGGATGTTAAAACTAATGAGACAAAATTGTCCATTAAACAGGCTTTACAAACAAAAAAATGCAAGGGTAAAATGGTAACACAAAAAAATTACCTAAATAGAAAGAGAACACAAGGAAATGGACTTACCTAGATAAGTGTTATTTGAGAAGTATTTATCCAAGTAAATAATTTAACAAAAAAATGAACAAGGCATTAAAATCATTTTAATAAGATCACTTTGGTTGCAAATTGAGGAATATTACAAATTAACTAGTTCAAAGTTATTTGATTCATTGATTCATATCGAAATACTTTATCTTCCAACAAGCTTTGATTAGTTGTTGTTATTGTATATGAAGAAATATTGACTTTTATTAGAAGAAGAAGCACCCATATACATGAGAGGATGAAAACAAAACTAAAAACAAAAAAAAAAATAATAACAAATAAATAAAGGATACGCCCACACAAAAATTCAGGGGATGTAATTGTTGCTATATAAAATACTCATGTGCACCCAAATTTTAGGTGCTTATTGGTAGTACTTACTTGTCAACCTAGTCTGAGGTTAAAGAGAAAAGCCCATGGCAGTAATGTCAAGTTTCCCAGAAGCAATGAAAATACAGAAAACTCTTTTAGATGTATCAAAGATAAGTTATCTACGAGACTAATTGGAGCTAAATGTGAGAAAGGAGAAACATCTAAACCTTCTAAAAGTAAGAAGGCAGATAAGGCCTCAAACTCATACTCAATAAATCAATTGAGTGAAGGATCTGACAAAACAAAAAGAATCAATAAAAGAATTATAAAACTCATTGGAGCTAAATAAGCTCTCTAATCAAAGTAAGAAGCCTTATTATCCTAAACACACCTCCATAGACCTATTATTTGAAAAACCAACTAAGCCCCAGGTTGGCTATAATTGGAATACTTTTTATGAGTGGAATTTGGATGGAAAATCTGAATACCATATTTATGAAATCATACATCATATGATGATGTATGCTAATGCCAGCAAATTGGCTGGGAATGATGAAAAGGTAATTGCCATAGTTATTACTGAATCCTTTATGAGACAATTAAAGGGATGGTGGACTCACTACTTGACTAAAATAGAAAATGATTTTATTTTGTATGCAGTCAAGAGAGACGAAGATGGAGAAGTCATCTTAAGTCAAGGCCAACCCATTCAAGATGCAGTCACGACTCTAATCTTGAATATCCTTAGTCATTTTATAGGAGAGTCAGATAATATGACAGAAAGATTAAGTGAATAATTAATAAACCTTAACTGTAAAACATTATCTGATTTTAGATTGTATAAAGATGTTTTCTTGTCCAAAGTTCATAGACTTACCAACTCCAGACAAAATTATTGGAAGGAACAATTTATTTCTGGATTTCATCTAGTATTTGCTGAAAATGTTAAAAATCACCTTCGAAACATAGGAGGCAGTAGAATGCTATATCCTCATTATACCTATGGATATCTGGTCCAAGTAATTAAGCAAGTTGGACTAGACTTATGTAATGATTTACGCTTAAAAAGGCAAAATAAGAAAGAGAGAACTGACTCTGAAAGATAGTCATCTTGTATTTTATCCCTAATTTCCTTCTGCCAACAACGTTTACCTGCTGAGAGGTTTACTCAAAGTATTTAGAAGGTACAATTCCTTCTTTGATACAATTTATATCAACACCTAAATCAACTAAGGCGATAATTGAGAAGTTGAAACCTTTTATTCTAATGATGATTTTTGAATACCATTTTTGGTACTTGACTTCCTCAGTACTCTTCGTCATCTCCAATAAATTCGGTGGGTTCTAATTCTGAGGATTTTTCAAATTGCTCCATCTAGAAATTTTCAACTTCTAACTGATCAACCCTTGCTTTTAGGGTTTCAATTTATTTTTTGAGCTCATTAACCTCTTGCCGAAGATCATTCAGAGAAGGGGGCTTAGAGGTTCCTACTTGAGCTCTTCTCATAATTTCACTATATGAGATTATATTTTTTATTTTGAATGGCCTTTTAGATTTTTCTTTACTTTCCTTTTTTTTGTTTTGGAAGGTCATAAGTAGGTGATTTTTCTTTGATTCTTCATTAGGAATTTCATCTAGAATCTCTAAGAGGTGTTCTTCATCCAGGGTTAATACATTGATTTCCCCTGATTCTTCTTCATATGTACTTGTCTCATTTTTACAAGTACATATTCCATTGCTGCAACATTCTTCTGAAGAGGTTGACGATTCTCTTTCAGATATATATTCTTCTTCATATATTATTATTATTATTATTATTATTATTATTGTTGTTGTTGTTGTTGTTGTTATTATTATACAGTGAAGTAACGTGAATATATATATATATATGCTATATGCAGAGTATCAATATGCTGGGAAAAACCATAACGACGAAAATATGTAGAGAAAACTAGGAATAGTAGGAAAGCAACGTAACAGAAATATATTAATAATAGTACTTACAGAAGCAGATCAAAAATACTTTGAAAACAACATTCTTGCTCACAAATACAATAGCACTTAGAAAATTTTTACAACAATCCTTACTACAAACACTTAGAAGGAAAAATAAGACTATTGGACCCTTCTTTTGCTTGAGATTTTTGCACCAAAAAGCATTGCACATCGAGAACTTGGAGGAAGCGTTCCTTTTATAGAGACTGTCGAGGATTCTAGAAAAAGGTAGAGAGGAATTGCTTTATTCGAGCTTATCCTGAAGGCCTCTATGATTAATATTCTTTTTAGACATTTCTTTTGAGCATCTAAATAATTGATATGCTTTCTTCCGACCTTATCCTTTTCTTTGTCCTATTAGAACCAACAAATGATACTTTCACATTATTAATATTCTTTTAGTGTTGAGGATAAAAGAAAACCTCTCAATAGTTTTCTAATAATTGTCCCTAGTGAGGGCTAAGTGACCCGATGCTTTTTGTCTCTAAGTCCTTTGAGATTCCTTTACTTCTCTTTTCATCCGTTCAGTAAAGCGGAGAGACATATCTTCGAGTTCCAAAGGGTCTAAGTCAGGAAACTTACTTTGGAGCTTGTCCATGTAGGATTCAAAGAGAGACTGAAAGATGTCATCTTCATCTGTTGATGGCTTTAAGTTCTCAGTGAGATCAAATTTATCCCACTACTTGATTTCAATAATTCTATCAATGGTTAGAAGCATCCAAGAGACATCTAAATGGTAATTCCATTTTAATATCCACGGGAAATGAAAAGTTTTAAAGAATTTGAACTACTTTAATGGTCGAATTCTAAATAACTTCTTCCTTTCCCAAAAGCTCTATATTTTTCGATTAACTCTTGCTGGGGAAAGATGTCGTCCGAAGCTCCCCATGTGGTCCACCACACATAGGCCCAGTTAGGATAGGGATCCTGAAATTCTTCTGAAAATCTGATGAACCACGAATGTCTGAAAATGGAGTTTGTAACAAGAAAACCTTGTACTAAGCATCTTGATGATCTCAGTAATTGAACATCCTAGGTCTTCTGTCAATGGTCTAGCTGATGAATCTAGGTTTACTGGAATCGCCCCAACCTGCCTTTGTAAAAAATTTTACTATTACAAGCTTGGAATATGTTAATTCTGTCTTGTTTGGGTCTCTGTAATAGTGTTGGATTCTTGCAAAGCCTATATGTAGGAGGATTTCTTCATAATATTTTTTATCTTTGTTTAGACCACATATTGTGAAATGATGGCCGTCGAGAATAGTGAGAGCCAGATGTTGAAGTACTCCTTCGGGATTGGCATGAGAAGAAACAGAGGGGGCTTCCTCTCGAGAAACAGTTACCACAAAATCAGTGGAGTAGGTGATGTATTGGCTTGAATTAGCCTCGTTGGATGCCGAAAAAGGATCCCTTATTAAGGGAGAAATAGAGGGGCACTGATTAGTCCCAGAACTTGATTCGATCTTATAAGATCTTGGATTGGACTCATTAGTCCGTCTGGATTGCCTCGAATTAGGACTTATCGGAAGACTTAGTCTTCTGTTGGCCATCTTTAATTTGAATGCCTTGAAAGAGTTCCCTAGTTAGAAAATTTAGCAGAGCATTATCAGAACCTTTAATATATTTAATCTAAAAATAAAATAAAAAACTGATAAAATCGCTTGTAGTCGGGCGAAAATCTGTTTTAAAACTAGGTTTTTAACTTTTCCAAAATTTCTTTTGTCGATTTACAATCAATTTTCAAAGTAAAATGCTGGTTTATCAAATCACATTGAAATTTAGTGATGCAAAAGACAATACAAAGCATTTCTTTCTTTATGGTGGAATATTTCTGTTGGGTGCCATTCCAAGTTCCAGAGGTAAATCGAATAATTTCATCCTTCTCATCTTTATTTTGCTTCAAAATTCCTCCATATCCTAGTTCGTTGGCATCTGTTTCTACTATCTTTGGGACTTTAGGGTGAGGAATATTAAGGCAATGAAGGGTTTTTACCCTTTGTTTTAATCTTTTCATTATTTGGGTGAATTGTTCATTCCATTCTGGAGGATTTTTTCTAAGTCTTTTTTGTAATAATTGGCGATCTCTAGCCAAATCTTTGTAATAATCTGCCACATAATTTAGACTACCTAAGAATCTTTGGAATTGAGTTTTTTTCCCTAATTTCATCAGGAAATTTATTAGCAAACTCTATTACCCTTTGAATAGGTGTTATCTTTTCCTTGGATATTTGATATCCCAAAAATCTAATTTCGGTTTGGAAAAGTTTCATTTTTCTAGCGGATGCTACCTGATTAAGCGCGATCCAGCCGGTCTTAGCTGTCAATGACCTTGCTTCTGAACTGGGTAGCAGGGAACCTGAAATGGAGGAGATGAGGAAGCTCCGGGGGGGAACCCGGTGTAGCAGCTCCGAAGCTCAAGTTAGAATCCTTCAAAAGCAAGATAACACCAGATAGCGCAAAGTTTGCATACCTTCTATGTTGGGGGCAAGGGGCTCTTATAATCACTTCACGCACTCGCTCCGAGGCCCTTGTCAGGTCGGCTATGATTACCCTTGCGCTTGTCAATTCGGCCATCATCCTTTCTGTTGGGACAGAACCGTCACTACCTAACCGTCTCTCTAACTAGAGATGGCGGTGTCAGTGGCGGTGGCAGGTGGCCGTTTAGAGTGCGGCCGCCAAGCGTCAGATCCCAAGTCAGTCAGGTGCGGCGCCCTCGAGCACGGACTTCCTCAGTGTTAGGCATGGTACGACTTGTTTGGGTTTGGTGCCCTGAAGATGATGCGGAGTGGTGAGCGAGGCGAAGTCTTGAGTTCGGAGGTATCTATAGGGCAAGTCAGTTCGGCGAGGTGTATCCCGAACTGTTACAAGGCAGGCCAGTTCGGTGAGGTATATCCCGAGCTGTTACAAGGCCAGTTCGGCAAGGTATATCCCGAGCTGCTACAAGGTTGGCCAGTTCGGACTACTGCGGTTTTGGGCCAAGGGTGAGTTCGGGCCCCCCGTAGGGAGTTCGGTCCGCTGGTGTCCCCTTGTTCACGCCTTAGGCTTAGCCCTTTTTCCGAGCTGTTGTTTCTGCCACGTGTCCCATAACTTTGAGGTCGGGCCAAATCTTCCTTCATCAATTGCCCCCCACTCCTCGTGCCAAGGGTCTTGCCCTGGTGCGGGGAGTTTTGCGAGGTAGTAGGTGGATTTGTCTCGTCCTTCGAATCTTGACTGCGCGAGTTGCTTTTGCCAGGGCTCTTCGGTTTCCGAGAAGGCTGGAAACGTGCTACTCATAAATGCTGATGGTTGTGACAGCGCGCATTTTAAATTTCAAAAATTCATGCCGCTAGGACGTGACAGAGGGTCATTCAAAAAGGCATGCCACTGCTGTACGTGCGCGGGCGGCTGTCAGGGAGACGTGCGGGGCAGTCAGTTTCGGAAAGACGCGTGTCAACGCGACGTCGGTTTCTAGAAGGCGTGCGCTGACGTTTCGCTCTTTTCGGAAAGACGTGTGCCAATCACATCTCGGCCTTATGGGACGTGCGGTCAGCGAAAACGTGGGCCGTCGGATCGTCTTTGATCTGCACGGTTGATTCTTGGTTACTGTAGCTATAAATAGTGGGGGACCCCAATCAATTTGTCACTTATGCGGTTTGTCTACTGAGCTCGCGTCCAAGTTTTTTCCAGCTCGCGTCAAGGTTGGTTACATAGCCTTCAAGGTTCTTTGGCTTGTTCCCGTCTCCGGAGCCTTCAAAACTTTCTTCCGGTGAGTACCTTCTTGAATCCACCTTTTCCTCAATGTCTAGCTTTGATAGCTCAGATGACTCAAGTAGGGCCGACGTAGGTTCTACCAACCGAGCCGTATCCCCCGACTGCCTCAGTGATCCTGAGGTGGAACTCGAGGACTATGAACCAGTAGGTCGAGCCGCTTCGAGCAGTTTGGCGTCTACCTCTCGCCGAGGTCGGATGCTAGACAGGTTTGGTCCCTCGACCATGACGCCTGAGGGGCTTCAATCTATACTTATGTCTTACAACCTTCCTGGGGGGTATACATATTTTATTCCTTCGGGTAGCTTTCCTTGGGAACACGTTCATGATGAGATCGTGATTTTTCGAGAGCAGCTCGCTGCGGGGTTGCGACTTCCTTTCCATCCCCTTCTCGTCAAAGTCATAAACCACTTCAGTGTCACCATTGGCCAACTTCATTCAAACTCTATTCGGAACTTGGTGGGGACAGTTTCCCTTTTTTGCGAGCAGAATTTCCCCTTAGACTTAGAGATATTCTCCTCCATCTTGATGCTCAAGAGACAGGCGGGTTCTCTTCTTGGGGGAAGACGGGCGTATTACCTTTCTCCTCACCAGGGCTTTAAGCTTCTGCACGATCTTCCTAATAAGGTCCCGGCGCGGAACTACTTCGGTTTGCGAAATGCACAAGAATGGCCCTTCCAGATCGGGTGGGGTGAGGCCGCTCCTGATTCAGGTGTTACTCTCGATAAAGAGACGGTGAAGGGCCTCCGGCAATGGGCACGACAAGGTTTAAAGTGCCATCACTACTTAACGGAGGCCAAGTTTATTGCGGCCAGCCAGAGTTCGGGTAGGTTTCTAGCTATGCGGTTTCTTGCTTGCTTTGTTCTTTCACTTTTTCTGATGTCAAACTCGTTTCTGCAGGTGTGATGGACGTGGAGAGAACTCGTGGGGGGCGTCTGTTCCAAGGTATGAAGAGGAGGAAGCGGGTCGCCAAGCGAACTCGTACCGAGCCGCCCCTGGATGAGGAGCCCCAAGTTCCATACCACACGCCGGAGGATCTGCCCAGGGAGCCCGAGGTGACTCCACCGATGCATGAAACTGCCGGGGCGCCTTACGCTGAGACCACTCATACGGGCGCTTCTGCATACTCAAGTGCTCGTAGGTGAATTCTTCAATTCATGCCTTAGTGGCCCAAGTGGAGAGGAGCTCGCGATAGGCGCGAGCTGCTGAGGCTGCCGCTCATGCTGCTTATGCTGCCAAAGAGGCTGCTCGCATCGCGATGGCCAGGCAGGCAAGGTCTCAGCGTGACGCCGAGGCCATGGGGGTAGTTGTCAAGCACATGGCGGACTTGAAGTTGGACTTGCAGCATCAAGTCGAATATCTTCAAGAGGACATCAGGGAGAGAACACAGATTTTTTCCCAAGGCATTGAAGACGCCAAGAAGAAGGTCGTCGAAAACTACATTGCCTCTCCGCGTTTTGACGATCTGATGGTGGATTCTTACAGAAGGGGGTTCAAACTGAGCAGGTGGATGATCCGGAACATGTACCCCGACCTCGATGTTAGTGCCATATCCACTTCGCGTATAACTCAGGAGATGGCCAATGCTGTCGATGGCGAGCTGGACTCTAAAGGAGATGCAGGGCCTTCGGGTGTTGTTGAAGTGCCTTCTGATGGCGAAGAAGTAGCTCCGGGCATGTAACAATTTTTTTTTAAGTCCCTTCTGATGGCCAATGTACTCATGTTTCTTGCAACGGAATAGATAATCTTTGCCCAAGTGTTCCTTTTCCCCGAACTGATTCTTTGTCGAACTGAATATGCCACTTTCTTGTTTGGGTTATTATACTTCCGTGACCTATTTTGCCGCGAAGTCTTTTTGCCGAGCTGATAATATGCTTGACTTCTTTGCTTGTTTTTGCCGAGGTTCCTCTTGGCTCTGCATCGTGGCACATAGGACCTGATTTCGTCCACTTCGCTTGGCGGTTTATATGTAGTATTGCCTTAAGTTCACGATGTTCCACGCTCGAGGTACTTGTTTGCCTTCCAAGATTTCGAGTTCGTCTGCCCCCCCGAGAGCTCTTTTTACTTTATAGGGCCCTTCCCAGTTTGGTCCAAGTTTGCCCACGCCGGGTTCGAGCACCATAATCTTACGAAGGACCAGGTCGCCAACTCGGAAGCTTCGTTGCTTTACTCTGGTATTGTAGTAGCGAGCTACCTGCTGCTGGTATGCCGCTGTTCGGATGTGCGCGAGGTCCCTTACCTCGTCCAATAGGTCAAGGTTGGTACGTAACTCGTCTCCGTTCGTCTGATCGTCGTATGTCTCTAGTCGCAATGTTGGTACTTCGATTTTCGTCGGGATCACTGCTTCAGTGCCATAGGTGAGGTTGAAGGGGGTTTCTCCCGTGGCGGTTTTTTCTGTAGTTCAGTGAGCCCATAAGACACTTGGTAGCTAATCGGCCCACAATCCCTTAGCTCGATCCAGACGTGCTTTCAGTCCGCGCAGGATGGCTCTGTTCATTACTTCCGTCTGACCGTTTGCCTGCGGGTGCGCGACTGATGTGAAGTTTTGCCGAATCCCCATGTTCTAGCACCACTCTTGGAACTTGATATCCTCGAACTGCTTGCCGTTGTCGGAGATTAGTACCCGAGGTAACCCGAACCGACATACTATGTTCTTCCAAAAGAAGTTTTGTATGTTTCGGGCCGTAACAGTTGCCAGAGGTTCGGCTTCTATCCACTTCGTAAAGTAATCTACTGCAACGACTAGGAATTTTCTTCCACCTGTTGCTGGTGGGAATGGCCCCAGGAGGTCGATGCCCCATTGTGCAAAGGGCCACGGGCTGGTGAGGTATTTGAGGTCGGAGGCTGGTTGATGGTGGGTATTGGCGTGCTTCTGACACTTGTCACATTTTCTGACGAGCTCGACAGCTTCTGCCTTCACCGTTGGCCAGTAGTATCCTTGTCAAAGTGCTTTTTGGGCGAGTGCTCTGCCCCCCAAGTGTCCGCCGCATAGGCCTTCATGAGTGTCACGGAGTACGAACTCGGGTTCGGCTGGTCGCAGGCAACGCAAGTAGGGGAGCGTGTAGGACCGTCGGTATAACCGTTCGTCTATTATGACGTATTTGGGTGCCTGCCGCTGCACCCTCTTGGCCGCATTGCATTCTGTAGGGAGGGTTCCGTCTATCAAGAAGCTCGCGAGTGGGTCGATCCAGCTCGGCTCTGCTTCCAAGACGGGAGCGACCTCCTCTGTCCCCCCAAAAATACTAGGCCGAGGCAAGTCCTCTATGTACACAGTTCTCATGTTGTTGTGACTTGCGCTAGCTAACCGGGACAGAGCGTCGGCCTCAGTGTTCTCTGACCTCGGGATTTGCCTGATGAAGTGTGACTGGAAATTGAGCAGGGCCTCTTTTACTTTCGCCAAATATGCGATCATGGAGAGCTCGCGTGCTTCATACTCGCTTGTAACTTGGTTGACCACGAGCTGGGAATCGCTGCAAATGACCAAGTGTTTTGTCTTTACCTTTCGCGCTAGGTCCAGCCCAGCTATCAGTGCTTCGTACTCTGCCTCGTTGTTGGATTCCACGAACTCAAAGCGTAGTGCGTATTCTAATTTTGTGCCGCCCGGGCCGCATAAGACTATTCCAACCCCACTGCCTTACTGGTTCGAGGAACCATCCACGTGAAGGATCCAGGGCTCCTCATCCCAGTTTGCGTTTCGCCTGACCAGGAGAGATGCCACACTGGCTGCTACTTCACGGGGTTTAGACTCTATTGGCTCGGGAGCTCCGGGTTTGCCCGAACTGGAGACCTCGGGCTCGACCTGTAGGGCTTCGTGGCTGAAAGTGCACTCGGCGGTAAAATCTGCCAAAGCTTGGGCCTTAATAGCAGTTCTTGGATTGTACTGGAGGTCGTACTCGCTGAGTTCGATGGCCCATTTCGTCAGTCGACCGGAAACCTCAGTTTGAGTAAAACTTGTCTCAGTGGTTTGTCAGTCAGGACGATGACGGTGTGAGCTTGGAAGTATGGGCGGAGTTTCCGAGCTGCTGTCACCAGTGCGTATGCTAGCTTTTCTATCTGCGGGTACCTTGTCTCTGCTCCCTGCAAAATTTACTAACATAATAGATGGGTCGTTGGACCCGGTCTGTTTCTTTTATTAGTACCGAATTGACCACCTCGTCGCTTGCCGAGAGGTACAGTTCTAAGACATCGCCCACCTTGGGCTGGGCTAAGGTCGGCATACTAGCGAGGTAACCTTTTAGCTCGTCAAACGCGAGCTGGCAGTCCTGGGTCCACTCGAACCCTTTGCCTTTGATTGCTTTGAAGAAAGGTAGGCAGCGGTCTGCTGATTTGGACATGAAGCGGCTTAGAGCGGCTATGCGGCCGTTTAGCCTTTGAACTTCTTTTACTTTCCGAGGTGGTCTCATATCTAGAATGGCTTTTATCTTGTCCGAGTTGGCCTCAATACCGCGCCGATTGACAATGTAGCCTAGGAATTTGCCCGAGGTGACGCCAAAGACACATTTGTTGGGGTTCAATTTCATGCTAAACTGCTGCAGGATTTGTAAGACAGAATCTAAGTCTTGTATTAATTCTTGTGAAAACTGTCTTGACGACCATGTCGTCTACATAGCACTCTATCTTCGTGCCAATCAAGGGCCGAAACAGCCTATTTACAAGTCTTTGGAAGGTCGCCCCGGCATTTTTTAATCCGAAGGGCATGACCTTGTAGCAATATAGGCCGAACTCGGTTATGAAGCTGGTTTTTTCCTCATCGGATGGGTCCATCCGGATTTGGTTGTAGCCCGAGTAGGCGTCCAGGAAGCTTAGCAACTCATGTCCCGAGGTCGCGTCCACTAGGCGGTCAATTCTGGGGAGGGGGAAGCAATCTTTCGGGCAAGCTCGGTTCAGGTCGGTGTAGTCGACGCACATGCGCCACTTGCCGTTTGCCTTTTTTACCAACATCGGGTTGGCCACCCAACTCGGGTAATGGACTTCCCTTATGAAGTTTGCTGCGAGGAGCTCCTCGACCTCCTCATCGACCGCCCTCCAGCGTTCGGGGGCTAAGTTTCGTTTCTTTTGTCTAACGGGTCTAACTACAGGGTCAGTACTAAGTTTGTGAGTTATCAGGCCGGGGCTAATGCCGGGCATGTCAGCCGCGGACCAGGCAAAAATATCTAAATTTTGAAGTAAAAAACTCACCAGTTCGGTTCGTAGGGGTTCCTCGACGGAAGCTCCGATCTGAAGTGTGCGAGTTGGGTTCATAGCCGAAGTCGGGATTGCGACCGTTTCCTCTGTGGGCGAAGCTCATTCCTCACCCTTCTCCGCAGGCCGCTCTTGTTCGAGGTCGTCGGCCGCCTTGGTTTTTCCCTTCAGGGCGGCAACATAACACTTGCGGGACTCGAGCTGGTCGCCCTGCGCTACCCCCACACCGAAGTCCGTAGGGAACTTCATGGCCAAATAGTAGGTGGAGACCACCGCCCGTAGGATATGCGTGATCGGCCGCCCTATTATGGCATTGTATGGGAAGGGGGTCGCGACCACCAGGAAATCATGGTTGAGTCTGACCGCACAAGGCCATGTGCCGACTTCCACAGGTACTGTTATTTTTCCGAGGGACCTAACTTCCTCTCCGCTGAAACCCACCAGGGGAGTGTTCGCGGGCTTCAGCTCGCTCCTCTGTAACTGTAGCTGGTCAAACGCTGATTTAAAGAGGATGTCCGCTGAGCAGCCCGAATCTACGAGTATGCGTCTGACCTCGAAGTCGCCGATCCTTAGTTTAGTGACAAGCACGTCATCATGGGGGTAGCGGACCCCTCGCGCATCGTCCTCCGTGAAGAAGATTGGTTCTTCGGTCTTTGGTCTCTTTGGGGGGTTCCGTTCCTCGAAGGCCGCTTCACGAACTGAAGTTCGGGCCGCTACCGAGGTACACCCTGCCACCACCGAACCTCCCACAATAACGTGGATGGTTCCCCGAACTGGCCTCTCTTCCGGAGGCTGTCGCTGCAACAGTTCAGCAGGTTTGTTGTTAGACTCGGGGGCATCCTTTTCGTGCTCCCCTTGCCGACCTGCTTTATTGTTATTATTGTTGTGTTGTACAAATTTTCTCAAGTATCCGCGACGGATGAGCCCCTCTATCTCGTCCCGGAGGTTATTACACTGCTCGGTACTATGACCATGGTCTCTATGGAAACTACAATACAAATTCTTATTTCTCTCATTTGGATTTCCCTTTAGGCGAGGTGGCCACTTCACGTACGGGGCATCCTTGATCGTCATTAAGATCTCGATCCGCCTTGTGTTTAACGGCGTGTAATCCGTCCAAACTGCTACGGGAGCTCGGAACGACTGGTTTGGCTTTGGCTCCCGGGCTGGGTTTTTCCTGTCGACCGGGTTGGAGAGCTCGCCTTCCCTCTTTCTTTTCTCGTTCCTGCCTTCGGTTCGTTGGTTGATTTCTTCCTCTGTCCTCATGAACTTGTTCGCAAGCTTGAGGAATTCGGCCACGGTTGCGGGCTGGTTAGCCACCATGTGCCATTTGAATTCTTTGTGTGTTACCCCTCTTTTGGCCGCCGCGAGCTGCACTGTGGGGTCCAACCGCGGTATCTGCAAGCATGCTTCGTTGAATCGCTTGATGTAGCCCCGGATGGATTCTCCTTCCCTTTGGACTACTTCGAAGATGCTTTCCTCTGTTCTGGGGCACCGTTGGCTGGTGACAAAGTGCGCGGGGAAGACCTGCACGAATTGGGCCCAGCACTTTATCGACCCGGGGGCCAGGTTCCTGTACCAAGTGCGGGCTACCCCCCTGAGGGTGGTGGTGAAGGCCACGCACATGCACGATTCGCTGGCCCTGGCGAGGTGCATTTGGGACTGGAAAGCGTCAACGTGGTCATTGGGGTCGAAGGACCCATCGTACTTGTCCAGAGGTGGGAGCTTGAAATTTCTGGGTAAGGGGACCGCCAGGAGTTCTGATGCGAGGGGGGAAGGAACTGAGAGAATCGGGGCAGCTCCTACCTCGTCCGAGCTCGTCTCTTTGCCTCTGAGCTCTGACAAGACACGGGTGGCGGTTCGGCGACTTCGCCGGCGCCTTCGTTGTTGAGTGGGCCTTGTACTGGCGCTGCTGGCCTCCGTGTTCCCGAGCTCGATGGGCCCAGAATGCTGGTAGTCTACCGCCAGGGCGCTGAATTGGTTTTTCGTGAGCGAGAACTCGGGCTTGGAGCACCGGGGTGCCGATCTCGCGGGCGAGGTTCCCGACCCGCCTGCAAGTTGCGAGGCGGGGATGATATTTTTCTCTCTTCGGCCTGGGGACGAGGCCTGGCTGTTAGGGGGGTTCTGGGGCCGGGAGGCCTTTCCCTGGTGGGGGCATCCATCCTGTGGGGAGGCCTTGACCGGCCTCGGAGCGGGGTGGCGAGGTGGAAGTAGTGGTTGGTTCAGTGGCAGTTGGGGGAACTGTTGTTGATAGTGATATTGGGAGATGTTGTGCAGCACTTGGTGCTGGTGAAGCTGGTGCTGCTGGAACTGTTGCATTTGGGCTTGCATTGCCCGCATGCACTGCATCAGGTCGTCCAACCGGTTTTGGCTGGCTGCCAGGGGGACGGCCGTCGGTTCAGTAAAGGTTGTCTCAATAGGGGGAGGAAAGGGGATGCTTGTGGCAGGAAGGTTTACGGGCGCCACTACTTGTGGCGCGTTCAAGCTGGGGATCCCATCCACCGAAAGGGGGATGGTGAACTGTCCAACGCACACCACGGGGTCTTGAAGTTGTTCCCCGATGGTGTTTGTCTCCGTGCCACGTCCAGCGTTGCTGGAGGCGGCCATGAGTGTTGGGTTTTTTGAAGAAAAGGGGTTATGGAAGTTTGGAGGGAGGCTTTTTGAAGCTTTCCCATAGATGGCGCCAATTGATGAAGCGCGATCCGGGCGGTCTTAGTTGTCAACGACCTTGCTTCTGAACTGGGTAGCAAGGAACCTGAAACGGAGGAGATGAGGAAGCTCCGGGGGAGGAACCCGGTGTAGCGGCTCCGAAGCTCAAGTTAGAATCCTTCAAAAGCAAGATAACACCAGATAGCGCAAAGTTTGCATACCTTCTTTGTTGGGGGCAGGGGGCTCTTATAATCACTTCGCGCACTCGCTCCGAGGCCCTTGTCAGGTCGGGTATGATTACCCTTGCGCTTGTCAATTCGGCCGTCGTCCTTTCTGGTGGGACAGAACCGTCACTGCCTAACCGTCTCTCTAACTGGAGATGGCGGTGTCAGTGGCGATGGTAGGTGGCCGTTTAGAGTGCAGCCGCCAAGCGTAAGATCCCAAGTCAGTCAATGTGGCGCCCTCGGGCATGGACTTCCTCAGTGTCAGGCATGGTACGACTTGTTTGAGTTTGGTGCCCAGAAGATGATGCAGAGTGGTGAGCGAGGCGAAGTCTTGAGTTCGGAGGTATCTATAGGGCAGGTCAGTTCGGCGAGGTGTATCCCGAACTGTTACAAGGCAGGCCAGTTCGGCGAGGTATACCCCGAACTGTTACAAGGTTGGCCAGTTTGGTGAGGTATATCCCGAGCTGTTACAAGGCCAGTTCGGCGAGGTATATCCCAAGCTGGTACAAGGTTGGCCAATTCGGACTACTCTGGTTTTGGGCTAAGGGTGAGTTCGGGCCCCCCGTAGGGAGTTTGGTCCGCTGGTGTCCCCTTGTTCACGCCTTAGGCTTGGCCCTTTTTCCGAGCTATTGTTTCTGCCACGCGTCGCATAACTATGAGGTCGGGCCAAATCTTCCTTCATCACTACCAATCTATTTTCTTTCATTACCTTTAAAAAGATATTTAGGTGTTTCCAATAAGATTTTAGTGAGGGGGAATAAATTAACAAATCATCTATGTACACTATTATAAACTGAGTGTGCGGGGTAAAAATTTCGTTCATAATTTTTTAGAATTCTGAAGGGGCATTTTTTAAGCCAAAGGGCATAACATTCCATTCATAATGCCCAAAAGGAACTGTAAAGGCGGTTTTATATCTGTCATTTTCTTCTATTATGATTTGCTAGTAACCCGATTTTAGGTCAAATTTAGAAAATATTTTTGCATCGTATAAACAACTTATTAAATCTTGTTTATTAGGAATTGGGTACATAATCCATCTTAAGGCTTTATTTAATGGTTTATAGTTTACTACAAGCCTTGGAACTCCTCTTTCTATTTCTGCGGCATTCTTAACATAGAATGTTGGACAACTCCATGGAGACTTACATGGTCTAATTAGATCTTTATCTAATAATTCTTGGATTTATTTTTTTACAAATTTCTAATAATTGGCTATTCTTTTAGATTGGTCTAGCTTTTATTGGGATTTTGACTTTGCTAAATCCTTCTTCATATGGAAGATTAACCATGTGTTTTTTCCTATGCTATAATGCACTAGGGGTTTCAGTGCATATATCATTTTCTCATTTTATCTGGAAATTTTCAATTTCTAGCTAAGTCTTTGATTCATTTAACAACTTAATGAGTTGCCTTTCTTTTATATTTGTTTGCAATTCAGAGATAAATTTGACTTTACCCTTTTGACTTACCTTTAGGTTGTTTATTGTGGATACTTTTGGTTTTTGTCAGAATTTATAAGTGACTGATATTTCACCTATAGTGGTGGTAATCCCTGTCGAGTCTATTTGATAAGGTAAGATTGATAGTAGGAAGGGTGTACCCAAGATTAGTTCTTGCTTTAAATCCTTTACCATAAGGAAAGTGGATTTCAAGGAAGTTCCTTGGTTGCAAATGTGGGCAACAGGGATCTTGTATTTTATCCCTAAATTCCTTCCGTCAGCAGCATTTACCTGTTGAGAGGTTTTCTCAAATTATTTAGAAGGTATAATTCCTCCTCTGATACAATTTATATCAGCACCTGAATCAATTAAGGCGATAACTGAGAAGTTGAAATCTTTTATTCTAATGGCGATTTTTGAATACCATTTTTGGTACTTGACTTCCTTGGTAGAGTATATAAACTCTTTGTCATCTCCAATAAATCCGGCAGGTTCTAATTCTAAGGATTTTTTAAATTGCTCCATCCAGAAATTTTCAACTTCTAACTGATCAACCCTGGCTTAGGGGTTCCTACTTGAGCTCTTCTAATGAGATTTTGAACTCATTAACTTCTTGTTTAAGATCATTCAGAGAAGAGGGCTTAGGGGTTCCTACTTGAGCTCTTCTCATAATCTCACTACATATTATATATTTTTTACTTTGAATGGCCTTTTAGATTTTTCTTTATATATTTTTTACTTTGAATGGCCTTTTAGATTTTTCTTTACTTTCCTTTTCTTTGTTTTGGAAGACCATAAGCAGGTGCTTTTTCTTTGATTCTTCATTATGAATTTCATCAAGAATCTCTAAGAGATGTTCTTCATCCAAGGTTAATACATTGATTTCCCCTGATTCTTCTTCATCTGTACTTATCTCATTTTTACAAATACATATTCTATTGCCACAACATTCTTCTGAAGAGGTTGACGATTCTTCTTCAGATTCTCCTAATTCATTAATCTTTTTTGTATTTTTAAGACACTTATTATCATAATGTCCCTTTTTGCCACACTTAAAATAAGTAGGGCTTTTGTTTTCTCTTCTTTTAGAGAATTTTGGATTCTTGTTTTTCTTCTTTTCTTTCCTTTTATAAACTTTTGACTTTTTCCTTTTGTATACCGGTTTAGGACGAGATGGCTTAGGGGCCATTCCAAACTAGTAACATAAATCTCCTAACTCTTTTTTAGAGTCAGTTCTCTCTTTCTTAGTTTGTCTTTTTAAGCATAAATCATTATATAAGTCTAGTCCAACCTGCTTAATTACTTGGACCAAATATCCATAGGTATAATGAGGATATAGCATTCTATCACCTCCTATATTCCGAAGGTGATTTATAACCTTTTTAGCAAATACTAAAGGAAGGCCAGGGATAAATTGTCTGTTCCAATAATTTTGTCTAGAGTCGGTAAGTCTATGAACTTTGGACAAGAAAACATCTTTATACCATCTAAAATTAGATAGTGTTTTACATCTAAGGTTTATTAATTGTTCACTTGATCTTTCTACCATATTATCTAAGTCTTCTATAAAATGACTAAGGTTATTCAAAATTAGAGTCATGACTGCATCCTGAATGGGTTGGCCTTGACTTAAGATGACTTCTCCATCTTCATCTCTATTGATTGCATTCAAAATAAAATCATTTTCTACTTCAGTCAAATAGTGAGTCCATCATTCTTTTAATTGTCCTGTAAATGATTCAGTAATAACTGTGGCGATTACCTTTTCATCATTCCTAGCTAATTTGCTAGCACTAGCATACATCGCCATATGATGTATCATTTCATGAATCTGGTATTCAGATTTTTCATCCAAATTCCACTCATAAAAAGTATTGCAGTTATAGCCAACCCGGGGCATAAATGGTTCTTCAAATAATAGGTTTATGGGGGTGTGCCTAAGATAATAAGGCTTCTTACTTTGATAAGAGAGTTTATCTAGATCCAATGAGTTTTCTAATTCTTTTATTGATTCGTTTTCTTTGTCAGATCTTTCACTTAGTTAATTTATTGAGTATGAGTTTGAGGCCTTATCTGCCTTTTCACTTTTTGAAGGTTTAGATGTTTTTCCTTTCTCCCTTTTTGAAGAAGAAATTAGTCTCGTAGATAGCTCCTTATAACTTACCTTTCATAGATCTAGAGGAGTTTTCTGTATTTTCATTGCTTCTGGGAAACTTGACATTACTACCATGAGTTTTTCTCTTTTGCTTATTGTTTTAAGTTTAGAAACCTCTAAGGAACTTAAGAGGATTTCTATTCTGTTGGTTTGTTTGCCTAACATGTTAAGACATATATTTGTATAATTATTTTGCTCTATAATTTGAGAGCAATGTTCTGGAATAACTGTTTCATATTCTTTTTATTATTATTATTATTATTATTCCCATAGCACTACACAATAGGGGTAACCCATTCCCCAACCCTTGTTATGGCAGGATACGATCCCAAATCTTTGCTACATCTATTTAGAGACCTTACCAACTCAGCTAATTGGTACCTTTAGGGGGTGTTCAATTTTTTTTTTCTGGATTTTGAGTGGGGGAGGGGGGAGTTGGTTCACATTTACCAAGATATTCATTTTCTTCTTTCAGATTTATATGGGGTTCATGGGAAATTTATTTTTCCTATGTATCATTTACTTGGTGGGTAAGTAACTTCCCCCCACCCGAGGAGGAAAGTTGTCTAACACTCGAGGAGATAAAATTACCCCTTTTAATAATGGATTTTTAGGGCTAAAACAGTCATTGTTTTATTTAATACAAGAACATGGATAAATGCACTTATCCAGACACTTACCAAAAAATATTTAATTACTAGATAAGTAACTTACTTAAAAATGAACGGGGCCTTAATATTTAAACTATAATCAGTTGAATGCTCATATAAGTTAATTTCCCAACGCAATAACTTGTATGACTAAAACTTGAAGAATTGGAGCATCCATACCCAACCTTGCGTAGTTATATCCCCTTAAAACTTGAAGAATTTGTCAAGTTGCTTCAAAATATCTTGTGGGTTGAGGTGCGAATGAACATTCTCGATTCACACTCCCCACTTTTTATTTCTATTTTGTTGAAATCTTAGATAGGATCACATTCTAAAGAGGTGGAGCTTTAAAGAAACAGAGAAGTCTTCAAAGTCATGCTAGTCAGTCATGAAGTCCATCGTGAGGAGCTGGTCCCTGGCATTTAAACCATTCAGAACATGCTCTGGGGTTACTGCACCGAGAAGCATACTGAAAGGCCGATCGAGGCCGGCTAAAAGTGATGGTCCCCAGGACTAGCTTGTCGTTTGCCGTGTTTTAGTAGGCAGCCGCATTAGCAGGTTCGAGTATTAGAAAAAAGAAGTTCATCGGTTAAGAGACCCTTTTCTGCTTAATTATATATATAGGAAAGCAATCTATAAAAAACAGTTTGATTTCATCCACAGAGGTGTGAGAGGACATTCAATCAAACACAGTGTAGAGCTATAATGTGGAAGATTACTAAAATTCTTGTGGCTAAGCATGCACGAACTATAAACAATTGGGAGTTAATTTGTGCTGTAGACACAGTTTGGAAGGAGTATAAATATAAATATGCAGAGTGCAAAATCTTGCATTTTGTATGCATTTGCACTGTACCTATTTATCTTTGTATTGCTTCCAAACTGAGGGCGTATATGCATTTTGTGAGTACACAAATGGAACGCGTACCCCCTAGCTAGCTCACCTCTTACTTGTCCCAAGTGTTTGTAATGTCATTTGGGTTGTTCTACAAGAAGTTTGGATTATTGGTGCTTGGAAACCATGGACATCACATGTAAATCTATGGGTAGTCCCCCCCTCCCCCCCACAGCCCCACCCCATACGGCCATACCCCGTTTTCTCTTGTCATCTTTTACACCTGTTCTGTTCCGTTACGCAATTGGCTCCCCTCTTATGGTGTGACACGTCTCTTATCCTATTGAGCGCCACGTCGCGGGTAACATGGTTAATGCTCAATTGGTTGAAAAGGGTGTCCTTGTATACTTAGGCCATACCAGTGGTGCATTGGCAATTTGGATGCATTGTAAGTTGTCCTTCAACTGGTCAAGGCTGTCTCAACCACAACCTAGGAGAGTAGCCAGTACAGACATGATAGATACTTGCTGCAATATAACAGCCAATGGCACCCAACTCCTAAAGCGAGTAAATGCTGTTATAAGAGACAACCATTGGTTTACAATGTGTATGGTTTCATCCCTTTCTTCTTTTAAGAATTGAGGAAAGAATGGAGGATGAAAGCTCTGTTTCCACAACACCAGTACATTACATATCAGATTGCTTTAAGAGCAATCAACATCAATGTTGCAATTCTTACCCCCATGCCCCAACCATCAAGGAGGGGGCACTATCTTTACAGTGATCTCATTAAAAAAAAAAAAAAGGCAGTCCTTTGTTAAAAGGTAAAAGGAAAAGTGTCGAACATGTTGTGGGCACGTGGATGCAACAGGAGACACATGAATCATGGGTTCATTTACAATCAAGATTGCCTTGTCAATGCCGAAGATACTGAGGAGCTAGTGAATTTACACTGATAACAACATATCAGAGCCTTGGTTGCAATTTTGAGTCATGTGGAATGTGGAGTTTCTGATGCAAATGTGAAAAAGATAATTAAAAACAAAAAACAAGGAAGTTTGTTTGAGTCAATAATATTGAGCAAGGTTTATCATCAAAAGGGTTCTAAAAATCTACATTGGAAATGTCAAACCTAATGCATGGTGCTTCAAATGCAAGGTGGAAAATTTCAGGTATTAAATGATGAAGCCATAAATTTTATTTCCAGTACTCATCTATGACTTTGATACCTATTACCTGATATTCTTGGCCTTCTGGGAAACTAAATTACTAAATACATTGCCACGTGGAAAAACACATAACTGAATTCTCCGCATAATAACTCAGACATCCTTTCTTAGAAATTCTGAAATCACCCCAAAATTGGAGGATTAAGGTCTGGTGGGGTCTCAAATACCCTTGAATTGTGGAATTGAATGTGCCAACTGGTTCAGCTGGGAGTTGTGGCCTTGTGGATATGGAGAATGGGTTACCACCTCCCATTATGCAGACTCAGTGAATCCAAAACAGAAAGGATTTAGAAATTCCTTAAAATGGAGGAATTCAAGGATTAAAGTCACCTCTCGATTTCTGTTTGCAATAGATCTGTAGCCAAAAGGTATATATGTCATTGAGAATACCCTCCAATCATCATTAGCTTTGTGGAACGGAAATGACTTGCAACTGCCTGTTTCCTTTCTATTTATTTTGCATAGGCCTATTTACAGGCCGGGCTTCGGGCTTGACCCATGACCATTTTACATTACTTTAGGTTTAGGCTTCAGGTTAAATTCATATAAATTTTGGCAAAAGTTAAGCTTGAGCATGATTGATGAACAGGTCTATTTTACATCATCATCCTGAGCCTTATCTCAATTATATGGTATCAGCTACATGAATCTTGTTTTGTCCATTTCATTCTGTTTAATATAATGTTTATTATTAAATTAAATTATTTCTTACTATTTCAAATTATATTCCTGTTTATCCCTAACCCTTTCCGGTATTCTTTCTGTTTTCTTTTTCTTTTTTATTTTAGAGCAAAGGTGTGTGTTATGCAAATGTGCAAGTAAAAATATGACATATAAGCGTAACATTATATATAAACAAGGCAAGTATATCTTTATACACTAATAGAGTTTATTTATTTACAACAACCTCAAACTTAGGGGGTGCTTGATAAAAGGTTGGTTGTATTTTTGAAAAAAAAAAACAATTGATACATCAGTAAAATTATATTGTTTGGTTGATGTGACAGTTATTTTTGTTTTAAAAACAAAATGAACCATTTGCCAAATTACCTCTAAATATTTAAGAATTTGAGATTAGGTAATAACTCAAAACAGTAAAAATAATCTCATCTTTTTATAATAAAAAATAAAAAATAAATACTGAAAGGTAATTACCACACGCCTATCAAAAGCCACTGTATAATTTAAAATGGAGGGGATCTCCCTTAATAATTATGAACAGACAAGAATGGCCTCACCGTAGGAACTCCTCAAGTTAATCAATGATTAGCCCAACAAAAGTTGCTTTACACTAATAAGTTAAATTTCCCAGGGTAATCTCCTAAATGGTGGATCCTTAGTAAATGTATTAGCTAATGATTTATTATTCATGGCTCGGGATCTCATGTGTTACTCTCACCGTGTCTTCTTATGAAGGAAAAAGCCACCATCCATTCCTGAGCCAATGGATGACAAACACGACGGATTCTCACGGTAGGAGTGCTCTCCTTCCCTGGTCAGAAAAGTGAAGGCCCGGTTTGACAAGATTATGTGAAAACGTTTTTATCGTTCCTGATGTTCTCGTGGAGTAGGAACATGTTTGATAAAAAAAAATGAAAGAAACAAGTTATTCTCGCATAAGAATAATACCCAAAGACACATTCTTTGAGAGTGATAAACCACATTTTTAAAGAACATGTTCCTTGAGAATGTGTGGTTCTCATAATATTAATGCATATTAATGAATACATGCCATCGATTCCTACGTGAGAGAAGGGGTATGTTTGATATTTCACACGAAATAATAGAAACAAGTCCTAAGCAATCGCCTTTAGTTCATTCAACACTACCTCAATGCCACTGCACATCTCAGAGGAGGGAACTCCCTTGGCTCCTACTGCATCAACAACCGGACGGTGACAAATGGTATAAAGCTCCAACAACATTTTCGGCCAGATTCACGTAAACAGGTAGGTGTATCCCTTCTTGTCGTACCTGATTTACTCGTTATTACTTTGTTTTACTCATCATTGCTTTGTCTAGATTCACCCAAACCAATCTCCAATAACAATCATCTCTAACAAATGCCAAGTTTCCATCATCTAAATTCGTTTGTTCATGCTATTTTTTTTACTTTGTTGGATATCTTGAAATGTGGGATTTCTATTATATCGATTGAGTGGGATTTCTTTTCATCTGAATGCATTATTCAAACTCCATTTTTGTTTCTGTAGAATAAAAATATGTTCCTGAAAAACATTTTGCCAAACACCTCTATTACCCTAGAGAAGCAGAAATTTAAAATTCTTATTCTAACACAAGAATTAAAAAAAAAAAAATAGAAACAATTGGGAACATTGTCAAACAGGGCATTAGGAGACCCCATGTCCAAAGGTCGTTGTCCTTGCCAACACTTCTCATGTATTGCACCTATTCTCAAAAGCCACGGATGCCTTTCCATCTTTTTACTTAGCCCAATTTTTCTCAATTTATTTATATATTCAATCTAAAAAGTCCAAAAGCTTATACGGGTCCACCTTACTGGATATATCATTTCTCCAGGGCGTTGGTTCCACCACGGGAGCAGAACCACAGAAGCCAGACTTGCCACGTGGCAATCCCAAACACTTCACCTCTTTCCATTTTAGCTTTCGTTTTCATGTCAAAAAAAGAAAGTAAATAAAAAGAAAGTTTACAGCATATCAAATACCCCCGTGTTGTTGTCCAAGCCTCCTAGGTGTATGTATATCCAAAACCAAAACTAATCTATAAATAGCTCTCTGCACGCTCTCCATTATTTGAACATCCTCTGTGTCCTACGAGAATCTCTGTAACTCAAACCCCTATGGCTGATTTTGCAGGAGAGTCGCAAAGTTTCAGGCCTTCCTTCCCTTTCTTAGAGATCGACTCCAACATGGAGCTAATGATGAACCAGCTCGCAGAGTTGAACCCAAGTGGATTCCTAAATCCAAACTTGAACATACAGAGCTTCACGGGTTTCTCCAATGACAATTTCTTCGTCCAACAGCAGCCGGATTTCTCTACAAGCTTTGCAGATAATAGTACTGCGGGTGTCCCTCACCGGTACGGTCCAAATGCTTTGCCAGTTGTTCAATCCGTGGCTTCAGCTGGAGATGCTGTCGACCATGAAAGTAAGAAGCAGATGATGGTATCGGAGAGCAGCTCCGGGAACTCTTCCGCTCCGGTCTCCGAAACAGGGTCGGGAGGAGATGATAAGACTAAGAGAAAGAATGTATGTTTTGTATTGTATTGTATTGTTTTTAATTTGATTCTTCTTTCTTCCTGATTGAATTTGTATACACCACTCTTTTGGAGTACGATTGGCTCTGTTTATGTGAGACTCAGATTGTGGGTTTGCTTCGTCTTCATGTTCACAGAGCTTCGGGAGAGGAAAGAGAAAGAGAAACAATGAGAACGAAGGGGAAACACCAAAGGAAGTTATTCATGTTAGAGCAAGAAGAGGCCAAGCCACTGACAGTCACAGCTTAGCAGAACGGGTATTTTTTTTTTTTAAATACTGTTTTCAGTTATTTATTTGGTTAATTTGCAGAAATACCCCTGATCTAAATACTGTTACAAAACTAACCTGCAATTTGACTATGAGCAAAAGAAAAAAAAAATTACAGAGAGAAGAATGATCACATGCTGTTGAAACTTGAAATAAATAACCCTGATTCCTTTGTTGTCGACCAGGTAAGAAGAGAGAAAATCAATGAGAGATTGAGATGTTTGCAAGGCTTGGTTCCAGGATGCTACAAGGTAAGATAATTCCTTGAGAAAATTCTTCAAAGTACAATTTCTTGACTGAAAACTTGCTATTGTGTAAGAATTATATATTTGTTTGTTTCTTACAAGCATTTCTGGAAATGCAGACAATGGGAATGGCAGTAATGTTGGATGAAATAATCAATTATGTACAGTCATTGCAGAATCAAGTGGAGGTAATAATTAAGTAGTAACAGATGAATGTTTTGCTAATGAATTGATAAGAGTTCTAAACTTGGGTATTAATTTATTTTTCCTTGTTCTTAATTATGTGCTTTCTCCAGTTTCTTTCCATGAAGCTATCTGCAGCCAGTTCTTTCTATGACTTCAACTCAGAGATGGAAGCTCTTGAAACAACGCAGGTACTCCTTCAAGACCAGAATAAGCAAGCTTTCCCTTCAATGTACTACTCCAACTTAGAATGCCTAAATACTAGTATTATATGCCCAGGCTTCTCTATTTGGAATCAGGGAAACCCTAAAAAGGGAAATGAGGTAGTGAGTACCACCAATAGCAGTTACCTTTGATTCCAAATGTTGGTATGTTTCCAAGGGACCACAGTATGGGGAAATTCCCTTAAGCAGAGTCCAGATCTGCTCCTCACTCAGTGCGCTTCACACCGACCTCACAGCATGTTCTGGCCGCACAGGGACATCTCCTGTGCTTATATGTGTTATTCATGGGGAGATATAGACACAGTCTGTGAGGAGCATATCCCAATTCCCCTAAGCAATGCTCATGGGAAATAGCAGCCCCTAGAGCATTAGAAGAGGGCTAAAAGCCTAAAACTGCAGAAACTATTACCGTGGGCCATGGCAGCCCTATTCATGCCGGACGTCCCTCCTGTTTAGGGTTAGAATTGTCTCTGAGAGATGTTGCAAATACAGTCACACCTTGGCAGGTGACCCATAACGTGGAGCTCGCATTTCCTGCGACCATATCGCATGTGACCCCCCAATGAAATGCAAACACACCAGAGTTTGAAATAAAGAAAGAAAACAGTTGATGTGATGTATTGAATTTATTGGAAATGCTGGTGTGTTTGTGTTTTATTGAGAGGTCTCAGGGATGTACTGTGACTGCAGTCGCAGGAAATGTGAGCTCCATAACGTGGAGTGGTGTTTTAAGTTGTTCTTTTGTCTTGCACATCAATCAGCTAAAGCCTAAAGATTAAAATTCCTCCAAAGTACGTAACAAATCTTGTACCGGTCCACATCCCCTTGGGCCTTTGTGAGAGTGAATGAACTGATCAAGAATAAGGCTCAAGTAGTAAGTGTGATCCCTTAACCCATGGGCTTGTACATATGGGTTTCATCAAATGGGTTCATTAGGAAGCCAGCGAGGGACAGCTGAGCTTCACCTACCAATCACCATGAATCTTGAGGCCAGCTATATGTAGAGTAATGTTTGTGAAATAATTGGTCGACGGTTTTGTTTGCAGGGGGCAAATGCTTATGAAGCCCAAGAGATAGAAAGGGTGGTGAGAGACGGAGGATATGGAGGTCTAACTTGCTTCAACTCAACATGGCCCTTTTGACTCCACTTTTGGCTCTTACTTACTGCTGCAGCCTGCATGCCACATGAACAAGCTCTATTCCCTTCCCCTGCGCCAAATCAGATGTGTCCCCCCCGTTCATGCCCATACGTAGCACACGAGAAAATGGAATTTGTAATCCCAACCACACACCCATATGTGGGGGGGCCTAACTTAAGATTCAATAATAAAAAGCTTAATTAATACCATTTTTATCTTCATTAGATTCTTGCTTAGTTGTCCTTAAACCCATGGTTTTGTATCAATTGTGCTTCCTAGTACGAAAAATGTATGTACACCCACCACCATGTCGGCAGGATCACATCTCTCTCTCTCTAACAACATGGCAAATAGTTATTTTGCTCACTTGATGAAATCGATTGCAAATTTGTGCCCATTTAATGTGTGGGTATTATCATAATTTAGGGTCGTTGGATAACAGATGAAATTTCTGAATCAAATGACTTATTGTTTTATCTTTTATTGAATAAAATAATTAAAAAATAAAAGTTTCAAAGATATCATGATTTACCTAACTTCAATTTCAGCCATTAAGAAACCCTCAACCTCATTAAAAACTTATTCATTAAAAGACAAAACAATAAGGTTAGAATTAGAGAGAGAGGGAGAGAGAGAGAGCCAAGCCCATTATTAGAAGGTCACGGGATCAACCCCATATTGGGGTGATGTCCCAGCGAGGTAGAGCCCGGCATGGACTGCCTCGCCCATGCCCTTCGGGGGCCTACGGACAAAAAAGTGGGCGCACATTCTAACAGTCAATAATAAACCTGCTTTAGCCTTTATTTATTTATTTTTAGTTATTTTCTCTTACTTAGTTGTGATTGCAAGGTTGGAACAAAGGGAAGACGACAGAGTTCCTTGTAGAGGGCCCATATAAAAAATAATTTAGATGTATGCATTTTGTACATGTCTCGTTTGTAGGGAGTGATGCTGAGACCCTTTTTATTTATATTACCTTATTGAAATGGGGGATTTTTAAGAAACAAGAAATGTGAAAAGGTTACAAAATAATATCGTTTAGTTATTCTACTGAGTGCAAAATTACACCACAAATCTATGAAGATAATCAATCATATAGAATTGACGTGGAGATTCAACTGCACTTACAGTGCTTCTACTATTGTTTTCTTGTTATACAAGTCATATTATGCTATGAGTTAAGGCATATATAATTAAAAATAGCTAATTAGCTTTTTATAATTGGATAACAATTTTCTTGCTTTACTTTTTATATACTTTAAACATATTAATAATTTCTTATTTTTATCTGTAATTCTTATTATATTTTTACTTTATTTATTTTAGTTACTGCTATGTTTATGAATGTCAGTGGTCAATCTTTTGAGAGTGCATGAGTTTTATTATTATTGATTTGGTCCATTACCTGATTATTATCAACATGGGAAATGTAAAAAGAGGGGAAAAACCCTTTGTGAGGTTTAAGTTCTCACAAAATACATGAATTGGAATTCCAACATAAAATTCCAATCCCTACCCTCCCAATTCCCACAATGTAAAACACCTGTGGTATTAATGTTCTATTTACCTAAAAGGCAAACATATTGAGGATAATCAGTAATAATAGTATTGATTTGCAGTCATAATTGTCCTTGAGAAATCAGAACACAATCTGATGCCACCTTTTGTACAAGATAATTAGATTCTCCTTGTAATAATCCATTGGATTGGAGATAAAAATGGGTATTTTTAAGTTCACTCAACCAATTCATTTTCTTCTTTATTAAGAAACTGAATATAATCACTTTCCTATAAAACATGGACATATTTTAACACCAGCCCATTATGCATCACACCAGTTTCTTCTAATTTTAAAATAAAAAGTAATAAAGGAAAAAGAAAAGAAAGATGAATGAATGAATGAATGAATCAAGAATATAATAAATAAAAGGAAAGGAAGCAAGTTATTTACATGATCATATCTTTTCATTTTTAAAATCCAAACTGGGACTGGACCAGTTGGACTGGAAGAGTGGAAGATGGACCCTGGGACTGGACCAGTTGGACTAGAGGATGGACCGGACCCCTGGTTAATCCAACTTGCATATATAGTTGACCCAAGAAAGGAAATAACAATCAGAGATTAAAATTTTGTGTCCATCTTTTGGAGTTTGGACACATTTTCTGGTTTACCCAACCGGGTTCTAAGATAATTGCTATTGGATGACAAGGATCGTTTGAAGTACGGCTGCTACTTTTGGGGCTAACGATGCCAACACAACACTTATAACGGATCATGGACCAGATAAAATGGGCAAGTGTGTCAACTGGACGGACAGCTAGGTTCTACGAAGAATTTTTTGACATTTTTCATGGCAGAGATGAAAGTGACAGTGAGTAGGGCCCCATGAATGGACAGTGGGATTCGCAGAGATGTTACCAATTCATACACTGAATGATTGAAAGGAGGAAGCAATCAAAGAGTGGTTTTGGGTGTAATTGAAGTAAGAAAGACTGGTGCATTGCATCCACAGATTTAGGATGGGGAGGAAGAAGACAGCCTTGAATGGGCCACTTCATGCCCATAAGAGCATGGGCAATGTGGGTTCTCCAGCCTCTCAAATGATAAGAACCCATTAACCTCCAAAGCCGCTTTTCCTTGAGTCCATATTGACTCTGATTTCCCTCTTCACCATGCATGCACAAGGTTGAGTTATGGGCCCATCCATCTTATTCTTACTAGCTAAATGGATGGGCCCTCTTCTCTCTTTAGATTTTGAGTCCCATATACATCCAACTGGGATTTGGGCTTATTTTTGAAGGCGAGGACAACTATGAATACAATGAGCAAGGACCCCCCTCCCAAAACCCCATCAGTTTGACAGTAGGTATTTTATCATAAAGCCTTAAGATTGAATGAAACAGGTTGTTGGCTAGTCTAGAGCCTTATTCACTATCCATGCACAAGATTGAGCTATGGACCCATCCATCTTATTCTTACTAGCTAAATGGATGGACCCTCTTCTCTCTTTAGATTTTGAGGCGAGGACAACTATTAATACAATGAGCAAGGACAACCCCCCCCCCCCTCAAAAAACCCCATCAGTATGACAGTAGGTATTTTATCATAAAGCCTTAGAATTGAATGAAACAGGTTGTTGGCTAGTCTAGAGCCTTATTCACCATGCATGCACAAGGGTGAGTTATGGGCCCATCCATCTTATTCTTACTAGCTAAATGGATGGATCCTCTTCTCTCTTTAGATTTTGAGTCCCATATACATCCAACTGGGATTTGGGCTTATTCCCCCCCGCCCCCAACACACACACAAAAAAAAAAAAAAACCATCATTTGGACAGTCGGTATTTTATCATAAAGCCTTAGAATTGAATGAAACAGGTTGTTGGCTAGTCTAGAGCCTTATTCACTGTGTCTCCCATAAAATCCACGGAAAAGAAGTTGCAGGTTTTGTGTTTAACAGTACCAGAGGCTATTATTGGGGCAATCACACTCAAGACATGTGGCTGATTCTGGTATTATTTTGGATTCCGAATAGTCTCTTCACCAACTGCTGGCTCCATCCATCTTGGAGTAATCTATTTTTAGTTTACATATTTTTTTCTTCTATATAAAATGGGAGAGCTAGCATTGGATGCTTTTATCAATCTTATCATACCATATATATATATATATATATATATATATATATATATATATATATATGTTGATCCTAAATATTCAATTTTGTGGGGTTTCATCTTTTAAGATTTTCGACACCAAAATTAGTTTTGATTATATCACCTTTTTGAACTTTCACAAAAATATGAAATCACTTCACTGAGAAATAGAAACATACAATCAATTTGGATTTGTGTCTAATCAGTAAAATCATCATCGTCATTTAAGTCTTATCCCAAGTATATGGGTTGGTTACCTGAATCTTGTTTTTTATTATATCAGTTTAATTGTTAAATTATGAACGCTTAAATTATTTCTTATTACATCAACTCTTGTTTTTTATTATATTAATTAAGTTGTTAAATTATGAATGCTTAAATTATTTCTTATTACATCTACTCTTGTTTTTTATTGTATCAGTTTAATTGTTAAATTATGAATGCTAAAATCATTTCTTATTACATCAATTCATGTTATTTAACATTTGGTCTATCCTTATCTCTTTTAGTCTTTCAAGTTATAACTGATGGTGTTTTTATAGCTATTGTAGGTGGTCTTCCATGTGGGATGGAACCATCTAACTTTACTTTCTTTTATTTTATCACCTACCGGAGAGCTACTACTATTAGGTTCCTTCTTAAAAGAATAAAAATTGTGTTGCCTGTGATAAAATGTGAAGAACAATACCCAAATACACTTTCAAAAGGTCCTTCCAATAGATAAAATGAAAACAGAAGAGAAGAATGACAGCCATAGAAATAGACATCAGCGCCTTTCCTACCGCAATTTTGAATGGAACCCTCTTTGATTAACAAAATAATTGAGGGCTCCTTTCATTGCTTTTGATACGTATGTCAAATTTTTGTGGTTTTCTCTTTATCAATATTGTTCCCCTTGGTTTGACAAAATTTTATACGTCTTATTCTGTTCCATGGTCAAGTATCTCAATATTAGGAGAATCAAGATAAACTTGAAAAAGCAACCCATTAGAATTGATAGACGCAAAAACATTAAAAAAAAAAAAGGCATTTTCCCAATCTATCATACAATTCCTTAAGGGTATGTTTGGTTTAGAGGAAAAAGTAAGAAAAGGAAGAGAAGACAGAAAAACCTATACAAGGTTTGTAAAAATTTCTTCACCTTTCCCTGCATTTTCCTTCAAACCAAACATAACCTAAAATCTTTGCTTGCTTTTACCAATCTAAAACATTCAATTGCTATATGACCCATCTTCCAGATATGTATGACAGAAAGAAGAATCAGTTGAATGGATAATTCAACCACCTTCTTCAAGACTGAATCATTTCTTTGAATGCTAAAATGAAATTGAAAGGAATCTTATCAAATTAGTTACAATTTTCTTGTCAATTACAATCCTATATACATATTCTAGATGTGGTCTATTATTTGATCAGTTCTAGGTCGAAAACATTATCAACTAGCAGCTCACTGTATGACGAGAACTATACATGAAAAAGTAAAGGCCCCACGAATTGAATGTTTCTAAAATTAATAAAGATATGGAAAGATTATGTTATATTTGCTGTACTATCAAATGTACGGGTAGTACTGGGACTACCAATGTGTCCATCCTTCTTTAATTTCCGGAAGATAAGCCAAACTAGTCGATTTATTTAGTATTGGATAAGAGAAATGGAAAGGATATAAATTCAAGTTTATTTCTAAGGCACACCTCCAAGATTAGATGCTTCTTATTGGTTCTTACGGGATAAAGCATGGACTCCCCCCCCCCCCCCCCCCCCTCGACATGCGCAAACAGCTGAGGTTAGGATTTTAATTGAATCAGGTCGATGTTTTCAGTTGAATCAGGGGAACTATGAAACAAGTTGATTGACTGCATGATATATTGACATTGATGCCCTGCTATTCCAGGTTAAGTGGTATTTGACATTTAGAAATGTCAATTGTCAAGCATTATTGTGAAACCAACAAGAGCAAAATGTTTTACTACCTTAAGACTACAAGGTGCAACCTAGAAAAGCTTAATGTGCAAACAAAAGATTGGGAACATTTTAGTACCTATCTGTTACATCATCTCCATATATTTCTTCAAATTTGGATAGTCCCCACTCCCCATCTCACCTGCATCCTCTACCAAAAGGACTTGCATCTTTTTTCTTAGTATATAAATTTGATGTACTAAAGGCTCAGCTTGGAAGGAGTATAAATACAAATACAGTGCAAATATATATAAAATAATACAAAATACAAGGTTTTGCATTCTATGTATTTGTATTTATATTTCTTCCAAATTGAGCTAAAAGAAATCTTCAAAAAAGCAAAAAAGTTGGTCATGCTATTTTTTAGCAGCTTTACATGTTACATAAGTGAAGGGTGGGCAAGGTTCAAAGTATTGATACATATCGGTCCATATTGGCCGATACGTATCGTGCTGGTGGCTTCCCGATATGTCCTACAGGGGTGTATTGGGGTTCTGACCCGTTCAGGGGGTGGAGAAGCCTTAAACCGGTCCCCTTGAACCGGTTTTGAAAAAAAAGGATGAAAACATTATCGATATTGCCCGATACACCCCTACCGGCGTATCGGGCATATCAATATTTTGAACCTTAAGGGTGGGGGAGGGGAGCATGAGGTTGACTGATTATACTAGTAAGAGTTTATGATTCCATAGGCTGTTCTTGGTTGCAATGTATGGCTCAGTTTTGAAGGAGTACAAATACAAATATGTAGGGTGCAAAACCTTCTAATTTATATTATTTTGTATATGTTTATATTATACATATCTGTATTTGTACTCCATCCAAACTGAGCTGTAAGTGCAAAACTACATGCTGTAAAACATCACACCTCTGGTTCAGGTGCATGCAATTGAGGACTGGATTTTAACTTTAATTTTAACTCTTCTTGTTTGGCAACTACCAATGCAAAATATGGGTGCTAAATTGTGAACATTTGGTTATTCTTAACCATACAAATTAGACCCTTTCCATTTATGTGCCAAAAATGACCATCGGCTTCACCAATGAACTATGCCGCTGTTATAAAATGGACCTATGAGGCCCAATTAATTTTAAAATTGAGGTCAGTCTGTTACCAACTAGTGCCCAAGCTCTGACTAGATGCAAAATGATATGTTCTAAATTAAGATATAGATGCAGTTCGATACAACTGAGCAATAAAAGATGATATTGAACATCTGGTTTATAGTATTTGTTTCCAAAAGCTAGCTAGACTACGGTAAGGAATTTATTGTTGCCTGAACTAAAGCACCCTAACAAAACATGAGAAACTTTTCAATGCATTTGTCAGTGGTACTTGAGCTTCACTGACTTCAACGAAGAAATCCTTCTTTCTGATCTGTTTTTTTTTTCTTTTCTTTTCTTTTCTTTTTCGTGTATATAGGGTAGGAGCTGAAGAAGCATCAATATGAAAATATATAAAGAACTGTTCTTTTTGTTGTAAGGAAATAGTACAAGGAGGAAATTACTGAACTCTAAAGAACCTAAATTTTGGTGGATAAGAGAACTCTAATTGACCACAAAAAGAAGGATCTTGGTGGATTTGAACCACATCCTATTGTCTTTAGATAAACCTCCTTCATTTCCCAAGCACCCTACCAATTTGAGCCAAACACCTGATTTCATCCATTGAGTTAGTTATCAATTAATATTAACTGAGTACAAGTACAACAGTATTTAAGCCAACAGTGATAAGCACTCCTAGTCAATATGATTGTATTCAGGAGGCCGTGAACTTCTCAGTAATTTACATAGGCACTTGAAGACGAGGGTTGACATTGACACTTTACATAGAAGTGAATTGAAGGGTGATACATGGATTTGACAATCTAGCTAAATTTAAATTAATCAGAAATTCAGAAGGGTGATACATGAATTTGATCTTAGGGTTTTTTTTTTTACAACGTTTCCAAAGCTTGCAATTGAGGACCGGGGTGCAATAATACATGAACCGGGTTTTACACCATTTCCAACAGCCTATAGGTTTGAACCTGCATTATCTCCTATTTGCAGGGGTGGCGAGTAACCATCTCAACTAGGGTCATCCCCAACCCCAAGGTTGTTGATGTAGGAAGCAAAGTCATATTTCCTCGTAAAATAAATAGATCTGAACAGATGTATATTCTTTAATTAGGTGAATTATTTCTTATAATTTTCTCTTTCATTTTATTTATGATTATTTCTTCTCTAGACAATAAAAAAGTCACTAACATCTTAGTGGTAATTTACAAAAAAGAAAAAAAGGGTAAATTATAAAAATCCACATATGGGTCAAATACCCCTAAACTTTCATTTCGGACAAAGACCCGTTTAAACTTTCACTGCGTGACAAATACCCCTAGTCATTAAGCGAGATAACGGAATACATTAAATTACCAAAAGTGCCCATCTAAGCTTTCTTTATTTATTTTCCTCCCTCTTTTCTCTTAAACCCTAATTGACCAAAAACCTCCATTTTTCCAAACAAAATCAGATAAAATAACAAGAATCATTTCATTGGCATATAAAAAAAGTTTTTTTTTTTTTTTAATTCTTGATTCATCTCACTGATATGAATGCCTCTTCATCTTAAATATAAAAATTATCCGCACCTTTCTCCAATAAAACAAGAAAAACAAAACAAAAACATAAATTTGTATCTATCAAAAAGAAACCTCTATCATTTCATTTAAATATTTAATTTACCTAAAAATCTGCAAGGATCTATCGGAACAACTAAGAGGACTCCAACGTTATATTTAAAAACTAATGGACTCATAAATCGTTCAAGTAAATAAGAAAAGGGTATTTTGGGGGTATAAAAAATTTTAAACAGCTAGTGGAAATCTTTTTCGAAGTTAAATGATTGAACTCTAAGGGAGAGGGCATTTCTCACAAAGTGAAAGTTAAGGGGGGCCTTGTGGCAAATTAAAGTTTAGGGGGTATTTATCACTGACCCAATAATACATTGGGCTCTTTGTAATTTACCCAAAAAATATTCCTTTTCAATATTAAATGTTAAAACAGGTCGATGAAGATTGTTAAAAACCGTTGATGTTATCATCAAAGGTTTTTTAGTCAAGTTTATACAAAAGGGGATCAAGTTATCATCTCCATCCTCTATAAATGGGGCCAATGGGAATTCCAAAGCCCTAACCTTATGTTCAAAATATATAATTTTTAAAGTTCAACTTTTGATTCATTTGTATCACCAGTAAAGTGGATTTGTAAGAATCGCCACAAAAGAATAAGTAATAAACATGTCATATCTAGGGGGTTTCCTATCTAGTGGACAGTTTGGATCGGATTAATACTCCTCATTGTCGAATTCCATTGGTAGGGTCATCCCAAAATGAGGCCATACATACCCCATTCCACTACCCGATAGTAGTGGTGGCACTGTTGCTGATGATAGCTGTACTAGTGTCTAGTGGTGGTAGTAGTCGCAAGCTAGCACTCCATATTGGAAGCCAAAGTTTTCTTCTTCTTCTTCTATGTATTACAATCTTCAAAAAGTGAAAGAATCATACTAATATGGGAGAAACTGTAGCCTCTGTCTTCATAGGGCCAGTGGGACTCGGTGTCATATAAAGTGGTACTAGTGCCAAATGCCAATACAGGAGGGTTGTGTGATCACAGTTCATTTCGATGTCATCAATTCTACAGAATTTTTCACATACTAACAGTTTTGGGGCTAAATATGAGTGTTTTGGTCCGACAAAAAAAAGATCAATTGCCCTGATGTAAATGATGGATGAATTGTTTATGTGTTTCATCCAGACAAGTCAAACGAAATCATTTTCTCCCTATACTTACAGATAACTTTAGGTGAATTGTTGGCTTGTCATTGGTGATTGTAAGTAAAGCCTGTAATTCTTGGTCACAATAGATTTGTAGTCCTCAGTAGTAGTCCAGTTTTTGCTGAGGACTCCAAAATCACAAACTATGAATTGATCCACCCAACTACCTGAGCTTATTTTCTAGTCTTTGCTACTGTTTGGTTTACAATTTTTTTTGGGGGGGGATGGGGGGGGGGGGGGGGAACTTAAATTTTTAATCTAGTTTCTGCACCGAAAGATTCATACCCAAGAGCCATGTTCATGAATCAACAGGGCCCAGGAAACTTAAAACAAATAAATAAAGATAATAATTTAGTAGATTTCAATGATTCCAAACCGACCAGATAATCTTGTGAATTATTGTGAAATTCATTTATGGTTTTATGGGCTATGGTTTGGTTGTCCATCTCACAAGTGTTCCATGGACTGAACCCTACTTGGAACAAGTACATATGTACGGTATATTCATATCCAATAATTGAAACTATATGCCAACTAAATCTATGGTACATGTCCTTGTTGAAAAGTAACACAATGGTGGCAAGTATGGACAAATCCAGAAGGATTTCTGTTCAATCAATCTACAACGAAGACTGCTCTTTCCCTGGTAGTATGGAAGTGGTGGTGGGGATTGGTATGTGATAATTTATATGCAATAAGGCGCCTTATGAAGATGATTTGAATAGAACTACATTCGCAACCTAAATGCTTCAAATTGGTCCCCAAATTCAATGAATTGTTTCGAACACCAATAACATTTTCATTCACAAAATGGGGGAAAAATAGTGTTTTATCTTTTCCCATTTTTTTAAGTTAATGGGTCTCTGAAAAAGTTACCCAATTTCCTGTATTTCCCATTTTCTCAAAATGACTCTAGAAGTACTGAAAGAGAAAGCATTTAATTGGTCCCATCCAAGTTGAATAGTTGATCTGCAATTGCAAAAGTTTATACGGTTGGATCACTGATTCACAAATTCTCCAAATTCAAGTGTGGGAAATTTACCTTATGTCCTAGGAAAATGCTGGAGGACCCTTATTCTAGAATTATTTAGTATCTCCTTGGTATCCATGTTCCACCATCTACTGATGAAGCGAGTCCAGATGAACTACAAACAAACAACAGGCTATGGATCCACCAATCAAGGGTGAATATGCACGTGTTTTGTACACAAGGTATGGCCTCATGTGTATAGAATATTAATGTATTTATTCTTGAGACTCCGGATCTCCTACCCATAAGAATTCTACTCACAACTATTGACAAAAGCACTACAACCGTGAATTGGGAGCAACTCCCTGAGCATAATTGCATACAAGCACAGGAGATGTTCCCTATGTGGGGATGTGATATCATGTGGGTAAGTGTGGGTAGAGTTCTTGTGGGTAGGAAATTCAAGCTCTACTCTTGATTGATTCTGCAACTTGTTTTACATGCGTTTGTCTAGTGTTCATTCCGTTGCTCTTCTTTAAAGGTGGAATTTTTGAAAGTGACTCCTGGACCTAATAGCTAGGGTTGTAACTTGAGTGCGCAGATGCAGGACCAGCCCACCCTTTGTTGGATTTATAAATCTTAGGTTGGGAGGGCTTGGGTTAACATAGATCTGGGTCCAAGTCCAACCAGACAGGGAAAATTAAAACACAAGGTTCCAGGTCCAAAATGTGCTTTAAAGCCCAAAAGTACATGCCCAAGTTGTGCAACCCTAAGGGCTAAAGACAGTCTCTTAGACTTGGTTTGGAAAGAATGTAAATACAAATATGTACAATGCAAATATAGGTTTAGAAATACAGCATACAAAGCTTTGTACTGTACATATTTGTATTTGCACTTTTACCAAACACAAATACAACCTTAGGATTAGTTTGGAAAGATTGTAAATACAAATATGTACTGTGCAAAGCCTTGTATTTCAGGCTCAGTTTGGAAGGAGTACAAATGCAAATTTGTAGAGTGCAAAACCTTATGTTTTGGCTGCGTTTGAAAATGATGCAAATGAAATGTAAATTCCAGTTCAGAATAAATTTGCACTCTGGTTCACTTTTTCCTGTGTTTGGCAACATTAAATTTATGCATTGACAAATGACAGGCCAATGCATATTTATATTGATAATAAGATGTAAAAATACATCAATAAAAAAGAAGTAAATTTACATTCGAGTGGGCTTTTTGATAAAAAAAAGCATATGCTTTATTGGAATTCATGTTTGCATCCATTACAGCTAAAAAGTCTGATTGGTAAGAAGATAAATTTGTCAGTGCAAAACTAACCTAATTTTACAATTTATATGAACCATTTTATATTCTACATATTTGCATATTTTCCAAATGCAGCCTTTGTATTATTTTGTATGTATTTACACTGTACATATTTTGTATTTGTACTCCTTTCAAACTGAATCTCAGTATTTGCACTATACATGGGTGGGTTGTTTCTCAATAAGTGTTGCAATTTGGGCTGAAAGTTTGGGCTTTGGGCTCATCTTGGGCTTGAAATCTTGTTTTCCCTTTGTCTTGGGCCCAGATCTCAGTTAATCCAAGCCCAGGCCAACCCACAACAAAGGATGGGTTATACACAAAAATTGGGTGTAACCTTTTTTGTGGTTCTGGGCCCAGCCCAGTCTAGACCTTTGTTGTGGTTCTGGGTTTGGGTTAACAGAAGTCTGGGCCCAAATTCAACTAGACACAGTGAAAATAAAAAGTTAAAACACTAGATTCCAGGCCCAAAATCAGCCCAAAGACCAAAAAACACAAGCCCAAGCAATCCTAACGGCTAACTACAGTCCCTTACGACCCACGCCCACCTTTATGGTTTGGACCATTGGATCATGATGGTATTTTCCTTAGGCTGCTGGATTGTAATTTTTCATCCATGGGTTGATATTTAAGGCTGTGTTTAGTCTGAAGGAAAAAGTAAGGAAAGGAAGGGAAATGTAGAGAAATTTTTACAAGCTTTGTATGATTTTTCTTCCTTTTCCTACTTTTTCATTCAAACCAATCATAGTCTAATAGGATGTGTTGAGGCGCAAAGCCGTGGATAGTAGATCTGATGAAGTGAGACTTGAAATTGAAAATGCCAATCTAATGCTTTCCATAGATCCTCTATGGTGGTTTTTAGGGTCTGTTTGGTTTATTGTTGGAATTGGAATTGAATCAGATTGATTTATTCTAATAGTCTGGTGGTTCAGACAGGAATTGGAATGGGAATTAAAATTAGTTAGAATGGAATTTCATTTCCAATAGAAGGGGAGGGAATGGCCAATCTATCAAGAATGGATATGGGATTCCGATTCCATCCAACCAAACAGTCAAAATTGAAATGACCCACTCTGATTCCAATTCAGGATCCCTCAAAGCATACAGGTCCTTAATAATCTTAGGGTCCATTTGGTTTATAGTCGGAATCGGAATTGGAATCAAAATCGGAATCATCCATTCCCATAGTCTGTTTGGTCCATATAGGAATGGGAATGAGATTTAAAATCAGCAGAAATGATATTTCATTCCCAAGGGAGGGGCTCAAATGGGGGAATGCCTTTCCAGCAAGAATGGGAATGAGATTCCAATTCCGCCCAACCAAACAATTGGAATTGGAATAGCCCATTCCAATTCCGATTCCAAACCCCTATTCCTGAAAACCAAACAGATCCTTAATTCTTTTGGACTAATAAAACCTAAAGTTTAGTCCAAGAATAGTGCCCAAGAGTTTTGTTTTTTGTTTTTTTTCCCTTTTTTTTTTCTTTTGGCAATTTTATGATGTTGCGTTGCTGATTTTACTGCAATCAGAATTCAGAAACGCAACACCATGAACACGATTATGTGGCTAGTTAAAAAACCGCAACGGCCAAAAGTGGCAACTATACTATGCCCACGCCAACACCTTACACCCTCCAAATTTGAGTTTCTTCACTTACCCCGGGACTTCGATCGTCTATTGCATTTGGGAATACACAGGAAGGCGAATAACAGAACTAAGGAATCTGAATGTTCCGAAATCTAGTAAAATGAAACTGTCGTAGTTTTAGACTTTTTAGTCATTTGGAACTTTAAACGGGTCAAAAAATCCAGAGATTGATACCGGAGAAAGATCCAAGTAGTCATAAAGATGATGTCTCCAAGGCCGATCTCTGAAGACCGAGGAACTTCTCATTCTGCTTCGTTCAGGTATAATTAATCAGTTCCCGCGTGTTTCTGATTCTCTATTATATGCATACGGTGAAAACCCTAATTCATAAGAATTCTGCCTTTGTAATAATTATGTCACAGTCTGATTTGTTCGTTCATTTCTCTAACACATTGAATTGCCTTTCCTCTTTGCGTCGTGCTGCAATGCATTCATTGTTTTAAGTTTTATCGAATTGTAGCATGTAAATTGCTAGTTGAGATAACCTGATGGCAATAGAAATAGAGTTCTTACAAATCATATCAATAGCGCAAGTGCAAGGACAAAGCTTGTGAGTTCAACGTTTCTTAGGGGACTTTCGTGGTCACATGGAAGGAGGTTATTTTGTCTCTCTCCCTGTAAGCATAATCATTCAAACGTTAATTACAGGTAGAAATGAGTTGATTCCTTGAAATCCTAAAATAAGCTCATTTTAATTTTTATTAATATTTATGTGAAGACCACCCTATTTCAGATAATAATGTCATTCCGTCAATGTTATAGGAACTTAGTAAAACCACATTAAGGTGTTTTCAAACGCTGCATCTGTGAATTTAAGTGAACTGTTTTTCTTTTGCTGACGTTGAGAACTTATCTATTTTAATTGGGGTAGGAGTGAGTCAGTTCTACATGGTATTCCACGCAAACAACTTGATTCTTTACTCCACTTTTAGGTTTGCTTGTTTCAATTGGGTCTTGGTTAATCCATTAAAATTTAAAACCTTCTTGTTTATCAATTTATCTATTTCAGTTCATATATGGCCACGATGATTTTGTGGCCTGGTCTGTAGTAATTAGCAAAAACTTGGGTTGGATTCAATTTAAGCTGAAGAAATGCTGAAAGTGATCTGTGCCACTTCCACCCCTACTCTTTAGCATAGAAAGATGGTTTCTGCCAACGTAAGAATTTAGCAGGACCGTTTGTAACTCAAACTTTTATGACTTCTTATATTCTGAGCTTTAGAATTGCAGATGAACACATATGCTAGTGATAAATGCTTTAAGCTTTATGTTTTTTTGGTCCGTTTTACTTTGATTTATCTGTAAGACAAATAGGCAAATAGCTAATTCCTGTGTTTTCTTCCTGCAGGCATACTCCATTGCAGATAATCCACATTATTGGAAACTTAATGAGAATATGGTCAGTCTACTCCATGTACCACTATTTATCAGAGAATGGAGCTTTGGTTGTGGCTTTTATCTTCAGTTGTCTGGTTCCATCTTCCATTCTCTTTTTAGCATTGCAAAGGCCTTGGAAGGGAAGGCCTCTGGCCAATACACAGGTTGTCTCTTCTTTCTTATTTCTTGTTATACAAAAGCAATCTTTTAAAATTCTGAACTCATTTTCTGATAAATGAATATCCACGCAGACTATACCAGTTGCTTATCCAAGCTTTTTCAGTAGGATTTTTTGTGTGTTTTATTGGCTAATTAGGCTCAAGCTACAACATTTTGTTCCACATTTCCACATTTTAAGAAAAACATGTGATATCTTTATGGGGCTCATACTTCTGATATGAGGCTTGACACTTGAAAAACGCTTTACCTCACTGGTTCACCCACATCTAATTCACTTCTTATTATGCATTTATGCTTGCCAGCATTGCATGATTCCTATTTGTGGCTTGGGGCACTTTGTCTATTCCTCACCTCAAGGTTTATTGCTCAAGCACCTAAATGCAAACAAGAGCAGAAAGTAACTTTATTGTTGATTTTGTATCATTTGATATGGATGTACTATAAATTGCATTTAAATATTCCTTATGAACAATTGTGTTTCAGGTGGTGCCTTCTATAATCAATGGTGGCATAACAGCATTATACTTTGTAATGTGGGGGAAGGGCCTTAAGTCATGTGGACCTCTTAGGTAGGTCAAATTGTACTCCTTTGAAGAGGATTTAAAGTATTTTTTGCATTGTTTTTCATTCTGAACAATATAGCCTCTGGTCGATTTTGTAATTTGTGGAATTATATCTAAATGTAATGGATAAAGGGAATTATATAATTTGCATCATTAATTGGCTATCTTGAAAGATAAAATATCTAAAAGCAATTCTTTTCTATTGTAGGTTATATGGTACTTAATAATAATTTCATCTTTTCTTTTTTGAGAAAGGATAACGGATTTCCATCCCTCTTGTTTTCTGTTTGTACAATAATGTTTAGAAAGAAATTGCTTGGGTGCAATGAAGTTGGGGAAGCTTGTTGGGACTCTTTATTGTTTATAGTGATTCTGAATGCTTTGGCACCACCCATTTGTTATAGGAAATGTGTTTGTATTTTCTTATATTGGTTGTGAACTTAGGTTGATTTGGGTATCCTCTTTGTAATCATATAACATTTTTTAACCAATCACCTCTTTAAAATAATGAAGGAGATATTTCTTGGTTCATTGGTAATTCTGAGACTGGCAAACCTGAGAATCTGGGTTTGTTTGACAATGGCCACTTTGTGCAAAAAATGCCAAAAGGTTAGGTCAGTATCCATTCCACCCCTCTCAAGATCCCAGATAGCTTGGGACCATCATTGTGTAATGGCCGAAGGATTATCTTTTAAGTAAAGAGGAGTATCATCATCATCCGGGAAATGGAGTTCGTGCAGGCAGGTCAGTGGAGGAGATCCTTGAAGATAGAAACAAAAAAATCTCATGTTCGAAGAGATGAGAATCAAGGGGAAGGTAAGCGAAAAAGGGTACAATATTGCTAGAAGGATTAGAAGTGATCGAGTGGCTAAGAGAGTTCATAGCTGGAGCCTGTTCAAAAGGTAAGCAAATAAATTGGCAGGATTTTAGTACATTAGAAGGGGGAAGATATGTTGTTGAATGTAAGAGGAATAGAAAAGGTTTCTTCTTAGCTTTGGCTGAGTTTTTTGGTAAGGGACGAAGGCAACTGGTGTGTCTACTAGCAGGAAAACAAAACCAAGGTTGGGGGGAAGTTGACTGGTTGCTCAAAGAGTTCTTAGTCCAAAGAGTAGCAAATGATAAAAAGGCCTCCATAAGGGAGGAGAAGGCATATCTCAGCAACAGCAGGGTAGAACAAGGGCCAGTGGTCATGGCAAAAACAAAAGGCCAATGCAGAATGGTGGGAGGTCTAGAGAGAGAGGAGTGGGATAGTAAGTTTGTGATACAAGCCAAGGAAAAGGTTAATGATTGGAGGAGGGTAGCTGATTTACTGGCAACCAGGTTGAAGCTGAAGAGTGTCTTCATAGTAACCCCCTTCGATAGTTGTAAAGCCATCCTAGATCCAATAGAGAATGACTTGGAAATATCAGCTATCAATGTTCAGGCTGATTTCGGATCATTCACAGTCTTTAAATGGAATCCAACATCCAACGCCAAGGATTTTTTTGTCGAAGATGGTGTGGTGGTGCGTGTAATAGGCTTGCCATTTCATCTATGGAAACAAGAAATAACAGAGTCTATAGCTGTATTGTGTGGAGGAATCTTGAAAGGAGCTTTCTGGGGTGATCTTTACTCAGTAGCAATCCTGCTAAGTGGTGTGAAGCTAGAAGACATTCCACGAAAGATAAAGGTACGAACAGAGGGGAGCTTTGTCTCTGTGTGGTTAGCTTCCTCCATTGAAGTAGGGCTGTGGAAGGAGGCTCGTATGGTAGGAGGAAGAAGAAGCACTACGTGGACCTGTGAGATTGGTTAATTCAAATGGGAAGGAATGTTTCACTAAAAAGGGCCAACAAGTTCTGGGAAGCCAAAATGTTTTGGGGCAGTTGGAAGGTCAAACCTGGAGAAAGCAAGAGAAGGATATGACAAATGGCGGATCCTTTGCGCAGGTGGTGTAAGGGGAAACAAACAAAAACTTACCATTGTCGAAAGGGAGAGGGCTGAACAAGCAACCTCAAACAGCGAAGGTTGCTGGCTTGACCATTAAAACGGGGGGGCGTGACTTTTTAAGAGGTCATGTGGGACGAAAAGAATTAAAAAATGGGCCCAATCGAGTGGATCCCTTTTGCGGTGGGCCGGAGAAGGTAACTCAAGTAAAGGTCTTAAAGTTGGGTTCCTATAGTCTTGAGCCCAAGGCCCATTACAAGACAGTTGGGCTGAGGGACACTTTAAGTAAGCACGCGGCTGGGAGGAGGGATGAGTTGATAGACAAGACTAAGCATCTATCTTCTTCTACACCAAATCCCTCCTTTCGATCGAACAGATCAGGCGCAAAATCTCAAGACTCTCAGTCTCGAGGCTCTTTACAGCGGGTTCCATCCAACCTGGTGAACCGTCTTTCACCAGATAGGCGCAACCCGAGATACCTGAAGCCTAGTGATTTGAATAGAACAGGGTCTGAAGATTGGTTGTGTGAACAAAACAGCAGTGACGATTCTGATAGAGACGAAACGTTAAGTTTGGGAAGTCTGTCTATGAAAAGCAACAATGGGTTACTTGAAATAGAAAGTCTGCATATAGAGCTGTTGTTTTTAGAGGAAGAGACTGAAGAGGTAGGTGGCGGGAAGACTAGAAATGGTGAAGAAAATAGTTCTAAAGTTGTGAAAACTCCTCCTCCCTTCGTCGAGGGAGCTGACCCTAAGTCTAATGAATTACAGGATGTTGGTGGAGAGGGACAAGAATCGACCGTGAGGATGGATGTGGGTATTCCAGTGTCGGAAACACAGAGAAAGGTTTTCCAAGTGGATAGGTCGTCAGGAAGTGATTCTTTCACTACGTCTACTTCACAACGTTGTCCAAAAAAGGGAAAGGCCTTAAAACCATTTGCCGCCTGTCAGCACTTCAATTCCAGTGTTTCTAGTCCTACCCCCATCCTACCAGGTATGGGTGTCAATTCTTTTATAGGTACTGACTTGTTTGCTATGCCTGTAACAGATATCCCAGCTTCCCATTCAAGAGGTTCTGATTGCAAGAGAGAGGGTGATAGTGGAAGAAGGAGAGAGGGTGTTGGAAGGAAGTAGTAAGGGGGAGGCAAATAGAATTTGGGAGCTGATTTGTACAATGATGGGGGAAAAAAAAAGGAAGGACTCTTAGAAAGATGCTGTAGCCAAAATAAGTGTGAGTAGGTTAAAATTCTTTCTTAGACATTGGCTGGAAAGGATGGAGACAAGAAAAAGGATGATTGTTGTATTAGGAAGGGGGGGGGGGGGAGGAACAAATAAGAAAAAAAGATATGAAGTGGAAAGGCTAATTTCATACATTGAGGGGGATTTAGAATTCAGTGGTGGAGGGGATATGAGGAAGGGCCTAAAATGGGGAGACTATGGCCTTTTCATGGGTTTTTTGCTATTTTGTCTCGATGAAAATTATTAGCTAGAATGTAAGAGGGTTAGGGAGTGCAAGAAAGAGAAGGGTGATCAAAGACCTACTCCGAAGGGAAAAACCCGATATTGTGCTGTTACAAGAATCCAAAATGATGGAATTAGATGGGAGATGGGTGAGGAGTTTTTGGAGATCTAGAGGTTTAGGTTGGAGCTTGTCTCCTTCTTGGGGAGCTTCGGGGGGGGATCGTAACACTGTGGAGGGAGGATGTGGTGGAAGTAGTGGAAGAATTGATAGGCAGATTCTCAGTTTCCATTAAGTGTAAGAATGTAGAGAATGGGTGTGTATGGGTCTTAACCAATGTTCATGGCCCTAATTCCTATAGAGAGAGGAATGAGATGTGGGAGGAACTATATGCAATCAAGGGGCTATGGGATAGTCCTTGGTGCCTGGGCGGGGATTTTAATGTCATTAGATTCTCTGATGAAATCAGTAATCCCCAATAGGTAATTTCAACAAGCATGAGGAAATTTAATGGTTTTATTGAAGAATGTGAACTGAAGGAAATACCTCTACTGCAAGCCAGTTACACTTGGTCCAACCTTCAGGAAACCCCTTTGTGTGCGAAGCTGGACAAATTCTTATTTAACTTTGCTTGGGAGAATAGTTTGGAAAACTTGGTTGCTAGAGCGTTACCTAGGGTCACCTCCGATCACTGTCCTATCCAAATAGGTACTGAGTCATTTTCTATAGGACTCGAACCTTTTAGATTCGAAAATATGTGGCTCACCCATCCAGATTTTGTGAAAAAAGTGAAGGAATGGTGGGGTGAGGAGGAGAGGGGGGTAAGATGGAAGGGGATCAAGTTTCATAAGAAATTAAAAAGGCTGAGAGCCAAAATAAAAGAGTGGAATAGAGATCAGTTTGGTAGAATTGAAGAGCAAAAACTGTGCCTAATTTCTCGCATAGATAACTTAGATGTAAAGGAATCTCAAAATGGGCTGACAGAGGAGGACAGAGTGTTAAGGAGACAATTGAAAAAGGATTTGGAAGAGGTGTTATTGAGGGAAGAAATCAGTTGGAGACAAAAATCTAGACATAAGTGGATTAAGGAAGGCGATGGGAACACTAGATTCTTCCATGATTTGGCAAATGGGAGACAAAGAAAGAATCTTGTGACCAAGCTAGAGATAGGAGAGGAGGTAATTACCAACCAGGATGACATAGCCAGAAAATTTGTGGACCACTTCAAATTGATTTATAGAAGACCCTTGAGCGAGAGAGCAGTCATGGAAAGGGTGGATTGGCCAAGAATTGATGATGGAGTGGCAAGGTGGCTGGAAAGGGATTTCGAGGAAGAAGAGATTAAGAAAGCTGTCTTTCTAATGGATAGATCCAAGGCTCTGGGTCCAGATGGCTTTACAATGGGCTTTTATCAAGACTGTTGGGACGTCGTGAAAGAGGATTTAGTTGAAGTCTTTATGGAATTTGCAGACAATCACACTATAAGCCCTGGAATTAATGCCACCTTTTTGGCCATGATACCTAAGAAGATTGATGCCAACCACCCAAAAGATTTTAGGCCTATTAGTTTGGTGACAAGCATCTATAAAATTCTGGCTAAAGTGCTCTCATTGAGGATCAAAATAGTCCTCCCTTCTGTCATTAGTGAAACATAGGGGGCTTTCATTCAAGGGTGACAAATAACAGATCAGGTCTTAATTGCGAATGAGTGTGTGGAGGAAATGAAAAGGTCTAGTAAGAGAGGATTCATTTGTAAAATGGATCTTGAAAAGGCCTATGATTTGGTGGACTGGAAGTTTGTATTAGAGGTTATGCAAAACTGTGAGTTTGGGGACAAGTGGTGTAATTGGATCTTTGGGTGTATCAGTACTTGTCACTACTCTATTATGGTAAATGGTATGGTGAGGGACTTTTTTCCAGCTTGCAGGGGTGTCAGGCAAGGGGATCCACTCTCACCCTTCCTTTTTACCTTAGTAGCTGATGTGATTAGTAGGATCATTACTAAGGCTGACAGCGAAGATGCCATTAGGGGTTGGAGAATAGGGAGACACCAAGTTCCCGTCACCCACCTTTAGTTTGCAGATGACCTAATGATCTTTTGTGAAGGAGGTCTTAGCGAAAAGGTAGCAAACCTAAAGGAGCTAATAAAAGGTTTTGAAAGTATCTCTAATTTGAGAATAAATCTGGAAAAGAGCTGCATAGCCGGTATAATTTTGGAGGTAGGGGAGGTCGAGGCTATTGCGGAGTGTCTTGAGTGTTCCACTTCTGCTTGGCCTATGTCATATTTAGGGCTTCCTTTAGGGGCAAATCCTAGGGAGAGTAGATTTTGAACCCCAATGATAGAAAAGTTTGAGAAGAGATTAGCCTCTAGGAGGGAGAATTACCCTAATAAGAGCTACCTTGGCTAACTTACCTACCTATTATTTGTTTGTTTTTAGGATACCAGTTAGGGAAGCTAGGAAACTGGAGAAGTTGATGAGAGATTTCTTATGGGAGCCGGGACAAGAAAAAAAGGATCACTTGGTTAATTGGGAAATTGTGTGCAGAAGTAAAGAAGAGGGGGGCTTGGGACTTGGGAGGGTAACTAGAAAAAATCAAACTTTGTTAGGGAAATGGTTGTAGCGATGGCCTTTGGAAAGACAGAGATTGTGGCATGAGGTGGTGGGAAACATTCATGGGAGGTCAGAGAATGGATGGGATGCTGGTGTATCGAGGCAAGCTAACCTAGCAGCACCTTGGAAGGCTATTCTCAACACCCTTCCTCAATTCCTCAATTTTATCACGTATGAAGTTTGTTCAGGCAACTCTGTCCATTTTTGGGAGGATATTTGGGTAGGAGACACACCGTTAAAGGATTTGTTCACTTCACTATTTTCTATTTCTTTGTACAAAAAAGAAGTGGTCTCAAAATTTGTCTCACCTTTGGGAACACCCTTAGGTCCTACTTGGGATTTTGGGTTTCGTAGAGGTCTTAGGGATGATGAAATTGGTTCTCTTTCTGCTTTGCTTGGTTGTCTTAATTAGGTTTGTTTGGATCCCTCCAAGCTAGATAAGAGGGTTTGGACTCCTAGATCCAATGGAACCTTCACTTGTGCTTGTTTATTCAAGTCCATCTCTCAACTTTCTACTCACCAACACTTTACGTCAAAAGAAATTTGGTGTAGGCCAGTTCCCCCAAAAATTATGGCATTTTGTTGGGAAGTATTCCATGGGAAAGTAAATACTTTAGATAACCTACAAAAGAGAAGACCTTTCTTCTGTATTTCTCCTAATTGGTGTATCCTCTGTAGAGCTCACGATAAGGATTGTTACCATCTATTAATATCTTGTCCCTTTTCCGCAGACCTTTGGGCGTGACTACTCTCGTTGTTTGGGGGTAGTTGGAGTCTACCAGCAGAAGTTCACATGCTCATCAACCATTCTACCTTTTATTGGCCTACAAAAATAGGGAGAATTATGTGGAGATGTGCTCGTGCTGCTTTGATTTGGACTCTTTGGGAAGACAGAAATCTTAGAATCTTTCAAGAAAAGGAAAGGAGCAGCCAAGATTTGAAAGACTGTGTGTTGAATAGGGCAATACATTGGCTGAAGACCTTGGAAATCTTTCATCAATTCTCCTTTAATGACCTTTGGAGAAATTGGTCAGCAGTAGTGAGGTGTTCATTTCTAAAGGACAAATCAATTACAAGCTAGTCTCCTCCATCCAAAGGCTCACTAAAGTTGAACTTTGATGGAAGTAGCATGGGTAGTCCAGGTTTGTCCGGAATGGGGGGTGCTTTGAGAAATGCGAAGGGAGAGATTTTGTTGCTTTACTCAGGTCCCTTGGGATTTGGGAACTCCATCAGGGCAGAAATTTTAGCTGCTGTACAAGGGGTGCAATTTGCAAACCAGCTGAGGGTACAACAACTAATAATTGAGGGGGACTCCAAAGTGGTGGTGGGTTGGTTGAAAAATTCAAAAGAGGCTATGTGGCGATACAAGAATGAAATGAAGAAATTCAGTTGGTTGACAGGGAATATGTTGGTCACTGTATAGTGGGTGGGGAGATCTACAAATACTTTGTCAGATATGTTAGCTAAGCAAGGGGTAAATGGGGAAGAATTATTTTGGGCTCAGTTGTGACTCTTGTTTTTCTTTCCTAGTTTACTTGTAAGGTTCAAGGAGGGGCTGCAGCTCGCGCCTCTCACTTGGATGATGTATGAACTCAATCTAAATTTGCATCTGAATCAACAAATTTATTATTATTCATAAAAAAAAATGGCCATTACCTATTTAAAAGATGGAAGATAAAAACGGTGGGGAGATTGGTTGCTTACTTATAAGAGAACTAGAGAAGGACCTTTATATATTCATGTAAAATATAATTGTATTTGCACTTTCTTGGTTTATTGTTGAGATTTTTTTCTTTTTTCTTATGAGCATTATTTTCTGTTCGTTCTGTTTCATTTATATTAAAACTCTAAGCATATTGCTTGTTTGCATTGGAGAATGGAGAAAGAAAGTGGATCATGCACATACTAGTCTCTGAACCTAGGCTAGCTAGTAAAGAAAGACATTGTAAACCTAGGAGCACATATTGGAGTGGCTTCTTCTCAATCGTGTTGTATTAGTTGTAATTAGTAATTACTAGTAGAATCTTCAAGAGTTTGTAATATAGGTTGAAGGATAATTTTCACCAACAATGTTGTGAAAATTTTACCTAGGGTAGTATGAGATGAGGTAACAAGGTTCAACTTCAAGGAGTGGTTCCTTCTCCGTGCTTGACTGGTCCTGGCGGTGAAAGGTTTTTTATGATATAATTTTTTTAGTTTTGGTGAGAATTGTCACTTTGAGGTTCTGAAAACATTTTTTTACAATTGACATCACTAATGATGCATTGATGCTGAGTGGTGCATAATTATATAAAGTGCAAAGAAGAAACAAAACCAAGTTTATGTAACTTTGGATTCTCTCTATGATTTTTGCAAGTCTATAGATGGTGAATGCTCATTAAATCTTCTTTATATTTACAAAAAGATGCACATGGTGTTCATAGTTTCTAAAATTTGGAAACAAGAAAACCCTTTAGGGAAAGTGGCAACATGATGAAGTTTATTTTTTGGTTACATTTATTTGACCATTTATTCAAAGAATTATCATTTGGAATTAGTTTCATTTATAAACTGTGTTTGTTGTGTTTAAGACCCTCCAATCCCTCTCTCGAACCAGGAAAAAAACAGAACAAAAAAGGATTGTGAGAAAAATATTGGTTTTGGAACCCTTGTCCATGTACTCCAATCATATCATATCATACGGTCCTTGTCCTATTTCTTTGCAGTCAACCAAATGAATCCATATTTATTCAAAGTTATTCTTTCAAGTATGGACTTCTATTCTTAGCTGTCATTGATTCTGTTTCTCATTAATCTCAGAGCCATAATGGCTGAGTATGCTGGTGCTGTTCTTGGCGTTTTATCTGCAGTACTCTATGGACGGAGGGGCAACATTTGGAAAAAGGTGCACTTGTTGCATATGTTCTACTAATCTAATGTTTTTTAGTTGATGTATTTGCTCATTGTCATTTATGCTAGCATCTGCATGCTAGAAATGCTTGAACAGCCTATTGCTAGTTTTATAACATAAAATTTTGGGAAGAACGAATTCATGGCATTTGGATATGAAAATGCATTTGACATGGTTGAATTGCAAATGCATCCAATTACTGGTTTTTACATGATTTGTCTCTATTAATAAATTATTATTATACCTTTTATATGACTTTACTGGTTTCTGCAATGTTTTGAAAATCGTAATCGTATCGTAAATTGTAGGGAAAGTTGAATCATGAATTGTAAGATTATTTCTATTTTTTACAAACTTGTCAAAAAATTAAATACAGTATTTAAAATTAAATACATTATTTCTATTTTCTTCCACCCCCAGAACTGGTCAAAACCCCGATACACCCTCTGTTGGGGTGTTCAGGGTGCTCCCAGTATGATATGTATCGGCCGATACGGGCTGATACGTAACGATTTTTTGAACCTTCCATACAATGGCTCTTTAACCTACATATGATAGAAAATAAACTCTATCTCTTGTCTTAAATAATGTAAATAAATAGTTTTCTAGTAAGGACTTTAAAAAAGTCTCCCTTTGGCAAAATTGTATATAAACAAGAAAGAAGTAAGCAAAGTAGATAACTAATTCTTAATTGAGTTTATTTGAATTGCAGTGAATTGTAGAAATCATATAGATTGTAAGATTTATGAATCAAATCGTAGGATTCAAAATAAAATTGTAATATTTTTGCAGAAAAGGATTCAGACATAAGATTTGAATCAAAACCCTTGGGATTCATGATTCAAATCGTGAATCGTAGGATTTTGACAACATTGGATTTATGATGTCTATTATTGATCCTTTAGTTTCCATGACACTGACACTAAAAATATATTTATTTTCTCATTAAATTAATTATGGTGGTTATGTTGTACCAGGTCGGTGGACTCATTGCAATGATGGCATCATTCTACTTCTTATCTCAAGGGTGGGCTATGACCACATATTCACCATTCTATATCCTTTGTCTTTTGTGATGCTTAGATATGTAAAGAGATAGCAGATAGGGCCTAGATATCATTTTGTTTTTTAATTTTTGTCCTTGTGGTGGAAACATCATCACTCTCTATATCTGTTAAAACAGCTTGGTGATGATTGTTCATGCCTAGTTTACTGATGAACTTAACCAGAAAATACCTTTTAAAGACAACATTGACACGGAGGCTAAAGCAGAGGAAGTGTTAGGGATGAAGCAAATGATAATTCCTATAATTGCTGGAATTTTATCAGCATTGAGAAGGGTGATCGCAAGACGTGTCTCACTCAAGGTATTGTTATATACTTATGTGGTTCTGCATGCCTGGTAGCCAGTATTTCCATTTTAGCTCATTTTACCTGAAGGGTAACATCTAGCAATTAGGTATCTGAAGTATCTGATATGGCCATGGTTTCTTACAGAATCAGCTAAAAAGGCGACTACATGCAATAACTATTACTTCTGCAACATGCTTTCTTTTTCCTTTGGCCATGTGGGACATGATATTAGTAAGTTTATCTCTATAACTTCTACTATTAGATTATAAATTTGTTAGTTAAAACTTAGAGTAGCTATGAGAATCTTCCTTTTATTCAGTTCTTTGTTGGTTGACAATTGGTTGCTTGCCATTTGCTATTTTCTTGGAGTAACTTCAGGGCTCTGCTTCTGGTAGCAGCATAAATTTGCCATTTTCTACATGGGCTTATTTGAGCACCATTCTTTTTGGAGTTGTCTTAATATTCTATGTTGACAGCGTTGCTGAGGAGAGGTACCTTACTATGTTTCTCTTACAATTTTCTTTAGCTACTGGCATTTTATGAACCTGCTATCATTTTTCTGATTCTACCCCACACTTTAAAAATGAGAAGAGGGGAGAAAGAGAATAGGTGAAAAGAATATTTTTGCATGACCTCTTTACTCAACTGAATTTAATAAAGTCTTCTCAGCCATTTAAGGTCAGTTGCATGAATATCCTGTTTTCCACCATTCCAAAGTCCACACTAATAAAGCAATATCCTCTGTTGAATTATGAATCCTTAGAAAATACAACAATTCAATGGTGCCTCCTTCCAATAATCATCCATTTAGAACTCATTAAGATATAACCAATCAGTAACTGAATGGTTCTTTCAGTGTGATATACAAAACATCAAATCCTTGACTCAAGCATATTGTTGAGCACCTTCACAGTTTTTCCTAGATTGTTTACTTCTCTAGAAAACTGAAGATATAGGGTGCATAAGGTTCAAATTTTGATATTTTTGTCAACATTTAAGGTTTGCAAATATTGGAAAAGTTGCCAAATTTGGGGAAAGGTTAGGGCCATCCTTTAGGCTATGTTTGGTTTAATAGAAAATAAGACAGAAAAAGAAAGTTGAGGGCTTGACTTTCTGTTTCCTCTTCTTTTCTATCAAACCAAATATAGCCTTAGGATTGATCCTAATAAGTATTTCACAAAAGTACACTAAGAGCTTTAGTTTGAATGATGACTAGGAATGGTAAAAGTGGGATGGCTTGAATAATGCTCCTGAAGTTTCTAAAGAAAATTGCCTAGCTGTAAAGATAAAAACAATTGGTGTACCCGACAAATGGTATGAGTATTTTACTTTGTAATTTATACTAAAATTTTGTTACCTTAAAATTGACAAAATAGTATATTGTAGTTCTTTTATGGACAGTGATAATTAAATCCTCATGATCTATTGCAAAATGCCCTCCCATCCTGTCAAAAAATTGTTATGTTAGTTGTGTTTGGTTTGAGGCTGTAGTTGTTCAAGACTGCTATCAGTCTTGATCACTAAGAAACTTCAGGTTCGAAGAGAAGAGAAAGTGAAGAAGGGGAGAAAGAGTGGTGAGAGAGCAGTAGAACACAGTTTTGAGGAGAAGAACAGAGTCTCAATATTCTACCGCCGCCACTTTGATTTAATATTTATATGTTATGCTAGTTACATGAAAGGATACATCTGCCCTTGGTGTTTACTTCATAACACATAACAATATAAAACTGAAAAGTAAATAACAACTAGAATAACAGAATCATAAATCGACCACAGCTGTGACTAGATACATTCTACCCTACAGACAGAGTGGGACCACAGCTGTGGGGCCCACATCAATGTTCTCTACACTCCTCCTCAAGTTGGGAGTAGATGTTTATCATTCCCAACTTGGATAGATCTGCTTCTAGCTTCTTTCTTGATACGGCTTTAGTGAGGATGTCCGCTAGTTGCATACTGGATGTGATGTAAGGGAGGCATACTTCTTGAGATGAGACCCTCTCTCGTACAAAATGCCGGTCAGCTTCAATGTGTTTGGTCCTGTCATGCTGCACTGGATTATGTGCTATATTAATGGCTACTTGATTATCACAATACTACATCAAGGGCTTCTCATACTCAATGCCCAACTCCTGAAGTAGAGATCTTAGCCATAGGATTTCAGCCACTCTGTTGGCCATGGACCTGTATTCTGCTTCAACACTTGACCAGGAGACAACACTTTGTTTCTTACTTCTCCAAGAAACAAGGTTTCCTCCTACAAGGGCACAATATCCTGAGGTAGACCTTCTGTCATCAACACTCCCAGCCCAATTAGCATCTGTATGAACCTCCACCTTCATGTGGTTGTTGTTCCTGAACAGTATACCCTTACCCGGGCATCTCTTCAAGTAGGCTAAGATTCTTTCTGCTGCAAGAAGATATGTGGTTCTAGGAGGATGCATGTACTGGCTGACAACACTAACAACATAAGTAATATCTGGCCGAGTGAGACAGAGATATAGGAGCTTTCCTACCATTTGTTGGAACATAACTTTGTCTTCAAGAAGCTCTCCACTCTCGACACTAATCCTTTGGTTCTGTTCAATTAGTGTATCTGCAGGCTTGACACCTAACTTTCCAGTTTCTGCCAACAAGTCTAGGACATATTTCCTCTGAGAGATAAAGATCCCCTGTTTGGATCTAGCAACCTCAATACCCAAAAAATACCGGAGTACACCAAGGTCTTTCATCTCAAATTCTTGATGAAGGAGCTGTTTAAGGGACTCAATCTCATGGCTATCATTCCCTGTGACCACAATATCATCAACATATACTGCCAGTAGTGTCAAGGAGGACTCCACCCTCTTGATGAATAGGGTATGATCTGATTGGGCCTGTACATAACCAAACTTCACAAGGGCTAGTCTGAATCTATCGAACCAAGCCCTAGGTGACTGTTTCAAACCATACAAAGCTTTGTTGAGCCGGCAAACCTTCTTACCTATCTCTGCATTATAGAATCCAGGAGGCAAACGCATGTAAACCTCTTCCTGCAGATCTCCATTCAGAAAGACATTTTTCACGTCCATTTGGTACAAAGGCCAAGTGTGACTTGCTGCAAGGGATAATAGGACTCGAATAGTGGTCATCTTGGCTACCGGTGCAAAGGTCTTCAAATAATCTATGCCATAAGTCTATGTAAACCCTCTCGCAACTAACCGAGCTTTATACCTCTCAATAGATCCATCTACATTATGCTTCACTGTAAATACCCATCTGCATCCAACTGGTTTCTTTCCTTTGGGAAGATCAACTACCTCCCAGGTGTTGTTTTTCAACAGGGCATCCATATCAGCTTGCATTGCATCTTTCCATTCCGGGACGGATAGGGCTTCTTGCACTGTTCTTGGAATAGGGACATTGGAAATGGAGCTAAGGTAGGACCTGTAGGTAGGAGATAGGCGATCATAGGATAAAAAATGGGAAATACAGTGGGCTGTAGATGTGGTACAGTGTCGTTTCCCTTTACGGACTGCAATCGGAAGGTCAAGATCATCTGTAGGAGGTGAAATGACTGGGACTGTAGTACCTAGACTTGGAGCTGGAGGTGAGATTGGAGCTAGTCTGGATTGCTGATGATCAGGATCAACCTGCCTGCACCGCCTGTGATAGACCCTCAACTCCTGATCCCTCTGACCACCCTCACCATCGCAGCTCTCCCTCAACTCCTGATCCCTCTGACTACCCCCACCATTGCAGCTCTCATCACCCAATGGAATAAGTAAAGGGGCTGCTCCACTCTCACTGCTCTCCCCCTGAAGACAAGGATTCAAACCTCCACTCTCACTGCTCTCCCCCTGAGGGGAAACCCGAGGATAATAGGGTGTCCCCTCAAAGAAAGTGACATCCATGGAGACAAACTTCCTCCCTGAAACAGGATCATAGCAGCAATAACCCTTTTGAGTTTGTGCATAACCAAGGAAGATGCATGTGGAGGCTTTGGGTTCGAACTTGGAGTGATGGGGTCCGAGAAGTTGAACAAAGCATGTACAACCGAATGTCTTAAGGGGAATAGAAAACAAGTCCTCACGTGGGTGTAGAAGGGAAAAAGGAGATCTCATATCAAGGACCCTGGAAGGAACCCGATTAATAAGGTATACCGCCGTGAGGATAGCATCACCCCAAAAGCGGATAGGAACATTGGAAGTAAACATGAGACTTCTAGCCACTTCCAAAATGTGCCTATTCTTCCTTTCGACAACTTCATTCTGCTGAGGTGTATGAGGGCAAGAGCTCTGGTAGATAACCCTGTGATGAAGAAGATAAGATGTCAATGATTTAGCAAAGTATTCCTTTGCGTTATCAAATCTGAGAACTTTGACCTTGGCATCAAACTGGGTTAGGATCATTTGGTGAAAATTTTGGGTCAGGGAAGGTACCTCATCTCGTGAACGCATGAGAAAAACCCAAGAAAAACGGGTATGATCATCAACAAATAACAAGAAATATCTGTACCCACCCATGGAAGGGATATGATAAGGCCCCCAAACGTCAGTATGCACAATAAAAAGAATTATCACTCCTTTTATTACTCAATAAATAAGGCTTTCTACAATGCTTAGCAAACTCACAACTTTCACACTGTAACTGAGACAACTCAATAGACTCAAATAAAGCAGGAAGCAGACTCTGTAAAGACCAAAAAGACAAATGACCTAATCGGTTATGCCAAAGCATAACCGGACTCACACTTTGAGAAACAAAAGACATCTTCTCAACTGACTCTCCCTAATGGAACCTCTCCCTGAGCAGATAGATCCCATTCGTCTTACGGCCAGTTCCAATCACTTTCTTCGTCTCCAAGTCCTGAAAAACACATCGGTCAGGAAAGAAGGTTACTGAGCAGTTCATATGCTTGGTAATACTACTGACTGAAAGAAGGTTAGCATCAAGCTTAGGAGCATGCAAGACAGATGACAAGGAGATAGTATCTGATAACTTGATGTCACCATTTCCAGAAATAGGAACCAGGGAGCCATCAGCATTAGATACTTTATCCCTACCAGAAGACAAATGGTAAGTAGTAAATAGTGAAGGCAAGCTAATCATGTGATCAGATGCACCTGAGTCTATTACCCAACAAGGTTCAGTAGTACCTGGGGCTGAGGCATGATAGGCTGAAGCTCGAGTACCTGAATGTGCGAAGGCAGATGTGGCAGGTGCTGATGAAGACTGCGGTGGCTGTGCTGAATTTCCAACTTCCTTTTCTAACTGTATTAGGGCAGCCCGAATTGCTGCTAAGGTCTCTAAAGATGTTCCTTTTGTGCCAGATGAGGATGTTGAATCAGTGTTCACGGCTACATGAGCAGTGCCCTTCTTGCTTCTCAACTTTGCAGGAACCAAGTGAGGGTGCAGTTTCCAGCATGTCTCTTTTGTATGTTTGGGCTTCTTACAATGTTCATATACCACATCCTTCTTGTCTTCCTTCCTCCTGTCCTTCTCTGAATCACCCCCTGATTTGGGTGTGACCGCTACAAAGGCTGGTGTGGGGGGCTGAGGTTGCATCATAACCTTCATTCTGGTCTCTTCACTGTGTACAAATGAGTATGCCTGAGAGAGAGTCACACTGTCTCTAGTCAAAATCTGTTGCCATACAATATTATACTCTGAATTAGGCCCGCTAGAAACTCAAATACCCGGTTTGTCTCAACCTACTTTCTATATATCTGTGCATCTTTGGGACTCTCCCACTCAAGAGTCTCTAAGTGATCAATCTCACGCCATAGGGACTGCAAGGTAGAGAAATATACTGAAACCGGTCTCTCTCCTTGTTTAAGATTCTTCACTTCACATTTCAGTTCATATGCTTTGGCAACATTAAGGGGTTGGGAATAAGTTTCTTTCATAACATCCCATATCCTTAGCTGTCTTTGCCCACAAATAATTCCGGCTAATATGAGGCTGCATAGAATTACACAGCCATGTCATAACCAAGTAGTTTTCTTGAACCCACTTGGTATATGTTGGGTCTCCCTTGGGAGATTCCTTCATATCTCCCAAGAGGTACCCTAATTTACCTCTTCCACCAATAGCCATCATGGCTGATTGGGTCCATTCCAAATAGTTTGATCCATCAAACTTAACAGTCGTAATCTGACCACCCATCTCAGAAACATTACCATAACTGATGTTCCCAAGGCCGCCTTCTGCCTGATTTTTAAACTCCATTTCTGTCAAGTCTCAAAACAGCACTTGGATTACCAATCACAATAAAAAAACAGTATGGGTCTGATCTGTCTTCACAGTGTATGTGCACAAAACTGGGATAATTCTGATCTGAAACCAACTAGCCAACACAATAATAGCTGTCCGTAGAGCTCTGACCCCTTAGGACTTTGAAAAACAGCTTAAAAGAGGTCTGATATGTTTGGGAGAGTTAGGGTTTTAATCAGTCCTTAAAGTGAACAATTCAGTTGCACAATCCACTCAGTACTGTATATATAGACTTGCAGTAGGGTTAATAAGAAACCCTAGAATCTGTATATATAAATCTCAAGGTTCAGTCAAACCCTAGGACTTGTCGCAAGATTACTTTCAAACCCTAGAGTAGAGAGAAACACAGTTGAGACAGTTCGGCCTAGGGTTTGCTGTAAAACCCTAGTGAATCGTAGAGGGAAAACCCTAGGATGGTTCGGCCTTCCCCTCCAGATAGGTCCAACCTATCCTCTGATCTAACTTCTCTTAGAAAGTAAATAACTTACAAGGAAAAAAAATTGTTCGCTGCCTTCTAGGGTTAACCGAACCCTAGTCTTCTCTGGTCCTTCCTGACCACCAACACTCTGCAACCCTAACAAGTTTCCAACAGCTGCTAGCACTTCTGGCGAGATCTTCAAGAATCAGTCTGCGAACTTCTCCTTTTCAGCTCCTAGTCCTAAGAGATTCTCATGTGGTTGTCTGGTATTAGACACACATGAGAAACCCTAACTTGGCCCTGATTCCATGTAGTTGTTCAAGACTGCTATCAGTCTTGATCACTAAGAAACTTCAGGTTCGAAGAGAAGAGAAAGTGAAGAAGAAGGGGAGAAAGAGTGGTGAGAGAGCAGTAGAACACAGTTTTGAGGAGAAGAACAGAATCTCAATATTCTGCCGCCGCCACTTTGATTTAATATTTATATGTTATGCTAGTTACATGAAAGGACACATCTGCCCTTGGTGTTTACATCATAACACATAACAATATGAAACTGAAAAGTAAATAACAACTAGAATAACAGAATCATAAATCGACCATAGCTGTGACTAGTTACATTCTACCCTACGGACAGAGTGTGGGACCACAGCTGTGGGGCCCACATCGATGTTCTCTACAGAGGCTTTGAGCCTGACCCAAGTAAGATCTACTTATGGGCATGCTGTTTGTAAAGGAACTGAAAAAGTGTATCTTATCATGGATTGAATGATGGGACAGGATGCTATTTTAGAAAAACAAAATGGCTAAATTCAACAGCCTGTGCCGCCAATAGGGCTCTCCCTGCATGACATGTTACTTTGCACAGACTCCTCTTAACAGTACTGGTGCTAGATGCATTGCCAGTTGAACTACCATGTCATGTAGGGAGAGCTTGTTGACAGCCCAGGTTGTTGAACACGGACAGCCAAAGTTTTCTCTACCGTTTTAAGGTGACTTATGGTGTGACACAACCAACTGCTCAAGGATCTCTTCCCAGGTTTCTACTCCATAGCTTCAAATAGAACATAAATGATGCAAGCTTGGTTCCCATTTGGGAGTACTGTCCTAGTGCAGCATTTTGGCCTTCATAAATTTCAAGGCATGGAAGCCAAAAAGCAATGTTTGGTGGAATTTTTGGAGGGCCAAAATAGTGGCTATCATATGAAGCTTCTTTTTTTAAGCTCTGGGTCAACTTTCTATGTTTTTTCTATTAAGAAAGTTTATATAAGTTAAAACCATCCTTATCACTCTTATTTTCATTAAATGTTATTCCTTTTATATGACTATCAATCTATCATTATTTATATTTACAAGAGCACCCAAGTGCTCACCATACATTGCTTGCCTCTTGCAAATTGCTACTCCTCAGCTGCTATTATGAAGCAACTCAAATTAAGCTTGAGCCCTTTCAAATTGGCCCATGCTTTGGTGTGGATCAAAATGGTGTGGTTTGACATTGTAGACTGAGAAAATATAAATGATTGGAAGATTGATGATATGGGCACTTTGTAGGGGTGATCATGGGCATGACCAAGCCAAGCTTCTAGGCCTACAACTTTAAATACACATAATATATATGTGTATTCCTAGCTGGGCTAGAAATCATCACCCCTATTTTTTTAGTGATGGAGCTCCAATCAAATCATCCATGACCTGATAGTAGAAATGAGGGATATTGTATTTGGGATCCTTCAGAAATCTTCTTGGTTAGCTTTCCTTTAAAACGATAAAGCTCCAGTTACAAGAGATTTTTTCTAGGGTTGGATGGTAGTGTTAAAAAATGTCTGATTAGAGATAAGCTAGTTGCTTGGTATACAGGTATACCCAACATAGATTGTTCTTGTTATCTTATTTTCATGATATCTTTGGTGTTGATTGGTGCTTCCTAGCTTCTACTAGAGACAATTGATGGATGGCATATCAGGAAACTTGGTAAAAAAGAAAGTCAAGGTTTTGATTGGTGCAAAACCTTGTATTTTGTATGTATTTGCACTCTACATATTTGTATTTGTACTCTTTCCAAAGTGAGCCTTACTACATTTTGGGTGGTATGGAGAGAGGAATGCCGGAATTGTTGACAAGTTTTGGAGTTGTTCTTTGGAGCTCATTGGCTCTCTTTCTCCTCTTGGTTGTCCATTGGCAGTAATGCAAGAGCTGAAGAATCAAATTTGGAAATTTCTAAAATTTTTTATTTTTGTATATTTGGACAGTATGGGCATTTTTGTCAATTTAACTAGTCCAATGTGGGCCTGGGCTATAACATATTGTTCCTCTAGTTTAGTAGGGCTTGTCTTTCAATTTTCAGTTTATTTTCATTAGTAGATAGAAAGTTATTATGTTTCTTGATGCACAAGACGAGGAGTGGCATTTTTGTAATTATGGTGATCAGTATTCTGGGCCACACAGGCACTCTATAAATAGATGCATTCACTTCCTTTTGAAGCTAATGAATGAATGGAGATTTCTTTAGAGCTCTCTTGCAAGTTTGCTATATGGAGTGATTCCTACAAACCCTAGTGATTTTAGGACCCCTTGGAGTGATTCCTTGGGATTTCTCTCTCTTTTCTCTTCCTCTACCCTTTCTCCTTTTTGTGTGTGTGTGTGTGTCTTGTGATAGTTTGTTCCAGCCCTACTGCATCAGTTTGGTATAAGAGCTAATGGTTAGTCACCATGTTCTCACAAAGTGATCGATTCTATAGGCCTATGTATCATTTAAACAATCTCATGGGTCTAGAATCAATGATGATAGGTTTTTTGAAGCATGTGAAGGGTCTGTGGTTGATTTACTTGAGAATTTGGTGGAAGAAAATTGATCTAGTAATATTGGCTATGGGAGTAAGGTTTTCAACAACGTTAGAAGAGAAAGGGAAGTGCCTAATTTTAAGGGAGGTGAAGAATAAACACATGATATGAGCAAGAGAATTCCCATTCTGGTACTGGAGGTAAAATGAAGAACAGGTTTGTAGAAGCTGCAAAATGGAGGAAAGCGATAAAGGTTGAAGCAAAAGTTTTCATTCTCGAAGAGATAAGGATTAGAGACCAGCAGAGCTTGAAGATTAGGGAGGCAAAGAGAGCCACAATATTACTGGAAGGTTTTGAAGTGATCAAATGGATGCAGAAGTTTGTTTCAGAAGCAAGTTATAAAAGTAAACAAATGAACTTTACGAAGTTCAACCTTGATGGAAGGAAGAGGTATGAGTTGGAATGCAAAAGATTGCTACATAACTCTGCAAGAATTCTTTGGGGGAAGAAAGAAGCAGGTGGTCTGTTTCCCAGAAAGTAGAAGGGGTAATGGCTGGAAGGTAGTGGCACAGGTACTGAGTGACTTCATTCAGCAGCTGAAAACAAAACAAGTAGAGGATGTAGCAAAGGAAAAGAAAAGGGGAATGCAAAAGAGAGAGGAAGATTCCAGTGACAGAAACTGGTTGATTGCAGAAAAAAGGAAAAAGAAGTTGCAAACTTGCATCAGTAGAAGAGAAGAACTGGGGGAAGAAATTTGTGGTGGAAACTTCAAGTCTACCAAAGGATTGGAGAGGTATTGCACAGGCGATACTCAGAGAGTTAAACCTGCAAAAGCCGATGGTGATTACTCCTTATGCCTCTTGTAAAGTCTTGTTAGATCTTGGTGAAGATGAAGTAGGGATTTCAGCTCTAGTTATTCACTCAGAGGCTGGTGGTGCCACAGTCTCAAAATGGTGCCCTCTCTCTAATACCAAAAGTTTTTTGATTGAGGACAATGTAATAGTCAGATTGCTTGGGTTACTTTTCAACCTCCGGAAGGAGGAAGTGTTACAGTCAATAGCTGTAGTTTGTGGTGCAAGATTATATGGTGCGTTTGATCATGATCCCCATTCAGTTGCAGTGTTGTTAAGTGCTGTTAAACCCAGTGGCATTCCAAGGACAATAGAGGTTGTTTCAAATGGTTTAGTTTACCCCGTTTGGCCTACTACTTCCATTGAAGCTCAACTATGGATGGAGGGTAGAAGGGAGGAAGATGAAGGGGCAGAACAGGCTTGGTTGCGTGATTTGCAAGGCAAACTAGTCTTTACAAGAGAAGTTAAGACAACTGATGTCCCCAAGAAAAAGAGAAAAAAGAGGATGGTTGAAACACTTGGAGAAATTCTGCATGGCAGGGTGGGCTGAGGGATGGCAGGTCCTATGTTCAGTTGGTGATAGGGGAATTAATTGGAGACAGGCTTGCTGCAGTTCAAATTTCAAAACAAATTGAACAAAGGTTGACAAGGTTTCAGGCCCATCAAGACATAATGGGTCTAGTGGAGTGAATGGGCCGGTTACTTTAAATCGAGTGGACCCAGATTTTAAACGCCACGCGCCCTTTAAGTGGGCATGTGACCAAAGGAGCTAGCAAGGGGATAGAGGGGTTGGGCCCAGGCCTATCAAGATCTAATGGGTCTAATAAAGAGAATGGGCTGGTTAATGAAAATCGGGTGGACCCAGAACTTAAAAAATCACGCGCCTTTTTAAGTGGGCACGTGACGAAAGGAGTTGGGGAGATGATGGATCGAAAAGTCAGTCTATCATCGTCTCCCTCGAGCCATTCGCAACCGGTGCTTGCAGGAAGTAGAGTTCGCTGCAGTGGCGCGCCAAATAGGAATTGGGCATGGGTCCCAAGCTTGAAGAAAAATGGCGACTCTCCAAAACGACGCAATCCGAGGTTCAAGAAGCCTCATCCGACGATAGTGGAGAAAGGGTTCTCCATCATTCCGGCAACAGAAAACCAGAATACCACGGATGCTTTTGAGGACGGTGAGACGGAGGAAGGAAGCAGCTCTGATTCAGAGTCTGAAGGCTCTTCAAGTGTTGGAAGTGTACAACTGAAGAAAGCCAAACCCCTCAGCGACAATGAGAGCCTACATACCAAGCTGTTTTTTTTAGAAAACGAAGATTCAGTTCAATAAAAGTTCACTCAACCTTCCCCCTTACCTAAGGAAGTGGGGCCTACTGCAGATTTTATAGAGGAGAGGCAAAGGTTACCGTCTCCTAAATTTGCTCCCAGTTTGCTAGAGCAGCTAGGCATTGATAGAAGACCAGATGAACAGGACATACCTCGGTCACCGAACACAGAGGTATCAATCAGGGGACAACATCTAAAGGCAGATTCTAATGCAAGGACTAAAACAATATTTGCTGAACATAACGAGGACCCACAGTCACCTCTTTTGGAAGGAGTAGACGTGACTTTGCCCCTTTGTTTTGCTTCTCGAGATCCATTGGCCTCTTCCTACAACCTGTCAGGTAATATTGTCCATTCGTTTTATGGTACTGATGTGGGTTTTCTGCCTGGAACAGGTACTTTTGCAGCTCAACTTAATTCAATAGCCATGGATGGAAAATATTTAATAGGGGATAAGGAGGGTCAAGGACGAGAAGAAGTGGAAAGGGGAAGGAAATTACAGGAAGAGGAGTTAGAGAAGATTTGGGATCAGATCTGTAGGTTTTTGGAGGAGTATAAGAGAAAGGAGGAAGAGGTAGGGCAGGGTGGGGTTCAAGAAGTTTCAGTAAAAACAGGGGCTCAAAGTAGCAAAAAAGCTGGGGATGAATCAGTTATGGGAAAGAAGCAGGAAGAGGAACTAGAGAGGATTTGGGGATAAATTTGTGCCTTCTTTGAGGAGTATAGGCAAACAGAGAAATCTGTGGAGGAAAGCCAAGGACTTCTGGAAAGGCAAAATAAAACAAAAGTAGCCTTAAGTAGATTTGGAACAATTATCGAAGGAAGAAGAAAAGATCAGAGGTGGAAAGGTTGATATTAGATATAGAAGAAATATTTGTGTTTAGCGAAAGAGGGGAGAGAAGGAAAGCCTCCAAGTAGGGGCCTGATCTCAAGAGGGGATGTCAAATCTTTTATATCCGTGCAAATATTTAGTTGGAATGTAAGGGGGCTGGGGAGTGCTAGGAAAAGAAGGCTAATTAAGGACCTCCTTAGAAGGGAAAGGTTGGATATAGTGATGCTACACGAGACCAAACTAGCTGATATTGATAGAAGTTGGGTAAGAAGTATCTAGAAGTTTGGAGGAATAAACTGGGTGTCAGCACCTTCTTGGGGGGCTTCAGGGGGAATTGTTACTTTCTGGAGAGAGGATGCTATGGAGGTGGTGGAGGAGCTAGTAGGAAAATTTTCATTCGTTAAAATTCAGGATGGTAGAGGATGGATTTACTTGGGCACTAACTAATGTGTATGGACCAAGCAATTACAAAGAGAGGAAGGGAGCATTTTGGGAGAATAGAAGAAAGGAAATCCTCTCTATTGACCCAAATAGAGGAATTGGATGCGAAGGAATCTCAAAGAACCATAAGCCCTCAGGAGAGAGATCCGAGATGGGAACTAAAATGAGAGTTAGATGAAGTTGTTTTAAGAGAAGAAATTTCTTGGAGGTAGAAGTCTAGATGTAAATGGATTAAGGAAGGAGATGGGAATACTAAATTCTTTCATAACCTAGACAATGGAAGGAGAAGGAAAAACCTAGTGTCCAAACCGGAAGTGGATGGAATAGTCTTTGACACCCAAGAAAGGATAGCCAACTGTTTTGTTGAGCACTTCAAATCCATTTTGAGGAAACCCCTAAGACCTAGTGTGGAGTTGGAAGGCGTTACCTGGTAGAGGCTTCCAAAAGAGAGTAGAAGTTGATTGGAAAGGAATTTTGAGGAGGAAGAAATCAAAAAAGCCGTTTGGGTTTACAATGGCTTTTTTCTAAGACTGTTGGGACGTATTCAAAGAAGATTTAATCGAGGTCTTTAAGGAATTTGAGGATAACCCAGTTATGAGTCGTGGAATTAATGCTACTTTTTTAGCTTTAATTCCCAAGAAGAAAGAGGCCAAGCATCCAAAGGATTTTAGACCTATTTGTTTGGTTATTAGTGTTTACAAGATTGTGGCTAAGGCCTTATCTTTGAGGATAAAAAAGGTGCTTCCTTGTCTTATCAGCCAAGCGCAAGGAGCTTTTGTTCAGGGGGGACAATATGTAGATCATATTCTAATTAGCAAATGAATGTGTAGAGGAGATGAGGAGATCAGGGTGTCAAGGTTTTGTTTGCAAACTTGATCTTGAAAAGGCCTATGACTTGGTGGATTGGGGATTCTTACTACTTGTGCTAAGAAAGTGTGAGTTTGGGGATAAATGGTGCGAATGGGTAAATGGTTGCTTGTCCAATTGCCATTATTCCATCCTAGTTAATGGGGTAGTTAATGATTTTTTCCCAGCTAGTAGGGGTCTGAAACAAGGTGATCCTATGTCACCTTCCTTTTCACTTTAGTCACCGATGCTTTCAGTAGACTCCTCTTAGAAGTAGATAGAGCCGGATCTCTAAGAGGGTGGAGAATAGGTAGAGATAGAGTTTTAGTAACCTATCTTCAATTTGTAGATGACATAATAATCTTTTGTGAAGGTTGTGATTTGATGGAGGTAAGGAATTTGAAGGATGTAATAACTCACTTTGAGAGGGCCTCAAACTTAAAGGTAAATTTTGAGAAGAGCTGTGTTATGGGAGTTCACTTGAACAGAGAGGAGTTAGAGTCTATAGAAGCCTTGCTAGAATGCACCTGCTCTTAGTGGCCTCTATCCTACCTAGGACTTCCTTTAGGTGCAAATCCAAAGGAAAGTAGGTTCTTGAATCGGGTGGTGGAAAGATTCGAAAAAAGATTGGCAGCTTGGAAGAGAAACTATATCTCCAAGGGGGGTAGAGTTACTTTGATTAAAACAACTTTAGCCAACTTGCCTTTATACTTCTTGTCAGTCTTTAGAATTCCTAAAAAGGAGGCAAAGAGGTTGGAAAAACTAACGAGGGATTTCTTATGGGAACCTAGTGAAGAGAAAAAAGATCACTTGATTAGGTGGGAGGTGGTGTGTCGGAGTAAGGAAGAAGGAGGTCTAGGATTAGGGAACGTGGTGAGCAAGAATGAGGCTCTTTTAGGTAAGTGGCTTTGGAGGTGGCCCCTAGAGAGGAAGAGGTTGTGGCATGAAGTAGTGAAAAGTATCCATGATTGTTCCGAATCAGATTGGGATGTGGGAGTATCCCAAAGGGCTTTGCTCACAACACCTTGGAAGGCTATCTCTTGCATTCTCTCTAAGTTCCTCAGTTTTGTAAGGTATGATGCTTGCTCCGGAAACTCCATTCTTTTTTGGGAAGATACTTGGGTAAGTTCTCAACCCCTAAAAGACAATTTCCCTTCTCTCTACTCCATCTCCCTTTTTAAAAAGAAACCCATTTCTTGGTTCCTTTTCCCCTAGTTTGCCCTTTGGCCTTGAATTGGGATTTCGGGTTTCAAAGAGGGCTAAGGGATGAAGAATCTCTTTGTGTTTCAGAGCTGTTGTTGCTTCTAGATTTGGTGTGTTTGGACTCCCCCTAATCCATCTAAAAGAGTCTGGTCCTTAACCATGGTTGGCTCATTCACTTGTGCTTCTTTCTTTAAAGCCCTTTGCTCCAATCCCTTCTCTTAGGTCTTTCCCATTAAAGAGATATGGTCAAGACCAATTCCCCTCAAAATAGCCATGTTCTGTTGGGAGGCCTATTATGGTAAGATCAATACTGTGGAAAACTTGCAAAAGAAGAAACCTTTTATGTGCTTGTCCCCTAATTGGTGCTCTTTGTGTAAATTAAGGGGTGAGGACTGTAACCATTTGCTGATATCATACTCTTTCGCTACCAATATTTGGAATAGGGTTGCTTCTTTATTTGGGTGCAGGTGGAATTTGTCCTCTGAAGTAAAGCTGCTGTTCACTCCAGCTGCCTTAGGGAGATTGACAAAAAGAGGGAAGCTAATGTGGAAATGTATCAGAGCCGCTACGTTGTGGACTGTATGGGAGAAGAGAAATGCAAAAATATTTCAAGAACAGGGAAGAAGTCTTGCTGAAATCAAGTAATGCATATTGACAAGGACTATCTCATGGTTAAAATCTTCACACTTGTTGGCAGATTACTCCTTTGATGACTTAAGGAGAAATTGGGCTGTAGTGGCTGCTACAGTCTCCACCAAGATCAGATCACAAGCTGAATGGATTCCCCCCGGATGGTGTGGTAAAATTGAATTTTGATGGTAGCAGCCAAGGTAATCCAGGGCCATCGGGAATAGGTGGGATTCTGAGAGACAAAGACAACAATATGCTGTCTCTATTTTCCGGATCAGTGGGTGAAGGCGATTCAATAAGGGTAGAGCTACTAGCAGCGGTACAAGGTATACAGATGGCTAGTCAAATTGGAGTGACCAATATGCTAGTAGAAGGGTAGTAGTAGGCTGGCTAATCAGCCCAGAAATAGCCTGCTGAGGCTACAGGGATCTGTTAAAGAAAATTAAATGGATGACAAGGAATGACTGTCAGGTTTCAGTGGGTTAGAAGATCAGCAAATGCAATGGCTGATTCTTTGGCCAAGCAAGGGGTGTCAAGGGGAGATCTATTTTGGTCTACTTTGTAATTGTGTCTCAGGCCTGGGAAGTTTTGGTGTATATGGTTCAGCCCTAGGGGGGTAACATCTCGTGCCTCCTCCTAGGCTAATTGTACTATTGATATCTGATTTAATAAAACTACTTTCATTCATAAAAAAAAAATAAGGGAGATGGAGACTGGCAGGCATTCTTTGATTGGATTGCTAGACTAGAAGAATATTTCAATTGGCATGATATGTCTGAAAAACAAAGATTTATATTTGCACGCATGAAGCTCGCGGGTCATTTTAAAGTATGGTGGAGAACTCTTGAGCAACGACTAGAAAATAGAGGTGAATATCTTATAACCACATGGGCAGAGATGAAGAGGTGTTTGCAAGAAAAGTACATTCCACAAAACTTCTATGATGATCCATATGTGGAGTTGACTAATCTCAAGCAAGGTAATGCTATCTGTAATTCAATATATGCATAAGTTTGATGAATTATATATTAGACATGGCATTATAGAAAATGAAAGGAACAAGTTAATCCATTTCACAAATGGACTCAGGGATGATATCAAGAATGAATTGTCTACAATTCAGATTTATGACTTAGATCATGCCTTTGCATTGGCTCTTAAGATAGAGAAGAAGCAGCTGGTTACAACAAAAAATTTGAAGCCAATGAGAAGAAAGTACAAAGTTGAAGATAAAGAAGATGATTTCTTGCATGTTGATGCCCATTCTAAAGCTAAAGTTGTGAATGGAGAATTTCAACGTATAAAAGTTGTAAAAATTGAAGATCAAAAGGGTGCGGACCAAGAAAAGATTGGAATTGTTGAAGACGAAACTTACAACACCCATGGTCAGCATGAGGTTAATGATCAAGAAGAGATAGAAGTGGATCAAGTTGAAGAAATTCAGGTACAAGATGCAATCGTGTTGGTTGTAGTAGATGTCAGTAAGGAAGTAAGTTATGACTTTACCTTACAAGTTCAACTGAACCAATACAAGAATTACAAGCTGACATAGTACAAGTTCTTCCAACATCATTAATGGCAGAAGTTTAAGAGTTTGTTGAAGAACCAAGGGTAGCTGAACACAGAGATGGAGATTTCTCAACAAGAGGTTGAAGGAAACATTCCAAATGCTGCAGTTGAGATTTTGGATATGAAAATTCATAGTGATAAGCAAGGAGGAAATTGTAGAAGGAATAACTATTAAGGTTATGCATTGGTTTAAAACCAGTGATCTGTTTTAAGGACTTTTCAGCTGATGACATTTACAAAAGATGGGGTGAGGTGGCAAGTACTATTATCCCTAAAGCCTGTGGTGCATGAAATGTGGGCCCCGTCAACTTCCCCAAATACAAAGTTGAATGGCAGCTCTATAGGTAATTTGGGCCTGTCGGGTATAGGGGGAGTATTTAGGGATGGGGAAGGAAGAATTATTGCCATGTATTCAGGGCCAATAGGAGAAGGAGATTGTTAAGAGTAGAGGTGATGGCTTTACTTAAAGGTGTAACCGCGTAACGGCGTAAGATATTCCAAACATTTGGGACTACATCAAATGGAGATTGAAGGGGACTCTAAGCTGTTAATGGGGTGGATGCAGTCAGGTTGTTTGGGAGCATGGAAATATAGACAGATGATAAGGGAAATAATGAATATAACAAGGGAGATTGGTCTGTGCTTTAAGTGGACAAAAAGGTCAGCCAATGGGCTAGCGGATACCTTAGCAAAACAAGGGACTGTAGGGAGAACATGTTTTGGTCAGTGCTGTAATGATATGTAACTTGGGTCAACTTCTTAGGAGTTGGCAGATGTACCTTATCATAGTTTTAATTTTAACGAAGTTGCCATTTCCAATCAAAAAAGAAAAAAAAAACCTAATGTTATTGATGATTTAAGAATGAAGGTTATGGAAGGCAGTATTTCAGACATACATTCCTTCCAAGATTCATTTATAGCCATGTGTGTGACATCTACATTAGATTTTGAGAGGATGATTGGTCTGGGTTAGGGAGTCTCTGTGAAATCTGTCCAAGGCTGTACAGATTGGGTCGGAAGGGTGTACCTATTTCTGCCTATTTCTGATTGTTTTGAAGTCTCAAATGGTTCTGTGGTATGGACACCAAACTTCAGAAGACCTTTACTTGACTGGGAGATGGAGGAATGTGTGGAGGTGCTGTCCAAATTACAGCCGTTGGAAATGAATCCGTTAGTAGATGATAGCAGGTGGTGGAAGGAATGCAAGGATGGGAAATTTACCGTCAAGTCGATGTACTCAATTTATCAGAAACATGGTGGAATCTGATCCAGTTCAGGGAGTATGGGGGATACCTGTGCTCCCAAGAGTGGAAGCCTTTGCTTGGCTGCTAGTCAAGGGGTGTGTTCTGACTCAGGACAACATAAAGAGTCAAGTGGTGTATCATGCATTTGTTCTACAGGTGCAGCTTCATTTCCTCAATATGGTTCTATTTCTTCATGCTCTTTAAGGTGGACAGGTGGTCAATATCAGATCAAGCTGAAATCTTTGGACTTTGGCCAAGAGTTCAGGGTAGTTCAAGGGTCAAGCTGATGTGGAGCTGCATTCCATTCATGGTGTGCTGGGAAGTTTGGAAGGAAAGAAATAAAAGAATCTTAAAGAACAAGAAAAAAAGTTGAGAATAGGTGGTGGCTCGAATTAGTTCATCAGTCATAGGTTGGGTGTTAATCCTGCCAGATTTTCAAGGATTAAAGAAAGAAGATTTTGGAGCAGACTTCTGGAGCTCTTTGAATGCTTAATTTTCTGGGTTCTGATATAATTTGTTTTAAGTCTGTTTTTCTTTTTTTTTCTGACTGTTTCTTGGGGATGACCTCTTGTCACCATATGAGCTGTAAACTCTTTTCAATAATGATTTTTTTTCTTTATTTATCTTAAAAAAATTCTACAGTCCAAGTGTGTTGAAGTAGCTATGAGAATTACTACTTTTTTCATTGAGGTACATCAACTTTTCACCCTCAAGTTCTTCAAAACTCGAGGACGGGCTTTTTTGAACCAGGGGAGAATAATGCAGGAGCTGAAGAATCAAATTTGGAATTTTATGTATTTTTGTATATTTGAACAGTATGGGTATTTTTGTCATTTTAACTAGTCCCGTGTTAGCCTGGGCTATAGCATCTTGTTCCTCTAGTTTAGTAGGGCTTGCCTTTCAACTTTCAGTTTATTTGCATTAGTAGATAGAAAGTTATTTTGTTTCTTGATACACAAGACAAGGAGTGACATTTTTGTAATTATGGTGAACAGTATTCCGGGCCACACAGGCACTCTATAAATAGATGTATTCTCTTCCTCATGAAGCTAATGAATGAATTTCTTTAGAGCTCTCTTGCAAGTTTGCTGTATGGTGTGATTCCTACAAACCCTAGAGTGATTCTAGGACCCCTTGGAGTGATTCCTTGGGATTTCTCTCTCTCTCTTTTCTCTTCCTCTACCCTTTCTCCTTTCTCTCTCTTCCTGTCTTGTGATAGTTTGTTCCAGCACTACTGCATCACAAGGAATCCAGTGATTCCCTCTATCTTTATTTAACTCATTACATGTGAATCATACATTATGTTTTATTTTATTTTATGGGCACTGACTGTTGGGTTCCCACTAAATAGCAGCTTGTTGTGCTGGGACACTTCTGTATATAGTTTTGATGGGTTATTGCATTTATTGTTTCAACAACATTACTAATTATATTTCTGAATTCAGTTTGGGCTTAGCTGATCTGTGATATGAACTCTCATTTCTGATATTGTTTGCATTGAGAGACTATATTCTTTCAGATACCTATTTCTTCTTCATGACTAGATTATTCTGATCTTTAGTTCATTTTTCACATAATTTAATTTAATATAGCTTCTCTGAGGAGATCTTATTAGGGGCACATGATGGTTGATGTAATTTATGCCCCTTTGCAGATTGCATATGGTCTTCTCATCTCCAAGGCACTTAATGGTAGCTGGAGGATGCATCATCGTCATGGAGATTGTGTACAAAATGGATTTTTCATTACTGGGATTCCTAATTTGCTCTATAATTTTGGGATTTGGTATGTGCTGTCTTGTTTGTGCTTAAAAGCTTTATTTTTTGATCAGTAAGAGTGAATATCATTAATAATAGAAAGTTAAAAAGTACAACACTATTATTGACTGATACAGTTACATTCACACTAATACTTATATATGACAGTTACGAATTTGCACCTTACCTTGGCATTCTCCAACCTAACTCATCCTTGTTTATGCTCATCCTAGCTAGAGTATGTGCTAAACTGACAGCAGACCTTGGTTTCCAAGTGAGAAATTCTGATTGAAAGATTACACAAGTACTTATCTAACCTGATATCTTAAACCCTAAGGTCCTTCAAAACTTGATTGCAGCCATCTTAATCCCATGTGGCATTCACCTTCAACCACCAGTCCATTCCATCCAATGCCATATACCAACTTCTTCTGGTCTTCCCTTGTAAGAGGGCTAACTGATGAGCTATCTCAGAGTAACCAAGCCCATCAGGCCCAATAACTAATTAAAATGCTTCTTTCATGGCGTCTAATAACCCCTCCCTCAAGTGGAACTCTCATCAAAATTTACAACCTGAAACTCTTATGCTCATTTGAAATATTCACCAAATGAATAGTAAACAAAGAAAGTGGAGGTGAGTAAAACACTGGGTCTATTCTTTTTGTTTTTTTTTCTTTTGTGGTGGGGGTGGGGTGAAGAATTTGCAAGGAAGGTGTTTTAGAGGACTCGAAGAGAAGGGTCAGGAAAAAGATAAGTTGAATAATGATGTGGCTTTAGAGAGATGGAATCCTTCTGCAAGTGGAAGGGTGTGCTGGGTTTCAGTTTATGCAAAGGCTGAGGATGATAAAAAATAAGTTGAAGATTTGGAATGTTCAGGTTTTTGGAAGAGTTGGGTAAAAAAAGATGGAAATGTTAAAACAGGTGGAGGGGGTGGGTAGGATCCAAAGAGAGGAGGGAAGGCGATTGCAAGAGGAAGAGAGAAGGAAAAGAATGGGCTTAAGGGCTGAGTTAAAAATGATTTTAAGAAGGGAGGAAATCTGTTGGCAACAAAAATCGAGATGTAAATGGTTGAGGGGAGGGGGATGGGATGGAAAGAGCAAGTACTTTCATTTTTTAGCAAATGAGAGAAGAAAGAGCGGTGATAAAGCACCAGGTCCTGATGAATTTGCGCTAATCTTTTACCAAGAATGCTGGGAGACCATAAAGGACTTATGGAAAGCGTTTAATGAGTTTTTTGAAAGAGGGAAAGTGGGGAGAGGAATGAATTCCACTTATGTTTCCTTAATTCCTAAATGTGCTGGGGCTGTCTCCACCAATGATATTAGGCCTACAATTCTCACTACAAGTTTGTACAAAATCTTGGCAAAAGTTATGTTGGTTAGATTGAACGAGGTGTTGCATTATGTGATTTCAAGTGAACAAGGGGCTTTTGTCAAAAACACACAAATTCTTGATCAAATCCTTATAGCGAATGAGGCTGTAGAGGAGTTTAGGAAGGAAAGGAAAAAAGGATTTGTTTTAAATTGGACTTGGAGAAAGGCTATGACCATGTGGATTGGGATCTTGCAGTGGGTGATGGAACAAATGGACACTGGGAATAGATGGATAAAATGGATAATGGGATGTTTAAAAGTCACTCATTTCTCAATTCTGATCATTGGTGCCCCACAGGACTTCTTTGAGGAAACTAGGGGAATTCAACAAGGAGATCTGTTGTCCCCTATGTTATTTCTCTTGGTGGCTGAGGTCATGAGCAAATTGTTGAAAAGAGCTGATGAGAAGGGGTTATTTTGGGGTTTTATAGTGGGTAGACAAGGACAGATGGTATTGCATTTGTAATTTACAGATGATACCTTGATCTTAGGGGAATTTAGGGGTTTCCAGGATTTGAGAGCTTTGAGGTGTATTTTGAGGTTAGTGGAAGTGGTAACTGGGTTGAAGGTTAGTGTAATTTGGTGGGGATTAATTTGGAGTGATTTGTGGTGGAGACATGGAGTGTGCCAGAATCTTGGGTTGTGGGGTTAAGGAGTGGCCTTTAAAATATTTAGTACTATCTTTGGGGGAAAACCCTATGTTGCTAGGGTTTTGGGATGGGTGTTAGAGGGTTTGGACCCTATCTGTAAATGACAGTTACACTTGTTCATCTTTTATTAAAGTCCTTGGTAACCAAGTTGACAACCTTCCTTTCCCAGCTAAAGAATTATGTTCCAGCCCAATTCCCCCCAAAGTAAAGGTTTTTTGTTGGGAGGCTGCAAAGCAAATCTTAAACACCTGTAGCAGACTCCAAAGGAAGTGTAAAAAGTGGACTCTTTCTCATCATGCTTGTGTTCTTTGCTAGAAAGACGGGGAAAGCACCAATCATGTTTTTTTAAAGTCCTTGTTAACCAAGTTGACAACCTTCCTTTCCCAGCTAAAGAATTATGTTCCAGCCTAATTCCCTCAAAGTAAAGGTTTTTTGTTGGGAGGCTGCATAGCAAATCTTAAGCACCTGTGGCAGACTCCAAAGGAAGTGTAAAAAGTGAACTCTTTCTCCTCATGCTTGTGTTCTTTGCTAGAAAGACAGGTAAAACGCCAATTATCTGTTTTTCAGTGCTCTTATGCATCTCAGATTTGGCAACTTTTTTCTCTTTGGTGGGTAAAGAGTGGACAGCTCCTTCAGAGGTGGTGGATCTATTTAAACCACAGGTTATGAGATATTCTGGACCAAGACACAAAATCTTGTGGCAGTGCATGAGAGGGGCAGTGTTGTGGGGTTTATGGAGTAAAAGAAATAGCAGAATATTTGAAGAAATTACAAAGAAGTGGAGGAGCTGATCGGACTTACAACACTAAGGGTTGCACATTGGGCTCAAGTTAACAAAGAGTTCAGTGGAGTAAGCCTAAATAATTTACTAAGAGGGTGGGATATTTTTGCAGGTTTTAATAATAGGGTACTGGTACCACAAAGAGTGGTCAATCGACTTCACCAGGAGATGGAAGTTGTAAACTAAACTTTGATGGGTGCTGTTTTGGAAACCCCAGGAGCTCAGGAGTGGGAGGAGTGGTTAGAGATTCTGCTGACAATGTAATTCTTAGCCATCCAGGGCCAATTGGGTATGGAAATTCTCTAAGGAGAGAGCTGTTGGCTTTAGGGTCCGTTTGGTTCACAGTAGGAATCGGAATCAAATCCTTTGGAATCGGAATTGGAATCAAAATCCTTCGGAATCGGAATGGTCTATTCCCATAGTCTATTTGGTTCAGATAGGAATAGGAATGGAAAGTAGAATCAACCAGAATGGGATTTCATTCCCAAGGGTGGGGGAGGGAATGGCCATTCCCTCAAATGGGTGAATGCCATTCCACCAGGAATGGAATTCTGATTCCGCTCAACCAAACAGTTGGAATCAGAATGACCCATTCCGATTCTGCTTCCAGACCTCTATTCCCACAAACCAAATAGGCCCTTAATTCAGGACCTGAAACCGATAGTTGAGCAAGGGTTATTGAATATAGTGGTCAAGGGGGACTATGAAACAATTATTTTGTTGATGCGATCTTAAGAATTAATACCTTGGCAATTTAAACAGTTGGTGACAACTTATTTTGTTGTTTAAACAATTATTTTGTTGATTGGTTCATTCCTTTGGTGCCAACTTAAACATCTCATTCATTTGGGTACCCAGGAGGCCTGGAGTGCAATTAGGCTAGCTGACACCCTGGCAAGATTGGGGGTAGGAAAAGATAGTTTGGATTGGGATTGCCCAAGGCCAGGCTGTAATTTGTAGAAGGAATTTCTTTTGCTGTTTTGGTCCTTTTTTGGCTTGTTCTAAGGTTGTTGTTATTGTCCACCTACTCTGGTTCTAAGCAGTGTGATTTTAGCTTTTTAATGAAATTCTAGTTGGTGCTTATCAACAAAAAGAAGAAAAGAGAATGACTGGTAAATCCCAGTAGAAGAAATAGAAGCATGGGTGACAAGAAGTTGGAGAGCAGTGGGAGGGGTGAGAGTCAAAAAACTAATTGAAGACTGCTACCTATTCATCTTCCCTTCTAAGGAAGAGGCGGAGTGGGCCCTCTTAAATGGGCCTTGGTATATTGGCCAGAATAAAATGGCTTTGGATTGGTGGATAGAAATGATAGTGAGTCTATTACCAGAAAAGTTGAGCATGATTAGCGATCCTAGAGAGATTTGGATAAAAGTTTTTGGGCTCCCACTCCCTCTGTGGTGCCTGAGTGTAATAAAAGGGATTGGGAATCTATGTGGGGGTTTTCTAGGGACGGACGACTCTACAGATGAGCTGAAAGACCTGTGAGTGGGTGAGAATCAAAGTGAAGGAGGGGTGATTCTGGAGAGGGTAGAGATAGTTGTAGGCGTTTTATCCTGCTGGATGTGGTTGTGGCAGGAGAAGAGATTGAAGTTGAGCCTGAGAGAAAAGAGGGAGAGGTTAAGAAAGGGAAAGGGTTTTAGGGGGTGGGTCGGGCTAGGAGTCGGTGGTGGGAGAGATGATGATACTGATCCAAGATCAGATGGACAACTCTAGGGGGAGATCGGTGTCAGAGAACAAAGAGGAAGGTGTTTCGAAGGGGGAGGCTGGAGCAGGAAGAGAACCATGTCCTGGATGGGTACATTGTAGCTTCCTCGATCGTCGTGTGAGGGTGAGACGATGGACCCCTTTGAGAACTGTTCGATGCTGGTATGTGACAGGGCGGAGTCTTCGAAGGTTTCCCCAAATTCAAGTTTTAAAACCGAAAAAGAAGGTTTCTCCAAAAAATGGTTCAAGGAAACGTTATTAGAATGCCTTGAAGACTTGCATCTGCTGCCAGCTGGCGGTATGAGTGGGGAGGAAATAAGAGATTTAAATAGTGAAGGGGTGGGGTCAAAAGGACTTGAAAAAAGGGGAATGGGTAAATTTGGAAAAGGAAGGTCTGATAATCCTAGATACGGACCAGAGGACCGGGGCCATTAAGCTTGGAACCGGATGTAGTGTGACCCAAATCTTATCCTTCTATCCCAAAGGGAGGGTTGTTTCTGTTCGATGGAAGGTTCGAACAGGTTTATGGTTTCTCCCCAATCAGTGGCCTCTAAGAGAAGAATTCCCATGCCAGGTTTCGGGAGAAAGAGACAACCAGAGCAGATACGTGTGGGTATTGAAGAAGAGCAAACAGGTCATAATTTGCTATGAGAGTTTTTGTTTGTCTTTTTGGGGGTATCATTGGAAAACAAAAGGTTGTATGATTGCACCTTAAGAGATAAAAGATAAGAGGAAACGAACAACCATTTTTCTCTTAAAGTTAAAAGAGTCCTCTTAAGAAATAAGAGTTAAGAGGAAATGAACAGGCCCTAACTCAAATTGTGCAACCATGGAAAAGTGAAATAATACAAACTAATACAATTCTAATTTTGTTTTTGCGGAAAATATCTGAGAAAAATCTATAAAAAAAAAGAGAATTATGGAGATGACAGCCTTCAACCTGTCAGTGAGGTACAATTATGGTGTAAAATCTTTGTATGGTTCTTAACTAACCTATTTCATACCCAAGATTATAAGCTTCTATTACTATAGAGGTGATCTCTTCTAGTTCTTTTTTTTTTTTATCAATAACAGGAATCTCTTCTAGTTCTTTGTTTTCCTCTTTTGAATAGACTTGCTTTATATCTGTATTCTCAATTACTAAGGACATCATCAAGCTACCTTTTCTATATTGTTTGTAAGTTATTTGGCATGTATAGACTATACACAATATTACATGCCATTAGTGTTATTTATTTATTCTAATTGTTGCATTGAATAACTAGTAAATGTGAATGAATTTCACAGGAATCTTTGAAGCCACTTCTTTGGAACGTATCAGGAAAGATTCTGTTCAACCATCAGATATACCGGAGGGAAATTTTGAAAATGAAATGCATATGCCGCCACTTCCAACTTAACTTGAAGTATGCTATCTGATTAAGATTATATAGAACAATAGTTATTGGTTTACTGTAGTTGCAAACTGATCTAAGTTCTTCCATTTGGGATCTACTGATTGCCACGCTGTGTGTAAAAACCTATGTAACTAATCCAGTGATTTAAAAGGCGCGCATCAGGCGCACAGGTAGGGCTGTTCACGGGTCAGGTTGGGTCAGTTTATTAGTGTTTTTTCAACCGACCCAACCTGGTTGGGTTACCTATAGATTAAACTGAAACCGACACTCTATTAAGTAAAACCGACCTGGTTGGTTTGAGTCGGTTTGGGTTTCAACCAACTCCAAGCTTGCACAATGCACATGAACTCAAAGTGCCAATATTATATATAATATTTCAGAATATATTTTCTGGAAATATATTTAAAACTGAAATATATATTTAAAGCCAAAACATGTATACAAATATATCAGAATATATATTTTCTAATTTCTAGAAATATATATTTTGGAAATATATATCTGATATATTTCAGAATATATATTTTTTCAGATATATATTTATTATTTAAAACTAAAATATCTATATTTAACAGATATTTTTTCAGATAACTTGGTTTGGTTCGGTTCGGTTTACTCATATTTGCAGCCTGAAACTGACTGGTAGTGAAGAAAAACCGGTTGACTCGGGTTGGGTCGGGCTGGGTTGGTTGGTTTGAATTTATTTGTGAACAGCCCTATGCACAGGTGAGGCGCATTTCAGGGTAGGCACCTTCCCCAGGTCCTAGGCGCAGCCCTTTTTGTGTGAGAACTAAGAATTTAAGACCTAATGTGGACTTGTTTGGGCTTGCGTCGAGGGGTGTGGTACAAAGGCAGCTTGTAGTATCAGGAATGTAATATGTTTTACATCACATTAGCTACTTGAAGTAATGCAATTGAGAAAAAAAGAGATTGTGGGTTTTATATGCTTGAAAATGTTTTATATATTTGATTTTATTTTTAAATTCTCATTTGAATATGCTTTACATATTATATTTATGTATTTTAATATTAGATAATAGGTTTTTAAAAACATTTATTTTAAAATCAAAGTTTATATTTTTATTAATATTATGTTTAATAATTTTTTTTTTATTTGCAATTTTTTATTTTTATTCTTTTTTTTTTTTTGCACCTTGCTTAAAAAGGTGCATGCCTTGCCTTGCCCCTCAGGTGCAAATTGACCCTTGTGCCTTGCACTTTTAAGACACTGAACTAATCACAAGTGAACATGCCAGTGTTCTGTACACATGGGACCCACGCTCATGTGTACAGAGCACTGGTGCCTTTTACACAGCGTGGCAGACAGCAGATCTGGGCTCAATTTTTTTCATGACATGGGAAGCCAAATCTCACACTTACGTTTATATAGTAGCTTTCCAATGGCATGTTTATATACAAGATTCATTAAAAAGTTGAACGGGCTCTGCCAAATGTATAAGGATACTTTGTCTGGTCAGACATTCTTTTTGAGGCTTCGTTGAAGGTCTACAGGGGATTTTATCATTTACTGATAAAAAAAGCTTAGGTCTGCAAAGAATTCAAATCTGTAAAATAGAAGAAACTGAAACATGGAATCTCTATCTTGCCCTTAATAAGTTGAGAGGTATGTCATTACCCCAAAGGGTATTCAATAACTTAAAATTTTTATTCCATGAAAAACAAATGGGAGTGCATCTCAGGTGACAACCATGTAGCTAGTAGGGGTGGGTTCTAGTGAAGCTGAGCCGAATATTTGGCTATTTGAGCTTGGCCTGCTAGAATACTGTGAGGCTCAATCTCGATTCGAGCTAGAGACTTGAGCTCAAATCTGGCTCAACTCAAAAGCTCATAAATTCTGTCTCAGCTCGAGCTCGACTATGAGCTAAATTTCCCATAAAATTAATGAATTATTTTTTATTTTACATATAAAAATTTAACTTTTGGCTAGTCCCCTAGTTTTATGTACCATTCATCATGCATATTAATTGAAAAAATAGCAATTCTCTTTATTAAAAACATTAAATTTCTTTTAAAAATGTTTTATATATATTAATTTCATTATTGTCAAAATTAGTACTACTATAATAAGGATTTAATAGAAATTTTTCATATCAATTAGCAGCTAAAGAAGGTTAACTTTATATAATAAATATTCAAGATGGAAAGTAAAATAGGAAAAAAAGGAAGGAGTTTCTGTTTTATTTAATTAGAGAGAGAGAGAGAGAGAGAGAGAGAAATAGAAAAAAAAAAAGAAAACAGAACCTTGGGCTCCCTTCATAGTGGAGCTGCTTAATGCTTGACTGATGCAAATGCAAAGAACTAGTGACAAGGGATTGCAGTGTCTAATACCCAGAGCTTGAGAAGTTTGTGTGAGATGTCCCATATAACTAAAAAGGTTGAAGTAGTGGTGCAAGCTTGGATTCGGTTCCTCTTTCTGTAACCAAGGTTCATTTTTAATAGTCAAGGAGCTTCCAATTTGCATGATTGTCTTTTCCATATCTATTTTTTGAAAAGATCCCAGCATTCCCACTTCATATTTTTAAGTCAATTAATTCATTAGCCACATGCATCCCGTCAAGTATTTTTTCCCTTTGACAAGCACACCTGTGACATGCTCAACCTTTATATTATTTTTTTTACCTTAGATTTTGTCTTCTACTCACTACAGCCTTAATTACAAAGATTTTTAATATCCATGTGCTATCGTTGAGTTTATTTGCATTGGATTATCTTTTGGTCCTGTTATGTGTATATAGTATGTCTAAATGTCTAATTGGGAAAAGATGCCTTTTTTTTGTTGTTGTAAATGGGGCTTTGCTGCTTTCATACTTCTGCACCTTGGTACAAAAAACTATATTTAATTATTGAAAGATATCTGCTAATTTTGCAATTATTATCAGTCTGTTGGTTGACTTCACGAAAATTTCAATCATTGGCGAAATTTTGCCAAATATCCCAATGGCAACCATTTGCAACAGAAAACCTGCACTGGTTTCTTTTTGTCTTTTGATGTAAAATTTGTTCTTTTATGCTAACTGCATTTTCCAGTGTTGTATGCTTTATCAGGTTGTTGCTGGTAGTTTCTCCAGATATTATTTAAATTTTTTACACTTAACTGAATAACATCCCTTGTATAGTTGTATTTTATTGAATACCATTCCTTTAAGCTGGTTTAATGTTTGGTTATCATAATTGTAAATAGGCTTTGACTTTTTATCAGTATGACAGCATGTGTGGTGTGTAACTTGTTCGACTCCAGTAAGTTTACCATCGCATTACTGTTGATCTAATTCATCTTCCTTTGTTGTTTTCCTGTGTCAGTGGAGGACTAAAAATAGGAGCACAACCGTTAAAAAAACTTCCCCCATCGGTTTTATTAGGACTGGGAGCTGAGCCGGTATCTTTTCTTGTTAGGTTTTAAAACATTGATTGTTGTTCCTTTGTTCTTTCAAGGGGAGCCATTGCTCTTGTTGTATGTACAGTAACTTACAGGCTGAACCTGCTTGAATAATTAATTGATCATATCATTCACTTTGGATATAGCTAGTAACTATATTTTCCTTCCCGACCTCCAATATTTCCTTGTTTCTCAGAATTATTTTCTTATACGCTCGTCCTGAGTTTACAGTGGATGGGAGATATTGTCAGAACAGAAGTGATCTAGTGTCTTGAACTTGAACATTTGGCCATTGGAAAGAATGCTGATGCAGTGTTCCTATAGTTTTTTTTAATTAATCCGAACCGTTTCATCATTTTGATATATTATTATATCATCAAAGAATCAGGATAGATATCTAAAAGACTGAACTTATAATGAGGATAAGAGTTACACATAGAACCAAGGAGGCGGTTGACCGTTGATTAAAGGGGCCGTTAAGTAACGGCTGAAGTGGCTGATCTGAATGATTTATTTCTTTAAGTGAATAAGTCATTAAATAGATTTTCAGCTCCGAATTAGTGTTGGGTTGATATTGTAGAGTGGTAAGCTCCCTAGTGAGTAATGGATGAATGGCATGTTGGTTGATTTTTATATCCTCGAATTCTTTTCCGTAACTATGTCATCCATGAAATAGACAGCAATCATTTAGATCGGCGTCGGCCACTTCCTTCATCCTTTATACGAATCGAATTTAACTATTTTGATGAGACAAATAATGCAAAACCCAACTTTTTGACTTACCGTGTGGATGATAGATTGGTGGATCCCTCATTTAGTTTCAGAGTTTGAAAAACTTAATCCAAAATATAATGTCTTAGACCCTTAAATAAAATACATGTATAATTGCCTCTGCCCAGCTGCCTCCCTTTTTTGTTCTCTTCTGCTTAGGGTAGTCCATATTGATTGATACTTATTTCATAATAACCAAAAAAATAATAAATTATAAATTATCATTAAATTAATATTTTTATATATTAATAAGATTTATAGTAATTTTCTAATCGTATCCATGCACTTTTTTTTTTATCATTTTCCATGGTCTCCCAAATATATCTTGTATAGGTTCAAGAAAGGCTATATTTGGTTTGTCGAAAGATTTTGGTGGGATGGGAAGAATGAAATGGGACGAGAAAGTGAAAATAGGTTTACAATTTTCATGTTCTATTGTTTGGTTGCAAAAGAAAAGCAAGGATGCTCACATTTTTTTTTCCTAATTGAAGTATTGAACTGAAACTTTCGGTTAAAAAACCCTCTTCTTTCCCTAAATCGAAGAAAACAACCAACTAATATTTAATTTCCAACAAAACAAAGATCTACAATAACATTACAATAATATTTATCTAATTACAACAAAACAAGTAAAGTCATGTTTGGTTTACAAGAAAAGGGGTATCGAATTGGAACCGGAATGGCCCATTTCAATTCCAACTCTTCAGTTGGATAGAATTAAAATCTCATTCCCATTCCTGGTGGAATGATATTCCCTCATTGGGAGAATGATCATTTTCTCCCACTCCCTTGAGAATAAAATATCATTCCAGCTGATTTTAATTCCCATTCTGATGATCAATCAGACTATGGGAATAGACCATTCTGATTTTAATTTCGATTCCAACTGCAAACCAAAGAGATGCTTGAATAATATTACATAATCATTACTAATTCATAATCCAATTTCACAGTTCACACATTCCACAATGGAGTTAAATGCAATCTCTATATGCAAATAGAATATAATCTACAATCAACCCAAAATCAAGACCAGTTATCCCGATCAATTTACATAGGATAAACCCGTAAATTGTAGAACCGACCGAGATTGGTTCTAAGAATTTAAAACGGACCTTATGGGTTAGAACCAACCTAATTTGAGCTCGATTCGAATCGGTTTCGGGTAGAACGAAGCCCCATTTGCTCATCCCGAAGAGTTGGACTTTATTGTATCAGTTGTGTGTCATGTGCGTCGAACGGAGGAAAGTAGAAAGAGAATTGACGCTTCTCCGTTGGTTTTCACGCCAACGGGTGCCCCAACGTATCCCCCTCAATTAATGGTTGAAACATCAACCGCTGTTTGGTTTAAAACACTGGTGTGCTCATGTTTAATTGGGGTTTGCAGGAAATCTTCTTCCCTGAGCTGAATCTGAATCTGAAGTAATCTCATCTTGAGGAGAGATGTTGCCGGCTCTCCTTTCCAACTCACATATGGCGGCACTGGTCAACCCGTGTACTAAATCCAAGTGCCATCTCAGCCGTCCAACCACAGGCGTTCGGTTCTCTCGCCAGTTGAACTGCCGCCAACTTCTCTCCTCACAACATGTTCGATGTTTTCCCTCTGTGAGGAGCGGTATTGTGCCGGCATTTGATTTGCAAGGTGGCAAAGGGTACCTGCCTACTCCTAACACTCTCTTTATTGTCGTTTGTTTGCCAAACCTTCGCTTCTAAATCTGCTTTCATGATCAATGATTCTAAGCCATCTTTGAGGTCCCATGTATATTTCTTTTCCTAAACATTTGGGTGGGGAGGGGGTTCTTTTTCTAGATTCATGGGTTTTCTGTTATTGATGTTCAGTTATTCATCGGGTTCCTTGGTTTGTTTCTTTTGGAAAACGACTAATGAAAGGATGTGTTTTCTGAAGGAATGTAGTTTTCAATTCGTACCCATTTCTTATTTTAGTCTTCGTTGCAGTGAACTCATGGGTTTATTAGGTGTTGAGTGCCACCCGATTCATATTTCTTGCCTTCCCCACTTCGCCCTGCTGATGAATGCATGTATGGATTCAAGCGTTTCGGTTTCATTTTTCTTCGAACATTTTGTCAGATTTATTTTTCTTGCCTTTACCTTTTCCATGATTCCATCTTGTTTGAAGGTTAATTCATCGAATTGAGAATTCAATAAAAACTGTGTGTCGCTTATGAGCAGAATAATTTATAAGCCTTGAGACATTTCACTTTATATTTCTGTTAACTTGTTTGTGAAGTGTATTGGTTATAACTGCAAATATGATTTAAAAACATGTCTCATTTTTTCTGTCCTTCCAGAATGAGTAGGTTCCTTGATGTTGAGCTTGAAGTTCGTGACTACGAACTAGATCAGTATGGTGTTGTAAACAATGCCGTCTATGCAAGTTACTGCGAACATGGTAAAATTTTGGTTCAAGTATTTTGGGATTAGATCTTTTCAACTTGAGGGCCTAGGATCTTGTTATTCCCAAATTTTTAGCAACAAAGTACTCTGCTTCTTTTAACCTTTTTGTTCCTTGAGCTTCTCAATAAGTAGAATGTATTTTCAGCAAACAGAGTTTCTTTTTAAATTTAGGTTTCAGTGTGTTTGAAGCAAACACTAGTGGTTGGTTTTCCTTGTGGGGGGACCTCTAACCAAATTCTGAGGTTTTCTAGTCTAAGTCTCCCAATTACTATGGAAATGAAAGAGTCTCTCGTTTTGTTTACTTTGTTTGGAGCAAGAAAAGCAGACCTGACAGAAACCACGTATGAAGTATGCTGCCTTGATCAAATATTGAAATATCGATCCTCTTCAACAACTTCTGAGGGATAAATCTTTATACACCTACAACTTCCTAGATCCCAAAAGAATCCAAGAAACAGATATGAGACATGTATACAATTGGATTTGTCTTTATTGAGAAAAAAGGGAATCAGAGATAAAGATTAGGAATTCAGAAAGGAGTTGGGTGTCACTACAATTATGTGGCAGAAGCAATGCCTATTTCCACAATTTCATGTCCCCTATGCTTAATTATGGGAAGAGGGACAATGATACAAATAGAGTTCTAAAGATGATACAGGTGAAATGAAGGTTCAAAACTATTGGAGCCTAATGCATATTTATTTATCTGGAATTGCTGTATGCCTAAGATTCCAATGTTCACTTGAAATTGAAAACGTCCATAATCATTCTGTAAGAGGTCTAAGTTCAAGCATTTTCATATTCCTAAATCCAATCCACTAATTTGGATGCAGTCCTTTAGTTGATCATGACACTTTTTGTCTCTTTTGGATCCAAAGCAATTTCTCTAGATTTGCTTGATTGTTCATATAATTTTCATCAGTCAGGGCATTAAATACAGAGACAAAATGCATGGGCAGATTAGATAAAACAAATTTAGTTTGACATATTGGAAACACCTTGGATAAATTTTCTTCCAGTAGGGCCTAGATACTGATGTTGTTACAACTCAACTTAGGAATTGGGACTTTAAAACTTATGACTCACAATAGTACTCTCTAAAAGGTCTCACACTTACCATGGAACTTATTGACTACAAAGAAGTTTCTAACTGTCTAATGGTAAATACTTAAAATTAGAAGTTTCTAACTGTCTAACTAAAAACTTAAAATTAGAAGTTTCTAACTGTCTAACTAAAAAAAACTGTCATGGATCTGTACTTTTTCCATGATTTGTCCATGACTTGTTCAGAATGACTGAGGAAACATGAAAGGATGCATGGTCAACAAATTTATTAGGGTAAATTACAAAGACCCCCCTGTACTATGGGGTTTGTGACAAAGACCCCCCTATACTTTGTTTTGCGACAAACACCCCCTTGTACTATGACCGTCAGACAAAGACCCCCTTCTGTTAGCTTTCCGTTGAAATCCGTTGTTGCAATATTTTTTAATCCCCATACTACCCTTGTAAGAAAAACACTGTTCATCTTCCCCGACCTCACGATACAGGAACAGCAGCGGCGGTAATCCCTTCTACCTCAGATTCCTTCACATTTTTCTCTCTCTCTCTCCCCCTCTCTCCCCCCCTCTTTCTCTCTTCCCCGGTTTCTCTTCTTCCCCTCCCCCTTTCTCTCCTCCCCTTTCTTCTTCAAGGGCTACAGTCTATAGGACAACAATTATTTTCCCCTTTCTTTATGTTTTTCATGCCTCTCTCTCTCTCTACATTGACAAGATGTCGACGAATCCCTCCGGCGGTGGCGCAGGCATACTAGTATTTCCTTTTCCTACGTAGGGACACATGCTACCGCTTCTGGATCTCACCCACCAGTTGGCCATTCGTAGCTTAACCATCACCATACTCGTCACACCCAACAACCTCCCCTTTCTACATCCTCTTCTCTCCTAACACCCTTCCATCCAAACCCTCGTCTTCCCTTTCCCCCATCACCCATCTCTTCCCCCCAACATTGAGAACGTCAAGGACATCGGAAACCGCGACAATACTCCCATCATACACGCCCTTTCTGCACTTTCCGATCCCATCACCCAATGGTTCAACACTCACCCTTCCCCACCGGTAGCTGTCCTCTTTGATTTCTTCCTTGGTTGGACCTAGCACCTCGCTCATCGCCTAGGTGTACCCCAGATTGCCTTCTACTCCTTTGGCACATTTTTAGCCTCCATTCTCGGCGTTCTCTATCCGAAACTTGGAACTCTACATCCCTCCTCATCTCCCATCTCCTTCCCCAGCCTCCCACATTCCCCTTCCTTTCCTTACAACCACCTTCCCTCTATAATCCATCTCTATAGGGAATCGGATTCTGACTGGCAGATTGTCAAGGATGGCATGATCGCAAATTCCTCAAGCTGGGGGTGCATTTTGAACACGTTCGATGCGCTGGAGGGCATGTATCTAGATCACCTAAAGAAGGAAATGTGTCACCACCGTGTTTGGGGTGTGGGCCCTTTGGCTATGATGGAGGGTACTGGTGTTGGTGTTAGATCTGATGAACGAGGTGGGCTCAGTTCGGTGTTACCTGTTGATGTGTTGGAGTGGCTCGATCGTTGCCTGGACGAGTTTGTGCTTTACATTTGTTTTGGTAGTCAGGTGCTGCTGCTGAAACGACAGCTAGAGGCCTTGGGAACCGGGCTAGAACGAAGTGGGGTCAGATTTATTTGGACTGTTAAGATGATGATGTCGGGACAGGAAGCAGACGGTCACGAGGTTATTATTAAGGAGATCGAAGATTCGGTGGTGGGGAGAGGTTTGAATATAAGGGGATGGGCCCCACAAGTCCCAATACTGAACCATGGAGCCGTGGGCAGGTTCCTGACTCACTGCGGGTGGAACTTGGTGATGGAAGGGATTATGGCAGGGGTGTTGTTGCTAACCTGACTGAGAGAAGCTGACTAGTTCGTGAATGTCGAGTTGCTAACGATTGAGAGGTTTAAGTTGCAAACCTTTTTCTTGTCTTTTCTGACTTTTCTCATGGCGGGATTGCAGAACCAGCAACTTAGCTCAGGCGGTGGAGAGAGAAGACCAAGGAGAGTTTGAAGAAAGGGGAGGAGAGAAAGGGGAAGGGGAAGAAGAGAGATTTGGGGGGGGGGGGAGAGAGGGAGAGAGAGGGAGATAGAGAGAAATGTGAAGGAATCTGAGGTAGAAGGGATTACCACCGCTGCTGTTCCTATATCGTGAGGTCGGGGAAGATGAGCAGTGTTTTTCTTACAAGGGTAGTATGGGGATTAAAAAATATTGCAACGGCAGATTTCAACGGAAAGCTAATGGAAGGGGGTCTTTGTCTCACGGTCATAGTACAAGGGGGGTCTTTGTCTCAGACCCCATAGTACAGAGGGGGGTCTTTGTAATTTACCCAATTTATTATGTACATTGAAATAAAAATGGTTTATAGTCTTACTCTAAAATAAAAATGGTTTGTAGACTACATGTTTGATCCTCATATGTTTACTCTCTCAACTTTTAGAAATAAAATGCTAATTATAAATGCTCATAAGCATATTTATTATCTTTTGCCAAAAAAAGCATATTTATTGGGATGAAACTCTACAGAGAATTAGGTTATAGGAATTTAACATTTTAGAATTTTGATGAACTACCAGATACTTGCCCAGAAAATTTTAATGAGAGAGTATTTTGCCAAAACTGATTGCCTTGTTATTGGCCTTAATGATATTTCTGGAGATCCTTGATAGTCTTAGGTGTGATTAGGGTCATTAATGGTCAAGGTTATGTTTTGATGTTGTATTCTATCTTGGACCCCCCCTGCTCTTTTGATATGTCCTTGCCTTCAGATAGAGCCTATATGCATGCTACTACAGTAATGATAATAGATGTTGTAGTATCCTCCTGGTCAGAGTACAACTTGAGATCAGTTGTTTCTTACTACTTGAGCTGTTAGATGTTTGGATGTCTGGACTTGGTGAGTTATCCAAGATCACTTTGACATTTCTTAAGCATGTTCTGCATCTACCTGTCTGGTGTATTGGTATTTTGTGTGCATTCATCTAGTTATGAATTGATTTATCTAATATTAAGACTGATTCTGTGGCACACATCTTACTAATTCTTGAACTGACTACCATTTTTATGGTTCAATTGCATTATAAGCTTGTATGTGAATTGTAACATCAACTGACATCCAGCTTTTCTCTGCCTGGGCACGTCTGATTGATGATTGATTATTATTTGAAAATTTGATCAGGTCGTCATGAACTCTTTGAGAGTATGGGCATCAGCCCTGATGCAGTTGCTCGTACAGGTGAAGCATTGGCACTCTCAGAGTTGTCCCTCAAATTCCTTGCACCATTAAGAGTATGACTCCCTACTTTTCTTTTTCTCAATTAGAAAGGATGATACTTTTCTGACTCATTGTGATTTATATTCCATTGCTGTACTTTGTTGGTTGTATTCAGTTTCAAACTAAGTTGGAGTTGGCATTATTTTAATCTGATGATATTTGAATTATTTCAGACTAGACATTCAAATCTGATTAGTTTCAGTATCTATGTTCTCACGGTGTTCCATGCACAGCCAGAGTGGTGACCGATTCGTTGTGAAGGTCAGGATATCTGGCTCCTCTTCTGCACGGTTATTCTTTGAGCACTTGATCTACAAGCTACCAAATCAAGAGGTGCTACTTTCGTCCTTAGCCTTAATTTCACTTTGTTTTGGCAACTTATTATTGATCCAAAATACTCTATTGTTCAGCCCATTTTGGAAGCAAAGGCAACAGCTGTTTGGCTGGACAAAAATTACCGTCCTGTCCGAATTCCGACAGAGGTGAAAGCGAAGCTAGTTCAATTCCTTCGTAGTGAGGAATCCTGAGAGATTGCTTTGCTTGGAGCTTTAATGGTAGAAAGGTTTCTTGGTCGAAGGGCTTACTAGTTTGGTTGATCTGTCTACAAACTAGCGCTGAATGCATTACTTGTCATGTGAGTCACATCGACTGGTTCGTGCTTCAAAGCTAGAAATATTTTAGGATTGGATATTGTTTTGTTTCTTCAAATAATGCTGTTAGATCTACAAATGTAAGGGTGTTAAAGGGATGTGGAAACCTTGATCATTGGTTTCCATATTTATTACCATCCTCCCACATGACACGGGGTGGGAATTGAAAGTTGAAACTCTAAGTTCTGATCCTGCAAATGTGTTTTGCGTTGTAGTAGTTCACATAGGGCTGGAAGTTTCCGTCTTTCAATGCCATGGAGAGGGCCCGAATCTCCTACAAGCAAAAACTCTGCACGTTTGGCATTCAGCAGCATGCTGGGAATACCTTGGGTACAAGTATGTTAAATTTAGGGGGTGTTCTTTTTTCAAATTTTGAGAGGGGGAAAGTTGGTCAATGGGATTTTGATTCTTATTGACCAAGAATCCCATGTGGGATTGTAACTTTGGTTTTCAAATTTAGGGGACTGCTCCATCATGGGGAGCTTTAGGTGGGATTGTAACTTTGTGGAAAGAGGATGTGGCTGTAGGGGTCGAGGAATTAATAGGAGACCACTTAGTATCTATGAAATTCAGGCAGGTGGCAGATGGTTTTGATTGGGTTTTAACAAATGTATATGGCCCCATCGACTATAGACAGAGAAAGAAACTATGGGAAGAGTTGAGTGATATTAGGGGCCTCTGGGAAAGACCCTGGTGCATGGGAGGGGATTTTAATGTGGTGAGGTTCAAAGAGGAAACTAATAACCCGATTCAGAGGGTGACTACAAGCATGATGAATTTTAATCAGTTTGTGGACACCTTTGAGCTTAAAGAAATCCCTCTTCTAAATCACAATTTCACCTTATTCAACCTACAATCTAGGTTGTTTTGCTCCAAGTTAGATAGATTCTTGTTTTCAACAGATTGGGAAGAGCATTGGAGGAATCTAACTTCTAGGGAACTCCCTAGACTTACCTTAGACTACTGGCCCATAGTGATGTGTAAGGAGGAATTAAGAGGAGATGGACCTACCCCCTTTAGGTTTGATAACATGTGGCTGGCTCATCTATCAATAGAGTGGAAGGGTATGAAATTCCACAAGAAACTTCAATTTCTAAAATCCAAGATAAAGGAGTGGAACCAGCTGGAATTTGGAAGATTGGATGAGAGAAAGCAGACTTTGCTGGAACAATTAGAGGATTTGGATTTGAAGTAAGAGGTCCCTTTGGAGAGGATGACAGAGAGTTGAGGTGGAGTGTAAGGAGGCAGATGGAAGACCTTTTGCTCTAGGAGGAAATAAGTTGGAGACAGAAATCTAGGTGCAAATGATTAAAGGAGGGAGACAGAAACACAAGGTTTTTCCATTCTTTGGCAAATAGCAGAAGAAGGAAGAACTTCATTTCAAAATTGGAAGTCGAAGGTGAAGGAATTTCCCACCAAGCAGAAATAGAAGAGGTCTTTGTAAATCATTTTAAATCTATTTTCAAAAGGCCGATAAATGTGAGGGTTTGGCTGGAAGGGCTGGATTGGCCTACTCTAAGTGTAGCGGATAGGGAGGGGTTAGAGAAGGTTTTTGATATAGAGGAGATTAAGGAGGCATTGTTTATGATGGATAGGACAAAAGCTCCAGGCCCAGATGGATTCACAATGGCTTTTTATCAGGGTTGTTGGGATATTGTGAAGCAGGATATTATGCGGGTCTTTGAGGACTTTCATAGGAGGGAAATAATCAATCGGGGTTTAAACTCCACTTTTATTGCTTTGATCCTGAAGAAGAAAAAGACTTCACACCCTAAGGATTTTAGACCTATCAGTTTAGTGCATAGTCTGTATAAGATAATTGCAAAAGTGTTGTCTCTAAGAATAAATAAAGTTCTTCCTTCTATTATTGCACCCAATCAATGAGCCTTTGTGAAGGAGAGGCAGATCACTGATCAAATCTTGATTGCAAATGAGAGTTTGGAAATTTTAAGAAGTCCAAGAAGAAGGGTGGTCTGCAAAGTAGATTTAGAGAAGGCCTATGACCTAGTTGATTGGTCCTTCCTGGTGGGGTTGTGTTAAGAGCTGCCACTATTCAATCTTGGTGAATGGAGCTGTAAGGGATTTCTTTCCTGCCTCGAGGGAAATAAGACAAGGAGACCCACTCTCCCCCTTCCTATTCATTCTTGTTATAGATGTTTTGGGCAAATTGATTCATAGAATTGATGCGAAGAACTTAGTAAAAGGGTGGAGAATAGGAAGGGAGCAAGTACCACTAACACATTTACAGTTCGCAGATGACACAATTCTTTTTTGTGAAGGTGGGGACATAAATTGGATAGGGAACATGAAATTGGCCATACAATTATTTGAACAGATGTCCAATCTAAAAGTGAACTTTGATAAGAGTTGTTTGGTGGGAGTGAATTTGGAGGAGAGAGAGGTAAGTGAATATGCGAGGTTATTAGGGTGTGCAATTTCGGATTGGCCATTGACTTATTTGGGTCTCCCCTTAAGAGATAATCCCATGAAGGACAACTTCTGGAACCTGGTTCTAGAAAGACTTGAGAAAAAGGTTTGCCTCATGGAAGAAAAATTATCTTTCTCTAGGGGGGAGAATCACTTTAATTAGGTTAATCCTAGCTAACCTTCCTGTTTACTTTCTGTCGGTGTTTAAGATTCCCGCAAAGGTCTCAAGTAGAGTGGAAAAGTTAATGAGGGATTTCTTGTGGGAACCAGGAGAGGAGAAGAAAGACCATAGGGTGAGTTGGGAGGTGGTAATTAGAAGCAAGCACTTATGAGGGCTTGGGATTGGGAATATTAGGAAAAGAAACATGGCATTGTTGGGGAAATGGTTATGGAGGTTTCCAATGGAAAGGGACAAACTCTGGACGAAGATTGTGGCTAGTATTACATGGGCTAGAAAACAATGACTAGGATCCAGGAATCTTGGTAAGGACTACAACTGCTTCTCCTTGGAAAGCCATTCGTAAAGTTCTAGCAGCAGCCTTGGGTTGGGGACTCATCTCTGATGGACCAATTTCCCTCCTTATATGCGTTGTCAGACCTGAAGAATGAACCAATTTCTTCTTTCTTACTTCCTTTTGACTCTAATTCCGGTTTTGGATGGAATCTAGGGTTGAGGAGAACAATAAGGGATACAGATTTGGGCTGCCTATCGTCTCTACTAGCCACCCTTGAAAATGTTTTCTTGGACCCGAGTAAGGATGACTCCAGAACTTGGACCTCATCATCCAATGGTTCCTTCTCTTATGTGTCGCTTTTTGAAACCTTGGTCCATCTTCCTGCTCCCTCTAGCCTTTCCTTCCCTGTTAATGAGATTTGGAGTAAACCCATTCCTCATCGGGTTGGTAGTTTTTGCTGCAAAACTTTCCTAGAAAGAATAAACACAACCGACTTGCTTCAAAGAAAGAGACCTAATTCTTGCTTACTTCCCAATAGGTGTGTTCTTTGTAAAGCTAATGGGGAAACGACTTACCACCTTATGGTTACTTGTCCGGTTATTAAGACTATTTGGGAATGGGCTTCATCCTTGTTTGGATGCACTTGGAATCCCCTTGTGATTTTGCAAAGCTTGTTCTCTCCCTCATTCTCTAGATGGCCTAAGAAAAGAGGGAAGATCATGTGGAGAAGCACTAGAGCAGCTGTGTGCTAGTCCGTATGGGAAGAGAGGAACTCTAGACTTTTTTCAGACAAGGAAAGATCTATAGAGAATTTAACTGAATTGATACACTTAAGGGTCAGTCATTGGCTGAAATCTTTGGAGCTTTTTTCAGAGTTCTCCATGGCTGATCTTTTGAGAAAGTGGAAAGAAGTTGCTACCTCAGCTCAATGCAAAAAGACCTCTAGACCTTCTTGGTGCCCCCGCCCTTCCTTCAGGATTCATGAAACTGAATTTTGATGGTTGTAATTTAAGGAATCCTAGGCCTTTTGGGATAAGGGGAGTTTTTAGAAATGAGGCTGGGATTGTTTTTGCTATATTCTCTGGTCCTTTTGGTGAGGGTGACTCTCTTAGGGTAGAGATTTTAGCAGTTTTAGAAGGAATCAAAAGAGCAAGAAAATTAAACATTTGGTGCTTAATCATTGGAGGGGACTCAGAGGTGGTAATTAGGTGGTTGAAGGAAGACAACAATGGTTTGTGGAGCTACATAAATGAAAAGAAAAAAGTTTAAATGGCTGAGTAGGTATATTGAGGTGAAGTACAGTTGGGTGAAGAGAAGTGCTAATTCCATGGCTGATGGATCAGCCAAGCAAGTGGTGCTTAAGGATTCTTTGTTTTGGGCCACTTTTTAGCTTCCCTTCTTGTTCTTTGTTGTGGGGGAGCTAAGATATTTTACCTCCCCTCTCTTGTACTCAAAGTTTCACAATTTTTATAATCTAATAAAACATTTTGTTATTGATAAAAAAAAAGAATCCTATGTTCTTTTTTTAGATTAATGTGAGGATTAGGGAAAGTTTATTTTCTTGAGTATCACTTATCTATCTCCTAAGTGGATAAATAACTTTCTCACCTAAGGGGAAAGTTGCCAACACTTGAATGGGATAAAAATGCCTTTTTTAATAATGGATTATTATGGCTAAAATGGTCATTGCCTTATTTACATGAGAAATAAAATAACATGGATAAATGCAATTACCGAGATAAGTGTTTCCCAATAAAGCAATTCAGTTAGCAAAACTGTTGCACACTCTATAAACATGAGCATCCTATTGCACATTGGGGGACTCGGTTTGGAAGAAATACAAATACAAACTCCCTATGAATATGAATGCCCCAATGTGCAACCCTGATGTGCGACCGAATGCCCTCATGCCCAAAAGTTTTTGCTTGCAGTAAATCCGAACTTGACAAATCCTACTATCAAAGGAGCAAAGTGTTTTTCCTTTTGGGATAAGATGGACAGTTTGGGTCCACGTTCCTCGTGGTAGAATACCACTATAATGACAATCACCTATATTTCTATGCAAAATACTCAAAAAAAATCGATCACTAACACCTAATTCAAGGATCTTGTTCGGCCAGTTGATTGATAAGGGGTGTAAGATATGGTTCATCTCTTTTGCATTTTTTTTTTCTCCATGGGGCTATGCAACAGGTGGTAGTTCATCACTCTAACCCATAACCCCAACCCTGGTCCAGGCGGGATTCAATCTGCTCCATTTCAATCAATAAGAAATCTTATCAACTAGCCTGATATGGTTCATTTGATTGTTCAAAAACTTATAACCATTTGTGTATCTTTGTTCAAATATTTCTTGGCACCTTTGCATTTCACAAACCTTATATGCTGTGTTTGGTTTGAAGGAAAAAGTAGGGAAAGGGTATAGATTTCCCTACATTTCCCTTCCTTTTCCTATTTTTTCCTTTAAACCAAACACAACCTTATTTTCACCAAGAATCATGAATGCCAATTTTTTTTGTTTTTCTTAGAAAACACAGATACACGCACACACAAATACATGCGTTGGTGGAGGTGCATGCTGACCGGGTGTTTAAAGTGCTTTGATAAGGCATCTCATAAAAGTTGTTTTCATTTTTCAAATTTCAATGCGCTGCATTACTTTGACGATTCTTAGCAATAGATTTATGACTATAAAACAAAATGAACATTATTAGCAACCCAATTAATATAAGACCTTTTAACATTGAAAATTAACCCATTGTGAGCAATTCAAATCTAATACAAAATAGCAACAATCCATTTCCTCCTCGAGGCATCTAAAAGTTGAGGAAAGTTGCAAGGTGCCAACTAGTTGGTTGGTAAACTCTCCTGCTAGTAATAGTGGAGACTTGGGATCGAATCCCTTCTGCACCTAGGTTGAGGGGATTATGGGTTGGGGGATGGGCTTAGGTGATGATATTACTATTTTTGGATGACAAAATAAATACTTCTTAGGGCCTATTCATTTTTTAGATTTTGAGAGGGAGAAAGTTGGTCAATGGGATTTTGGTTCCCATTAACCAAGATATACCTATGTTCTTTTTTCAGATTTTATGTGGGATCCATAGATAATTTATTTTCTTTGGGTATCACTTGCCTAACTAGGGGGAAGTTGCCAACACTTGCATGAGACAAAATTGCCCCTTCCACTAATGACTTTTCATGGCTAAAATGGCCATTGCCTTATTTACTTGGTTTGCATTTGATTTCAGCGGAAAAATCATTGATGTAAAAGTCAATCAATTGGTTTAAAATTTGAATGGACCATTTATGTAAGTCAATCAATGATGGAAAAATCATTGATAATTGATGAAAAATTCAGCCAATTAGATGGTTTACATCGATTTTTTTATGTAAACTTGGCATTGGAAACAAACGCTTGAAAAAAAGGGGATCAGGTGTGGAGTTTTACACTAGTTCGTATTTACACTAAAAACAAATGCATGCAAATATGAATTGGTGGTGGAATTTTACGTCGATTCACACTTATACTGAAAACAAATGCAGTCTTGGGAAATAAAAGAATATGAATAAATACACTTACTCGGATAAATATTTTCCAAAACACTTATTTAGATAAAATGCATTTAATTGAATAAATAACTTCACCAAAAACAATTGGAGCTTAATGACAAATTGATTAAGCAAATAGGTTCAAAACTATTATGGGTGTTAGGGTTTGACTATGATATGGAAAAGATATGATATCTAAAAAGCTTTTGATCAGTTAATTGGAATCATAAACGTGATAGCCAATCAGGTGTTATTTATTAAAATTCAAGGGTGGATTTTGATTGGTTAAAACTCTTCCCATACCATATATTTTCCCTTCCCTTTAATAAAATGAAAACTATAGTATAGGTTTGAAGTAAATCTATAGGTGTTGTAATAAATTACCCTTAAAAAAATTGGTTTTTTAACAATTCATCTTTTTCAATTACATGACAAATTTACCTATGCAACCGGTTGGAATTGAACCACTTTTGAGTTTTGATGTGGCATGAGTCTTGTGACATTGACGTCATTTGATATGGACTCAAGGAAATTCCGTAAAACGCATGATGAGTGTGGATATGATCTGAGCTAAGGATGACATTTTTTCCCATTTCTCTAATCCCTGTAGGGATCCGCCCCGAATGGAGCGAGGATGAAGATGATTTTCCCTCTACGGGGATGATGATGGGGAAATTTTCATCCCCGTTAACGGGGACTGGGAGAGCCTGCTCGTGAGGTCCTCAATATTATGTATGTTATATATTGTTTCCCATGTTTCCCATGTTCTCTCCTGGTTCCACAATGGTTCTGCATTTCGTATGGGAGTCTGACACGTGTAAGTTTAGAAGTTGAGTCTGATCCAACGACCAACTGGTCCAAGGCTCCGATCCAAGCCTATCTTCTCTGTCCACAGCCCACGGAGGGAAGAGAATTAATGGTGAGACAGAGAGAAGCGTGATGCAGAAGACAGTGGATTTGACAAATCTCTCTCTCTCTTTCTCTCTCTCTCCACGGGACTATTAAGTATTAATAGCGTCCGAGCTACCCCACGAGCTCATGTGCTCGTCATCAATCCAATAACTGCAGGGCTTCCGTTCAATCACTGTATTTCATGTTCGTCTTGTGAACTTCAAACCGTGGAGAAGAGAAATGGCGGAGGAAGGAGGGAAGAAGGTGATGGTGGCTATTGATGAGAGCGAGTTCAGCCACTATGCCCTAGAGTGGACACTCGATAACCTTCATAACAGCATCTCCACGTTGCCCCTCGTTGTCTCTACTGTACACCCTATCACCGATCTCAGTTACCTCAGCGCGGCGTCCTACGGTGCTGTTCGTACGTGTTTTCCTCTGCCAGATTCTTCTTATCAGGCTATATTAGTTTATTGTTATTTGTTAATTTGCAGTTTTCCTTTACCTTTTTCCCCTGTTATGTTTTTTTTTTTTTTTCTGGATTTTGGTTATATAGAAAATAATGTATGTTCTATTTAAAGGTTGAAGTTTTTAATGGCAACACAAATCTTTTGGATTTTGATGTTACAGCATGAAATCAGTGGATTTCTTTACCTAAATTTGCAGTCATCTCTTCTTGTTGATTTGCAGTCATCTCTTTTAGAACATAGTCATGATATTGGGGGAAATGATGTCTTAATGTTGTTTTTTGTTTGGGCTATAAAAGATTTAGATCATTGTTAGAATATCATAATCGCTGATAGGGGTGTCAATTGTACCAGATTTGGTGGTCGAATCCGATCTGGTCCAATATGAATTCATTACAAATGGATCAGGTCCAATCCAATCCAATGAATACTCTAAATCATTTTGGACCATTCCAATTCAATGTCTGAACCGTCCACTTTGTTTTGGTTCCAATCCAACCTGGTCCATTGACACCTGTACTCTTATATTCTATCAATATTTTATCAATATGACCCAATCCAATATATATCCGTTATGGATGGACCGGATCCAATCAAATCCAATAAATACTTTGGACCATTATGTCTGGACCAGTTCAATTCAATATGTCTTATTGTTCTGTCCGTTCAAATTGATTTTGATTTGAATGGTCCAACACAAAATCGGTCCATTGACACCCCTAGCCTCTTTGCTGACTTCTTTGTCTGTTGTAAAATTCTTGCTTTTTAACAGATCCGGATTTGATTAAATCTGTCCAAGAACATCAACAGAAGCTTTTATCTGCTCTCTTGTCACGAGCAAAGGAAATGTGTGCTGCTCGCGGGGTACTACAACTCAACTTAGTCCTTTTCAGTTTTCACTGATGGTTTGTTTTTATGATGATGTCAATGCTTTGTTACTTTATTTTCAATAGAAACTTAGTCGGCATTAGTGATGCATGAAAACAGGAGGAACTATATGAATCAGTGAAATCACCTCTCCCTGTACATATATATCAACAAAAGCACAAGTTAGGTAGTTCAAATCCATATAATAGATTCTAAACAAGTCCAACTTGATGCAGGAAAAGGTAGAAGCAGATTAATATTTTCCAGTGGAAGATTGAACATGAATCTAAATGTCCTTGTAATTAGCCCTTTAAATATTTTTAGGAGTTAGGTGCCCTCCCCTGTTATCCATTTTTTATGGTCTTTTGAAGCATGGTCTTTAGGTTTTTCATAAGGTCTGTGATGTTATTTGATGAAATTCTGAATCTGGATTTATTAAATGGTGATTTTTTTTATGAATATTTCTTAAATAGTGATTGTTCAATTCATACAGTTTACTAGATAAATAAAGAAAAAGGTTGGGAATAGGAGAATGGCGTTCAATTTTTTGTGTACAAGTAACTTGACCTGAGTCAGTCAACTTATAACATGGGATCAATGAATAACAGTAATAGTTAATGAAAGGGTTTCAATATACCTGTAATGTTAATTACCTTCGTAGACTTTTTTCCTTCGTAACTTCGTACATAGGTTTCAGTTAATCTTTTACGTAACCAGTGTTTGCATGAACTCTACCAAATGGATAAAGTGTCTGAATCAAACATGCATTGGACTGTGACACCCCGCGAATTCTTGAAGGATGCTTCTATGTGACATTTTTTCTTTTTCCTGTTGCTTATGCAGCATAAATGAACAGCTAATGTATACAATGAATGTTGTTCTTCCTATAAAATGTTATTAAGTAACAAACATAATCTTTTAGACCTTTTTCTATAGGTTTATAATGTTAAAATTCAATTAAATATGAACTATTTAAAAACTTTATACCTTTTATTTGTGTCTGCAAATCCTTGTTTCTTCGCCTCACCAAGTCAGATTCCCAGACATGCAATGGATTCTGATTCCCGTGTTCATGTCCCTGTAACACTGGTCATGATGACAGTTTAAAGTGGTTCTTTTATTTTCTGTTTTCTCTTCATACTGAAATAATTGAAGACATGGAAGTGTATTCACATTTCACACTGAATTGCTTCCCTTTTCACAGGTAACAGCAGAAACAATTTCAGTGATTGGGGATCCTAAAGAGGCCATATGTGAAGCAGTTGAGAAGTTTAATATCAGTCTTCTTATCCTGGGTAGCCATGGGCGTGGAGTAATAAAGAGGTTAGTATTCTTCTTGTTTGAAGTCTATTTTACTGTTTGTAAAGGCCAGTGATTGGATTATAAAAAGGGAATTAAAGGACAGTTTTCAATCACCGATTGCAATGAATAATGGGATTTCAATCTTCAGCAAGAACAAGACTGTTGCAGAAAATACATGCATAAAAAATGGTCGACAACAGCTTGATAGACTAAACTTGGAAGGCAACACAAAGTGCTAGCTAGCTTGCTGGTAAAGTCTTTGACTGGTTGTAGCGGAAACTTGGGGTTGAATCCTGCCTTCAAGGAAGGGCTACCCCTGTTATATAGCCCATTTGTCTACCAAAAGAAAACATTGGAAGGCAAACATAGAAGAAACTTGGCCTTCCTCTACACAATTTTCTTACCCCGGACATTCTCCGTTTGGTAAGAAGATTTGAGGAGTGACTTTCTTTTTAACCAAGGTAACTAATTCCTTTCATATTGAAGGAAATAAGAGCCACAAAGGAGTGTCAACGGTATTCGAAAAATCTGATTTCGAATTTGATATTCGACATAATCAAATTGAATTCAAATAATTCGAATATCTAATCGGTCGAATTCGGATATGACCTGATTCGATTCGATAAATATCTGAATTCGACCGATTATTTAATTCTTATATATAATATATAAAATATTTTATATAATTTATATATATAATAATTAAGTTACATAAATAATTTATATACTTTATATACTTTATATATATAATATTTATTAATTATCTAAAATAATTAATTAATCGAATTTGGATAGAATCGAATATTTGAATACTTAATCGGATTCGAATTCGGATATTAATTTTCAATATTCGTCGAATATCGGATTTTCTAATCGGATTCGAATTTAGATATTGCCTGATCTGATTCGAATTCGATCCGTTGACACCCCTAGTTGAAAGCAAGAATGAATAACACTTTATTAGTCCAAGGTAACTACCACCAAGGAGAACATAAGTAGTCAGTGCCACTAAAATAATTCATTATGCAATGCAAGTCAATGACCAATGAAGAACAAATAATGTTGATGTTGTTTGATCTGAGGTGTTATGAATCAAGGATATAATCAGATAGTCCCACCAACTGGACGAGGTCGAGGTGGAAGGATGAAGTCGTGCACCGAGATCTACAATCAAGAGAAAGGTTAGAGGCCCAAGGAGTTATTCCCCGAATAGGTACTTCTACGTTCAAGTTAGTAGGGTAGAGAAGGATGTAGCCGGGACTAGCAAGTTGGAATAATGTTGATCCGAGCCGAAGAGATAGTGCAAAGAGGTATTCAAAGAGTGTAATTCCAAAGGTCCCTTACTTTGAGTGGGGGAATACTTATTTATAGTTGTGCGTCCTTGTCCTAGTGGATAGGGCTTCCGGAGTTGTCGAGATGAGGGTGTCTATCGAGGTCTTCAGGAGGTTTCCTCTTCCCTGGTGGAGTTCACTTCCTTGTCCGTGCAGGACACTCCTTAGTTGTGTTCTTATGTTATGTGTGACGTTGACATGGCCTGAGAGGGGGCAACCGCGAGAGATTTCCACGTGGCATCATTGGCCACTCCCCTGGTTTCGAAGTTGAGGAGTGTCGTGCTCAGCCGCGACTGGGCGTGGAAGAGTTATGTGTCCTCGTTTGAGGGATTTTAGTTTCTTTGAGTTGAATGGCCCAAAGTAAGATTGGTTCGTCTCCCCAAGGTCACGTACATGCGAAGTACGACATCGAATCGGTGCCATTGATCTAATTTAATCTGAACCATTGGATGCCTTTATAAAAAGGGGGTAGGCGAGCCATTTCACTTTGTCATTTGGGAAGAGTTTGTGCCTTGGAGTTCGGCTAACGCCCATTGCTTGATTTTTCATGTGTTCTGAGCTTCTTTTTTTTTTCAGTAAAATGTCTTCCACTACGCCTTCCTTGTCTTCCCTTTTCATTGGGTATACTTTGGAGGATGAGAGCGAGGGTAGTCCTCAACGCGAGGCGACTGAGGTTATGGTACCAGAGATCGATGCCAATATGGCCGAGGTCGATGACGAGGGCAACACTGAGGTTTGAGAGATTGGTGCTTGGGAGACTGGTGCCGGCGAGGTGGTTGAAGCCGATTTGGAGTCAGAAGAGCAATCCCTCGAGAGAAAATTTAGGGAGCGGTTGCCTCGGCTCCGTGTAGCCTTTCTCTAGCCGACCTGGCTCAAATTCGGGAAGTGTATCGCATTCCCAAGGAGTACGAATCAAGGTGTCCTAAGATCGGGGAGAGGGCCACTTCGGTCCGTCCTAGGGAGATTTGTGTGTACCTCCATAGTTTGATTATCGGCCCTAGGTTCCCTTTAGATCCTAGGGTAGTGGCTGTCCTGAGGTGGTATCGGGTCCTACCTGTTTAGTTGATGCCAAACTCGTTTCAGTACCTAGTTGGGTTGCTCTGCTACTATACTCTCAAGGATATTGAGATTACCTTGCCGATGTTTAAATACTTTCTCCACTCGAAGAAGCACAAGTAGGGGTACTAATACCTGTTGGTTAGGCCAAACACCAAGGTACTCGTTGAGGCTCCCTCTTCCATTAAACACTAGAAAGAGAGTTTATTCTTTATGAAGTCCTGAGGAGGTTGGTCATTCTCCCTTACCCTGTCCGTTCTGAGGACCAAGGATAAGGGTCCTTCCCAGGCCGAGTTGTTGAAGAAAGAGATAGCTATTGTGAGGAGGATAGTGCGGGTGCACATGAGGGAGTACACATCATCCCGATTGTTGACCTTGGTTGGGCTGATGTGCCTTTCACCCGAACAATCCCCGTCTGGTCCTTGAACTATGTGGTCTCCCTTTTTTTTATGAGCCTATCTTCACTTGGTTCTAACTTTGTGGTGATTTGTGCAAATTCGGACATGGCTGATGCTAAGGAGAGATCTTGGCGTATGAAAGTTGCGGTTTCGAGGAAGGCACAGGCGGATAGGACCTCGGGCGTGCAGCCCGAGGCCGCAAAGCTTCAATGTGATTTGGCAGAGTTCATGCCTTGGCGGGGGAAGAGGCCGAGGTCGACAAAGAAAGTCATGGTATTTGACTCTGAGGAGGCCACAACTCAGCTTGAGCGATCTTCATCGCAGAGGGGGGATGCTCTGGAATATGCTTCGATTGAGGGATCAGTCGGTGTGTACATGCCACAATGGTCGGTTCGGCCAGAGGACACCCTTGAGATGAAAGGGATGATAGAGCAACTTGCCTGGGGTGTGATGCTCCCTAGTCCCTAGTATTAGGAAAGAAGCTAGTAGCCACACTAGCACCTTCCTGGAGAGCGTGGCTTTCCATCAAATCATGGCGGTAAGTTCGGCTTTACTTGTTCTTCCTTATTTCTCTTCTTTTCTTTTGTATTAACTTTTTGGTGCTGTATAGCTGGTTTATTCGGTTGTCAGCAATGTCGACCACCTCCATGGGTTGTGGCGATTTTATGAGTTGCAAGAAATCGAGAACACTCAACTGAAGGTGGAGTTGGCCGAATTGAAGCGCGCCGTCGAGGAAAGGGACAACACCATCCGCAAGCTGAAGGGTCGCTCCATGATGCATGAGAGGTGCTGAGGAAGGGGCTCGGGGAGGCTGAAGCGAAGATAGCTTGGGCGAAGGAGGAGAGCGTCGCTGAGTGTAGAGCTTTGGAGGCTCATCAGAGCAAGCTGGATGACTATGCTACTGACTCTTGGTAGGAGGGATTCGCTCTCTGTCAGTTGCTGGTGATGTGTCAGTTCCTGAAGGTGGTCGATGTTGTTCAGGGGTTCAGCCCGTTCGATATCAAAGAGCCCGATTGCGAAGATGTTGTCATCGTCAACGCTCAAGAGCGTGCCAAGGACCCTAGTGGACAATTAATGTGATGTCTCTTCCCCCTATTTTCTTTAGGGCCTTTGTATTCAATCCAATTTGTTGGGCTTATAATCATTGTATCAGTTTCTTGATTAATGGAAATTTAGTCTTTTTGTTGAGCATGTTTTGTGTTGCTTCTCTTATCTCTCGAAGTTGCTCCGCTTTGGAATTAGGTTGGTTGGTAGGGTTCATAGGTCGTGCTCTTATACTTGTTCTCAAGCTAGTCAGGGTCTTGGACTTGACGTTGTGGCTGGGGTCTTCGGCATTATGGCCTCGATCTCGTGCAAATTGAGGTTTGGCATGCTGAGGTCTTCGGCTTTGTGGCCTCGGTCTCATGTTGGTTGAGGTCTTGGGCTTGACGCTAGATGGCCGGGGTCTTCGACTTTGTGGCATCAGCCTTGTGTTGGCCGAGGTCTTTGGCTTAGTGGCATCGGTCTTAGGTTGGCCAAGGTTCTTAGCATGATGCTTGCCAGTCGATGTTTTCGGCTTCGAGGCCTCGATCTTGTGTTGGCTGAGGTCTTTGGCCTAGTGGCCTTAGTCTTAGGTTGGCCAAGGTGCTTGGCTTGATGCTCGTCGGTCGAGGTCTTTAGCTTGGTGGCCTCGATCTTGCACTGGCCAAAGTCTTTGGCCTAGTGGCCTCGGTCTTAGGTTGGCCGAGGTGCTTCCAAGTTCTCAACATTGCCGGGGAGTTTGGTGGCACTTGGGCTTGGAAAGCTTCACACTCTTTGACTGGTCTAGTTGTGGTCTTTGGTTAGCTCTGCTCTAACTACAAGGAGGGAGGGTGCACAAAGTTCGATGGTCGTCCTCTTGCCATTCTGTAGCGGGGACGTCGTTCCCGCGGTACTCGTTGATGGTTTGTCATGGCCTCAGACCATTTATGGTCGATCGGGTCTCAATGATTGTTAGGCCCCAACCGTTTTATAGGTTGGTCGAGTACAAGGATGCCGTCGTGTTGTGGCCATTGGTCAACGTGGAGTTTAGCTGTCAGAGTTTGGTCGGATTGTGTGCGGGTGTTTGGTCGTTTGTGCTTAAAAGAAAATTCCTTATTCATTGAGTTTGTACAACTTGGTTGTCGATAGTGCTCGGCATTGATTGTTGTCACTACATTTGAATTCCTAGCACTCTAGCTTTTCGATGTGGGTCCTCCGTGCTTAGCTATTCCCCTCTATAATGGCCTTCCCGCTCGAGATGATGGCGATGACCCCAACAGGTGGAGCTCGAATTGGGGGCTCGCTAGTGAGGTGTAGCTCTTCTTTGGGTTTATGTTCTTTGATGTCGATGAAGCCACGGAGGTATCCGTGTCGGATGAGGTCTTCCAGGTGGTGGCAGAAGTCATGGTAGTTTTTGGTCTCGTGGTTGTGGTCTTGGTGGAAATCGCAATACTTGTTTCAATTTTTCTTGTTGCCCTGGGTTTTTATCTTCTCGGGCCACTTAACGAAGTTGCGATCGCGGATTTGCATCAGTATCTCGGCCCGCGGAGTGTTGAATGAAGTGAAGTTATGATACGTCAATGGTGGGGTCCTTAGTCTATGGTTAGGTTGGCGATCCTACCTCTTGGCGTCTCGGTCTAGTCTTCAGTCGTCATGGTCTCTGCGCTTCCGGTCGTGCTAGTCTTCATCCTCCCTGCATAGCGCTTGGGGCTCTTTGGCGTTCATATACTTTTGCACGTGCTTCATGAGCGCGGTTAAGTTGGGCGGAGGTTCTTTTGCAAAGAGAAGCTGAACATTGAGGAGTGCAACCTTCTCATGATGGCGGTCATGGCCACCGATTAGTATAGAATTTGGACTTGAAGGGCCTCGGCGTTGAACCTTGCCTAGTATTCCCTCAAGGTCTCTCCTTCCATTTGTTGTACCTGCATGAGGCGGAGGGCTGCGAAGTGAGCAGGACCCCTGAGATGAGGAACAAGCTCTAGAGCAGTTGGATGTGTTCCTAGGCATGATTGCTTTTAATGCGCAGAAAGGGGTTTGGGAAATAACTTTTTGTACGCATCCCATAGATGGTGCCAATCTATGTTGTCCGATCTGAGGTGTTCCGAACCGAGGACATAGTTAGATAATCCCGCCAACTGGACGAGGCCGAGGTGGGAGGACGAATCCCCGCACCAAGAGCTACAATCAGGAGAAATGTCCGAGGTACGTGGAGTTATTCCCCGGGTAGGTACTCTGTTGCTCAAGTTGAAATAGTGTTGGTCCAAGCCAAAGACATAGTGCGAGAGATATTCAAAGAGTGTAGTTCCAAAAGTCCCTTATCTCGAATAGGGAATCCCTATTTATAGTTGGGCATCCTTGTCCTAGATGGATAGGGCTTCCGAAGTTGTTGAGATGAGGGCGCTCGCCGAGATCTTCAGGAGGTTTCCTCCTCCTGGTGGAGTTCGTTTCCTTGTCCGTGTAGGACACTCCTTAATCGTGTTCTTCTGTTGTATATGACGTCGACATGGCCTAAGAGGGGGAGCGGCAACAAGAAATTGCCACGTGACATCCTTGGCCAATTCAACTATAACCCGAGCAAATGTCTTTCTAGTTTCAGTGTGCATAGAACAGTACAGGCCTGAGAAATGGAGAAGGCTCATAGATTGTTGTAGATAATACAAGGGCAGGGCTTGCCTTGGATAGTTTTGTTTGCCTCACTTTGTATGTAACCAAACCACATGGAATTAGGTTTGGAGCAAAACAACATTTTTACCATTTGGATGCTCCTTCCCAGGTTCCGGTTTTTGGTAATCAATTATGTAACTTTTGCAGTGTAAAGTGGACAAATATAATTGGTAGAAAATTATATGTTGTTACAATTTTGTTTATAGGAATGATATAAATTATTCATATTCTTGCGCATGCTAGTGTTGTAAACCACCACAGTTAAGTAATAACTCTTTTAAACAAAGGCCGCCTTGTTAGATTGGTACTTTGAGCAGAATTAAATCATATGATGCGCATTTATGAGAAGTGAAGAAGGTTAGGCATATTTACACATCACTTCCTTTTTAGAATTCTTTCACCTTTTTTGTAACTGCTGGACTGCTAGTTATCCATGATAATTCATAATTGGTTTCATAAAACAATTATGGCATTGCACATTTGAATGCCAAGATGAATTTGTTGAAACAGGGCTGTCCTAGGAAGCGTGAGCAACTACTGTGTTCACACTGCAAAGTGCCCCGTTCTTGTTGTGAAGAAACCTGTATGAGTTATCATCATTGTCAACTCAAAACATGTAGTTTGTTCATATGACGTTTCACATGGTTGTAATTGCAAGTTAATGGCGACAATAAAGACAGCAAACTAGAAAATTGGCTGTCAACCCTTCTTTGTAATTCATAATTTATAATGCTATTGTGAAGAAAAATAGGAATTTTTAATCTTAATACAATTGTATATTCTAAGCGCTCTGGTTCCACGAGTTAAAAACGTATGGATGCAATGAAATAAAAAAAAAAAGAGAGAGAAATTCTAGGATTTTATTTTATTATTATTTTTTTGTTTCTTTGTTATCTGGTTTAGGTGCATCAAACACAATACACCATATCTCCACAAAGTAGCAGTGAATCGTTGGGTCAGACCATGACACGTCAGCATATTTCATATACTGTGTATGTATGTAATACGTTATATTTATGTATGTATGTATTTTATCAATAAACATGTATTGATATATACATCAACATATAAACATGTATTTTATCAATAAATAATGTATACTTTATTTTTACATATAATATATGTATATAAGAATCATTGCATGTTAAATTTATATTTTTAATTAATTTTTAGAGTTGTTATTTATAAAAAAATGCTAAAAACAATTTGAGGAAAAAAGGGTTTTTCTGGTGAAAAATAGCGAGGTGAGGCATCGTTGGCACCTTAGATGCATAGATCTTGAAAAGTTACCCTAAATTGGACAATCGAGTGCAAAGTTATGGCCTCTAGAATTTTGGATATACATTAAGTGTAGTTCATGACCTAGTGACTTGATCGAATGGGGATGTCAGATATTTCATAAAAAACCACATGGTGGGTTGAAGAGGTTGCAAGGTAGGGTATGAAACCAGTCTAATCCTGAGGGGTCCTACCAATTTTAGATCCACATGTGGATCATGTATAACTATATTGGGTCCATTTGCAAAAATGTATATAGTTGGATTCATACCCGGTTAGGAGTTTTACCCGACCTACCTATGTTTGTTGAATTCTTTTTTGGGCAAATCACAAAAACCTCCCTATACTATAGGATCAGTGATACAATTACTCATCTGGCAGACCATCCTATTTTAAGGGGTCAATGATAATTATCCTCCTAAACTTTCATTGTGACAAAGACCCCTCTAAACTTTTATGGTGACAAAGACCATCCTGATCTATGGGGTTAGTGACAATTACTCCCATAAACTTTCATTTGTGACAAAGACCCCTCTAAACTTCATTTTGTGACAAATAGCCCCTGGTCGTTAAGTCAAATGATGAAATACATTAAATTACCAAAATATTCATATGATTTTTTCTTATCTTTTCATCGTCTTTTTCTCTAAAACCCTAATTGACATAGAAAAACCAACTAAAAAACAAGAATCATCTCGCTGACATAGAAAAATAAGTTTTTTTGTTAATTCTTGTTTCATTTCATTGACATTATTGTTTCTCTTCATCTTAAAATATAAAAATTATCCACTCCTTTCTCTAATGAATATTGAATCTAGCCAGAATTTTGCAAGGAGATATTGGAGCAATGAAGAGAACTTCAATGATATATTTAGAAAATTAAAAGTTCAGGGGTAAGTGTCACATCTTGTAGGGGCCATTATAATTTGAGACCGAATCTGCTCTTCACACAAGGTGCTTCACAACAACCTCATAGGCACATCCCACCATGTATTTAGAATATCTCCTGTATTTATATTTTATTATTCACGGGAGATTTTTCCAATGCATGACGAGATATGCTTGTGAATTCAGTGTGAGGCGCCCTTATGTGAGGAGCATATCCTAATTCTTATAATTTACCCTCTTTATAGAATGTGGATCTTTCAAAGATCCTAACCCGCTTAATACGGATACAAAATCAGTGGTAGATTCGTGTCAGCCTGTTCTATTTCATGCCTTTTGGCTAATGAGCGAAGGTGAAATGAATGTCGTGAGCTACATGGTCGATGGATTGAATGATTTCGAGCTCTTAAATCCTTGATTGATGGGTTATTGAGATCATTATCATTATGTATGCTATCAGATAATTGCAAGTAATCATTTTTTCTCGTTTTTTTTGGTAAAAAACTGCGAATAATCGTTTTTTCTCCTTTTTTGGTAAAAAACTGCGAGTAATCTATTTTTTTTTTTTTATAGAAAAAACTTAGGAGCTACACAAAATGGGACTCAGGGGGTAGCCCTTCACTAGGAATAAAAAAATCAATTCTGACCGAGATCCTTTGAGATTGAACTTAAACTAGTTGTACGATAGGACAAGGCATTGCGAGCTAGCCAATCAGCCGTCTGATTTACTCCATGATATATATGCCAGAAGGAATGCTTGAACCAAACTCGGATTTAAGTAACCTATCATCGTGAATCTTATACTCTAATTAACACTTCTCAATTTTTGTGGGCCACTGCCAAATAGATATGCTAACGTGATACATTTTACGTATGGCTGTATGGTTGCATATTCGACAGCCTCTAATGTGTATACGTCTCTCTCCACGTGACTCATAAGACACATGAGAGAATATGATAGAACTTTGGCTATTGGGGGCCTTTGTTGTTGACAACTAGAGGTATAAATTGGGCGAGTTGCTCGTGGCACGGCCCGGCCCAACTTTGGACCAGCATGGCACGACATGGCACAACGGCATGTGGGTTGTGCTAGGCTTGGCACGATAGCACGTGGGCCGTGCCAGGCCTGGCATGATGATCCAGCATGGCATGGCACACGAGCCCGTAATGGGCCGTGCTTAGCCCACCCGAGAACTAGCAGTTAGGGGCTCCCCCCCCCCAACGGCTAGTTTCAGCTTTTGGGGGGAGGGGGGGTTTACAGAAATACCCCTCTCAATAGCTATAAACAGCTATATAGGGGGTATTTATGTATTTTGGTTATGGGGGGAGAAAAAATGACAAAAATGCCCCCCTAACAACTATATATCAACTAGTTTAGGGGACATTTTGGGTAAAGTGATAAATAACTTTATAATGACCAAAATATCCCTCACGACAACTAAAAAATGGCTATTTTTTAGGGTATTTTGGGCAATTGAATTATTTTCAATTCCTATAAATAACCCTATCCTCCACCATTTTCATCACACCAATTAAACAATTCTCTTAATCTCTTCTATAGTTCTCATACTCTCTCAAATTTCAATCGCCCAATCTCTCATACATTCTCTAAACTCTAATTGACTAATTCTCCAATTCTCAACTTTATTGAAGTTTCAACAAGAATAAGGCTTGCTTAACCAGCTCAAGTATCTCAAATTAGCTCTTGGAGTTGAAAGGCTTCAACTGTTAAAATCAAGTTGGGATTCCGAACCGGTAATCCGGGTAAGTCCAATTAAATTAATTTTTATTTTTTAGAATTAAAAAAATGGCTAGCTCCTCTTGAAACCAAATCCTTAACATGTTCAATGTTGACAATATTCAATCGCATCATGATAGTGTTAGCACCGATATGGATGCTATTGATATTGATGGAACTTCCATCCCTAGTACTGATACTAGGGAAAAGAAAAAGAGGGCATCTAAATTGATTAGCCCGGTTTGGAAAATATTTAAAGTAGATGATGTTGAGGGGGAAGGAAAAAGAGATGTTTACCAAAATGTAGGAAAGACTTTAGCTATTGTAGCAAGGGTGGTATTGGCCATTTGAGTATACATTTGCTCACCCATGAGAAAGAAGAAGAAGAAGAAGAAGGGAGAAAAACAATACAAAAATAAATTGGGTTGGGGGGTTTGGTACATTTAAATATTCTCAAGAAAAAATGAGTCAAGAATTAGCAAAATACATTGTACATGTTGAACAACCATTTTTGTTAGCTAAAGATACTAAACATGAAAAATGGTTATGTATTATGTAAATCCACAATATAAAAAAGTTTCTAGGAATACTATTAGATCATATGCTTTAAATTTTTTTTTATTCATATAAACAAAATTTAATTTATATGTTATCAAATCTTAATTCTAAAATTACAGTTACTTCTGATGTTTGGACTTCTAAATTTAACACAAGTTATATCTGTGTTACCAGATATTTTATTGATGAAAATTGGCTTTTAAATGAAGAATTTTATGTTTTACTAGGCTTAAATGGCCACATACTGGTGTTAGATAGTGTATGCCCTTAGTTCCAATCAGATTGATGTACATTATGACATTTATTGTAAATGAATAAAGTACATATTTGATTCATGTTATAGTGGTGTGTTTCTATGTAATACCCTTAAACTGGACACTTATGATACTCGTGTTAGTTTAGAATGTTCATAGCCATTGGATAAGTCTGGGGAGATTTATCCTGATAAGGCTGACATTGATGTGTCGCCAAGTGTTGGGGTAGCCTGTCTCAGCTGTTAGGGTGAGACCCAAGGTATATGCAGTGTAGGTTTACTTGAAACCCTGAACCGGACCAGATTTTCAGTATTGCCCTGGACCTTGGTGATTAGTGGGCAAAACTGAAAAGTTACACTTGATCCCTAGACTCGATTATGATACTGCACTACGTGTCGGACTGGACTGTCTTTGATATGCCAATCAGTGAGATCCTTAGAGGGGGTCAAAACTTAGGTATGTTGGGACAGTCCAAGAATTCATCTGAGTGGGTGATCATAGTGACAGGATTAGCCCCTTTGTCGGACAAAGGTAATGATCAGTGATGCACTCTCTCTGATGGAAACCAAGATTGTTGGTAGCCGATTTCAATCGTTGAAATTTGTTTTATAAAATATATTTATATACGGATATATATATATATATATATATATATATATATATATTATGATTTCAAAATGTTTGCAAAGGGTTTTAATTCCCTAGATCCATGTGAGTAGAGAGTGCAACACTGTTTCTTGTAGCCGTGGGAGAGGCCCTCTCTTGTTGGGCAGTGTTTGATCATTATGGATTGAGAGGTTAAGTGTAAGACCATTGAGGGTAATACCTGATAGGCTAATCTTGCATCTGCCCACAGCCCCTGGGTTTTTATAAGGTGGCTTGGCCCAGGGACCACTTAGTGTAAGTGTTGGGCCCATTAGGAGTCCATTTGATGGGCTTCAGGGGGTTCACTATCTTTTTAGTGAATTCGGCCAGGCCTTATAACAAAGGCTGGGCTGAACCCATGTGGTTGATGTGTAGATCAATGTTTGGATCCCATGCCATACAAAGAAGCCCAATTGGGCAGCAGTTTTGAAGGTTAATGAGTACACAGACTTATTGGGCCTAAAGCCTATTTCGAACTGGTTTAGTTGGACTAATTAAAGAGGGTCGGATCTGGGATTGGATCAGCAGATAGGATAGGGAGTTATCCCTATCCACTCAAAGAGTCCAGATCTGAATTTGGATATAGAAACCTCCTAATGAGATTAGGAGAGAGCTGATCTAATCTGTAGATAAAATAATGATTTATCCTTATCACTTAAAGAGAGTCCAGATTCAAATAAGGATTTGAATAAGGAAACTCCTAATGGGATTAGGAACTGATCTCTTTAGGCCTATAAAAGGAGGAGGGGGCGAACCATTCAGCCCATCCCAAGATCTAGAAATCAGATCTCAGATCGTTCAGAGAGAAGACAACAATAGTGTGATTGCGCCATCTTCTCCCTGCGTTCTCCTCCAGTTGCCGCCATAGCTAGTTTGACATCCATTGTTGTAGGAGCAATCAAGAAGCGTTCTTGACATCAGTTTTTGGTGAAAAACTGATTGGGAGTCGTGCTCACCTACCCTCTAGTGAATTCTTGGTGAAGGATTTGGTTCTTTGGAAGAACACTGCTGATTCTGCTCCACCCTGCACTGTGTCATCTTCAGTGGGAGCAGTCTTTGGATCCTTCTTTGGGCGTGAATACCTCCATTGGAAGATATTATTTCTTCGTATCAGGTATATCCCTCTCCTACTGTTTTGGTTCAGATTTGGTTCGGTTCTTGGTTCAAGATTGATCCTTGAAAAATGCAGTTTTTCTAAAATAGGGAATGTGATTCTCAGATGGGAGTGAGAGAAATTTTTGAAATTTCACCCTACCTTCCTATAGGGTTCGGCCATCCATATGATGGATCTCTCATCCCTTTAATTGGGAATAGGCCATTTCGATTCCAATTCCAAAGGATTTTGATTCCGATTCCGACTATGAACCAAACGAACCCTCACTTTTGAGTCAATTTTTAGGGCTCAAATTTGTTAGTAATGCTTTTTTCCTAGGACCATACTAGTACAATTCAGATGATTTGTGTATTCATCTCCACTTTCTGATAAATATTTCGTAATAAATTATGCAGACTTGACAAAGAAAACCCCGTTTCTATCATGCTCCAGTGCAAATTATTCAGCCAATTTCCAAAGGCTAGTAGGATGTTTAATATGTTTTCCACATAAGTGTCTAAGAAACTTTGTCTAATTAATTCTTCATTCCATCTCCTTTCTTCTTCCATGATTAGATCTTTAACCAAACTAAGATGTGAGTCTCTTGGTTTCGGTCCATGGATTTTATGACCCTGAATTTTTGGGAACCAAGGGTCTTCCCAAATTTTGGCTTTATCCCTAGAGTTTATTGTTCAACACCAACCCTACATTAAGATTTCTCTTGATGACCGCAAGCTCTACCACCCCATGATCCTTTCTTAGAGGACTTTGGATTTAAAAAAAAAAAAAAACTCCTATTTTTAAGGTATTTTGCCTTAATTACCTTGACCCACAAGTTATCTTCCCCCTTGTAAAGCCTCCATGCATGTTTACTTAAAAGAGGCAAATTGAAATAGTGGGGGTCTCCGAAGCCCGGTCCCCCACTTAATTTAGGCCATGTTCGAGAGTGCTTAAAAATAAGTGTTTATTCAAAATAAGTTCTTATTTGGGCAGTGACGACACCATTAAGCACTTATTGGTGTTTGAGAAATAAGTGCTTATTTTTTAAGCCCAAATTTCCAACTAATTTTTTAAGTGTTGATACAATAAGCACTTATTCAAATTTTTACTCCCAAAATTATCCATGGTAAATTTTTAGAATGCCAATTATATCCTTGTACAAAAACAATTTTACAACGATACTTTTATAAAAGTAATTTTATGAAAGGTACTTTTACGAAAGTAAAGTATTTTTGCAAAAGCACTTTTATAAAAATACTTTTATATGAAAGTAATTTTATAAAAGTACTTTTATGAAAGTACTTTTACGAAAGCCCTTTTACAAAAATACTTTTATGAAAGTATTTTTATCAAAGCACTTCTATAAAAGCATTTCTATCAAATGCTTTTATTCATTCACATTGAATTGAATGTTTTGAAAATTTGAAAGAAAATGAAGGACAAAAGAGTTACAATTGATTATTTAAGTGCTTATTGGAGAAAAAGACCACCAAACACCCAAGATGAAATAAATGCTTATTTTTTAAAATAAGCACTTAAAAAAGTTGAGTGTCAAATGAATAAGTACTTATTCAATAAACACTTATTTTTAACATAAGCACTCCCAAATATGGCGTTAATCCTATTGATTACCTCCCAATTGACCCAGTGGGTTTTTTTGGTTTTGTTGGAATTATTCCACCAAAATTTCCTTTGCATTTTTTATTTTTTATGTTTTGGATCTTAGCTTTTGGAATAAAAAGCAGGACATTGCATAAGATGGAATTGCAGAATATAAAGATAGTGATCTTGTATGAGATGTATCATATAACCAATTAATATCAAGCTATTACTTTAATTGATATAAAGATTGATATAACCGACCACATATAGTTTGGATAAGGCTTTAGGTGATGATAATTATGAATTTACGATGATTAATGGTTTCTTAATTGCATGCCCATTTGATACCACCTTGTGCCTTTTGATTAGAGGAATTTATATATTTTATAATTAATGTTGAACAGAAGAGAATGGCAAAACAGGATTCATGCAACTGACACCATATAATTCGGATAAGGCTTGGATGATGAGGATGATAAGTTGCTGAGAGATGAATTGTGGACTTCTAAATTCTCCTCTTTTGGTATTTATACAACAGTTTTTTTTTTTTTTTTTTTTTTTTTTTTTCTGGACTGCACAATCAGTTGACGTACATAGTTTCTCTAGCTTTGCTGGAAATTTGGACAAATTTGTCGAAACATGACTTCTGTAGAGTACTGTGTCATCAATTACCCTGTTCATAATGCCAAGTGTCCAGTCTTTGTTGTCAGAAACCTATGTTGTTGGGTCATGGGTGTGGCCTCCATTGTGCCTCTTACATAGCTAATTACTGACTTAGTCTAGTGCCCTCCATTCCTCATCTTTGAAGTAAGTGATCGATCACTTTTCATAATACTGCAATAACAATAGAAATGGGGGTATGTAGTTTATTCTGAACTTGTTCTGAAGTAATAGTGATTCATTTCTATGTTGAATTCTCTTGTTTCTTATTGGTTCTGTTCTGTTAGCTAATGAAAACAGTAAAAAGGAAATTGTGAGGTGTTTGTTTTTACGACACAGTTTTGTGTTTCGACTTTCGAGTGTGGGTTGCTAGAGAAAACTGTGGTCTCCATTGGTAATGTATGGACTCCGGATAAAGCAGTAAGATTCATTTTCGATTGAAAAACCAGAAATAGGTATTTCTGTGGGCATTATTGGAGGAGTAAACAGTCTGGTTTCCCTTGCTTGCTTGCTTGCTTGTAGAGTACTACTTCCTTGGGACCAAGAAGTTAGAGAAAGGATGTTTTCTTTTTCTTTTTTTGTGGAAATATATACACATCTCCCTTAGGCTTAGATCTTATCCAAAATGAAACAAAACGCACTAAACAGCCTACAACTTTAACGAGATTGAGAAGCATATATGGTCATTATTGACGCACATTGGTCGACCACTTTCGTACTCTACTGATTATTATAAAGCTAATTACATAATTAATGCTTAATTATTTAATAGATGATAAATTTTAATTTTAAAAGAAGAAGCACCAACTCCACAGCCCACAACCTCTGAATCCGAATCTGATGATGAGAAAATGGTGCCCCACTCCCACCAAGCTCATTGATCTGATTCTTCCATCTCCGTGGGGTGGGAGTGGGACCCATCCAGTGGGTTTGACGTTTGAGTCGTTTAACTGATTGATCCGAATCTAATCTATGTATGCAAGCAAATGCAGGCATGCTATACGCCAACACGTGGTGAGTCTGGTGACCGGTGAGTTATGACTTATGAGCCCCGCCCCACCTTAAACAGTCCCTTTCATTCTTCCCTCTTTTTGACCTTTTTCTTCTCTCTCCGCTACGTATCGGCGTTGAAACCGGATGTGAGAATGACTGCCGAAACTATGTGCCTGGGTTTTGAGATTGGTTTGGTAGCGTAATTGGAACAAGTGAGCTAAGCTGTGTGCTGCAGTCAGAGCCCCGTGTTGTTTTCGGGTTGACGAGTTTCGTTACCTATCTCCTTCTTTGGGTTTGGGAATTAGCCACGTGGCAAACCCGCAATCAAGTTGTTAGTCTGTCACCTGCGCATGGTATCTTGTTCTTATACCGTCCGAACTCCGAAATCCCAACTGCCAAAAATTACGGAGGAGTTTGAATATTTGAATCGGATTGGGTTGAGAAACGCTGTCGCTGAGTCGACAGTTGACACAAAGGGTCAAGATAGACGGAAATCTATACCGTCGCTACATCGTTTCAGCAAATAAATAGAGAGGTGATATTTCCCAAATCCTCATTCGATCTTGTTAGAAGAGATCTACGCAATTTACAAAGAGGAAGGAGTTGTCTTGTGAGGTTGAGTGGAATTCTAGTTGGTATAGAAGGGAAGAGAAATGGCAAATGAAGGAGAACAGAGTAAGGTGGCAGAGAGGGAAGAGGAGAGTAGCAAGGTGAATGTGTTGGTGGCCGTTGATGAGAGTGAATGCAGCACCTATGCCCTCTACTGGGCTCTCGACAATCTTCGCCACTGCTTTTCGGTTTCGCCCCTTACTATCTTTACTGCGCAGCCTGCTGCCGATTACAATTATCTATATGGGGTTGCCAGTAAGCTCTCTCTCTCTCTCCCTCCCTTCCAATTGTCGATTTTCTATTTGCAGAAATTGCGTACTGGTTGAACTAATTTTTCGTGTTTTGAATTAAAAAGTTTTGGGTTTGTTTTTTGTTGAATTTTTGTTCTGTTGCATTCTAAAAGGGAACTGTCTTATCCATGAGACAATATGAACAGAAAGTTTCTACATGAGAGAGGCTAATATGATTCAATATCCAATAATAAAAAAAGGCTAGGGAGGGCTCTGTAGGGATTTTAGTCAGAAAACAAAAGCTCTGCTAGTGAGAGAGATCGATTCTTTTATCTTGTTAAATGGATTTTATGTAATGGACTGATTTAAAGCATTGAAGTATCTTTTTTCCTTACCTGTTCTGTCATTTTATTTTTTTCTTTTGCAGATCCAGAGTTGATTGATTCAGTCAGGGAATGGCAACAGAAGGCAGTATCAGAAATGTTTGCAAAAGCCAAGGAAATATGTGCACGTCGTGGGGTATGGTCAATTCACCTGGGATTTTTCATTAAAAATTTGTAATTTGTACAGTGGATGACATCAGTACATTCTGTACTTCAATTTCCAATTTTTCCGTAGACGTGCAGTTGGAATGGTATTATGATACATGCATTAATTACTGTCATTGAAGTTTTAATACATTTTCTTTTATAATGTTCTGTTGCATGAAAAAGGTTGGCTCTGGTGTTGCATATAGATGTCTTCTGCTTCTGCACTTACAACATAGACTGAGATGATGAATTGACTTGGCAAAGGTTGTCATTTGAGATATTAAGGGCCAAGGAACCATCCTTTGTTGTTTTTGCAATGAAGTTCAGTAGAATATTGAAGTTTATGTTAGATATTATAGATGAGATGTTATGTTGTCTTTAGTTTGCAAGTTTTCATTTCTGATATGTTATTAGTAGAGCTACAAAGTTTCCAATACAATGTTCTATGATCTGCTTTTTTCTTTTTCTGGTGAATGAATCTCCTCTGGAAAATTAAATGGGGAACTTATAGTTAACGGCTATTAGAACCATGTATTCAAATAGTGATCGGCAATAAGTCCATATTGTTAAATTCTCTCCTTATTGATAGAAATATGATTTTAGTTCAATTCGTGTCTGATACTGTTTCCTGTTTCTGTTTAAGATTATTTCTTTTCTTTGTTTTTTTTTTTCTCTTTTTTGACATCCTCTCTGCATCAAAGCATGCATTTTAGTTACCCTATGCTCATTAAGAAGTTGGAGCATTCATTAAGAATATGCAGTGATGCTAAGGTTTGTTTTGTTACAGGTAACTGCAAAGACAATTACAGAAAACGGTGATCCTAAAGAAGCTATATGTGAAGCAGTTGAAAAGTTCAACATCGATTTACTGGTTTTAGGTAACCATGGCCGGGGAGTTATTAAGAGGTAGGTGGCCTTATTGTTTCTTTTTGACAATACAATGTGGTTCATATTCATAATTTCCTTCAACTTATGCTCTGATTGAATTATAAAATATATAATTAATTTATATTCTCCCGTTATTGTTATTGCAGTATTCTGATTTCATCTATGCATGAGGACTTGATCAGTATGCAAATTTCTATTTTGCAAGTATAATTAAGCTCCACAAGGGAAACAGAAATGTAAATTAAGACTTGAGAAATGTTTTCACCTAGATCTAGGCTTATGTCTCTCCCTGTTTAATATTTAGGAATCGATCATGCATATCCCCTTGATAAGTAATGTATAATTTTCAAGATGGAAAAAATGTTTAAAATACCATGTATCATTATGAGGTTTCTGAAAGTGGTTAAAATATGTATCGTCATGATTCAATGTGCATAGTAATATTGTGATCCACAATAAAATCATTCTTTTTTCCTTTTTGAAAAATTCTTTCAGAAGCACGAGAATGGACTTTAGAGTGCTAAGACATAGATCCTAGTCAATATGGTAGACAAATAGAAGAGAATGATTCTTGTTTCTTACTCTAAAATTTTCTTATGCCCCACTGTTTTTTCTACTCTTTCCTTCCTACCTGTACATATCTCCATATATTTCCTACTTCTTCCAATTTTTTGTTCTATTCAGATTTCATCAACTGTTTGTCTCTTTGAAGATCTTTGTGGTTACCTTCATGACTAGAATGAGAACTTAAAATTTGAGAAATTTCATTTCAATGAATAGTGAAATTTCAAATCTTGACAGTAATAAAAAATCCACAACAGATAAATGCTGAACTGAAAAATTGTTGAAGAAACTGAAAGTCTTAATTCAGTTGCCTGTTTTGTTTATCGTAGATGAAAGTCTCAATTGCCTCCCTCAGATTTCTATAAACTCAGCAAACTACATACACATCAACTGCTTATTTCAATTTTGAAAATGTAAAGATCATTGACATACAACTGATTTTAAAACTATTGTTGCATCACAGTTCCATTTCAAGTTATCTGGTACTAGAGATTCATGTAATGTCATCATCCATATAAAGATTTCATACAGGGCTGGTCTCCACCACTTACTTTTTATGCCTTCTTGTCCATTTGTTATATATGAGCAATATTTGGCTTACTTGGACATTAGTGGTGGTAATGCTCTGCAGTCCTGCTTGATTCTAGGGGTCCGTTTGGTTCACAGTTAGAATAAGAATTGGAATTGAAATCAGAATTGGCTGGAATGGATTCTCATTCCCAAGGGAGGGGGAGGGAATGACCATTCCCTCAAATGGCAGAATGCTATTCCACTAGAAGTGGGAATTGGATTCCGATTCCACCCAACCAAATGGTTGGAATTGGAATGAACCATTTTGATTCCGATACCAAACCCATATTCCCACAAACTAAAGGGACCCCTAGTTTGTTTCCTGATCAGAAGAAATCAGTTAGTGTGTGAATGTATATGCATATATGGGTATGGGTCTAGTAGGATCTAAAGACAAACTTCATCAAATACTTCTGCTAAATCAATGTTTCTTTGTTGCATAGCCTGGATGTTAAGATGATTCCTTCTTTCCTTGAAACAGGGCCCTTTTGGGGAGTGTTAGCGACTACTGTGTTCATCATGCCAAGTGCCCCATTCTTGTTGTGAGGAAACCAGCTTGAATTTGAAAGATGGCTCATTCGCATCACCAACTTAAAGATATTTTAAAGTGGTTAGTTGTTTGTTGTGGCCAATATGGTTGGAGGTTTCTTGTATTATACCTGCTCAACCCTCTGGCCTAAATCAGATCCGTAGATGTCATTGTTAGGGTTCTCTTTTGTCAAAATAAATGTACAGTTTGTTTCTCTACCTAAAAATAAAATAAAATTTGACAGTTTGTTTTGATTTTGATGAAAATTCTTTGCATTCCGTATTATTTATTTATTATGTTTACAAGGAAAATTTTAACAAGTAAAGGAGTTTTAACTTTTTTTTTTTTTTGAGTGCCAACCATAAGTACAGTGGGTTCACCTGATATTGATGAAGCTCTTGATTTGGATTTTGGAGTTTAAACCAAGAAGAGTGCCTTGGAATATGGTGCCTTCCAACACCGCCGTCAATCATGTGGGACCCAGATGGTGCCCTGAGCACCATGGATCTGGTGCATCATATGAGGGTCAATATTTGAATAAAATGTTAGAAACTAATGATTAATAATACACATGTTAATTGCTAAGCTCGCTGGAATCCAACTATCCAAGCTGTAGTCCATAGAGTTCAACCAAATTAAGAAACATGAGCTATTCTGAAGTTTTTCCTTTGCATTTTACCAAGAGAAGGAGAGAGTCACACGAAAATGGAAGAACGAAATCTTGAAAAAAGAAAACTCTAACCAGAGAGAGAGAGAGTCACGCGAAAATGGATGGGTGTGTACTGTTCCATTCCACACGCCCAGAATATATACAGAATACAGTAATGTAAGAATGAGCAATTCTATCTTAAAAGTGTAAAATATGTACAGTGTACAAAGAGATATACAAAAGAGCTAAATAAAAGAAAGTAAAACTACAAAGTTAACCCTCATCCCTCTCCACACTTTTCCTCAAACTGATGCTTAGGTAAAAGATCGCCCAGCTGAAGATTGGAAGACACATGAGGCAATGTGATGTGACCAGTAATGAGAAGACCTCAAATGAAATGGTAGTCCACTTCTATATACTTAGTCCGTTCATGGAATATTGAATTTGAAGCAATTTTGATTATACACATGTTGTCACTAAATAAAGGGATGGGAGAGGAGTGACCAATGGTCAAATCATGAAGAAGGGCTTTAAGCCAGACAAACTCACTACAAACAAAGGACATGGCACGGTATTCGGTTTCAATAGATGATTTGGAGATTATCTGTTGCTTCTTGCACTTCTAAGAGATGAGGGAATCACATAAGAAAACACACCAACCAGTGGTGGACCGTTTGGTGTTAGGGCAACCAACCCAATGAGCATCAACATAAGTAGTCAACTAAGGAGATGAGGAAGATGAGAAGAAAAGTCCATGAGATAAGGTGCCCCTAACATATCTGATAATCCGAAGCACAACAGAGAAATGAGGTTGTCGAGGAACTGATACAAACTGGCTAACTATCTACAAAGCATATGATATATCTGGTCGAGTCATAATAAGATAAATAAGGCTTCCAACAAGTTGATGATATAATGTAGCATCAGGAATGAGTTGCCCATCATCCTTATTGAGCTTAAGGTTGAGTTCCAATGGGATATCAACTTGCTTCAAGTTAGAGAGATTGGCCATCTTAATCAAATCACTAGCATATTTGTGCCAATTAACAAAATATCCTCGAGCACTTCTAGTGATCTCAAGACCAAGAAAGTAGGTCACAAGACCACGATCCTTCATTTTGAAAGATTGATTGAGAAATTGCTTCAACTGAGTGATCCCTTCAAAGTCATCACTAGTAATAAGTATATCATCAACATACACTAGTAGAAGAGTCGCTCCTTGAGGACGACGAAGAATGAAGAGGGAATAGTTTGAGGCACTCTACTAAAATCCTACTTTCAATAATAACCCCTCTAAACTTCTCAAACTAGGCTTGTGGGGCTTGTTTAAGCCCATACAAGGACTTCCTTAGTTTGCAGACTAGAGTAAAATCGTCGCAATAGCTTGGAGGAGGCTTCATATACATTGTCTCATGGAGATGCCCATGAAGAAAAGCATTCTTGACATCCATCTGATGAATAGTCCATTGTTTAATAGTAGTGATAGCAAGAATAATCCGAACAAGTCATCTTAGCCACCAGCACAATCGTCTCCTCATAGTCAATGCCATGTTCTTGTTTGTAACTTTGAGCAACAAGGCGAGATTTATATCTATCCAGTAGCTTAGAGGAGGCTTCATATACACTCTCACGAAGATGCCCATGAAGAAAGGCATTCTTGACATCCATCTGGTGAATAGTCCATTGTTTAATAGCATTGATAGCAAGAATAAACCGAACAATAGTCATCTTAGCAACTGGCACAAACGTTTCCTCATAATCAATGCTATGTTCTTGTTTGTACCTTTGAGAAACAAGGCGAGCTTTATATCTATCCAGTAGCTTACAGAGATGCCCATGAAGAAAGGCATTCTTAACATCCATCTGATGAATAGTCCATGTTTAATAGCAGTGATAGCAAGAATAAGCCAAACAGTTGTTATCTTAGCCACCAACACAAACGTCTCCTCATAGTCAATGCCATGTTCTTGTTTGTACCTTTGAGGAACAAAGCGAGCTATATATCTATCCAGACTTTTAGTATAATTCAATTTGACTGAATACACCCAACAACTGCCAATAATTGAGGCATCTTGTAGAGGAGAAACAAGCTCCCAAGTATCATTTTCCAACAGGGCCTGAATTTCCAAGTTCGTTATAGCTTTCCAATGCCCAATTGTTGCATCCTGCCGGTAAGACTTAGGGATATCTATGGAAGACAAAGTAGCAGAAAGGGAACTATGAATAGTAGAATATCCATAGCGGTCAAGAGGACAAATAACTTTGGAAGAGTGTTGTAAAGGAATGGGAGTAGGAGGTGAATGATCACTTACATGAGAAGTAGATGTGGATGGTACAAGGTCTGAGGATGTCAGAGGAACATGCATCAGGGTCGATGAAGGAGGAGGCATAGGCATTGGTGCAACCGGATACTTCCTGTGATAGATTTGAAGAGGCAAGACTGAATCACTTGCAAGAGTAAAGTTATGTAGAATAGAGAAAGATGATGCATGTAATTTAACAACATATTAAAAAAATGATAGATTCTCAAAAAAAGATAACATTTTGAGATTTACAGAGATGGTGAACTTGAGTAATAAGCTTAGTGCGCTCATGGGGAGGAAGATGTACAAGGAAAATGCAACAAAAAACATGAAGTGTAGAGTAGTTTGGAGAACAATGAAAAAGACAATAGAAATGTGATTGATTACGAAGAACTAAAGAAGGAATGATGTTAATGAGATACACAGCAGTGTTGGATGCCTCCACCCAAAAGGCAACGAGAACATGAGAGTCAAGTAAAAGGGATCTCACCATACTCAAGATGTATTGGTTCTTGCATTCAACAACTCCATTTTGTTGAGGAGTTCATGGACGAGATCTTTGAGATAGAATACCATCTTTCTATAAATAAGTTTGAAATTATCTATTTTCCCCATCAAAATATTCTCCCCCCGAGTTAGAATGTAGAATACGAATGGTGGCATTGTGTTGGGTTACTATCATGGTATGAAAGTTCTAAAAGGTGGAAAGTGCTTCTGATTTCTTTTGGAGGAAATAAATCCAAGTATATCTACTGCAATCATCAATAAATAAAACAAAGCATTTGTATCCAAGTTTATATATAACAAGAGACAACCAAACATCACTATGTATTACTTGGAAACGAACGGTATTATGCACAAATGAAGATGGAAATGGTAAAATATGACTTTTATTAAGACCACAAGTTATGCAAGATTTATCAATATTCTTAGAAACAGAAGGTAAACAACTAGAGGAAAATAGATTATCCAAGTTCTTAGCATGTGTGTGGCCAAAATGTTATGCCATAAATGCCACACATTATTACAACGATAATGTAATACATCACTAGTAGTAGAAAGAAAATAAGCTGAGGATGAAGGTCTCTTCTCGAACTCAAGAGCAAACAACCTCCCAAGCCTATTCCCCCTCCCCTTCACCTTCCCAATGCATTGAGGAATAAAGAAGGTTTTTGGGAGATGAAAGGAAGATGGTTGAGAGGTAGAAAGAAATAAATCATCACAACTAGCAATTTTTAATAACTCACCACTAGCAGTCATAATCTAGTCATTAGAAGAGTAGGGTTTAGGAGTCTGACTAGAGGAGACCTCAGTCATATGATTTGAGGCTCTAGAATCTATAATCCACATATGGCTAGGAGACGAGCAAGTGGTAGAAAACTTACCAAACAGGTCAATAGCAGAGAAGGTAGATGAAATAGCTGAGGACACAAGCTATTATATCTTATCCTCAATCAAAGTACTAGAAGGCTCCCTTTGAGTCTGAGTTGGAGGAGACAATAATATTAGATGAAGGCTCTTTAATTGCCTGAAGTGCCTTATATTGACCCTTCTTGGGAGGTTGGATGGGGCATTCAGTAATGATGTGACCCTGTTGTTTGCAGTAAGTACAAAAATTCATTTTCTTACAGTAAGAGGTGACATGTACGAACTCCTTGCACTCATAGTATTGCACCTTGGAAAAGTCTTTTTTACCCTTTGGCTTGGTAGTTAGAAAAATGTATCATGTTCATGTTCTTTCTTGCTGTCAAGGGAGGACTAAGTGTATAGTCTAGTCTCCTCCCTTAATAGTTTACCTAATATGGTGTCTAGGTCAAGCACATTTTCCCTACTAACTATGTTGGATCTTATCAACTCATAGTCGGGTCTAAGATGCATAAGAAAGTGCATAATCTTCCTTTGATCGAAATGTCTTTTCATAGTTGTCACACAACAATCGGTCATTGTGGCCCCAAGATGAATAAGTTCATATTATGTCCAAAGATTAATAAAACCAGCATAATATTCTTGTATTCTTCTCTCCCCTGAGTGTATGAGAATATGTCCATTTCAATCTGATGTTGTTTGGACATATTTGACTGTTGATACACCTTCTCAAGGTAGTTATACATCTTCTTAACAATTTTCAGGCCCCTCATAGGAATAGCCACATCGCAGTTACTAAACTTAATATCCAAAAAACTATTTGGGCATTATTGATTTTCCACTATTTCATCCCTTTAGCATTTGTAGCATCAAGAATGGTTGTGGTATCATCCAGATAGCCCCACAAACCCTTCCCTTCAATAAAAAAAAAATGAAAATGGAATTTCTAGAGAACATAGTTTGTTCCATCGAATTTCATAGATATGAGGTTACTCCTTTCAGATCCCATATTCAGCCAAGAAACCAAAGAAAGACTATAGAAAAGATGATAACAATCACCAGAAGTCAAGAGGAATACCTTGAGATGGAGATAATAATCATCGAGAATCACTAAGACCCTTAGAGTAAGAAAACGAAGTCTGGAACCTCAATTGAAAAATCAGTAGTCCAAAAAAGGAAACTGTAAGTAGTAGCCACCCAAGGAAGAGGATAAAAAAACCCTTCAAAACTTCACCAAATCAAGAGATATTTGTACAACGGATGGATTTGGTCTTGGTGACACCAGATCTGAAGTTTGGCCTTGATTTGAGATCTCCCAAAAGAGATCTAATGAAATCTCTCCTGCAGAGTTCGAACTCTATCAATACAGCAAATAGGGTTGATAAAAAATAGTCCTATACACTCCACCGGTCGAAGGGTTTAGTAGATCTCAATAGAGAGGTGAGATTACTACTCATAGAAAGTGACAAAGAAACAAAAATAAGATTAGAGAACAGCCTGTTGTGATACCATTATCAGCTCAAGATGAAGAAAAGAGACAAAAGAGCCACACCAAAATGGATGAGTGTATAATGTCTCACACGGCCAGAAAAATTACCCCTCATCCTCTCTAACCCTTCACCACAATTACTGTTACATTCACCATCATTACTGTGATTCACTAAACCCTTCACCGTGTGTGTGCTGTGGGTGTACATGTAATGCTTAAAGAGATCTACTAAACCCTTCTCTCTGGTGCGTGTGTACTGTCCCACACATGGATTATCTCTCCTGCGTGTGTTGTCCCACACGTCCAGAAAGATTATTCTCCGTGTATTACGGAACTATTCCAAAACGATATTTACCGGCTGATACGGGCCGATAAGTTGCGAATTGATACACACCACCAGCTACTCGATTTGCATTCACCTCTGCTTCCCTCAATCAATGACATTGGTCCACAAACTCAATCTTACGGTTCAGATCATTTAATCTTCTAAACATATGCAGTTTATCAATAACAACTTGTCCTTTTCACTTGGGCATTCTGGATACACTATTATCCAAGTTGTATATCAATCCAATAGCTAAATAGGACGAGTTCAAACATCCCTGCCGTGTATTGTAAACATCGTTGTGGGGGCAATCTTGTGGGGGGGCCTGATTTGGTCTCAAACAGGACGTGGTAATAGAATCCACGTGATGGTGTGGCCGTGGGATGTCGGAGTTTCACTGTTGACTAGTCGTTTTGAAATTCCACCAACCATTTTTGTCTGCAAAATATCTTGGTTACCCAAATGAAGAACACGAAGACTCCTTCGCGCTTCCGCCAGAATCAGCTAACAAAAGAGCATCATTGTTGGATGTGTGAGGTTCGAAAACATGGACATGACGGAGGAAGAGTTGGCGTGTAGGAAGAAGGTGATGATCGCCATTGATGAAAGCGAGTGTAGTCACTACGCGCTCAAGTGGGTACTCGACAATCTTCATGATTCTCTCTCCACGTCGTCGCTCATCATCTTCACAGCTCAGTCAATAACTGATTTTTCTTACCTCCCTGCCGCATCGCCCGGTTCTGCTCGCATGTTCTGTCCTCCTTCTACCAGTTATGATTCGGCGGTACCCCTTTTTTGTATCTATGCTTTCGGGGAGGGGATTTTTTTTTTGGGGTGTGATAAGAGGGGATCTAATTTTGATTTTTGAAGTTAACTCTGCTATTAACCGACTTCCATGTGTTCTTGAGTCTGTTCCCTGTTAATAAACCTCTTACATGAGCTACAGTTACTTGTGTGTAACTCATTTAACCGACTTCTTTGTAATGTTTTGTTGTTCTCTTTCTTCTTTAGAAGACATGGTCTGTCCCTTGTTAATAAACCTATTTCTTTATATTCCTGTTCTCTTTCTTCTTTAGAACATGATCTGTTCTCTGTTAATAAACCTCTTACACGAGTTACTTGTGTGTAACTCATTTAGTAATAAAGCCATTTACTGCTTCTACTGAGAGTCATGAGAAAGTAATGAAGTTAGGATTTTCTACCTGAAATTTGGCCCTTAAATGGCCCTATGGTCAAGTTTTTCCTACGTTTTTTAATCTTAATTTTGTTGTGGAAAGAGAGGAATTGATTGCGTTTAATTTCTGTTCAATTTATAATGATAATAAGCCGATACAGCCAACGGGTCTCATGTGATTTGATGGATCTAGAACCATTGGGATTTCACTATTGTTATTCATTACTTGTAGATTTTCCATGTTACACAGATACAGAATTGATTAAATCCGTCCAAGAACATCAAAAGAAGGTTGCTTTGGCTCTCTTGGAAAAGGCTAAAGGCATCTGTGCTAACCAAGGGGTATGGTAACTTAGTTCCTTTGCCCCAATTTTAGTTGGTGACATTTATGGCTTATCTACTTCATTTTTAGAATATAAATGTCAATGGGTGAAATAAATGCATTTAGTGAGTAAACTTAGTGCAGGAAGAACATCAAAATGCACAATATCCTTGGGACAGAAGTTGGTGATTGAAGGATAATGATCTTGCTTTATCTTACTACAGGTACTTGCAGAGACAACTACAGAAGTTGGTGATCCTAAAGAGGCCATATGTCATGCCGTGGAAAATCTCAACATCGATCTACTTATTTTAGGAAGCCATGGACGGGGAGCTCTCAAAAGGTCAGTTGATTTCCTTTAAGTCATTATTTTCTACCAACGGTTTCATTTCATTCTAAATTACTGGGATTTTTGTGTTCTGCCCCCATGGTGTAATGTGCTAATATAATTTCCCCTCGTGATCTTTTGCAATATCCACTTGCATTATCTAGATTCCTTTCAAGTCTCCTCTCATCTTGATAGATCATGAATGTCATTGAGATTGTTATTATTCAAACTGTCTCTGGTTGCATAGGATAATGTTAATACCAATATGATTATGGAAATCTATTTTACCCTTTTATGCTTTCACCTCAGTGTATGAACATGTGTAGTTGCATATTATTAATTGGTCAGAAGTAGTGAGAAAAGGTAAAATAACACTATTATAGAAGAGAAGGATGTTCATTTTAATATTGATCAGAACAATAGAGTAGGTTCTTACCAAATTTCTGGCACCCCTACCTAAGGGGAAAATGATCTTCTTGAGACTATTAGCATTTCACCATTACTTGATCAGAATTTGGTTCAATGTCTTCAGTTTGGGGGACAGGTAAAGCAGAGGTTGCTGTTTAGAAGGTTCAGGGGTAAGAATGGGTTCTGAACCTAGCTCTGTGGTAATGACATTTTATCTAGCTCTGATGGTAAAAAATGCTAGGGGTTAGATCCATATCCAGCCCACCCCTCCCAAGGCCCTGGATAACCAATGTTGGGTAATGGCAAGCATATATACTTTTATGTGAATGTTCAGTTCTATTTTATACTTCAGATAACTGATGAGTATGTCAAGCTCGATGCGAATAACACCTTACGTTAAGAAAAAATAGTCCTTATTTTTTATTTTTAGACTTTTTAATGGACGACCTCTAAACAATAGAAAATTATGAAAGATGGATGCACAAATGCATGAAATAATAGCATATAAATGTTTGTTGTAAGAATACACTAATATCATATTTATACATTTGAATTACAACATTGGAAGTGCTTCGTTGATATTTCACTACCCATATGCTATTTATTTACTTTTTTTTTTTATATTTAGGGGCTGTTTAGTAACAGCTAATTGACAATTCTTTTTCTTCCAGTGAATAAGTTACTAAGGATGTTGTGAGTCCTTGATGGCTGAATTTGGGATAATTAGGCCAGGATACCTTAAAATAATTTGTTATTTAATTATTTTATCAAATAAAAGACAAAAGTAATAAGTTGTTCACTTCAGCTATTATCAAATAGCCCCTTGGCTTCAAAAACAAGATATAAAACATGATTTCAGCATATTACATGGGATACAAGTACCTACTTTCTCCATGTCTGGGATTTTAGGAAATGAAGAGTCATATTTCTCTTTCCCATATCTGTTCCACGTTTGTATCTGTATCTGAGCCTCATCAAACTAGGGTAGATTCAACTTTAACTCAGAATTAAATGGAGAAATCAAAAGGAATGTATTGAATTCCCAGTTTTGTTCACCTCAAAAATGCTACGTTAAAGTCACTCTCTAAGTCGTGTATTTTTTGTTCTCTGGGGTCTGGAAACAAAGCAACTGCATATTTGGTATCTAAGTTTTCTTGTTGTGACAAATGGTGTTCTGAATATGGATCTTAGTTACACATGACCGAAGTAAAACATATTTGGTATCTGGGCCTCATCAACCTATCATATCAAGGCTTTATCTTTGTCACAGAGACCTTTTCATTCATTCTGTTCCCAACAATTATATTCAATATCCATTTCACCTCATAGGCAAATGCTAGCAGCAAATAATTCGTTCTTCTGGTTCATCATGTGCTTTCAATTTTAGATATTATAATGAGAAAATATTTTTGTAGTATTTTATCAATCAATGGAAAGATAAATCAGGTGATTGTCTGAAGTATAGTTGTTCTTTTGTACAATAGTTCATTTCTAATATGAATTTATTGAAACAGGGCAGTCCTAGGGAGTGTGAGCAACTATTGTGTTCATAATTCTAAATGCCCGGTTCTTGTAGTGAAGAAGCAAGGGAAGAAAGTTTGATTCCATTACCCACTTAAAATGGTTTGGTAAAAATATCTATAGTCCCTGTGCATATGTTGTTTAATGTAATTGACATTGGAATAAATCTAAAGAAAAAGACAGAAGCTAAGACTTTATGAATGGAGTAAGTGAAGTCCATTTGAATTTGACTGTTCAATATTTTTTGTTTCTTTTGTTAATTCTGATTTTTTTTTCTTCAATGCTTTGAAGGTCATCTACCAATCCACAGATCGCCATAGGGTAAGTGCTATGCAATTATTATTATTATTTTTTTTTGGAAATTAGCCCGTAGGCTTCATCCATTCACCAAGTAAAACAGGATACATCAAGAGGGGTAATCACAAGATAATAAAGTCATGATAAAGCTTCGGGGAGAATCCACCCAGCTCAAACTAGAAGTACAACCCAAAGAGCGTTGAGCTAGGCTGTGAGCAATAGTGGTACCCACCCTGTTTACATGAGAGATTGAGGAGCAAAATGATTGTAGGAGGGCTCTGCACTCAGTCGGCACCTGGTGGATGCACCAAGGAGGAGAGAGAGATCTTTCCAATTGGATGCATCTAATAGGTGATTCTCGTATTAACTAAATAATGCTCAATAGTCTTCACTGTAAATTATTTGTTTTTGGCTTGCAAAACAGGATACGAATGTTATACCACTTTTACAACAAAACAAGGATATCAATACTTGACTTTTAAATTTTAATTTTCTATAAAAATTAATTTAGCCCAAGTACATTAGCTCCAGAGTGCACATATAATATGTATAGGGATACTATGTTTAGTTTAGATGAGAGTTCTTGTATTACATGCCTCCCGACAACCTAAGCTCATTTGGATTGATATGTGCTCATCATAATAATGCATTAATATATACTATTCCTTTTTACCATTAGTTTTCTTCAATATCCATTTTGATGTTTTAGACTAATTTTAGGAGTAACTAATACATTCTATTGATACTGCCTTGGTTTTAAAAACGGAACTGCTTTGACTAGCGATGGCAATTGGGTGGGTTGGGTTGGATTGGGTTTGGTTTGGGTTGAGCTTCAATCCAATCCATCTAACCCGCCAATTCATTAATGACCCAGTTATATAAAATTAAATGGGTTGGGTTAACCTAAATTCGCTTTAACCCAATCCAACGTCCCCAAGCCTATTAATCTTATATTTATGTACTTAAGATACAAAACTAACTCCTTGACAAATAAGTTGGTCATAGCTTGGTGGTAGTAGTAGTTGCTATTTACACAAGTGGTGAAGATTTAAATCACATTACATGCATGTTATTTTTATAAGTGGCGAAGCCATTTGATTATGTCCGAGTTTCGGGTTTGATCGAACCACTTAGGTTCAAACCAGTCAAACCAACTTGAACTATCTAATTGGATTATTTTCGAGTTAATCATATCAAGAGTGGTTGAACCATTTAGATCTGGATCAGTCCAGTCGGATCAGGTCAAATCGGTTCAGTCAATGGTGGATTGGCTTGGACTGGTTCATATCTACGCATTTCTTTCTCCAAATGCACCAAAAAAGAAAAACACATCTTCCCAAATAGTCTTTGTTTTCCTACTTAAACCTACTGGCCTCCAGCCATGGAGAAAGTATTCTAATGATTCCAGAAAGCATCCCCTCCAACCAAAAGTGTCAAGAACTCTGCCCAAACGTAAGAAAAAAGCAGACAATGTAATAATAAATGGTTTACAAACTCTACCTGAGAAGTACAAAAGATGCATTGGACATTGTTGATAACCATTCTCCTTCTCAATAAAAAAAAAAAAAATGCTTGACCAAGCAGCAGCCTGACTTATCCCAATTCCAGCACCTTCTATCCGACTGCCCCACCTGAGGCTTGACTATCATGGTTTGAAGCCCATAATTGATTCAAGATACAAAAGAGTGCTCTCATATATAAGCGTGTTTGTGCCTTACTAAAAGAAATTCATTTCCATATATAGGTGGAACATGGTTAGAGGTGCATGACCAACTAAAAGATCTTCCAATCAACAACCCAATTCAACCATTTGAAATAGCATGCTTAGTTCATTACCTTTGTTCAACATCCACTGTCAAAGTTCTTTCAACTTTTTAAAAATTCCTAGTAGAATCTTGTTAAAGATTGATGGGGGAAGTAGTGTCAAGGAAAACTTTAATCCATTCCTTCATATCAAGTCCAGAAAACCATTTTGTACAGGTACAGAAGATGATCAGCATCACAATACAAGAAATCATACACGATCCCAATCTGTATTCTGTGAACTGCTCTTGGTTCCCACCACGGACACTAAAATCAAGCATTGTTGCGCCTCAAAAGAATATTTTCAACATGTAATCAACATCACAACAATTGTGATCATATGCCTTCATATATGTTTTGTGAACTGCTCTCCAGGTCCCACTATGAGATATAAAATTAAGCATCAAATTGCAGCTAGGCACTACCAAGAACAATTATGGTTCCACATAATCTAAGCAATTGCGATCAACATCACAGCAATTGTGATCATATGCCTTCTTCATATATGTTTTGTGAACTGCTCTCCAGGTCCCACTGTGAGAAATAAAATTAAGCATCAAATTGCAATTAGGCACCACTAAGAACCATTATGGTTCCACATTCTCTATAAGAAGGACATTATACAACCCATTACCTTATAGAGTTTGGATGTCAATTCCTTGGCTAGTTTCTAGATACAAATAAGCAGTGTCATGGGTTAAACATGTATTCTCTTTCTCCCTCTCTTGTATTTTTAGCCATTTCCATCATTGATAACAATAACATTCTTATTTAATATGATGAAAACATAATGTTAAGGACATGCCTAACTTTTCTGCAATTTTCTATATTTTATTTATCTATTTTTATATTTTACTATTTAATTTATGACATCATGGGTAGATCCATTTGACCCAGATGATTGAACCACTGACCCACCACCTAGTAAAAAAAAATAATTCTATTACTGGGTTGTTTTAAAAACATTACGAATTTGTGGAAAAAATCCATTACCCAATGTTGGTCCACGGAGCCTTGAGAGGGGTGGATTGGATATGGAACTAACCTTATCCATTTTTCCTGCAAAGTTTCTGCTCTCAGACATGAACCCGCATTTTCACGAAATTTTGCATAAGTTACAAGTACTCCTTTCAACGATGGAATTAGCACAAAATTCACCCACTAGCTTCATAAAATCATTTATGATTATAAATCAACAACACTTGCAAAAGCTTCTATACTAAATTTCCAGTCTAGCACTTTCTCACCACAAGGATTAGTAAGGAAGTTCATTTCTATCATAAACCTTGCCTAGGCCATCAACAAGCTCCAAGGGTGTTATATCAACATCTTCATATCTTGCTTAGACATACATATATGCACACACAAAAACGTCTCATAAATATATCTGAAAAAAATCATTAATAAGAAAAAGAGACTCTGTATGAAGATAGTTCAAGATAACAATGAATCTGAACAAGTAAAAGTTAATTTCCCAAAATATACATTTGGCAATATTACTATTTAATGAGCAAGCCAAGCCACACATAAGGAGTTTATAATAAAAATGCACACATATTAGTTACCTCATGCTCCAAACTAAGAGACGGCTTCCTATCTACTCGATCCGATTTGTTTGCCTACAAACAGGAAGTAGAAATAATTAATCATGTTCTTCAAATCACATAACATAGAAAACTTGGAGTTACAATTTCTTTGTACTTACAAGAATAAGCATCGAGTTTTCCTTTGATGGTACACTCCCCAAGATTTATATGACTAAGGAAATCATTTATGCTGAACAAAGAAATGATTGCTTATTAGAGAAGTGTATTCCAAGAACTTCATGTTTGAGCCAAAGTTCAAAATTGTTATACTGATCTGAATTTCGTTCATCTCTTAACAAAAGCTGACGATTCAACATGCAATAAGCATTATTTTAGAAATTCTGCTAGGAAAAGAAGTTAACGGCCATGAACACCGACAAGTTGCAATGGTTGAAGCGAAGATCATATGCTGAAGGTTCAATGTATTTAAAATACAAAGTGAATAGGAAGTGAACATTTCATACCCTTTAGACACCACAATGTTTTGGCTACCAGTCTTTCTTAGACGATTATATGGGCCTATACCTCTTCAATGCATCCGAATATTTATTATCACGGTAAATCACAGGACCTCCCTCTACCTTAATTGGGCGATTTGACACACTATTTTCTGTTAGACTTAACTATACTGTATTGACATACAAGGTGGAACCCCCTGAAGGTGTTAACAGTAGGTAATTACCAAATTACCCATACCATTTTTATGCTGTTTAAAGCAAAACTCGAGAGAGGGCGAGTTGGTGGTGCAGTGGTGATGGAGAGATGGTAGAAGAGAATATTAGGATGGAATGGGTAGAAATGAAAAATGACAATAAAAAGCTGGTGGTGTGGGTGAAGGCAGAGGTAGTAGTGGAGGTGGATGAACTCGTTGTGGTGGAGAAGGTACAAATGAAAATCGTGGCAAAGAAGGTAGGGAGGGGTGAAGATGAGATAAGAAAAAGGTAGTGATGCATCGTGCATGAACAATGGTGATGGCAGGTGGCAGGTGGCAATAGAGCAATGGTAGTGGATGAACTCTTGGTACATCATTTAGATGGCTGAGATAAATCAACTCATCTTAGGAGTTGATTGCTGTGAACTTGTTGCATTGTTGAGTTGGTATATTATATTATATAGCTCAAAAAAATTAATAGACCAACTACTCTTATGAGGCCGTTTTGATTGCTGAGATTGGATGAGGTGATGAATGCAGTGTATTTGCATACATAATATATTTCTTCTGACAAACCCTTTTCATTCATTTTTTATTTTGGGAAAAGTACTCTGCAGTTCGCTGCTATAAATATATCAAGCACCAGGCAGTGGTGGTTCGGAATGGAGCAGACATGTCGATGTCGACCTTCTACAGTTGTAGCTTCGAAGGCTACCAGGATACCTTATACACCCATTCCCTCAGGCAGTTCTACAGGGAATGTGATATATATGGAACTGTGGACTTCATATTCGGAAATGCTGCCACTGTTTTCCAAGACTGCAACATATATGCTCGGCTGCCGATGCAAGGCCAATTCAATGCTCTCACGGCCCAAGGCAGAACAGACCCAAATCAGAACACCGGAATTTCCATTCACAACTGTAAAATTATGGCAGCTCCAGACTTGGCTTCTAGCAATGGCACCACAAGATCTTATCTGGGGTAGCCATGGAAAGAATACTCTAGGACTGTGTTTATGCAATCTTCCATTGATAGTTTTATAGATCCCACTGGTTGGAGAGAATGGTCTGGTGACTTTGCACTGAGCACGCTCTACTACGCAGAATATAACAGTACAGGACCCGGAGCAGTGACAACAGATAGAGTTACTTGGCCCGGTTACCATGAGATAGATGACACAGATGCAGCCGATTTCACTGTCTCTAATTTTTTGGTAGGTGACTATTGGTTACCTGCCACAGAAGTGCCTTATAGTGGAGGCTTGCTGTGAAAAACACTCTGAGTCTGAGATGGGTTTTACTTCTATTGTTCATCCTTTTTGCCTCTTGTTTTGTATCGATCGTTTTAGTTAATTAAACAGAGATGCTAATCCTTCAATTCATAATAGCTGAATGAAGAATACGTTCTAATGTTTTAATGATCTTTTAAAGCCTTAACCACTAATTAAGCACAAGAGTTCATAACCCTATGCCTTATCTTGATTGCTGATGGCTGGGGAAGGGATTGCTCACTGGTGACCTATGCTCACACGGACACACCTGTCGAATTTGTCTTAATGGAGAAAATTTATAGTGGCTAGCTAGCTAGGGTTCCCATGGAGTAACTAGTTCGAGGGTGCTCTTATCAAATGTGTTGTCTGGATTCTCAACATGGATAAATGAACATTCAAAATTGAAATTGCATTCTCAACTCATTGCACCGTGGAGCTTCATAAGAAATATATTTGTGGGGAGACTTGCTCCAATGAGCTTCCATATGGTCTCCTTTCTTCCTATATTAATCATTGATAAATGCATAGTCATAGCACTAATTGCTTATGGTTCCACCCAGAACTAGTATTCAATTCCCCAATTCACTGAGCTCAAGATAAATTCCTCCTTAAGACCTCAACTTCTAGTTTCTTGATTTATGATTGTTTATGTAACTTATTGCTTTTAAATTTATGTTAGCATTGTTTTTCACAGGGATAGGGATGCAAATTGGAAGTTTCAGATGTCCATAGATAGTGAACTCCAAGGGAGCACAGCAAGCAGTCCTTGTGATAGGACAGCGAGTACTGGGGCAAATAATGTTGCCGAAGGAAGAGATCCACTTCCTCTTTTTCCCATGGCTCCAGCTGTGCAGGTTCAGAATCCAGTACCCTGGAGTCAGAGTAGTGATCAGCAGACAAGAGTGATCAGGGTGGTGCCTCACAATCGTAGATCTGCAACTGAGTCAGCAGCGCGGATTTTCCAGTCCATACAAAAAAGAGAGGCAAAAATATGATTCAGAGACGCATCCTGTTCTTCAATCTCAAACAAAGGGGAAGCAGCGGACGAAAGAGGAAGAAAGCAGCGGCTAATGCTTGGGTTTTGGGTTGAATAACGACAGGGGTAATTTTGATATTGCAAAATGGACCGAAAATAATAAAGGGTAAAATGGTAAAATAATGATATCCGTTAGTGTAGTTACTGTTATCTTACTGAGATGGTGAGTTTTTGACCTTTTTAAAAGTTGTGGTGGGTTTAAGAGATTTCAGAAAAACTGACGGTGGGTTTCGGACAATTTACCATGTTTTAAAAACCTATCATGAGGTTGAATCATTTTCGGGAAAAATATGGACAGGTCTAATGCAGATTTCTGATTTTCACTACAGAGGTAAAAACATTCAAAATGTCAACAATCTACATTCTATGCACCAACGCCCGCCAATAAATTAGCATAAATTTTGAGTTGGCACCTACCCTAACAGTATTTTGAACCTACAAATTCTCACCTTAGGCTGAACTGTCTTTTTCCCAATCATTTTTGCTTCGGGTCATTTATCATTGGTTCAATCGCCTAGGTCAAATAGGTCAAACTGTGCCATGTTGGTGAATGTGTGTATATATCTAAGTGTGTATAAATATGTGTTTTATCAATAATAAATTATAATCATTTTTGAAATATAATATATATTATTTTATGTTTAATTATATTTTTAATTTAGTTTTCAAAGTTTTATTTGTAAACAAAAATTACTATTTGAGGTTCAAAAGGCATTTCTTTTGGTGAAAATGGCAGGACACCTTGTGGCACATAGATCTCCAAAAGTTACCCAAAATAATAAAAAAATATCACCTCAATCATACATTGAAGTGTAAAGTTATGGCCTCCAGAAATTTGCACATACATTGAATATACAATCCACAATTTTTTACTAGGTGAATATTTTTTTACTAAATGGCGGGATTTAGCAGAATTTGACCCAAAATCAAGGGACGAGTGATGATTCAAACGGTCCAATCGATTGGGTTAATGGTGGCTATTATGGTGTAGAACTATTCATAGGCCAAAATTGGCCCAACCATCGGCCCTAGATCTTGAGCCCGAGTCCTATCCTATATAAAACACATAGCCCGATTTGGGTAGATATTTTATAATATACTATTTATATATTATTAATAATATATTATATATTATATGATACTTTATATATAATATAATATAATATATAGAATATTATATAGTTCATTGTACACTAATAATATTATATAATATATATTATATCTTTTGTTATTTATATACTATTATCAAGGCGGGCTTGGGCTGGGTTGGGCTTATTTGGAAAAGCCTGAGCCTGGCCTGAAAAATAGTTGGATTTGATGTTTAAAGCTTAAACCCGAGTTCGTGGGCTTAAAAATTTGTCCAAACTTGACAAAAAACAAGTTAGGTCTAGCCAGTCCATCAGGCTACCTGGCCCATAAACAGGTCTAATATCTCGTTCCCCTGGCTAAATTGCTATCATGGTAACTTATACTAATGGTCACGTGGGCAACCAGAATGTTTAATAAAGGACATTTTTATTACTTTTACCAGCCGCTATGGTCAAGAAAGGATTGAAACCTGCCTCCAAGCCTGCCAAAGGATTGAATCTATCCATCCATTTAATTTGTTCCAAAATCTATCTACAATAGATCCATCCCATTGTAAAATTATTATTTTTACACCAAAAATAGAGGGACCCATTGGTTAATCAGTCTACACATCCATGGCACTTGTGCTATACATTGGTTTATTTTTGAAAAATTTCCCCTTTACTCTCCCTTTTACAAGTTCATATTGACTGCATCCTAACAAATGATAGTGCCTTGCCGCTTGTTCTATGGTACATGAATTTCTCATATATTAGGATTGAATAAATTCAAATAAAGCAAAATTAAAACTTGGTTAGTTATTCAATAGAGATTTTAGTATAATTTTAATACTTTTTCATATAAAAATTTCATTATTTTAGGAGAGTGTTCAAAATGGATTGTTGTGACAAAAGAAAACAACCTAGCTATAAAAGTGAGCCTTTCCTCTCTTCCTCTCTCAAATGTCACTAATTCCCACACAACCACTGAGCCACACAGTGAGTTATTAATTCTAGCTACTAGAAATATCTTCTCTTTGGCCATGGATATCACTAGCTAGTGTTGGATATAGATGGTAATGAGCTTCAAGCAGGACAACCCTATTACATTGTCTCAGCCACTTGAGGTGGTGAAGGCGGTGTGTCACTTGACAGAAGGGAGAGGTCTCGCTCTTCAGCTGTGAGGTAGCATAGTTCCGAAGTGAACTTTGGCACGCCTGTATCTTTCTCTTCGGCATCAGCTTCAATGGAAGGTAGAGTTGTTTCATTTCCCAAAGAAATAGCTATTGGGAGGATGCTTCATGGAGTGGGAATCTCATCATCATCTGGGGTAAGAACTATCCATGAGTCGATGGACGTGAACATCAGATTCTCGGCAATGCCTATAGTTTGGCAGGTCCAAGAATCACAAAGGTCATCAACCCCAAGCAAAAGACGCTATGTTACAATCGGTGGACAACCAAGACACCCTGGTTCCTCAACTATGAGAAATTGGTTCAAGATAGAGTAGATCAGCAGCTCCAACCCAGAGTATCGCATTGCATATTGCCCTAGCGTGTGTGAGTCATGCCAAGTTGTGTGTGGGAACGTGGGCATATGAACAAAGAGTGGGAGAAGGTGGCTTTCCGTGTCTCAACATAGAGAGCTCCCATTTGTGTTTGTCAAGGCCAGACGTAACTAAATTTGTGGCATGAAAAATGATGAATTCAATAAAGGGCTAATTACCTCTTCTCTAACATTTACTATGACTCACAGCAACCCATAACTTTGTTTTCTTTAATGTTTTTTCTTGGGATTTTTTTTCAAAAAACGATTAATTGTGTATTTATCAAAAAAATGAATGACACTCTTCTTTAATCATTCATTTATTTATTTCTATTTTATTATTATGTTTGTTGCAAATTGTTAGACTTGGATCATTAAAAAACCAATGGTTCGTGATTTATTGATTGACTGTTGGATTAATCCATTCGAACCATCAAAACTACCACTTAATTGGGCCAGTTTGCCCAAGGGGTCAACACTAACCCACCCCTGAAGTGAAGTCAGATTAGTAAAAGTCAATCCTAAGTTCCTAATCCTAAGGCCCAAATTGCAGCCCTAGTTAGATTAAAAAGCCACTCCATAAATAGCTTTAGGCCATGTTTGGGAGTGCTTATGTTAAAAATAAGTGTTTAGAAACAAGTGCTTATTTTGAAAATAAGCACTTATTTTATATTGGGTGTTTGCTGGTCTTTTTCTCCAATAAGCAATTGTTACTCTTTTGTAACAATTTTCAAAGCATCTAATAAAAAATGAATGAATAAAAGTACTTTGATAGAAGTGATTTATAAAAGTACTTTTACAAAAGTGCTTTCATGAATAAAAGTACTTTGAATGAATAAAAGCACTTCTATAAAATTGCTTTTATAAAGTATTTCCATAAAAGTATTTTTTCTAAAAGTGCTTTCATAAAAGTACTTTAATAAAAATACTTTCATAAAAGTAATTTTATAAAAGTTCTTTAATAAAAGTACTTTTATAAAATGCTTTCATAGAAGTGCTTTTATAAAACTAATTTCGTAAAAGCACAAAAATACTAACACTAATTAGAAAAGCACAAAAAATCCTGAACATGAACTATCCAAATAAAAGCTTAAGGATGAAAATATGTAGGTATTTCCAAGTCCCATTTTTCTTCTCTTTGAAGTATACTTTAGATGTTTATTTTCATCTCAGATATTTTCTGATCAACAGCTTTGATTTTGAGAAGAACAAGCCCATCTTCAACTCAAGGAAAGTAGGATATTTATCATCTCCAAGGGGGGCGGGAAGACCTAGAGAAAATTCAATGAGGTTAAGATTCCAGTTTTCACCTTCCATTCCATTGGGAGAGATTAATACCTCTTTAAGATACCCTAGGAGAAGTCCAACCTTAAGGCTATGTTTGGTTTGAAGGAAAAGGTAGGGAAAGAAAGGGAATGGTAGGAACCTTGTAAAGGTTTGCCTACATTTCCCTACCTTTCCCTTCAAACCAAACACAGCATAAGAGTCTTTGCATCACTCAAACTGCTAGGTGAACCAAGGTTGCAAGATAGACTGCCCCTAGTAAGAAACAAAGCAATGGACTGGCTACGTATCGCGGTGTGACTTGGGAAGGCCTAGGTTGAGCATTTATTAAATTTTGAAAGGGTGCCCAAGCTGATGCAATGGAAATTCTTTGAAGTAGCTCCCCTATTTGCACCCTTAATATGGATGTTAGGCATCTAAAACTTTGATGCCAACCTCAAATTATAACTAATATTAATGACTAGGACTTTTCTCAAACTGCAAACAGTTCACAAGGCCTTCAGCTTGCTTGTTTTGGTATTCTTTTTCTTTTCTTTTTTTTTTTTATCAGTAACATTCTTATTTTGATAATCATTCTTCATTCAAACCCAAATTAGAAGATGGACAAAACTTCAAAGAATTTAAATGATTTGAAAAGAGGGTTAAGATGGTTGGGTTAACTAAAACTGATTAGGCCCAATGCCACAGCCGCTTGGATGCTTTAACCTTTCTACATTGTGTGCCTTGAGCCATTTTCTTCCTTTGGATACAATCATTGTAACTCATGTAAATTTCCTCAGTGTCATTTCATTGATGGTCACGACATGCTTGAATTGTTAAGTAATATATTGATAAGTAGCCGCAATTTATATCAAGTATAAAACAATGTACGTAGCTTACAAGAGATCTTTAGGTAGGACAAAAACGACCAACTCCCAAATCCATACAATCACTACAATTGCTCCCTAATAGCCCCTTGTTTAGCTAAAGCATCAGCCATGCTCTTAGCCGATCTTTGTAGACATTGAAATTTTATTAACTAAAAATGACAGTATTACAAATTTACAAGTAGATCAGTAAGTACAAGCAACCCCAAGAGAGGTGTGAGATGCCACTTCTCCCTTCATAAAAAAGAAAGGAAAATTTCCCCTTTAGTACCCTGAACTTTGTGGGTAGTGTGAAGTTAGTACCTGAATTTTCACATGCGTCACTGTAGTACCTAAACTTTCAATAAGTGTCAACTTGGTCCCTGCCATTAACCAACCGTCAGTTATTCGTTGAAGATGTCAAAACTACCATTCAAAAGAATACACTGTTCATTGTCTTCTACTACGAGACTAAACTGGTTGAGGTGTTTGAGATTCTAGACTAATGAAGTCATTGTCTTCTACCTTTAGATCTGAAACACTTTCTTATCTAGTTATTTCTTTGCTTTCAGTTATTGTTTCCCTCCATCATATTTCATGTTTTTTCTCTCTTTTTCTTTGAAGATAACTGGTTCAGTCTCGAGGTAGAAAACAATGAACTGTATCTTCTTTTGAAGGGTAGTTTTGACAATTTCAACAGATAACAGATGGGGGACCAACTTGACACTTTTTTGAAAGTTTAGGTACTGCAGTGACACATTTGAAAGTTTGGATACTAATTTGACACTACCCCCAAAGTTCAGGGTACTAAAGTGGAATTTTCCCCAAAAGAAATGCAATTAAAATGCACCCAAAATGTATTTAGCAGGAGTATCAGCAAAAGTATTGGCAGCCGTTCTCACCCAATGTATTTCCAGATTCATGTTTCTTGTTAACAATTTAAATTTCTTCAATTCATTTTTGTAACCCCAAATTACAGACTCCAACTACTTCAGCCACCCCATCACCACACTAGAATCACCTTCAATTAACAGATTTCCCAAGTTTGTCTCATTTGCAATTTTAACACCCTGCAACAGTGAGCAATTCAAATCTAGTAGAGTTCCCCACTCCCACTGGTCCCAAGAAAAAGCAATGAAGTTTCTTCCTCATTTCTCAAAATTCCCCCTACTCTAGATGACCCAGATTACCTTGGCTACTCCTATCAAAATTTAGTTTGAAAAAACCATCTGAAGGGGGCTTCCACACTAACATTACTTTTTCTTTGCTGGATGAGTTTCTTGCAAATATACTAATTCATCCAAAGAACATTAAAGGAGAAATTGGAGAAGATACCCATGGTTTTTAACCAGTGAATAGCCTTAATCAGTACACATTCTTTCACTGCTTCCTTTTTACCTTCTCTTGAAAGAAACATTCTTGCATTCCTCTCTTCCTAGATGGTTCAGTAAAGCTGCTCTTATTCATCTCTACATAATCCTCCCCTTTTATTCAGCAACACAAGAGTCATTGGATCAAAGTGACCATTTACCTCCACCGGCAAGTTCCACCTGCATCCAAAAAAAAACATTTCCAAATATCTATAGTAAAAACACAAGAAATTAGTAAGTGGTAACACTTAACAGCTCTCACTGTTGGATTTGCATTGGATGCACCAATGAGATAAACAAAGGTGTGGTCTTCTTCTTTGTAACAAGTCCTAGTATTAACCTTCTCATGACACTTCACAGAAAACACCTATTTTGGGAGGCATTGGTCTACACCAAACTTCATTAGAATGGACAAACTGGGGAGAAGGCAATTGACAGAGGAACCTAAAGGAGGCGCAAGAGAAAACACCCTCAAGATGAGGAATCCACAAATGCCTGTTAGGTTTAGAGGGGTCCAAGCAGACATTATCAAGAAGTACAAGATTAACAACTGAATTAGGCTCATCATCCTGCAACCTTCTACAAAACCAAGATCCCAATTCTGGCCCAGGGCAAGGGAAGTAAGGGAGGGGTAATGAAACTTGAAACTAGACTCCCTTTTAGCAAAGGAGTGGAAAACATAGTTAGGAAAAGATCCTTGAGAGAAGAATTTCCCAACCAAGTATCTTCCCAAAACCAAACAAAGTCCCCAGAGCATATATCATACCTTATAAAGCAGAGAAAAAGGTGAAAAACATCACAAATAGCCTTCCAAGGTGACGCCAGAGTAGCCCTGTATGATACACTTACATCCCAGCCATTTCCCACTTTGTCATGAATACTCACAATTACCCATGCCATAACCTCTAATACTTTCTTCCCTAAATGTGTTTGGGTACCGTGGTGTTGTGTGTCCATTGTGTTTATGCATTGAAAATTGGAGAGAAAGACATGACATGCATAAATTGCAATGAAAGGGAAGGGAGGTAAGGGAGGGGTAACAAAACTTGAAACTGGACTCCCTTTTAGCAAAGGAATGGAAAACAGAGTTGGGAAAAGATCCTTGAGAGGAGAATTTCCTAGCCAAGTATCTTCCCAAAACCAAACAAAGTCCCCAGAGCATATATCATACCTTATAAAGCAGAGAAAAGGCGAAAAACATCACAAATAGCCTTCCAATGTGACGCCAGAGTAGCCCTGCACTTGCATCCCAGCCATTTCCCACTTTGTCATGAATACTCGCAATTACCCATGCCATAACCTCTAATACTTTCTTCCCTAAATGTGTTTGGGTACCGTGGTGTTGTGTGTCCATTGTGTTTATGTATTGAAAATTGGAAAAAAAGACATGACGGGCATGAATTGCAATGCAACATCTAACATTGTTTGTTGTGTTTTATTACACATAAGTGCTACAAGACGCCACATAGATGAAACAAAAACACAACAATGGAAACATCAAATGATGTTTCCTCTAAAAGTGAGCTCTGCATAACTTGAGATAAGAAAAGCACAAAACGTTTGTACTTGATGAACCTACCAAACAAGATGCAAGTATAATCGCCTATGTAGCACTGATGTGTTGCTAAAACAGAATCACAACTGAACACAACATCACTGTACCAAACATCGCCTAAGAGTCTGCTCTAGTAGTGTAGCATTGTGCCAATTCACAAAATCGATGGACAAATAGAAAGATTGGGTGAGAGTTTAAAAACTCTTGAATTACTATGCTATTGACCAATTCACAAAATTAACATGAGCAAGTAGATTAAACAAGCCAATAAAAAACAGTTTATATCATGCCATCATTACTAAAACATGAATAAACAGAGCTTGACTATCCATCTGGTAGTCACTACATAAAGGCTTATCGCCCCAGCAATACAACACGGTCCTTCTGAATTGCCTGGGAGAGGTTGAGGTCAAAAAGCTCACACCGAATTGGCATTTCCATCTCATAGAAGGGATTTTTCAACACAATCTGTGTATAGTTCATAGATGATTTTTAAGAGGTCATCCATGTGCTGTGTTCCAGGTTCACAAACCACAAAGAATTTCGTTCCTGCAATAAGAAATACAGTACGGAGATTACCAATAAAATATATCTCATAAGTTTAAAGGTGGGGTTTCCCTTTTATAAATTCGTCACCAATTAAAGCATGTCATCACAGAATCAAATTCTACAGAAATGGAAGACTTAATACAGCTATTAATTCCCCATAACCAAAATAGTCAGAAGAACCAATTTAAAAGTCACCAATTGATGATTACATTAAATTTTTATCATATACACCATTACAATCATTAAAAATAATACCTTCCCAAACATTATAGTACAATGGTAACACATTCAGACCATAGATTTGTAGCCTTTTCAACCACTTAGTTGACTCATATCAGCAATGAATACAAACTTTCTCCCAATTACTAGATGTGAAATAAATGTAACTAACTAAATAATAGAAATGAGAATGAAAACAACAGCAATGGATAGGGAAAAACATCAGCTGGGTTGGATCAACCCTCACCCAATCTGTGGTGATGAACCCAAATTGAAATTCCAAGTTCCAACCTGAAAGTATTCAATTCCAATGCAATGATTTATAACCCTAACTAAGTAACCCAATTTTTCTAATTTCTGATTAGGTTGGCTAAGATTTCCTATGACTGTAATTTGAACAATAAGTTGGAAAGACTTTGCATATAGTCAAACTCAGGCATGGTTCTTTTTATGTTACACAACCAACATAAACAAACAAATAAACATAAGTTAACTGATATTTAGTTACAGATGAACACAAACAAATAAATAAACGAAAGAAAAAGCATTTTGGTTGACTAGGTCAATTAATTAGTTGATATTTAGTCGTCCCAAGGAACCACATCATCATGAGTATCGATTGACTAGTTAGTGAAATAGTTGGAATGAGTATGACCCTCAATTGATGCTCTGATAACATTGAATAGCACAGTGAAATCATTTTGGGCATGGTACAATCAATTGGGAATTATCAAAGTTGAACGAAAATACAACAACCGGTTAGCATTGTTGCATGAGTCTTCTGAATGGATGTTGGACATGCCTTGGGCTCTTAACACCCTGTGGATTCTTGACACTGTAGGTGACATTTTTCTTTATCTCATTGCTAAATGGACAGCTAATATACACATTGAATGCCATATTTTTCTGCAAAATATTAAGAAACAAAGATAGTCATTTAAATATGTTTTCTATGGGATTATAGTGTTAAATTCAACAAAATGGAGTACTTATTATACTTGTTTTTTTATCAGTGAGTACTTGTTATACTTGTTTACAAGCATAACCATGAATCCTTGTTTTTTTTTTTTTTTGTCCTGCTAGGTCAGACTCTCGGATATGTGATAGATTCTGATTCTCATGCCCATGTCCATGCAACACTGCTGACTAGAAATATTCTATATATAGCAGTTAAAAGTAATTTCTAGAACAATTTTGAAATGGTCTTTCCTTCCTGGTCACAAAATAACCTTTCCATCTATTGCTTCAATCTTTCTACGCTCCAGAGGTGATTTTAGAGAAGAGTTAATCACATGGATAATGATAATGACAATATGACAACGATGAGCAGCAGGGGAATTATGGTGGTGATGTGGAGTTTGGATTGACAAGGGAGGATAAAGATTTTGTAAGGAAGTCTCCTATTGGTGAAGATGATTTCAATTACAACTAGAAAAACACAGCATGACTCCCATAAGGATGGGATGAAGACGAACTTTTCTAAACACAATAATAGTGCATTTGGTAACTAATGACAGTGAAGCTGCATGCTGGTAATGAGGATAAGGTTTCAGAGAATGTGTTAGAATTTGGAATGTTTGATGAGGGTAGTTTTAGTTCTGTGGTTGACATTGTGGTAAAGAATCCAAAAGGAGAGTAAGAAATAATGATTTTCAAGATGACTGGTTTAAATCTTATATATGTCAAGCAAATAAGATGGTGTTTGGTATCAGAATGTTGATTAGCATACCCATTTTGCCTTAATTAGGACATACATTGAAGTAGTAAGAAATGATATAAAGCATTCTTAATTTAATAATGGACATGGCACTGAACAGAACAGAATGGCGAAACAGGATTGATGTAGCTGACCCCATATAGTTGGGACAAGGCTTGGATGATGATGATTTTGCCTTAATTGGTGATACAACACCATAAACATTTTGTTAATGTTTCCAGCAGAAACATCTTTGGCAAAGAAAATGGTGACATTAAGAGAAGTCGACATTGTGTTTTGCTTTGTATATTTTAGAAATTATGGTGCAATTGGGAGGTGAAAACTGACAACTAAAAGAAGTTATGGGGATTCACTTTCAATGCATCATGTTAGAGGGAATTATCAAAAAATGCACCATGTTAGAGGAGGAATCAAAGCAAAGCTACATTTTTTTTTCTGAATGGGAGGCACTCAGACCTTTGGGGAGGTTGAAAATGGTAGGTTTCTCCGGGAAACTGAAGAGGCTAAAAGAAAAAATAAAAGATTGGAATAAAGCCCATTTCGGAAGGGTAGAGGAAATAAAAGATAACTTGGTGGGGAGGATTGAGGAGCTGGATAGGAAAGAGGCTCTCAGAGTCATTTCAGAAGAAGAAAGAGGGGAAAGATTGAATCAAAAGAAAAAACTAGAAGAGATAGTACGAAAGGAGGAGATTTGGAGACAAAAATCAAGGTGTTAGTTGCTCACAGAAGGAGATGGGAACACTAAGTTTTTTCACTCTCTTGCAATTGGAAGGAGAAAAAACTTAATCCTTAGTGTGGAGGAGGAGGTACAAGTGGTAAGAGTAAGTCAGGGGATTACAAGGATTTTTGTCAATCATTTTAAGGAAATTTTCTCAAGCCCGCATGGAGTGTTGCGAGAATTGCCAAAGCTGGAAGGGGATGTTCTGTCAGAAGAGCAATCTCTTGCCCTAGAAAGGAGATTTTCCCTACAAGAAATCAATGAGGCTATTTTTTCAATGGACAGATCTAAAGCCCTTGGGCCGGATGGTTTCTCCATGGCCTTCTATCAAGAGTGTTGGGACATGGTGAAATCAGACATCTTGGAAGTCTTTAATGAATTTTTCTCCAAAGGGGAGGTATCATCAGGAGCAAATGCCACATTTATCACTTTGATTGCAAAGAAGAGGGAGGCCAAAACTCCTAAAGACTTTAGACCAATAAGTCTCATGGGGAATGTTGACAAAATTCGGTCAAAGGTCTTAGCAGAAAGACTAAAAAAGGTGTTACCCTCAACCATATCTCCTTTCCAAGGAGCTTTTGTAGAAGGAAGGCAGATTGTGGATCAAATCTTGGTGGCTAATGAATGCATCGGGGAAAGAAGAAAGGGTAGAGAAAAGGGGCTGGTTTGTAAGGTAGATCTAGAAAAAGCCTATGACCTAGTTAATCGGGAAGTCCTTCTAAAAGTATTAGAAAGACTGGGATTTGGAGATAGATGGAGGGCTTGGATCAAAGGATGTTTAAGTTCAGCTCATTACTCAATCCTAATTAAAGGTACAACAAAGGATTTCTTCCCAGCCAGGAGAGGAATTAGGCAAGGTGACCCCTTATCCCCATTCTTGTTTACCCTAGTGGCAAAAGTGTTAAGTAGAATAGTGGCAAAAGTTGACGCTCAAGGCCATATCAGAGGTTGGAGGGTAGGTAGAAATCAAGTGATTGTTCCATCCCCAATTTGCAAATGACACCATATTTTTTTGTGAAGGAAACAATGAGAAAATGGTGGAAAACTTGAGGGTGTTGTTGAATAATTTTGTGGTAGTAACAGGGCTGAGGATAAATTGGACCAAAAGTGGAATTGTAGGGGTCAATTTGGAGGAAGGAGAACTAATAAGATTTGCGGAGATCTTGGAGTGCGAGATCAGAAGCTGGCCTATTAGTTACCTAGATCCCTTAGGAGGAAATCCCAGGTCAGTTGGGTTCTGGAAACCAGTTTTAGAACGGTTTGATAGAAAGTTAGCCCTTTGGGTTTCTTTGGGTGGAAGAATAACCTTGATTAGAGCCACCCTAGAAAACCTCCCCACCCATTTCCTTTCAACCTTTAGAATCCCTTCTAAGGTAGCAAGGTGCTTAGAGAAGTATATGAGAGATTTCCTTTGGGACCCAGGAGAGGAAGGGAAGGACCACTTGATCAAGTGGGAGCAGGTTAGTAAACCTAAGGAACAAGGGGGTTTAGGAATTGGGAACATCCTTTTAAGGAACACAGCTCTATTAGGTAAGTGGCTTTGGAGGTTTCCCTTCGAGGGTGATAGATTGTGGCACAAAGTGATTGAGAGCATTCATGGGGTGACTAGAAATGGCTAGGATGCAAAGGTTTCCCCTCACAGTTCTTCGGCTTCTCCTTGGAAAGCAATTCACAAAATCTACCCTACTTTCCTCAATTCCATCCGGTTCGATGTGGGACAAGGTACTAGAATTTTGTTTTTAGGAAGATCTATGGGTAGGGAAAACCCCACTAAAAGACCAATTCCTTGATCTCTTTGCACTACCGTCAAACAGTTTGACTTTGAGTAGAATCCGGATGAACCCTGTGTTTATAGGAAGACAATGGGAGATAAGGTTACATTCTTGGTTTTGTATGTAGATGACATCCTACTCATTGGGAATGATGTGGGAATGTTAACTACGGTGAAAGTGTGGCTTTCACAGCAATTCTCCATGAAAGATCTTGGAGAAGTCTCCTACATCTTGGGTCTTCGACTCTATAGAGATAGATCAAAGAGGATAATAGGATTATCCCAGTCCATTTACATAGACAAAATTATCAAGACATACAACATGGAGAACTCCAAAAGAGGAAATGTTCCTTTCAAGCATGGAGTCACTCTCTCCAAGGGTATGTCTCCCAAGACTCCCGAAGAGATTAAGGGAATGAGAGAGGTTCCCTATGCTTCAACAGTAGGGAGCATCATGTATGTCATGCTGTGTATTCGAACTGACATTGCTCAGGCAGTGAGTGTGGTAAATAGATATCAATCAAACGTAGGACAAGAGCATTGGATAGTTGTGAAAAACATAGTGAAATACCTTCGAATGACAAAAGAGTTTTGCCTGGTATTCGGTGGTAGTTCACCACAGATCTTAGGGTATACTGACGCTGACTTCCAATCAGACCCAGATGATAGAAAGTCTACATCTGGTTACACATTCACGATGGGGTCCTATACAGTTAGCTGAAAAAGCAACAAACAGGGGTCCACTATAGATTCCACAACCAAGGCCGAGTACATTGCCGCAAGTGAAACTGCTAAGGAAGCCGTTTGGATGAAAAAGTTCATTTAAGAATTAAGAGTTGCTCCTTCCAGCACATCACCCATTCCACTGTTGTGTGACAACACTAGAGTCATTGCTCAAGCTAAGGAGCCATGAGCCCACTCGAAGTTAAAGCACATCGAGAGGAAGTACCACGTACTGCAGGAGATTGTTGGAAGAGGGGACATCCAAATTCAAAAGGTAGCAACAGCGGAGAATGTGGCAGACCCATTGACTAAGCCACTTACACAGAAAGTGTTTGAAAAACACATGGAAAGTATGTAACTCCGGCTTGTGCCCGATTGGACCTAAGTGCAAGTGGGAGTTGTTAGACAGTGTATACCCTTAGCTCCAATCAAATTGATGTACCTTTTGACATTTATTGTAAATGAATAAAGTGCATAATTGATTCATGTTATTTTGGTGTGTTTCTGTGTAATACCCTTAAACTGGACACTTAAGAGATTCGTGTTAGTTTAGAATCTTCACATCGGATGGATAGACCTAGGGAGGTTTATCCTACCAAGGCTGACACTAATTTGCTGCCAAGTCGATTGTGATGGCTTGTCTTAGCTGCCAGGGTGAGACCTGAAGCACATGTAGTGTGGATTTGTTTGAAACTCTAAATCGGACCATTTTCCAGTTATGTCCTAGACCTTGGAGATAAATGGGCAAAACTGGAAAGTTACACCTAACCCCTAGACTCAATTATGGTATTGCACTAGGTGTTGGATTGGGTTGTCTTTGATATGCCAATCAGTGAAATTCTTAGCGGGGATCAAAACCTGGGTATGTTGGGGCAGTCTAAGTATTCATCTGAGTAGGTGATCATAGTGACAGAATCAACCCCTTTGTCGGACAAAGTGAATGATCGGGGAATGCACTCTCTCTGAAGGAAACCTAAACTGTTGACAATGGATTTCAAATGTGTTTGAAATTTGTTTTACAAAATATATTTATATAGAGATATACATATATATTATGGTTTAACAAAATGTTTGCAAAAAGGTTTTAATTCCCGGGATCCATGTGAGCAAAGAGTGCAACACTGTACCTTGTAGCCAAGGGAGAGGTCCTCTCTTGTCGGGCAATGTTTGATTATTATGGGCTGAGAGGTTAAGTGTAAGACCATTTAGGGTTTATACCTGATGGGCTAATCTCACACAAGTCCATAGTCCTTGGGCCTTTATAAGGTGGCTGAACCCAGGGACCATTTAGTGTAAATGTTGGGCCTGCTAAGAGCCCATGCTGATGGGCTCAGGGGTCCACTGTCTTCAGCAGTGAATTTGGCTAGGCCTTGTAACAGAGGCTAGGTTGAACCCATATGCTTTTGTGGAGATTAACGTTAGGATCCCATGCCATACAAAGAGAGTCAAGCTAGCTAGCAAATTAAAGGGAATGTGGGCCTGATAACTTAATGGGCCTAAAGCCCATTTCGAACTGGGCTTAATTTGATGAATTAAAAGAGGGCGAATTTGTGATCAGATCTGCTTCTAGATCAGCAAGATGATAAGATATGTCTTATCCACTTAGGAGTTCTGGTCCAAAGAAAGATTTGGATAAAAAAACCCTCTCCTGATATGATTAGGAAGCTGATCCAAGAAGGATTATAAATAGAGGGAGAAATCCTTCTGTTAAACACTTTTTGCAAATCCAGATCTTCTCTATGCTCTTGCCACCTTACCCTGTTCGATCTCCAGTTCTTGGAGTGATCAAGATTGGATCTTGATATTGTTTCTTGCTGGAAGAAACAATCTTGAAGTTGTGCTCACATCCCTGCATTGCTGAAGAATTGGGGTTCTTACTGAAGAATCTCTTTGCTGATCCTGCCTCACCCTAAGTTGTATCATCTTCAGTGCAGGAAGGATTTGTTGAACTCTTTGGGCGTGAACACCTACATTGGGAACTACTGTTGATTCCGTATCAGGTATATCCCTTCTTTAATCTTGGTTTCAGATTCTGTATGTAGTTTTTTTAAATCAGGGAATTGGATTCCCGGAAAGGAGAAAGAAAATTTTTTAAATTTCGCCCAGCCACCCAGCATGGTTCAGCCATCCATATGATGGATCTCCCTTTCCTTCAATCTAACCTTAAGGGGGAAGCTTTTCCATGTTGGGATCACCATGTCCAAACAGTGTGAATTGGAATTTGGGCTTTAGAAGGAGGATAAGGGAAAACGAGTGTGAATCTTTAATCCAATTGCTGGACCTCCTAGGGAAAATCCACTTGGACCCTTCGTTGCAAGACTCTAGAATCTAGGTAGTCTCTCCAGACGGCCTGGCCTCTTTTCTTGCTCTTCTTTCTTCAAAGTACTTGCTTTCCCCAACCTTTTAGGTGGAATGTTCCCTATGAAAGAAATTTGGATCAAGCCTATTCCCCCAAAGATCCAAGCTTTCTACTGGGAAATATTCCTTGGTAAGGTAAACACTTGTGATATGCTACAGAAAAGAAGGCCATATATTTGCCTTTCTCCTCATGTGTGTTCTTTGTGTAAGGAAAGTGGTGAGACCCTTTCTCATTTAATGATATCTTGTTCTTTTGTGCATCGAATTTGGGAATTCTTTTGTACTCTCTGGATGCAAGTGGGTTCCCCTTCAAGATGTGGCAGGACTCTTCAACCATGATTTCTTGAGACAGCGAAGGAAAAGAGGGGTGGTAATGTGGAAAGCAACAAATGCAACAATTTGCTGGGTAACATGGGAAGAGAGGAACAACAAAATTTTATTGGAAAAAAGTAAAACAATAGAGGAAGTGATTGATAGTATCAAGGTGAAAGTAGCCCATTGGGTAAAATCCTTGGATAGATTTCAAGTCTTCTCAGACATTCTAAGAACATGGTCCGAAGCATAGTTGTCAAGGCGATGCCTAAGCGAGCGACTAGGCAGTTTTTGAAGGTCGCCTCGCCCAAACGCCAGATGTTTTGTACACTAGGCGCCTGCCCAGAGACTTAGGCGGGTGCCTAATGTATCTAAAATATTTTTTTAAAATGTATTAGTTTAATATTCATTGGTTGTTGTATTCTTTTAAAATAAGCCTTGTTACACGGTATCAGTTTAAGTATTAACACAACTATAGAATGGTGTATACAACTAAAACAAGGGTTTTGGTTCGATTGGAGAGGGAGGAGAATGGAACAGGCGAACTCTGCAAGCTCGAGCAGCTCAGCTCCATCGCAGTCGCACTCGCACCTTAGTTCAAGCAGGTACTTCTTCTTCTTCTCAGATATCAGTTCAGTCGAAAAAACAGGGGCTCGCCAGTCCTTTTCTTTTTCTTTTTTCGAAAAAACAGGGGCTCCGCCCCTATACTCCTCAATCCTCCCTTTCTCCACTTCTTCTTCTTCTTCTTTTTCTTCTTCTTCTTCTTCCACCCACCCCATGAGTGGTGTTCTCAATCTGTCACTCACTCTCAGTCGTCAGTCCACCCCATGAGTCCCCTTTTTTTTTGAAAAAAACAAGGGCTCCGCCCTACTCTTCTCCTCCCTTCAGTCATTCACAGTTTCACACTTGAAGTCTTGAATCATCTCAGTTTTTAATCTCTTCTCTAATCTCTTCTTTAATTCTTCTTCTCATTCAATTTTTTTTATATCATTAGTATATATGATTATGTGGTTGATTTTTTTATGGCTGAATTAAATGTCTTGAATCTGAAACTTGAATCAAATGTTTATGGCTGATTCTTCTTCTCATTCAAAATTTTTATGACTGATTTTTTATGGCTGATTCAGTGATTGTATGGCTGAATTGAATCAAATGTTTTTTATTATGGCTGAATTACATGTCTGAAAAGCATATATAAAGTAAAAACTCAATAAAACAAGCATTTTAAAATTCCAACGCCTAGGTGGCGCCCTGTGGTCGCCTAGCCTCGCCTAGGTGCCTTGAAAACTATGGTCCGAAGTAGCACAATCTTTGAGAGTAAGAGATAAAGTAAGGCTGGAATGGAAACCACCAGAAAGCAATAAAGTAAAGCTGAATTTTGATGGGTGCTCCTTTGGAAATCCAGGCATCTCAGGAATCGGAGGGGTATTAAGAAGCTTTGACAGGAGGATATTGGGTATGTTCTCAGGACCGATTAGCAACGGAAACTCGCTGAAGGCTGAACTATTGGCATTACTACAAGGGTTAAAGCTAGCCAAACAACTAGGATGCAGACATGATGAAGTGGAAGGGGACTCAAAAGTAGTAATATCATGGGCAACAAATAGCAGCCATACCCCATGGACGTTTAAACATGTGATTAGGGAAGTGGAGAAGATTGCAAAGGAGGTTGATGCTGAATTTAAATGGGTCCGAAGAAGTGCAAATGGGCTAGCTGATGGATTAGCAAAACAGGGGGCATTGAGACAACAATTATTTTGGGCTGCACTGTAATGAGGGGTAGAATAGAATGATTAAAGGGGATCAACAGTCCCATCACCAAGTTGTATAAACTGCTTATAACCTGAATTTAATAAAATACATTTTTACTGATAAAAAAAAATTGTTGAGGGAGATTAAAAAATGGCTTTCAACTGGATACAAAATGAGGAGATGAAGATATGGATCTACGACAATGAAAGGAAGAAAATCAGGTGGCTAACTAGAGACATGGAAGTAAATGACAGTTGGGCTAAGCTGAGTGCTAACTCTGTAGCTGATGCTCTAGCTAAACAAGGGGGAGAGAATCTTTGTTCTGGCATAGTTGTAAGGGAGAGAAAATATCATGGGAAGAGATAAAAGGTTTTATCTTTCATTGTCTTTGTTTTGTACCTATATTCACTGTACTTCTAATTGCTCTCACTAATAAAAAGCATTTGTGGCTATTGATATATATATATATAACTGTTGCTTGTGAATTGCCAAAAACCCTGCCACCAACCTAGTTTGATCCCAAACTTATCTTATTCTTTTATCATTACCAGACCAAGCTGGAGCACCCAACTTGATTAGCATGAACTGTTTATTCTATGTCAACATGATTTTGGTTCACAACAACTGTTTTAGCATGTACATAAGACTTTGACTATATGTACTAGACTGGAGTCAGTGTATTAGACTGGAGTCAGTGAACTCCATTCTTACACAAACCAGAGACTTACACATTATAGAACATGTTGCCCAAAACTACAAATTGCATATAGGTTTCTAGTACTGTGTTATTATCAAGCCTCATAAGCAAAAATGCAACAAATGTTCTAATTGAAATGCAACACTGAGCAAGTCTAAACCATAAAGTCCATCTTAGTTTTTTATACTGATTTGTAATAAGCATTTACCAAGTAAAAAAAAAAAAACTGTAACAAGCCACATACATAAGAACTTAGCCAATGTATTAATTTATGTACAAAGAAGAAATCAATAATACAGTATATCCATTTCGAATTCTCATATTAAGTTATGATCAAATGTCACATGTGAGAATTATCCAAATATACAAATTAAAATAGTGTGTGGAGCAAGCCGCGGTAACAGAATTTATCAAGATAAAGTAAACTGTAAATTGTTCAATAATGAGCATGCCTAAGCAAATACTATCTGGATTTACCAGTAAGTGACTGGAAGCAATGAAGATCAAATGTGTCAGCTTCGAGGAGTTCGATCCCAGAACAACCCATAGTGGGCGACAATTGTTGAGAGATCGCATGCATTGAATGCCATAAACTCGCCAACCGCAGGCTATCATTTGTATCCATTCGCCCTGCTGATCCGTAATCCTAAATGTAAAAACCATATTAGAACACACAATTACTTACCAAAAATATATAAGAACATGGAAATTCTTTCAAAATGTTCCGAAAGTGCAATCTATAAATAAATAACCTATGAAGTATGAACCAATAAAGGAAAGAAGAATACCTTGTAGAAGATTAATCCCCCAGATTTGTTGATGATAAAGAGGCTGTATATTGCGGCCATTAAGAAGACTCTAGAATAACCTGAATATTGAAAATATAGAGGTCTCGTGACTGAGAATATACAATAAAAAATGGAAACATATACAACCTTATTCAGTCATGGATTAACACATTCATAGATGCAAGTTTGAGGGTGAAAGCTAATAGTAGATCGATTCCTGAGGTATGCAAAAAAGTAGGGCAAAGTAATAGATCGTTCTCCCTTGTTTGGAACCCCAGACTGTAATTCATTTGGATCTTGAATTTCAATCCAATGATCGTTCTCCCTTGTTTGGAACCCCAGACTGTAATTCATTTGGATCTTGAATTTCAATCCAATGATCGTTCTCCCTTGTTTGGGCACAGTAATAGATTTGCCACATGGCAACATTTGGTCATTACTATGCCATGTCATCTTATAAAACGCCAGGTTTGTATTGTGGGGTCGGACAACATATTAATTTATCAAAATGGAATGAAATCAGGTATCCTGCAAAATTTTCTCAACAATCAAACATTGGAAAACTGATATTCTCAAATAACTGGTCTCAGCAACCAAACACAACATGTCAAAAATGAGAAAATAAAATTTTCTTTTGCATCCCATTCTTTCTCCACAACCAAACAGACCATTTGGTCAAACCAGGTTAGATGATTCACAGGGCAAATGGAGACTTGCATTCTACAGTGTCATCACTATAATCATAGGTAACGCTTTTAGTACCCCATAAATGCTGATAGAAGGCCACAAACAAAACACCCATTTAACCTTTAAGACCGTAGACAAGGCTTTTACTTTGCTTGGAATACCTCTCCTTGCTCGTAGTCTTTTTCTCTCATTTGAACATGTCATTTGAGCTTTACCAAAAAAAAACAAAATAGCATGTGATTTGAGGATGAGCTATTGGTACTGGGTATGTAGTTTTCGGCCTTTTAAACCATTTAATCAATTTAATCTTTTTTGTGTGACAAGGCATCACCCACACACAAAACAACAGAAGAAAACTGCTAGGAAGCATAATTAAAATAGCAACCTTTCTTTCTTTCTTCCTCTTAACTTCGGTCATGAAGAAAAAATTTCTGCAGCAGATTCTGGCTGAAAGTTTGGTAACACAAAGAAAGTAGTGAAGATTTTCCACAAAAACCCAGCAACCTTACATGAGAGGAATAGATATCCAACAGTTTCCTCCTGTTCTTTGCAATAGAAAGCACATGCTACCCATGCTAAAACCCCTGGATTTCAGATGATTCACAGTCAATATGCTGTTCATTGCCACGAGCCAAGCAAACACTTCAACCCTTGTAGGGACCGGATTTTCCCAAACACCACCTATCTGATTTGGATCTGAATCATCCTTGAGAATAGCTATGTAACATGATTTAACAGAGAACTTCCCATTTGAGCACTCTTTCCACCAAAGTTTATCCCTTGTCTGAGTTGATTTCTTCACTTCCTCTAGTTTCTCCAATAGATATATGCATTCCTCCACTTCTATCCGTTTGGCTCACTTTTATATTATCCGTTTCCCATTGTCCGTCGAAGATACCAAGCAGCCAGTTGGCACCTTGTTATATATCCCTCCAACTTTAAAATTTTAAATTTGTATTCAAAACCCACCTTAAATTTTCAAAATTTGACACTTTCCCCCCACCTCCTTAATGGTCTTGATCATGGTTTTGAAAATCGAATCGGACCAGATGGTCAAACTGGTTGACCCGGGAATTGATTAGGTAATTGGTTTCATTTTAAACAGTTGGTTTGGTCAGTGACCCATTGACCATGTGGTTGAACCATCAATTCGTTAACCTAGACAACGGTTTTGGCTGTTTTTATTTTATTTATTTTTAAATCAGAATGGGCCATCCATTTGGACCGGATGATTGAGCTATTTGACCCGAGAATCAGCTGGCTAGAACAGTTCCATGTTTGATCCGATTTTTAAACCCTTGGTCTTGATAGCAAGGGTAAAATTTTTAAAATGTGTATTTGAAGTAGGGATTAAAATATTGATACGATTTGTTGTGTATTTTCAAAGCTTTAAAATGATATAAATGTACTTTCAAAGCTTTAAAACTTTAGAATGCTTTATTTCATCCTTCTAATGCATATAAAATAAAAAGTGTAAATAAAATTGAAATATAAATCATATCAATACACACCGATACCCAAATTTTGATATTTTGATAGTAAGAAAAAAAATCAAAATAACAAAAAATAGGCATGTTAAAGCATGGCATCTCTTCTTGTAGTTTTATTTTTTTATTTTTACTATTTCCTATATTTTCTTTTTTTTTTTCGTTTTTTTTTGGGGGGGTGGGGGTGTTATAAAGGTGCTTAAACTCACACATTGCAGTCAAACCAGAATGTTTCGGGAAATGCTTATGGCAGGGGTACTATGAAAGTTTGGGGTGGGTTTTTGTCACAAATGAGAGCTCGGGGTCTAACGATCATTACCCCAAGGTACAGAGTGGCAGTCTGTCATTTAAGCAAAATATTAATAATAAATAAAATCATCGTCTCTGACTCTCTGTTATCCCCTGTCCTCCTCAGAACCATGGTCATAGGATGTGAAAGCAGTAAAACTCTCCAAGTGAACAAGTCCTTCGGAAGCATAAGCTCAGTGAATATATTTCTCTCTCTCTCTCTTATCTTTTATTTTTTTAAAGTCTGTTTCTCTGTGGATCACACTGTTCTTCTGGAGGAAGCAAGGTTGTTCAACCAAGAACTCCATGAACTTGAGGATTGTTTTACTGAAACAGATAACCTCGAAACTCTAGAATGGAATTCTGTTTCAGTTCATTAGTGGGTCTACACTCCCAGTGATGGAACCCCATTGCATCCTGCTTACCCAACAAGACAAAGATTTGTGCTTTAGGTTGCCTTTACAAGATTGATGCTTTCAAAGCGTATAAAAGTGTTTTTACTTGACTGGTTCTTTTTTTTTTTTCCACAGACCAGAGCTCAAAAACAAATGATTCAAACATCGCCTGATTTATGTTTATATGTAACCGGTTGTAGTTTCCCTTTTGTCGTTCCATATGCTCTAAATCCCCCTGTTCTTTTCATGTTTCCATTTGAACTCGGAACCCTATGGGGTTACTGATTCTGAAGTTAAATTGAATTCTTCCGACATTTTATTATTTAATTATTTTATCCACTAAAAGGCACCACAATAAGTCATCCAATTCAGCCATTTTATTAAACTACTATAATCAAATCACTATTTATTATTTGTTAGTAAGTGTATATGTGCTTTGCACGTAGAAGTATAAAACGGGCTGTGCCAGGCCGGTATGGCATGATCTGTGGGTTGTTCGTACAAAGTGTAGGCCGTGTCATGCCGGCCTGTGGGGCCATCCCAAGCTGTGCTATCCTCCCCTGGGATAACTTGAGGGGTTGGCCTGGCATGGCCCACAACCCAAGCTCATACATGCCCATGCCATGAGGCGGGCTTGGGCCAGGCTGAAGCCATGTCAGGTTGGGCCACAAGTCAGGCCTTGGACATGGGCTAAACCAGGCCAGACTGGTTTTTACCTTTTTTTTTATATTATTGATTTTTTATTTCTTTGCTAAGTAAAAGTGTAAAACTAAAATATTCAACTTTCCTTTGGGCTTTGGGAACTATTTGAAAAAAATAAGAAATGAGGAATCTAACAAATAAATGAAAAAATACTAAAATAAGAATGGAATAATAAATTGGAAGAAAAATAGGAATTTTATTTCATTTAAATTTGAATGATACAAATTACAAAGCATACAATGGTTGGATACTTGAATGAATGAAATGTGAAAATTGGAAAATGGAATAAATTAATAAAATATAAAAAAAATACAATATGATTACAAATTGAAAATGCAAAATTACATTGTTAAAAAATAGCAAATAAATTAAATAAAATAAAAACAAAATTTACAATAATTTAAAAAAAAATGTTATACAACTATTGAGTGAGTATACGAAAAATATTGACTTCATCATTTTCTGATTTTCTCCTATTATTCATGACTTTCATCATCTTCTTCAGCTGAAATATCGGGTGTAGTGCCATGCCCACCTTTGTCTTGTAATTTGTTTTTAGCATCCAACCAATCTTTAAAGTAGATGCACATCTTTATACTTTCATCTATCATACAGCTTTTCTTGTCGTCCAACACTCTAGTACCTGTACTAAAACAAGACTCTGATTGAACTGTAGATATTGGAGAGGTTAGTAGATCACATGCACGTGAGAACTAAACAAATTTTTAAATGTTCACTCTACCAGGTTAAAATATCAAAATTATTTGTTCCCCCACCTAAAGTAGAAAAATTCGCTTGTAAATAAAAATTAAATTTAGTAAATGAACTTGTTGTTGATGTAGCAAACTTATGCCTTCTATTTATTAAATAAAAAAAAAATTTTCTTCTACTATTGGGCTCAAGTTTCAAAGTAGAAGATGCGGTTGTACAACTTGTAGAATTATTTCCTATTACTTCATATTCATATAAATTGTACATAAAAGTGCTTTTATAAAGTACTTCCGTAAAAGTGCTTTTATAAAAGCACTTCTGTAAAAGTGCTTTCGTAAAAGTACTTCCATAAAAGTTCTTTCATAAAAGTGATTTTATAAAAGTGCTTTCATAAAAGTACTTTCATAAAAATACTTCCATAAAAGTGCTTTTATAAAAGTACTTTTGTAAAAGTGCTTTCATAAAAGTGCTTTTATAAAAGTACTTTCGCAAAAGTGCTTTTATAAGTACTTTCGTAAGTGTTTTCATAAAAGTACTTTTGTAAAAGTGCTTTCAAGCGTGGCCCCGCCAGCGGTCCGACCAGTGGAGCTGAACAGCCAGCCCGCCAAGGAGCCCCCCTTTACCCAAGAAATTGTGGACGAGCTCCCCCAAGTCGGTTGGCGAGCACCACAGTTCGAGAGGTATGGCGGAAAGGGAGATCCAAATGATCATCTTGAAGCCTTCAAAGCCCAAATGATGCTGCATGGAACGTTCGGAGGCCTGATGTGCAAAGCCTTCGTGGCGACTCTCAAGGGTGTGGCCTTAACATGGCACTCCTCCCTTCCTCCGTGCTCCATCTCTTCTTGGGAGCAGTTGGAGAACCAATTTCTGACCCAATTCATGGCCAATAAAAAACACTGGAAGACTACGACAACCCTCATGCAAATGCAACAAAGGAAGGGAGAGTCTCTCCAGGAGTACCTCGCGAGGTTCAACACCGAAGCCCTACAGGTCCGGTCCTTGAACCAGTAAATAGCGGTCATTACCATCTAGCACGGCCTCCGCCCCTCTCCCTTCAACTTTTCAATCTCCAAGAATCCTCTGCAGACCATAGCCGTGTGGATGAACCATGCACAAAAGTACATCAATGCAGAAGAAGCACAAGCACAAGAGAGAGGCGAGGAGGAACGACTTGACAGAAAGAGACGAGATTTTGAGGAATGCAAGACAGAGAGGACGGACCGAGACAACAAGAGACAAGATTGTTGGTCAGACCGAAGACCAAGGACCTTGCCACCAACTTACAGAAATTTCACACTGCTGAATACACTGCAATCTAAAATTCTGATGTAGATTCGTGACCATAACTACGTTCGATGGCCCGAGAGCAATAAGAGGAACTGCGACAAATACTGTGTGTTCCACCGAGACCACGACCACGATACCAATGGCTGTTACGATCTACGCCACCACATCGAGGACCTAGTCAGGTGTGAATACCTCAGTGGGTTTATCGACAACAAGGATGAGAAAGTAGAGGAACCGCGGCCAGCGGGCGGACCTCCACCCCGGGCTCCCCTTGTCGGGGTCATCACCGTGATCTCAAGCGGGATGACCACCAAAGAAGAGAGCGACTCGGTCCGAGGAAAGCGCCCAACTACAGAAACCCTAACGATGGAAGGCACATACCGAAGAGTTGGAATACCAGGAATGTACTACTTATGATTCCACATCAATGAAGACAACTTTCTTTTGCACTCAGTTGTTCAACACACACTGCACGGCACACACTTCCTACCATACTGCACAATGTGTGCCATGCAACGCACGTCATCCAGCTGAACTCTCAATGACTAGAATGCCTGCACATTGACTCGACTGACCTATAATGGCCAGAGCCTACAGTGCATAGCGACACGCTAGCCTAACAGTGTATAGCCGACCAATTCAACTAACTCGGCCGTTGACAGCAGAGCCCAAAGCAGGGAAGAACGCCCCGACCTCCTAAGGCCAGAGGGCGGTCATCAAACTACGCACACCCTACTGACTAACCGTTAGATCAGAGCAAGCTAAGGAACGGATAGCCCACGAAGAGCAAAAAGCTTTCCGAGACCCGCAACTAAGCACCCCCCAAAGAGATGAGAGCTCAGAAAACACTTCGACTAAGAAAGGCAAAGACCGAAGATCTCGGCCACACAGGACCTTGGCCATTACAAGACTGAGGCCTACAACTTGGTTCAGCAAAATAAAAGAGAGAGTGGCATAAGTATACAAGCTCGGAACCGAAAAGCATATTTCTCATTAATTCAAGAGTTTGTACATAGCTTTAGGCTTGCCATACCGAGACGTTTACATTAAGAAAAAAAGGTGTCATCGATAGTGCATAACAAAAAAAAAGGGGCCAGCACTAGCAACAAGTCAAGCACCTCAATCCTTGGCAAGGCGGTCCACGGCCTCCTCAGGCTCCTCGGGCACCTCGGTAGCAATGGTGTCGCCCTTGTTTGGAGTATTAGGATCATAAGGGCCCAAGCCCTACATGGTCTGTGTTGCGAAGTCATCCAACTCGTGCTGATACTCCTGGGAGGCCTTGAATCGAGCAATTGCCTCCTCCCTTGCCTGAGCCTCATTCTGCAACCTCTTGTGCACCTCCTTTAACTCATTGACGCGCCCCTTCAGCCTACGCATCGTCTCAGATCGCTCCTTAATTTCGTGCTTCAACTCGGCAACCTCAGGTTCTAGCGTGGCCATCCGCGCACCTACTGCCTTGAGCTCGGCCAACCAAGCCTTCAGGTTCAAGACCTCGGTGTGGCTTGCCTCGTAGAGACACTGCACTGACTGAAGAGGGTTGACCACTGCAACCGCCGAACAAGCATTCTGCAAAAAGGAAACCAAGAGTCAGTACAACAATTTCTACCAACCAAAAAAGAAATTAAGTACAGAAGAAGACCTATTGATGCTGCTTGAAGAATGGGCGCGCTCTCTAGGGCGCCGCTCATGGACTCCGCTGCCTCCTGCCTCATGGTTTGCGTCAAGATGCTGCGGAGAAGTTGCTCGGTTACACCCTCAGTCCCGAGCCCATCCTTGGAATGGGCATTCCACTACGACATGTGGATGGGCATATTGCCGCCCTCTAGCATATTCCCCGTGGGGAAGGAGAGTGGATGGCTTGGGCGCCCTCCTCCAAGTTGACCACGACCTCTTCCTCAGTCGCCCGCTACCGCGATCTCTTCTACTGCCGAGGAGTCCTCTCGATAGACCTCAGTAGCATCGCCTCGGATCGGGCTGGGCCCCTTGAACAACTCAGTTGTGCCTGTCTTGCCCAACCCTCGTCTGGTGGAGAATTTCTTCATGAGTCACCATCTCAGCACCTACACCAAAGTAAACATCTAATCAGTACAAGTCAAGAACTTAGAAAAGAAGAGATCGGAAAATCGAGAACAACAAACAGACCGGCCTCTTCGCTCATCAGCTCAATGCGGATCAACATTGAGAAGGACGTATAGTACATCACATCAACATCCTCTATCATCCTTATTGTCATCCTCTCTCCCTTAGTAAGGCAGCTCAGCTCAGGCTTCTTTACCTTCGTCTTCAGTGTCTAGAGCTTGGCCGATAGAGGCAAGCCTCCGGGACAGCGCACAAAGAAGAACTCCTTCCGGTGCTTCACCAAGGACAAGGTCCTAACTAACACCTTGATATGATGTCAGGTCGAGAAGTAGTAATACCCCTACTAGTGGTGCTTCAGTTGGAGGAAATAAGAGACTGTCCTCAGAGTAATCTCTATGTCATGGATAAAGCAGTAGGACAGGAGATCGATCAAGAACCTGAAGGAGTTTGGCATCAACTGCACCAACAATACCCGACACCACGTGAACACCTCGATCAATCCCTCGTGCAACGGGAACCTCAACCTAGACTCCATACTCTTCTCATATACAAAGAGCTTGTCCGACCGAGCATCTGTGGGCCTCTCACTAGTCCTCGGACACCTGAGCTCATACTTCGAGGGGATGCAGTATAGAGCTTGGATCTGAGCCATATCCCCGAGAGTCAGACAACATGGAGTGGTTCCAAATTAGTGACCAGCCCGCATAGGAAGCTTGACCTCCACGGTCAATGGCCTTGCCTCAGCCTCCTCGGCCTCGGCAACCCTCTTAGAATCTACCCCCTCGAAGTCATCGGCCTTACCCCCCAGCCCTCGGCCTCACGAACATTGAACGCAGCAGCCTCGGTGATAGACCGTGGCACAAACTCTGAGTATGAAGCAGTGGAAGCAGAAGAACAAGAAGAATGGGAAGACGAAGAAGACATCTTACCTAAATTCAGAGATAAAGGTCGCAAAACTGAAGCAAACATCGAGCACTGAGAACTACTTCTCGCCAAGCTGTACAAGTGCCTTCCTTCACAAATGACAAAGGGGAAATGCTCTTCTCCCCCTATTTATAGGACCCCCCAATGATCTAGATCAAGGCGAGATCAACGACAATGATCAAATTTCATTTTGATAGCTCGGGAATGTCCAATCGACGCCACTGACTTCCGCACGCGCCAAACATTGGGAAAGCAAAATGTCGCTTCCATCAGCATGGCGCAAGCGCCGAACCAGCCGGTTCACTCAGAAACCGGTTCAACCCTAAGGCCCATCGCTCACATGGCATGCTCAACCAAACTTCAAATTCAAGTTCCTCAGTCGAGAACCAAATAACTCTTTCATGCCACACCGCGATCGAGCACTATGCTCCTCGACTTTGAAACTGGGGGGTTGATGTTCAAGTTATGGTTGAGCTAGCCCCGAATGCCATGTGTCACCTTCATGGCTGCCCAATCACCTTGTCCATATCAGTGCTGCATCACCTCCGTGGCCTACCTTATCACTTTGACCATGTTAGTGCCATGTCACCTCCGCGTCCCACTTTATCTCTTTAGCCACGTCGACACCACATCATGTGGATAAGCGCGACCAAGACAAGAGAGTGGATGGGGACAACCCCACTGGGGGTTAGGTCTTTTCCTGAAGACCTCGGCGGTTAACCTCATCCTAACAACACTGGAAGTTTCATTTGACCAGGACACAGATCCTTGGCTATAAAAAGGCACCTACAGCTCAAGGTAAGGGATCAAACTCTTAACTCCCATACTGTTACTTTGCTCGGACCAACACTATTCTCTAACTGCTCAGCCTAATCACCCACCTTCCTCGACTAACTTGAGCATCGGAGTATCTACCCGGGGATAACCCCTCAGGCCTTTGATTGCTTTCTTGCTTGCAGATCTTGGAGTGTGGCTTTGTCCTTCCACCTCGGCTCCACCCAGTTGGCAGGATTATCTAACTGCGACCTCGGTTCAAGAACTACCTTGGATCGAGCAACATCAGGTGTTATTTAGGCCCACGGGGAGTTCTCCTATACTTTCCATGGTTTGTTTGAGGATATCTGATATTTGTTTTTTGTTGGAGGTCCATTGACCATCAGTGCCCTTGATCCATGAGATGTTGTTAATGTTCTTGTGATTGGCCATGTGGTGGAAGTATTTGATGTTCTTGTTGCCTTCTTGAAGCCACAATTCTTTGGATTTGAGTCGCCATAGTTGCTTTTCCTTCTGTAGCTAGTAGTGATATTGATTTTGGAGCTCTTCTAGCTTTTGGGCCTCCGAAGGAGAGAGGGACTTCATTTGTAGATTTGAAATCTGTGAGGTGAGGGTTGCTAGGTGATCTTGGATGCATCCATGCTGGGTTTGGTTCCATTAGGATAAGGCTTGTCTGCACTTTGTGAGTTTGGAGGGTATTGAACGGGAAGTGGCATTCCACAATTCTTGGATGACTTGTTTGCAGCATGGATGCTTAGTCCAAAAAGGTTGGTAGTGGAATAGTGAGTGTTTATGTGGGTGAATGGGGGGTGTGGAGAGCTTCAAGGGACCATAGTCAAAGGAGATTATGGGTAGGGATGTCCATGAATAACTGAAAAACCGAGAAACCAAACTGCAAAGTGCAGTTAACCGAACCGGTTGGTTTGGGATTTTTGAAAAACTAAAGGACTGGTTGGGTTTTTGGTTAACCTACAAAAAAACCGACGATTAACTGAACCGACTGGTATATATATTTTTAATATATGTCATATTTTCCATGTATTATATATAAATATATATTCATCATATATAAAATATATACTTATATTATATTTATAATGATCTATTTATAAACATATTATATATTTTTCAAATATTTATAATATATTATATATCATTTATTATTTATAATATATATATAATATTATATTATAAATATAAAAAATTAAAAAACCGAAGAACCGAACCGGTCAAAAACCGAAACCGGTGGACTGGTTAATCGGTGGTACCGGTTCGGTTTCAGTTTGGAGAATTGGAGAAACTGGTACCACTGGTTCGGTTTACAAAAAAGTGCCATGTACCACGGTTAACCGAACCGTGGACACCCCTAATTATGGGTAGATGAAAGTTGATGGCAGTTGGCGTCATTCCTGGGTGACTAAAGTTCTATCTAGTCTTTCCAGGGTTTTGAGGTGGTCTTGTGACCATTTGATGACCATGTGAAGTAGGGAACCCACAAAATCCATATCAGTAACCAGTTAGGTTAAATTTTTTGATGAACCTGTCCATATGTTTTGATAAGCGTGGCAAGGAGCCTCTGAAGTTCTAGTGGTTTTGTGGGAGATGGATGTCGTTCATGTCCCAACTCCCAAGGGGAGTTCATTGGGAGATTCTCTATTGTTAGGTGTATGAAGTGCTTGTGAATTTGGTGGACTTGACTTGAATGTTTAGGTTTTCCTTCCACCATATTGTATCCAAGAGATTCACTATTTGACCATCCTCTACTGTTAAGATGTTCTACCGTTGTTCGTTCATGTCCTCTTTTTCTCTTCATTGTGCGGAGATGGATGAAGCCTAGGCGTCCCGTTTTGGTGATGCAATAAAGTTTCTCACCATTGTTGTAAAAACCTGTAGCATTCAATTGCTCTTGGGAGTCGGTGTGTGGATGAAGCTGTGCATGCAGTCGAGATGGATTGCTTGGGTTGGGGGTTGTATTTGTGAGTATTGGGCGTTGGGTGGGGATGGTACTTGCATACATGTTACGTGGAGGGGGAAGAAGGGAGGTGATTAATTAATGCGAGTGGATGGTGTATGTGGTCCAGTCTGATTTTCAAACCTTGTTTCCTGTACATATCTTCTTGTATCTCTATCTTGGGGATGTACATATATACAAGAAAATCAATACAAGTAATTAACCTTCTCTTTAGACTGCGCATAGAAATGATGCAAATATGTGAGTGTAAAATGGTTTATATAAATTGCAAAATTGGGTTAGTTTTGCACTAACAAATTTACCTTCTTACCAAACAGACTTTTAGCTGTAATGGATGCAACCATGAATTCCAATAAAGCATATGCTTTTTTTTTTTTAATCAAAAGCCCACTTGAATGCAAATTTACTTCTTTTTTATTGATGTCCTTTTACATCTTTTTATCAATGTAAATATGCATTGGTTTGTCATTTGTCAATGCATAAATGTAATGCTGCCAAACACAGGCAAAAGTGAACCAGAGTGCAAATTTACCCTGAACTGGACAAAAGTCAACCAGAGTGCAAAAGTGAACCAGAGTGCCAAACACAACCTTATTTAAAATTTTCAATTTTAGAAGAAGAAAACCAAGAATGAACAAGCAATACATGGATCATAAAATACTGCCCTAATGAATCAAATAAAATTTGGAAGTCCTGATTGAGAACTAAGAGCAAAATCCCAAGGGAACATGATCAATTAAACATTAGATGAATCAAGAGTATTTGTACTTTAATCCAATAAAATCTTTGCTTAATTGAACAAAAGATTAAGAAAGAATTCAAGATCATTGTTACCAATTCCACCAAAAGCTCAATAGTTGGATCTTGGACAAGAACAAAAATGCCACTGTGAGTGGTAAGGAGGATAACCTTTGTTGAGGAGCATACCATTAATACTTTCCTCTGTTCCTTGATTTGAAAGGCTTGTAGAGAGATGTTGTTGTTCAGAACAACTCTGGATCTTTACAAAACTTGCTAATAAACTATTAATTAAACTTAACTTTTGGCTGGAATGAGATTGAAGCTCACTTTTAGTTGCACCAGTTTATTTTAGTCATTAATCAGGTAACTGATCAGGGGCTCGTATTCTCATTGGACTCTTCAGAAGGTGCTAAGAACCATCGGTTAAGGCGTTCATGTGCCTTTTTAACCTATATGAGAAAACAAAGTATATATATTAGAAACTTAAAAAGTTACAAGTGAAACCAAGGTAACATGGAAATGAAAACAAAACTCCAATCTGGGCCTAGCAAGTATCCAAGGTTTAAAAAATGATTTAACACCTAAGGATCTGTTTGCTTGCAGTGCACAACTGAACCGGTTACAAATTTTGCACTCGATTCAGTTTGGAATCCATTTGTTTGTAATTATGATTTGCACTTTTGCCTGATAAAAATTGTACTTTCTATCTCATTTGCACTCATTGGCAATGCAAATTTTTCATCTCAAAAAATGATGCAAATTTTGCATTACTTCCTACTTCAATTCTCTCTCATATAAAATGGGGATTACATGATTTTGCTTCCTACCTTATTGCCAAACAAATAACCTTCCTCCTACCTCCATTACTTATCATATAAGGTGGGGATCACATTATTTTATTTCCTATTTTACTCGTCACAAACAAACAAGACAATCAAATTTGAAGCAAAAGTAAACCGGAATTTGCAATCAGCCCATTTATACTCCCATGCATTTGAACTGCAAGCAAACAAACAAAGGCTGCATTTGGCATTCCTTATTTTAGAGACTTATTCCCTTTTTGCAGTTAAAAACTCAGTGTTCACGGAGGCATTTTGACTGCAGAAAGGAGATAAGTCTTTAAAATAAGGAATGCCAAACCAAATGCAGCCCAAGACTATTTTAAAATATAAAATCCGGCCATATTTTTTCAATATTTACATGCTCTCCATTTTATGTTTTATATTCCATAACTATGTTAGAAAATTGAAAGGTCTCCTAAAAAAGGAGACCAACATCTTGTTATCCATCTCATTGATAAGTCTTAATAAGATGTATCTTCTTACCTGATCATTCCAATTAGTTCTCCAAGTAATTAAAATAAGCATAAGATTTTGTAATGCAAATCCACATATCATTGCAATCCAGATACCCTGAGCAATTAATGAAACAATTAATCAGATAAGTTCTTGGTAGAATGGGTTGGATTTTTTTTTTTTTTTTTTTGTGGTCACTACAAGTCTAGAACTAGACAAGTGGTTTCTTACCCTAACTCCAGCACAGCAACATATCCGAGAATAATCCCAACAGGAACTCCAACAACACAGTAGCAACTAATATTGACATATGCCACTATAGCTTGCTAACCAGCACCTATAGCTACTCCTGTTCACATAGTTTATGAAACATATAAAGCACATACATAGTTAAACCATTTGCTTATTAATTTGTACCAATAAGTTTCAATATTAACAGAAAACAGAAGCTAGCTAGTGACATACTTGCCTGAGAATACTGGTTGAATACTATTGAGCAAGATAGAGAAAGCCAGTAGGACGGAAAGACTTGACATAGCTTTGGCAATCTCTGTGCTAGATGTAAATGCATAAGAAATGACGTGACCAAAGACCAAAGCCAGAACCTAGAAAAGCAATCCAATACACAATGATGTGCATAGATTGACTTTAATTGAGAACATTGCAGCTTTTGCATCTCCTCTTCCCAATTCATTTGCTACTCGCACACTGTGTTAATATATATATAAGAAAGTCGCTGATTGAAAATGGAAATTAAATGATTGTCTTTTATAAGTGGGAGAATTTTGATTGGTTGAGTGTGTAGAGAGAAAGAGAGAAAGTGGATCAATACCAAGCTGCAGACAAGAATCCAAGTGATATCATAAACTCCCATGAAGTGATGTTGATGCTACAAGTTCAAATTAATTAAATGCGCTTAGTCAAAATATTCTAGAAGAAAATGACAATGTGAAAAAGAAGAGACACAAATAGTAAAACCTTACCAAATTGAGAAAGCAGATATATCAACTGTAGCATTTTTCATGTAGCCCGCTAATAATACTAGAACTGCATTGTACCACAATTCTAGGCTAGAAAATTAGGATATAAAAGTCAGTAAAATAAGATGTACAGAAATATTATTGTTTTTAAGAAGTAAATGTGAAATTCAATGAAAACAAACACTGATCAAACTCATGCTTATTATGACATATCCCCTGACACACTGATCAAACTCATTCTTGGAAGTATATGAGTTGAGGATATCATATCCCCTGAATCGCCAAAGACTTAACCAGTCATGCAAGTGAACACTAATTATAACTTTATTGAACAGTACTGTGACCATTTTGCTCCTCACTAGAACAATCTACCTATGGACATCATCTCAGCCTGGCTGGTTGCTCATTGGACTCATTGACCAATAATCTGAACATGTGGCTACCTAGGTGGATTAAATTATGAAAGGTTAATTTCCAAATGTATATTACCACTGTGGTAGAACTAGGAACACAGAGCAATTTTGTCCCAAGATGGATGGGGAGACAATAATGAGAAAATACTAAAGGAGAAGAACTAGACACTCCAGAATCCAAAAAGCTATATGGGCTATTGTCGAAGGTAAAACCACATGCATTTGGTGAAGGAAGACACTAGTAAGACAAATAGAAGCTCGAGGGGCCTTAAATCATATTGTGCAAAAGCACAAACGATGAAGTTCACAGGTCTAATTTCTGATGTTTGAAAAGTAAGAAGTATTAAAATAACAGCTTGATGTCTGAGTCTTTTGCTTTTAAGACATTGAGGTTGAAAACAGACCTAAAAAACAAGGCCTGAGAATGGAATTTTTGTTCCTATTAAAGGAGATAATATAAATAAAAATTATGGAATGGAGACCTCCCTCCCTCCCTCCCAGTGGTTACCCTTAGACAATCAATTTTGACTTACAAAAGTTGAAATTTTAACCGTAGATTGGAAAGTGACAAGCCATGGCTGACGAAGTGACAAGGTGACAAGCCATGACCATCCACCAGGATAGATGGTCATTCAGCACCAAAACTGACAAAGTGACAAGCCATGACCATTACAGTATCAACATTGTCTGGTATGTAAATATTCTTCAATAATGAATCCCAGGAAAAGATAAATAAATAACATTTACCCATATTGCCTGCAAGATCCCAGCTCCCAGGTATATAGCAGGTCAATAACAAACCAGTCTAATAGTAATAGAAAAAATAAAGAAACAAATCAGAGATGAAATAAACCAAGGTTGCTACAAGTATTCATTTTAACAAGATAAATCTATCCTGTAGAATCTGTGGTCATGGCAATCATAACATATCCATTTCATTTGAACATATGCATAGAATAAATGCGTAAGCATGCTCCATTTTATGACTACAAACGCAAAGCCAAAAAGTCTGGTTCGTCACATCTCAAGAAGAGGAAACTTACTGTTATACTGGTAGCTGCATCAGGAGTATCGATGTAGTGAAGGGCAGATGACCAGTGATACCTAAATTTGACATGGTCTGCTCATGAGCAGAGACTTCCGATCATTCTCTGCGTAGTCTGGAAGAAGTTGCTTCATGGCATCTGCAGCAGCTTTGTTTAAAGGAGCCTGCAACGCCAACAGAAACAATTGTTGTATTAGTTACAGAGAAATGAACAGAGACCATGTAGAAATCACAAAGTAATCATTTTTAAAACCAACAAACTTATGGTTAGTTTGAGGCTCTAGACACCAACAGAAGTCATGGACAGAAGTCACAGAACCAACCTGAGATATCTAGCATTGTTTAGAGGTTTAAAGCTAAAGATATCTAGCATTGTTCAAAAAGTGATGAGAAAGATCATTCATAAAAAAAAAGTGATGAGAAAGATTGAATAAAGAACCTGAGCAATCCCGCAAACCGTGAGATGCCCATCTACTCCCCAACCGTGGATTGTTGGAAGAGAGAGAGAGAAGAATAGCAAAGAGAGAAGAACAAATATGTGGAACCTGTTGAAGTTCATCGTTTCCTTCTGGTATCAGAGGCCAAGAATGATGCAAAAGAAAACTAGATTGGCTTGATGTTGTGTCTGAATGGTAGGTATATACCAAAGAGAAAGAGAGAAAGATACTCTCCAGAGTCCAGACATTAATAACAGAAACGTATCTTATTTAATAGCATTAAATGATTAAATATTTGATTGCCGGAGCGTGCAACGGAATTTGGAATCTTTTTGCCTAAATTCGGAAGCAACCAAAATACAAGGAAGCTACAAAAGCTACGATCATTGCTATTGGTTACGACTTACGACAAGCCAGCACTGCATTATTCATTAGTAATACCGTGTGTCTTTCTGGCATCATAGATCTTCTAAAAAGACTTCCGTTGATACTTTGATTCAATAGATCTTCTAAAAAGACTTGCCATTAGGTTGAAGTGACCAAACAAAATATTATGGGGTGGTCTTTTGTTTTTAAGACAGAGTAGAAAAGAGCGGATTTTCATGGCCGAAACATTGGGACTTGTGAGTTTCCTCCCCAGTTCCGCTTCCACCTCCTCGTAGAACGTCATTAGAGAGAGACAGAGAATGAATGTTAGACCACAGACACAGACAATGCGCTGCTACAGAGCCACACCAACCTTGCTCAGCTTCCGGATTATGTCCTTCAAGATTAACCAGAAAACCTTCAGCCGCTCTCAGGTTAACCAAAAACCCTCTCTCTCCTTTCTCTCCAACCACTGCTATTCCCTGCAAAATGCATCCACAAGAATTCCCAGAAGAACCGCTTCCAATTGCATTAGCCAGAAGAGAGAAGATGAAACAGAGAATTGGACAAATTTGAATTTTATTCGTGGGAAGAAGCTCCTTAGTGAACTATGTACTTGGGGCATCGGAGGCCCTTGCAATTACTTCGTCCAAGTTTCCGATCAAACCCTACTCGCTTCTGCTATTCGGTGTGTTGCTCTGTTCTAGTATATTAGTTGCTACATTCTCTCGTTATTAATTTAGTTGATTTGATTTTACAATCAGTGCAGATATTGTTGTGAGCGCTGCATCCCTTTCATTATCGTCGGTAATGGCTCCAATTGTCTTTTCGATGATTCTGGGTTTGAAGGTTGTGTTATTCTGAACCGGATTGACTTCCTTGAGAGGATCGAACCCGGCGTCTACAGAGTGGGAAGTGGTTACCAGTTCAATCGGTTAGGCGTGCAGTGCACTAATGAAGGATTTTCTGGTCTTGAATTTGCTTCTGGGATTCCTGGGACCGTAGGTGGAGCTGCTTACATGAACGCTGGAGCCAATGGACAGGTAATCCTGCTCCGACCTGCTTGGAATTGTTTGTCAAGAGACCACACCAGTGAGGGTCTATGATCTTTTATATGTTTATTATATAGGAGACTGCCGATGCCATTGATACAGTTGAGATCCTTACAGTGGATGGGAGGCATCAAATTTTGTACAGAAGTGATCTCGCCTTTGGGTACCGCATGTCACCCTTTCAAGCAATGCAAGATTTGGCAGCAATTGTGGCCGTAACATTTTGTATGTTGCCTTCAGCATCAGCAAAGGAGCGTCAACAAGCATACCTGAAAAAGTAACAAGGATTTCAAAATTTGCTTCTTGAATTCTTCATTGTTCTCCTCAGAGATGCCAATGGGATATATGGTTTTATTTACAGGAGGCGATTGTCTCAGCCTGTGGGGGAACGAACTGCTGGATCGGTGTTCAGAAATCCTCCTGGCATGGGAATTTCAGCAGGGGAGCTTATTGAGAAGGCTGGACTGAAAGGCTTCAGAGTTGGCAGTGCAGAGGTTTCCAAAGTTCATGCTAACTTCTTCATCAATACCGGCAGGTCAAATTCCCGAGAGATGCTTGAACTTATTGGCTTGGTTAAGGCAAAAGTTAAAAAGAAATTTGGAATACAACTCCAAGAAGAAATACAATATGTTGGTCCATTCTGTAAATATTCAAGGGACAAGGATAAATTAGACATTTGTTGAAAAAACAGAGAGAGAAGAAAGGTTGTTGCTGATAATGAATAAAAATTCAAATTTGAATTCTCAGATAAATTTTGTCATTCAAGATCCAAACATTTTGCACAATAGTGTTGTTTTTACATTGTTTGCTCACTATCCTGAGATCCTTTTGTCAATGTCTTTGTGATCACATGAGTAACAATTCCAATTGGACAAAACAGTAGGCACAGAGAAACTGAATGCCGGGTCTCAATCTCACTCTCCAGTCCATCTAGATACACTTGCCTGGAGAGTTGCAGGAATGAGGGAAGTTAGAATTTCAATCAAAATAATTTTTTATTGGTAATAATCAAAAATACATTTTCATTATCATGTCATCCTGTCACCATGTCACCAGTAAAGATCCACTCATCCCACTCAATGCAGGTGAGAGAGAGAGAGAGAGAGAGAGAGAGAGAGAGAGGAGAGAGAGAACCTTGCAGCGAAGAGGTCTACAGCCAACAAGTGTATCCATGCAGAAGCTAAAGTCATCTCACTTGAGAACATCTTTGCTATACCAGACAGCTGCAATGAGCAAAGGTTTATCACCAAGAAAGAAACTGGAGATGACAACCAAGATTAGTTTTCCTTTTTTTTTTTTTCCTTTCTGATAGCATAGCCTTCTTGAAAATCATAGGGATATGCTAGTTAAGTACGTACCTCTGGCAGCCAATATTTACTTGCAAACATAAACCGTATGGTTTCAGGTGTCCAGGAGATGTATAGGAGGTATGCATAAAGAAGTCCAAGGACAACATATGGCATAGTGCTCTCAATGGATCTCTTAGTCTGCATTTAAAGAGGCCAAAAAGATACATATCATTTGACTTTTAATTCAATGTGGTTAACCTAAGCTACCTAAACAATCACAGAAAACTTACCAGCTCAGCTTTAGGTGCCAGAACCATGAGGGTATAAAATGGCAAAACGGAAACTGTTGCCACAGTGAAAACACTGCTAGCAAGTTGAGAACTTGTAAGCCCTGAAAGAGAAAATAATATTTTAAATGGCTATAGAATCCATTCCTAGAAGCAACACTTAGGTTTTCAATAGTGCTAATATTGCAGCTTATGAGAATCTGAATGAAATCTGAGGACATATTCTACTCTTACAACCCAAATGCATTTTCTGATAAATGATATTCCTCAATGACAACAACTATATAATGAACCTAAAGGAAATAACTGACTAAGAAATATATTGACAAAATATTGGAGGGATTGCTACTATTTATGGTAGAAGCTATAGCTAGAAGATTACTATTGCAGTAGCATTCAACTCTTGAAAAATAGCTTACATAAGAAAGTAAAGCCCGTAGTCTTGTGCTCATTTCAGTCTGATTCAAATTATCATGAATATGGCATGCATCTCATAATCAACTCAACCTTTTAACTCAATTTTGCAATGAATCAAGTGGTCCCAAGTTCAGATCTCTGTTTCACACCTCTCTTGGGCCATATTTGGAGGGAGGAAAAAGGAAACACTGATATAAAAGGCCAAATAAATGGAGAAGACATAGTTGGCTCAAAGGATAACCCATAAAAAATTCTTTAGGGTGTTAATAATGGCAAATGCAGAACTTCTTTGGAGAAAATGAAATAAAAACAGTATATTTGAAATAACAATCCAAGGTAATTTTTACATTTTAAATAACATTTATTGGCCTTGATCATTATGATGACCAACAATAACTGCCAAAAAAATGCATATAACAGGAATTCCAGGTTCCAGCATTTAGTTGTTTGCCATAAAAAACTAATTTGTAATGATAAAAGTGAATATAGAAAGGTGTTCTTACATTTTAAAGCATACTTTAGTGATTAGGAATGTCCTCCCAACTCACACCCCCTCTAAAATTGATAAAATGTGCGAAGGCTCTACTGCCAGGAGTGAAGCTTCTAAAAAGCAGGAGAATATATTCCAGTACAAAGGGTTCTACAAGTTCTATTGGCCCAAGTGAAGCTCATTGTTCCATGAGTTTCTAAAGATACCTCTCCTAACTTAAATCAGAGAATATTTTTTCAATGGAGTTTCTTGTGATGGAGAAGCATATCATTTTGCCCAAGCATGATTGTTTTACCCTCTACCAACTACAGGAAACAAGGAAGCCTAGATTTTTTTAAGGTAAATTAAAAAGAAACTTTATTGAAACAAAACACAGATTACAATAAAGAAGCAGGTGATGAAATGACCCCAAGTCCCCAACAAAAAAGAAAAAGAGAACTCAATCCCAACAAAACACCCTGCACCACCCTAAAACAAATCTGAAAAAAAAAACACCCCAAAAGATGCATCCTCCCTAACAATTCACTGCAAAAAACAGGATGAATCAAAAGATTCAAAACTCAAGCAATCTCCTAAAAGCACATACTCAAATCAATGAAGCCACTCCCATCTTTACAACCACTCAACATTTCAGGCCTCCCCAAAGTAATCCCTTTTCCTTCCCTAATCAAGGTGTTTGGACAAGCACAAGCAGGATACTGAACAGCCCGTGTTCAACAAGTGCAGTACCATTCCAAGAGGTTGGCTGGATATGTTCCAGCTCGCCAAGGCAATCCAAAAGTTCCTTGCATAATACACTAACTGTAAGAGAACAGTATATTCATCTATTTATAGGCCAATATTTTGATGAATATATCGTTTATTGCAAGTGACATGGAAACCTGCGATTTTTATTTATGGCAAGCAATGACAATTTGCTACCATCTAGTATATATATATATATATATTGAAGGAAGGTCTTCAGGCAACAGCCCCCACTCTTCAAGCATGTACCATTGTAAAATTTCAATAGATAGAATCATAGAAGAGGTTAAACTTTCACTCTTAAAAAAATCTATCCACTCACAAAAAAGTGATAACTCCACTCTCTTAAAATTCACACACGTAGCATCCTAATCTCTAAAAAGTGGCCACTTCAAATGTTATGGTAGTAACAGAATTTTACTCAAAAACAACCATTTCAAAAGTAATGATTAAACAAATAATTTAACTTAAAAATATTCAAAATATTAAAGGATAAAAATAAAAATAAATGAAATTCATAAAAATGACTAAACAATTAATACAAATGGTGTGAGTTTCATTCCTTTAGATGAAATAGTTTATTAATTGCAAACTAGATTTAACATTTTTTGGAAGCATAACCTAATTTAGCTTTTAAAAATAAATTTATCAAATAAATAGTAAATACCAATTAAAGTGGGTTACTGCTTACAACTAAGACCTCATTTAATCTCTCAAATCATATTAAAAACAACATAAATTAATAGTGATTTTCAGACAAAGTAATTCAGAATAGATTGTCAATTACAAAGATGTAAGACCCATGTTAATTTTTCTAATTTAACTTTTATAGTTAAATAGTATATTTCAAATTAAATGATACTGTAGTTGCCCCTTAGTATGGGGTCATTCTCTAGATAAAACACAGTAAGTCTCTTAAATCAAGTAAAAAGCCTAACTTAAATGTCTAATATAAATAATTTAAAATTTTGAAATAATTCAGATTAATGGTCTCGTACTTAGTACTGGGGTCATTCCTAATATGATATTAAAATTAAGAAAAGAGACTATGACAATTTTCTGACAATTTACTCCCAGGTTTTGCCCTCTTCCCTCATTTCAACTAGAACCTAAACCTTAGAAGACTGCTAAGGGATTTGGAACTCAGTGAAGTCAGTAGGTTTTTGCACACCCATAGAGAGGTATACCTCTCCCCAAATTCCCCTGACCTTCGCATCTGGACCTTCACCCAGCATAACCATTTGACCTGCTTACCTACCTCTCCACAATATAACAATTTTCTACAGAGCCCAATACAACTGTCCCCTATTGACCCCTTTTTAGCTCATGGAACCCAAAGTATTCTTATTGTCATGTTCTTGTTAACCATTTGACCCTATATCTATATCTATCTATCTATCTATCTATCTATCTATCTATATACAAAACAAAATAGGATGGTCCATGTCAGCATGTCTCTCTTTTGAGAGAAGCTATTTATCTATTTTCTCCATTTTTTGCATTTTCCCTATTTTCTTTTGTTTTAGAAATACAAAAAAGTAATAATTGTTTATTTTCATTGGTTCAATAAAGTTGTACACTATTATAGAGAGAGAGAGAGAGATAGAAAGAGAGACCTCTTGGTTTTCCAAGGCCTCTTATTTTAATGCATGTTATTATTACATTTAAAAAAGACATTTAAGAGAGAAAGTGTGGGGGGTGAGGGAATAGTAATACAACATAATAAAGTAAAATATTAATAAATCAAATAATATAAATAGGTTGAGGTTAAACAATCAAACATAAAAAAACAGAAATAAAAATATTATTTTAAAAATTATTAATTTAAAAATCCATTAAACTTCCACTTAAAACTATTAAATAGTAACAAAACTTAGTAAAAAATTAAAAGCATTTCAATTCCACTTAAAAATCAAACTTAATAAACACTAAAAAAATAAGAAATTTAAATACAACAAATATTAATTGATAGTTTTAATAATATTATGTGCTTCAAGGCTTTAGTTAAGGAAGAACAAACCTTTGATCGGTTCCCCTTCAAGACTCAAGAGAGTATGGTGCTCCCATATCCCCTCTAGGGTTTGCTTTTTTGTGTGGGAAGCCAGCTTGAAGAGAATCAACATTTAAGATCTTCTTCAGAAAAAGAACCTTAGAAGATCATATTTCTCCCCTCATGTCTGCTGCTTTTGCTTAAAAGCTGGGGAGTCTTCCAACCACATCCTGCTTCACTATGAGGAAACCAGAAAACTTTGGAACTTTTTCCTCACCCTATTTGAGTATAGTTGGGTCTTCCCAGGACATGTGGTAGACTGTCTACGACAATGGACAGGAAGAGGCTTAAGCAAAAGAGGGAAGGCATTGTAGCAATCTACTTCCCATGCTATTCTTTGAAGCATATGGAAAGAGAGAAATAATTGTGTTCAACAACAGAACTAGAAACTATGAGGAGCTCATTTCCATCTATTTCGAATGCAGCTACAGTAACCCAAACCATGAGAGAAGGAAGAAGAAGATGAAGAAGAAAAGAGAAAGAGAGAACAGAAGGGTTTAGTTGAAACTCATTGATTCACTATTCATTCGACCCCCTAATGTTTATTAGGTTCTAATAACATTTACAAAGACTAAACTGCCCTTACTTAAGTGTGGGGCAGAGTATCTCTAATAAAACTACCACATAAGCAGGGTACTTAACAAATATGAGATGACTAAATTACCCCTATTCGGCTCACTTTAACACTCCCCTTAAAGCTGGAGAATATATGTCATATAATCCCAGCTTGTTACATAGATAGTTCACTTTCCTTGAGCTTAGAGCTTTTGTAAACAAATCTGCCCATTGATCATTCGAGCCCACATGTTCTGTGTTTATCTCTCCAGCAAGGACCTTCTCCCTCACAAAGTGGCAATCAACCTCTATATGCTTTGTTCTCTCATGAAATATAGGATTGGGTGAGATATGGAGTGCAGCTTGGTTGTCACAATACAGTCTCATAGGTTTATCCATGTGAAACCCAATTTCTTGTAGAAGATTCCTCAACCACACTAACTCATAGGTAGTATGTGCCATAGCCCTATACTCAGCTTCAGCACTACTTCTGGCCACAATTGTCTGCTTTTTACTCTTCCACGTCACAAGATTTCCTCCAAGGAATGTGCAATAGCCTGTAGTAGATCTTCTATCATTCACCGAGCCTGCCCAATCTGCATCTGTATACCCCACTACTTCAAGTTTTCCTCCTGGTTTATACAATAGTCCACGCCCTGTAGCTCCTTTCAGATACCTTACAATTCTAAGAACTGCATCCCAGTGAGGTATACGAGGGTTCTGCATGAATTGGCTCACCACACTGACTGCAAAGGATATGTCAGGTATCGTGATAGTCAGATAGTTCAGCTTCCCCACTAGTCGTTTATATCTTATAGGATCTTCAAATACTTCTCTTGTATCACTGCTCAACTTAACATTTGGTTCCATAGGGGTCTCAACCGGGTCTCAACCGGTTTTGCACCTAACAGTCATGTTTCTTCCAATAGATCAAGAACATTTTTTTTGGCATAGATTTACACCTTGTTTTGACATGACAACTTCTATTCCCAAGAGATACTTTAATGTTCCAAGATCTTTTGTTTGGAAATGATTTTGCAGAAATACCTTTAGTTTGCCAATCCCCAATTTATCACTGCCAGTAATGACAATATCATCCACATAGACCACTAATAGGATCTTCCCAGCTTCTGAGTCATAGCTGAACACTGAGTGATCAACCTGGCATTGCTTCATTCCGAAACTCTTCACCACTTCACTGAACTTCCCGAACCAAGCACGCGGCGATTGTTTCAACCCATAAATTGCCTTCTTCAATCTGCATACCTTACCATCCTCCCCCTGAGCAACAAACCCAGGTGGTTGCTCCATATATACCTCCTCCACAAGATCACCATGGAGGAAGGCATTCTTTATATCAAGCTGAAACAGAGGCCAATCATACATAACTGCCAGGAAATTAGTACACGAACAGAACCAATCTTAGCCACCGGAGAGAATGTCTCCATGTAGTCCACTCCATACAACTGTGAGTAACATTTAGCAACAAGCCTGGCCTTCAGACGCTTCACACTACCATCTGGCAAGTGTTTCACAGTATACACCCATTTACAGCCCACAACATGCTTACCAGGTGGGAGAGTAGTAAGTTCCCACGTTTGAGTATGTTGAAGAGCAGAAAGTTCCTCCTCCATTGCCCGCCGCCACCCAGGCGAACTAAGAGCTTCTTGAACATTGTTAGGTATGGAAATAGAGGACAAAAGTGAAACAAACTGGCGGTGTGAGGTAGAAAGACGAGATAATGAAACAAAATTGGAAATGGGATGGAGGGTAGAACTACGTTTACCTTTCCGTAAGGCAATGGGTAGGTCAAGGTTTGAAGGTTCAACAATAGGAACCATGAGAGGACCCACAGATAAGGTAGAAGCTGGAGGAGGGGCCGGTGTCGTTCGACGTGTATACACTTGCCGGATTGGTGGCCGTTCGGTGGTGATCTGCACTGGATGAGGTGATGAGGCTACTCTAACAACAACATCTGGAACGGGATCACTGACAGGAAGAGGAAGAGGAAGTACGTGTGGAGACGAAGGTGCTTCAAGACTTGAGAAGAAGGGGGCAGACTCAAAAAATGTGACATCAGGGCAGACATAGCAATTTCGGGTAATGGGATTATAACACTTGTACCCTTTTTGAGTATGTGAGTAGCCAAGGAAGACACATTTTATTGAGTGTGCATCTAGCTTGTCTATTCCAAGACTTAGATTGTGGACAAAACACACACAACCAAAGACACGAGGAGTTAATGGGAATGGAGATAAAGTGGGAAACAAGATAGAGAAGGGGGACCGACCATGAAGGATGAAATAGGGCATTCGATTAATGAGAAAATATGCAGTGAGTACAACATCACTCCAAAACCGTTTGGGAACATTCATGTGATGAAGAATAGACCGAGCAGTTTCAAGAAGCTGACGGTTCTTCTGTTCAGCTACCCCATTTTGTTGAGGGGTGAATGCACATGAGGTCTGATGAATAATACCATGATGTTCTAAATACTGTTGAAATGAAGTAAGAAAGTATTCACGACCATTATCTGAACGGAGAATTTTGATTAGAACACCAAATTGTGTGCATATTTCAGCATGAAATTTTTGAAAAATGGAAAACAATTCACTTATTTCTTTCATTAAGTAAATCCATGTCATTCTTGAACAATCATCAGTAAAGGAGACAAAATACTTGTACCCATTATAAGACTATATTTTGATTGGACCCCAAACATCTGAATGAACCAAAGAAAAAGGACTCAACATACGATTCTCAACTCTTGGACTGAAGGACACACGATGATGTTTCCCAAACTGGCATGACTCACATTGCAAAACTGACAAATGACTCAATAACGAAACCAAAATCTTGAGAGATGGATGTCTCAGTTGGCAATGCCATTGTAGAGGAGTAAGTGAAGTCTGAAGAGCAATTGAAGATCCACCACCGTCAAGATAATACAATCCACTAGTTTCATGCCCCCACCAATCTTCTTCCCCGTCTTGAGATCCTGAAAAACACAAGTGGAAGGAAAGAAGATAACAGAATAGTTAAGAGCTTTGGTTATTTTACTAACAGACATAAGATTGAATTGAAACTTAGGTACATATAAAACAAATGATAAGGGCACAAAAGCCATGTCAACATTACCAACACCACAGATGGGAGATGAGGACCCATTGGCAAGTATATGGTTTGTGATGTGGAGGTTTCAGAAAGAGAAGAGAACACACCTGGAGTCCCGGTCATATGATCTGAGGCTCCAGAGTCAATAATCCAAGGAGAGGTTTTAGATGACATGCAAACAATACCTAAGTGGGCAAGTGTAGCAGTGGTATGCTGTGAAGTAGTTTGAAGGAACCGTTCATACTCATCACGCGGTACACTCACCATCTCCCTCCTCGAAGTAGATGTAGATGGGAGAGGAGTACGGTCTGCCTGTTTATTGTCACTGATGTCAACCTCACCCGCTACAGCATGATTAGCCCATTTGGAGGGAGGGCCATGTAGGTCATAATAGAAATTCACTGTGTGTCCTTCCCTACCACAATGAGTACACTTGCAGAGTTATTCTTCCCTCTGCCACGGCCTCCCCCTGAGTCACGACCACCCCGACCAATCATGGAACTGCCACGGCCACCTCGGGAGGCATGTCCTCCCCCTCTTGTACTGTGTCCACCTCCTCTGGCTATCACAAGTGTTGATCTATCAGACTGTGTGGGATTCTCTGTCTGTCCCAAAGAAATTCTGCGAAGCCGTGAAAATACTTCCTCAAGTGTAGGAAGGGTGGAGCTCCCTAATATTTGGGCTCTAACTAGTTCATACTCCGATTTCAGCCCCACCAAGAATCTTGTAACATCTAGTTGTTCCCTTTGCTGTTGCTGAACTTTAATATATGGAGTGAGGGGATGATAGACATTGAGTTCATTCCTTATATTCTTCATGTAGGCATAGTACTCTTCTAGTGTTTTAGTTCATTGTTGTAAATCAAAGTACTCCTGATAAAGCTGATAAATCAAAGTACTCCTGATAAAGCTGATATACTCTTGTTGTGTTATTTTGTCCAGAATATAGCTTCTTAGCATGCTCCCATATATCCTTAGCCGTATCAAGGAACATGAAGTTGGCACTAATTTTGAGCTCCATACTATTCCACAGCCAAATCATGATTTGAGCATCTTCTTGTTCCCAATCATCAAACCCTAGAGAGTCAGCCGGTGGCTTCTCATCTTTTACATGCTTCACTTTCCTCTTTGCCTTGAGAAAAACTTCCACAGATTTAGCCCATAGAACGTAGTTTTCCCCATTCAATTTAATTGAGGTCATCTGTACCCTTAGGTAGTCAGGGGAAACCACCACACTAGGTTTCTGATCATTGTACCCATCTCCTATTGCTGCCATTGTACTCTTTCACAGTTGCCTCTAACCTGACTTCTCAGCTACAAGCTGACTGATATTATTCACAGTTTGATATTTCAGCACCTATTGCAGCCCCTAAACACAACAGTGAGAGCCCACGCCTCATTCTTATTCACACTACTACTGACTTCACAAACCCACGAACCACATAAGCATCAATTTAGCACTCACTAATCACATGTAGGCTCTCTTACAACCACTCAATAAAAGTTGTGCACCACAAGCACCATAACACAGTCAAATCTGCTACACCCAGTTCAGACTTGTTTAACACATTTAAGAGGGCATTACACAACCACAAAGAACTCGGCAAGGTCACTGCATTAAACCTTACACCACTCGGCCACCTGCAGCAGCCCTAACCCACTCAACCACTTACAGCAGCCCCTACTACTGTACACAGCCCGTTCTAGGGCAACAATGAACCTAGTTCTCTAGGTTCTAATCAGTACTAACTGATTCTTGAAGGGTTTCTACCCAGAAATACCAGTAACACAAAAGGACTAGATAACCAACCTTCCTTTGAGAGTATCAACCAACAATTCACTGCTGAAATCACATTCCTTGATGAAGAAGACTGTGCGTAGCAGAGAGAAACGAGCTGTGATGTCTCAGACCTAGGGTGAACCAGTTCTCTCCATTAACTAACCAGAAATGAAGAAGGTGTCACGAACACAGCTGAGATGCTTTACAAACTGAAGCAGGTCAGGAACCTCGCTCTGATACCATGTTTCGAATGCAGCTACAGTAACCCGAACCAGGAGAGAAGGAAGAAGAAGATGAAGAAGAAGAAAAGAGAAAGAGAGAACAGGAGGGTTTAGTCGAAACTCATTGATTCACTATTCATTCGACCCCCTAATGTTTATTAGGTTCTAATAACATTTACAAAGACTAAACTGCCCTTACTTAAGTGTGGGGCAGAGTATCTCTAATAAAACTGCCACATAAGCAAGGTACTTAACAAACATGAGATGACTAAACTACCCCTATTCGGCTCACTTTAACACCATCATTTCCTATAGATGCTTCCTGTTGACATCCAGTTCAGAGTATTTTAGAGGTGTCTCCATTTCTGACCTTCAAAGGAATGCCATTAACTTCCTTCATTCTAAACATATATACTCCACCACTCCCTGCAACTTTAGAGATTCTGAGGAAGGGGAGACAACCTTGTATTTTGATGGAAGTGCCATCGGTAATCCAGGTGCAGCAGGAATCTGAGGTGTCTTTAGAAGAAGAGATGGCATCAATAGTTGGGTCTTTAGTGAACCTATTGGGGTAGCCTCTTCAACAAAGGCTGAAGTATTGGCAGCCTTAACTGGCATCAGGATTTCAAGAGACCTGGGTTATTTGAACCTCACTATCAAAGGAGGTTCTGCCAATACTCTTAATTCGCTAGCTAATCCTGGCAGTCTCATTACTTGGCTGAAGCAAGACATGTTCTCTCCAATTTGAATGCACATTTGGGTTGGGTCCCAATGGAGCTAAACTCTGTATCCGATGGTCTAGCAAAGGCTGGTGTTCACAGGGATTACATTTTTAGTGATAGTTTTCTTCCTGTATAACTCTTTGAGTGCTTAGTCTCTGTGTACATCTCCTCATGTACCTTTTCTATCTTTGAATAAAGTTAATTTCTTCTCAAAAAAATGAGACTATGATTTTACTCTTTCCTTGTCCCCATTAATAATTTCTGCAAGGGAGAATGGCATGAACACCATGACATACTTAGATAAGGAGCACAAGTATACACTTTGGGGTGTATCAACAAATTTATATCTCCTCCCCATAAGAAAATTGTGTAAAGCCAACAAAGCTACATTATAGCATGTTGTCCAGCCACCTGGGAGTTCTTATATTTTGTTCTTATTATGTTAATTTGGGTAGGTTGTCTAACAAAAAAAATTAGTATGAAAGGTGTTAACTAGAAGAAGCCTTATCTCAACAGTAGAATTTTCTGTAACAATCAATGAGTATGAAGTAAGCAACCTAGCTAGAATTTAGGAGATTTGAAATTTCAACAATATAAGTTTGTAAGGCAATAAAGCGGACCAGTTATATTACTTTTTCAATATAACTTCATTCAAATGGGAAAAGACCACAATCAATGACAAAGAGATGTTGCAGAAAAAGGAAATATGATTACATGAAGCATATACTCGAGGGCCTTTTCTGCGAGGAACAAAATTTGCAACTTTTGAACTGAGGACAACTCTTGATCCTCCTATGAAACTCCATTCACTGTGCAGCATGTTTCCCATTCTTTCTACCTGTTGACCAAAAAGTCCAGTACTCATACCTCTAAGAATAACCATGGATCTTTGTTCCATTTGAAGAGTAGAACGAGGTTGCTTTATCTTCCAAAACCAATTAGCCTACAACAGATAACTCTATACCATTATAAAATCACATAGACACACCAGACTCATAACTTATCTATTAATGCTCTGCTGTAATATAGTATGATCCAGATGATAGAAAGTCAAACAAGAGAAATTAAAAGAAACTAGAAAAGAAAAATGAAGAAATACAAAGCTGAGAGAAGAGGAGAAGAAGAGATTGATGATCATGGCACTGAGACCTGTGTATATCATGTTTAGTATATCATAATATGATGATACATATGCAATGTCTATCTTAGTTAATATTTTATATACCCATTGGAATAAAAGACTGCTCTGAATCATCACAGTTATCATTTACACAAATCTGTCCCAAGAAAAAAAAAGCCTAAAACATAAACTAGATACCATCAAATTCTATAAGCGTGAAGAAACAATGCCTAGCAAGAAAATATGAGCAATTCAGTTGAGGATGCCAAGATGGACGAATGGCAACAGTAGGAATAATAGAATTAGAAAGAACACATATGGGAAGACTTAGAAGTAGTCCCGATAAGTAATCAGATGAAGGGAGAGAATGCAGGATGCCTCTTGACAGAGAGAAAAAGGCAGGATTACGTTCTTGTAGGTTGTATCCAACCAAAAAAGCTGGGATAAGGCTCTGTTGACTTGAGTTCCATGACGTACTAAACACCTAATCAAATTCTCGTGAAAGAGAAGCAGAAAAAGATAACCTCAAATACACAAGAGATAAGATTTGTATCTTTGATATTTGACAAAATTACTATAAAAGGAAATTCAGGATTGCATAATTAAGCAAATTACCCATGTTAACATTTATCAATACTTTAGCCAAAACTGCAATGCATTGAAACCAACAAGATGGAAAATGTGCATAACAAAAGAAATATAACATGTAAAAAGCAAGTCATTAAGGGATTTAGATAAAAAAGAAAGAAAGCAGATCGTTAAGGGGATGTTTGCCAACATGTATGAATTTGTTTTTTAAAACAAAAAAAAAAAAAACAACTTTGAGATTAGCAAAAAAAAAATGCAATTTATTTGTGTTAATTGTTTTCATTTGAAAAACAAAATTGCAAATGTTGTCAAACACCTCCTAAATCACTCCAGCATTCCAGGCACCCAACTAAGGAAGAAAGAAATCCAGATATTTCTATCAATATAACCTTTGACTCCAGGGGGGGATTGGAGGCGTTCTTTACTCTCCTGGGGGTGCAGTCTTGTGGGCTTTCTGCTGCCCAATTGGCCTTTCAGATGCTATGAAAGCTGAAGTCTTAGCAGTTGTTGCCGGTCTCTGATTAGCTAAGAGATTGGGTTTATTCTCTGTTGAGGTTCTAACAAACCCAGTAGGCCAGGAATTGAAATAGGTTGGCAAGTAGAGGAAAAAAGGAAAGAAAAACGCAAAACAAAGCACACAAATAACACAGAGATTTATGTGGTTCAGCTAATAGCCCATGTCTACGGACATTAGAGGAGAACAAATCCACTATCAGCAATGGAGATTTATAGTTAAAATGTTCACAGCCTCACACCAAAACCTTGTCTCCCAATACACCTGAAGTTCACATTCCCCTGTCTCTCACACACTCTCATTTTCTTTCTTGACCTACAAGATACAAGATAACTTTTTGCGCAAGTCTGGATACTAGTCTAGAGATTACATGATCACCCTTACGAATCTAGAGATCATCGATCCCTCCTGTCTACGAGTCTGGATACTAGTGTTCCCCACTTGCCTGATTGTCTCTACGACTCTCAACCGGAATTCAAGGCCCAACACAACACTCTCTTTGTTGGTGCTGGGTGACTCAGCCAATGTTATCAACTGGTTGAATTTACAGAATTGTAGACATCGGGGGTTAAATCATTTCTTGTATGAAGCTCGGGACATTGCAAGTTTGTTGCCTGCCTCTTTCGTTGGATCCCAAGAAATTTAAACTCGGTAGCAGATAGCTTAGCTAAGGATGGGGTGTTTAAATCTGAAAAGTATAGCAATCACTTATTGCCTTGATTTTTAAGTCTCCAGAAGCTCACTAACGGTCTGGAAGTTGAAGAGAAAAAAAAGAAGTAATGTAAAAGAAAAATGTTTAATGCAGTGAGTTGGGGAGGAGAAAGAATGAAAGTTTAACAAACACCCAATTCAACTTGACAAGAAATTTAGCAAAGCAAAAGCACAAAATGTAGCTAACCAAAAAAAAAAAAAAAAAAAAAGAAGTTTCGGAAAACATAACAAGTATCCAACTCCAATTGATCAGAATGAGGTGACGCTCGGTAAGGTTCCATTGGAACATTTCTGGTGTTCAAGAAATAGAAAAATAACTACTGTTTTTCTCACTGAACAGCAGAAACGTTCCCGTTGAACATTTATCAAACCATGCCTTTATCAAATCAGCTTGCATACCGAACAGATATCGAGAAATATCAGTCAAACACCCAGAAAAAAAAGAAAAGAAAAGAAAAGAAAAGAAACCAAATCAAAACAAATATCAAAGTTCCTCCTTCCCAAACAGAAAATTGAAGGAAAGCATAGAAGCGTAGAGAATGCAGAATTACAGACCTTGAGTGAGATTTGAGAATGACAAGAAAAGGCTGAAGGGACCATCTCCTCCGGGAAATCAAGTTGCCTAACACCAGTACCAGTCTACCACCAGTGACTTCTTCTTTTATTCGTTTATTGGGATCCATTTCCCACTTATTAAAATACACAAGAAAACACAGTGAGGTGGGATTCCCTCCTGGAGAGACGGAGTACGGACACACAGCTCGGAGAAGTTAAATGGGTAATTGGCGCACTCAGCAGGAGGCCAAATTCAACCAGACAACGTTCATGGCAACTTGCATTCCTGTGTGTTTTTTGGTCGATGAACACGTGGGTAGTCTTCACTTTTCGGTGTGCCCAGTCTGCATCCCATTCCTCCTTCGTTGACCCAAAAGCAGTAAGGCTCCACCACCATTCCGCCATTGCCACCACCCAGGACTCTGGACCTACAAACCATAATATGGGTCTCGCCTGATTGGACTTTGGAGAATGGAGAATCTCTTGTAATGCCGATCCACCAAGAAAGTCAGGCCGCCCCACAATGCCGATTTGGGGAGGTGGGACGTGAGAGTTGCCAATACTAGCGATCGACGAAGGTCATGCTCTCGCTTCACAAATTACAATTCGCTACAGCTAATAATTTGCATTGTACCTGCTGAACCATTATTGGATGAGGAGGTCCCCTCCCATAGTCCCATTCCCATGTATTATGAAAGAGTGCTTTCAAGTTTCAACCATTGGATTAGTGCGAGATTGAAGTCAAGTGAAGACAATAGAAGGTGGGAGATACATTCAGAAGATTCCTATCTGTCATCAGTAGAGCCCCATCTCATCTCGTTGAATACAATATCTTTGCCTACCTTCTTACCTGATAACTGGTGGATAATATATACTCTGTCACCGACCCACCACCATCCATCCACAGTTCTTCCGTTGTTTTGTTTTTTTATGGTTAATCCACAGTTCCACACTAAACGCCACCTCTTTTTCCACTAGAAATGAAAAATGGATGGTGACAGTGGCAGTTACCAAAACAGAAAATTGTGGGAGACAAAGTGGTGGATCGAGAACACATTTATTGGATAATTCATCCATCACCCACAAAAAAGTGAGTGAGACGCTATTTTTTATTTTTATTTATTAAATGAAAATGAAAGCGACCCAAAACAATTTCATAAATTTACCGTGAAGAGCTGGGAAGGTATGACTTCACTTAATTCACTTAATAAGAATTTATTGAAACACGTATGTCCATTGCTACATATTTATATTTGTACTCCTTTCAAATTGAAACTTAATTGTTTTTGCCGATGAATACATCTATTCAGTTTATGCAAATTATACCCATACGTCGATAAGAATTCATTGAAGCACGTATGTCCATTGGTATGCCTAAGTACAGATATTAAGCTGAGTTGCATAGTTGCAAAAGTCTAAATATTGATCATGGCCGCCCATTTAATGTACCAACATTAACACTGATATGTCCACAGTGTTCAACAATTTGCCACTTGAATTGGTTTCTCAACTATAAATAAGTGATGTTTTGTTCTTTTTTTCTTGGCTGATTGCATTTTTTCATATATAAAACGGGCATTATTTAAAGGTATTTTGAATGCACATGTATCAAGTAAAATTTAACATTATATAATCAAAATTAATTTTTATATATACACAAAAATCAAGACAAATATCCAATTTATATATTAGTATAAGAGCATGTATGTAAGAATTAATTATTTATACGATATATGATATTTGAATTTAACTTTCATGACATATATATATATATATATATATATATATATATATATATATATATATATATTTAGCAAAATGCGATATGATGAGCCAAGTTTTGAGAATAAATGGACCATCATACGGGGACCCAGAATGGGAGCTCATTAGGTGGTGGGAAATGATGTTAGAAGAAAAGAATAGTGAACTACTTCAATGTTTTTGGGGAAAAAAATAGCATAGCCTTTTATGTTTTGGCACTAATGGAAAAATAGGAATGACAAGATACTTAAACAACCGATCAGCTTCTTCTCAAGAGGCAGTGGCAAGATCTTGGGCCAGCCTCAAGGAATTTGTTGAATCCAATACCTGTCATTCAAACGGCAGAGATCAAAAGCCCCCAAAGGAATTGAAATGGATCAAATGGATATGGACCCCTCAAAACCCTAAAGAAATGAAAATAATTTTTTATGCTTTTGCAAAAGATGATGGGGATGTGCCTATGGCTGCATGTTAAGAAATTGGAGAGGAGAGAATCACAATTGCGGAAATATGGGCTGCTCTCGAAGCCCATAAACTTGCATATCTCTCTCCTACAAGACTACTGCAAGACCTTGAAGTGTAAATCTTCAGCAGACATACTGTACAAGCACATTCACCGGTAAGGTTACACTGTTACGGATTGGCTGGCCAACGAAAGACAGGAAAGAGATCTTCCTCTTGCATCAAAAAAAGAAAGAAAAAAAAAGAAAAATACATCACCATATGTTCTACCAAAAAAATACATCACCATAGTTTGTCTGTGTGTGAATGTTATAGCCAATTGGTCATGAGAATGATAATACAGATTCATCTAGGTAGCAGATTAGGCTTGTTTAGCAGTTTAATTATATTTGTTTTTGTAATTTGTGGGGAAGGAGAACACCTTATTAGCAGCGGTGTGTTTCTACTTTTTCTTTACTCAAAAAAACAAAAGACAAGAGGATAAAATCTAAGCGTCGGTTTGGTATTGATGTCGTTGCTCTAGAAAACGGTGATACATCAGCGCTTCATTGGAAAAAATGGTGCTCTAGGAAACGTCAATATGTTTGGAACCGTTTTTCATAAAAAATTGTGTTCTAAGTCATGCCTTGAAAATCGAGAAGGTGTGGTTTGGAGTAATGCCGAATTTGATGTTTTCTCATATTGGAGTTTGTTGCTGCCAATGAGGACATGATGTGGCAGTGACATGGACTTCCTATAATGGGTACCAATGCTAAAAATAGATATAAAGCACTGGTACTGATAGTGCGCGATCTGGATGCTCTTAGCTAGAGGGCAGTTCAAACGTCGGTTTGCTTTGTTGGTCGGTCAAACTGCAAAAGAAGGCTCAGAGAACACAGGGTGGTTTATCCGGTGTGGGTGCTCCAATGCTTAAGTTAGAACTCTTGGTATGCGAGTTGAAAGCTTGAGCAAGCAAGCTAGTGAGAATTTAATCACATGTACCTTAAGACATTGGGGTTGGAGCCCTTATATAGGTGAGCTACCATAGGTCTTATGAAACACCTCCGAGATCTCTAATGCATGCTACTAGGAGTCTGTTCTGCATCAGGAGGTGAACTTCGTGTTAGCTGATAAGGTTTATCGAGTCCGTCCGATCTGGGTGGGATGAAGATAGGGCTTGCAGACGTGCAGTGTGATCCCAAAGAGGTCAGATACAGCTGGCTAGCTTCCAACAGTACGCCACGCGTCACCTCGACAGGTCGGGCCATCACGAGCTGCTCGGACCTCGGTCTGGGCTGAGGTGCACGAGGTACCTGAGCTGATCTAGCTCGTTGATGTGGCAGGAAATGTCGAGTCATCATCCAATCAGCAAGTCGCTTCCACATGTCTGGGTATTGATAGGTCATGCCAAATTACCCCTCATCAGGTACCAAACAGAAAGTGTTGTTGTTGCTCTAGGAAACGTCCTACTTGGCAGCAACTTTTCCAAACAAGAAAAATACATAATTTTCTCAAAAAATGATGCTTCCAACCCACACATCATAAACATCATTTTCTGATAAAATAGTATTGTATCTGTAGCATCAATGCCAAACATATACTAAAAGGATGAAAAGGAAATTTAGATTATTTAAAGATTAAAATATTTAAATAATTGTTGTGTATTAGTTTTAACCGTATATGATATGATGCTATTAAAATATTAAGATTTAACATTTATAGGGTGCACTTAGAATACATGCTAGGAGATCTGAAAACGAAAGGGGTGAGCATTCGATTAAAAACTGAACTGAATAAATCAAATTAAAAAAAAATTAATTTATAAAATATAAAACCGAACAGAATCCAATTATTAAAAATCTGAAACCAAAATTTTTGGTTAAAACCAAATTTTATTAATATTATACTAATACATATTATATACATATTATAATATATTATGTTTTACATATTAATAATATATATTATATTATGTATATAATAAATTTTGGTTAATTTGATTTTTTCGGTTAACCGAATTTATAATCCTAAAAACCAAAACCGAAACCAAATTTTTTTAAAATCAAATTAACCGAACCGAAAAAACAGAACCAAACAAACCGAAACCAAAAGTTTCGATTTGGTTTTTCTCAAAAAACGGTGCTTGGAAAGGTTTTGAAGAAGCTAGCTAATTTGGAGGCCTTGTCCTCCTAATACTGCATTTTTTTTTTTTGTTTATTTATGTTTATTTGTTAGTTATCCTTCTTAGTCTTATGATGTTATGTTGTGTGTGTTTGTTGCCTTAAGTGGTGTTTGACCAAATTGATCTTTGATCTCTGAAAAGGAAAATGTCCAGATCACCAGGAAGCAAAAGATTGCATTTTTAATCGTCTAAATATAGTGAAACTATTTGGTTATATGAGAACTTTATATTTTACAATTTTACCCTTCTTAAATAGTTTGTTCAATAAAACTAAGAACTAAATATCTTTTTTTCTCTTTTTAAACTAAACCAATCATTAAAAATCAAATCGAATAATACAAAAAAAAAAATATAAACTAGTAAGGGTGTTCATGGGTTGGTTCGGTTCGATTTTAGGTTATTTGGCCAACTGAATTGACCTAGTCAAGTTGAGGAATTAGTCACCCAAAACTGACTGACCTAGTCGGGTTGAGGAGTTAGTCACCCAAAACTGACTAACCAATGATGAAAACTGATAAACTCAGATTGTATCAATTTGAATCAGTTTACAAATTATCAAATTGAAACCGACCCAACCTCTTGGGTTAGTATAAAAATTAAACCAAAACTGATTGAAATAATTAGAAAACTGACCAACTCGGGTTAGGTTGGTCAGTTTCATCGATTTGATGAACAACCCTATTAACAAAAAATAACAAAAAAGAAAAAACAATAAAAAACTAGCTTACAACACAACTATAACTGAACATCACATATTTGAAATTCAGTTTTCAAAAATTAAAGGACAAATTTCTTAAACTACCCTTATTATTTAGTTGCATTGACTAACTCTATCCTTACTGTTTATATATTGTCTTGAAATACATCTAACTTTCTTGAAATTGATTAAGTACTCCCCTACCACTATGGTTCCATCATAATCTGCTTGAAACCTTTTCGGGTGTTTGGGTGTTTTCAGTCTCCCCCCCAACACACACAGTGCTATGATGTGCAGTGGCTATTGTGAATGCCTAATCAAAAACAAAACAAAAGAAAAGTTCTTACCTCAATCTAAAAACATTCACCGATAATGCAAAGACAAACAAATAAATACCTATTTACAGAGGCTTTGGTCAAGTACCTATATCATGTGACAATAGGATCACAAAGAGTAAAACAGTATTCTAGCAGATTTATCATCCAAAATCACCTCAACTCAAAACCCTGATTCGTCCTCCCCTTCATGAAAAATTCTTTTCTCCTCCCCGTGCACATAGAAGCAGCAGCCCAACTAGTATGTACTATACTGTAAGCAAGCACACACCATTGACACATGAGACCTACCAAATTAGGCCCTACAACCTCTCAAGGGAGAGACAGGATCTGCTCCTCGCTCCTCACATGCACAACTTATCATTCATTGGTAATATCTCTCGTACTTATTAATAATTATTCATCCAAAATTCTCCCAATGCATGGTGGATGTGCCTGTGAGGCGCCCATTTGTGAGGAGCAGATCCCACTTGCTCAAGGGAAAGAAAACCCTGCAATAAGTTGATTGATCAATCATGAAATTTGAATCGTCCTCGTTTCATTGTACAGTACAGAACAGCCCTCTAGACATCTCCTCCTCAAGTTCATGGCGAAGCTTTCTGGATTGACTCTACAATTGATTAGAAGAGATTTAAAAGAATATTAATAGCAGCCAATACCAAAGTCATCCCGATTAAACATATTAACTGAAAATAAAAGTAAAAATCAAATCAAGCAGATGAGCATAAATCAAGAAACAAAACTAGATTGCTCACGACAGCTAAGAATAAAAATTAAACATGAAGAAATTATGTATTCTTATGTTTCTCCATAAACAGAATGGAATCAATCCCCTTTGCTTCCATAAAAAATTAACCAGACTACCCAGAAAAAAAGAAAAAACGAAACATCAAGAAAGAGCCGAGGATGTCAATCGAATACCCTTCATTGGGAGCAAGAGAAAGAGCTCCTGAGCGGATATGCCAGAAAGAGCTCCGGTGTTTTCAGTAGCACTCTTTCTGTATTTTGCACATTAAAAAGAGGCAAGATGAAAACTAGTAGTTTGAAAGGTCGAACTTTCATGGAGATTTTAATTTTGGGGATCGAAGTGGGATTTAAGGGCCTCCTGGTTTTCTTCGTTTTTTTCTGTTGTATGATGATGGAGAGGGGGGGGGAGGAGGCATTGGTGTCTAAGATTCAGGTGAGAGAGACAAAAAGGACGGAGATGGAGATGGAGTCAGGTGGAGTCAATGCAGCGATCTACTTCTTATTCCTAAAATTTTTTATCAATTGGATTTTATTTTGAAAATTTGAGAAATAATGGAGGATAAATTTGACATTTCAATTTTTCCTCTAGCAATTAACAACCGTCAATTGTTAAAAACAGTAGAGGTACTTTAAGACAATATGTAAACATAAGGACTGAGTGCAATTACTTAAACTATAAGGGTAGTTTAAGAAATTTTCTATCATTAACAAATAAGACTATTGGCAAAATAATAATAATAATGATATGATGATGGGATTATACCTCAACCTTCTCTATTTGTCATGTGGATATTGACATGGACTTCTCAAGTGCCAACAAAACCTTTATAACAATTGGATTTCATAGGTGCCAAGAAGGCTTTTACAATAGTTGGATTTCCTAAATGCCATCCTAATACTTCCAGAGTTCAATCATTGAATATTAGCAACTATCAGTTATTAATCACTAATTGATCAAATACAACGGATGTAAACAATTAAATCATGATAATGAATGCCACTTACTAAGTTGATATGAAAATACAAAACAAATTATTTAAATACAAGAATGTGCATAAACAAATATGGGCTTAATACACTTGAAGAGATCAAAGATTCTTGGAGAGAATCAGTAAAGCATTGATAGCTTTTTCAAGCTTTTCTCCAAGGATAAAAGCCCTTGTAGATTATAATCTCTTTAAATTAGGTTGGTCTCTCTTGCAATTGCTCTCTTTTCTCTTTCACAATATAACTAGTGCACTTCAATTTTTTCAGCTTAAACTCATGCATTTATATCAAACTTTAGAGAGCTTGTGATCATTATAGATCTATTGGGAATGGATTAAACCATTATTAAAAATATTTAGAGCTTGTTTCCTAAGTTTGAAAGTTTACCAAAAGAGAATAGAGCCATTGAGTCTTCATATGACCAAAATTTCTTGTTCTTTGGGAAGTAGTTGACTACTCAAAGACACAAATCTCAGTTATCAGAGATAGTCAACTACTGCCTTACAAATAGTCGATGAATTTTCTCATTTATGCTCATTATAAAGTATGGAGAAATCTTATCCATTCTTGTAAATGATTACATAGAATCCTAAAAATAAATAAACACAAGTTAGAAGCTAGAACTTGATGTCTTCGTTCTTTTCTTCTTCTTGGTAGCAATCTTCTTTCTGGGAAAGTAATTAATTCATCATTTTACGCAACTACTTGTCAAATCATTGGAACTATTTAAAATAGTTTATCAACAATTTTAGATCACCTTATAAGAATCACTTTTTTTTTTTTTTTGTTTTTGAGAAGAAATAAAGTATAAATTCATTATAAAGATAAAAGTACAACCAGAGACTGTACAAAGGAGGTACAAAATACATTCAATCCACCATCCCATTGGGAGATACAAATAAACTTTCAAAATCAAAAAGAGAACTATAGAAAGAATTGTCAACTTTTATAAGAGCCCAAGACCAAGAATACAAACTTCCCCACGATTTTATGTCACGCTTCATCTCCTTGACAACTTTTGTTTTGAAATATCCTAAATTTTCTTTCTTGTAATATCAACCATAACACAACAGCTAGAATCAAATGCCATAAGATTTTCCCTTTCTTGATTAGGCCTCGTAGCCTCTAGTTGTTTGCAAAATCGACTACTGATTCAGGGCAACTATTAATAGAAAAAAATTCTGAGAATCTTTTCCCAAATTTTGTGAGTGAAGCCACAATGCAGTAACAGGCGGTCAACATATTCATCTGCATTGTTGCATAACACATACCTTTTAGAATCAATCAACACACCCCTACTAATCAAGTTGTCTCTTGTAGGAATCTTAATTAGGTAAACAGCCCAAATAAAGAAAGATGCATTGGTGGAATGCAATGCATTGCACCTAATTACTGATTCAAGTTCTTCTTGAATCAGTTTACTATAATAGAAAGATTTCACCGAGAAATGACCTTTTCTATCTGCTAACCATACCCTTTTATTTTCTGGGTTGATGTCAACTTGGGTGTTATACAACCTTGGAAGAATCCTGCCAAATGGATCAATCTCCCAGTCGTTCAAAGCCCTTCTGAAAAGAGGACTCCAGACAAGCACCCCATTTTGAAACTAGACATAATCAACCACTTTTGCCTCCTTGTCTATGGCGATTGCAAATAATTCTAGGAAATCATCCTTCAGCTAATTGTTACCACACCAACAATCCAACCAAAATTTCACTTCCCACTACAAACTTGATTTCCTTGCTAAAAGAATTGTAGCTTTTTCCAATTCCCTTCCAAAGCGAACCACCATATGACTGATTTACATCTCTAGGGACCCATCTTTCATTTCTTAAACCATATTTTGCTTACTCTCTTCCATAAGCAATTCCTTTCCTGACAAAACCTCCAGAACCACTTGCCAAGTAAGGCTAAATTCATTTCCTGAATTATTCTTATTTCCATCCCTCCATTCTTTTTTCTTCTTGTTTGCACACCTTTCCCCAATTAACTAAATGAATTTTCTTACTATCCTTCCACCCTTTCTACAGAAATTCTCAATTTTCATCTCAATCTGGTCTGCAACCCCGGCTGGAATTGGATATAGGGAAACAAAGAAAACAGGGAGGGAGGACATGACATTCTTAATTAGTGTGAGCTTACCTCCCTTTGATAGGTACCTCAATTTCCAACCAAGCTAACCTCTTCTTAATCCTTTCCAAAATGGGTTCCCAAAAAGACTTGGAATTACACTTAGCCCCTAAGAGCATTCCCAAATACTTTAAAGGGAACCTTCTTACCTTAAACCCCCAAGAGTTAACCCAAGATTGCACCTCTTGAACCTTTCCCACTGACACGAGTTCACTTTTGTGAGCATTCAAGTGTAACCCCAAAACCACTTCAAACCACCAAAGAATGGCCATTAGGTTATCAATTTACTCTCTCAATGCATTGTAGAAAAAACCTAAGTTGTCTGTAAACTGTAATAGAGGAATTTCCGGCCTGTTTTCTCTCACCCAAACTCTTCCAAGAAACCCCTTGAAAGTTCACTTGATACAATACAGCTACACACTTAAAATCAAACTATTAGTATTTTGAGTGAGTTTATTATTATCAAAACTCATAAGGTCAACACATAAAGTTACGGATCTAGAAAGATATGATGATTAATATACTGTTTTGTCAAAGTAGACACCATTAATCTTCTATATTGATACGTATCAAACTGTATCCACTGATACAACACGATATGGCTTGATATGAAGGCATATCATGCCGATATGAATGATTCATGAGATACAAAATGTAGTTGCGATTCTATATTGATACATATCAAACTGTATCCACTGATACAATACGATATGGCTTGATATGAAGGCATACCATGCCGATATGAATGATTCATGAGATACAAAATGTAGTTGTGGTGTATTTATGGCCTTGGGCCCATGGATACCCCCTAAATTGAGAGTATCAATTTGATACTTTAAACCTTTGGTCTATTTGTGAATCATGTTCTTTTTTTATATCCTAAAAAATGGAATTTGTTTTATTTTTAAAAACTTGATTTTCAATAATAATAATAATAATAATTATTATTATTATTATTATTATAGTTTAATGGTCAAGTGAGACCAGAATTTTTATAACCAAGAGCGCTAGGTTCAAATCTTCATATCCTTAAGATAATACGGGAATTATTGCTTCCAAAACCAATTCTACCAAAACCAACCAAGGTTGGTAGGTTCGAATGGGACAACCCTTAGTCCCTTTAACCTTGGAATTGGTTAATAACAGATTGGGTATGATTATTTTCAAAACTATTCTATTCAATTCTGAATAAAATCTACTCATTTACTCATGGATTTATTGATTATTTGTAGGGTATTTGGAATTGTGGATATTTATTTAATAAATGCTGCCACATAAGTATGATTTCAGCGGTTTTTCTTTTATGTTCTTCCATGCATAAAAAATAATAAAAGATATATACTTACAGTTTAGAAAAGTTATTTTTTAAAGCTTCGTCAAACAGTTGGATAATACTGATGTAGTGCTTAATGGCGTATAATTTTTTTAAGGTTTTAATTATTATCTTTTTCGATTTTACATATTATTTATTCCATTTTACAAATTTCAAATATTGATTGAAAAGAATAAAGGAACCAAACACATACTTGTCACCCCCACCTCAATCCAGCTGTATATCTCAAACGAAAAAAATTGTGGAGGGTGGCATTGGTAATGGCTTATTTATGAAAATGCCCTTGGCAGCTGTAGAGTTGACATTTCCTTCCTATCATTTTATTTTGTGCCAACTCGTTTTCAAAACTATTGCTTCTGATCATGCCTCAGCCTTCTGGACTTTCCCTTTTAAGCAAGGAACCTTGGAGTAGAAGAACGCGATAGGAAACTTCTAATGGCGGATTGGCAGGGGTTCCTTAGCACACCTCATTCTATGGCGTCATTTATCCTCCCCTCCTCTCTCCTTATCCATTCTCTATTTATTTTCTCCTTAAACAGCTTATAATTCCATGAACCTCATCTGCTAGAGCCGTCGGTTTTCGGTTTTTTTTTTTTTTTTTTTTTTTTTTTTTTTTTTAATATTGCTTAATTTTCCGCTCTTCATTGACGGGATGACTCCAGTTCTCATATTTCGCCATTTCGTGAAATGGGTCCGTGGATATCGGTTCAGAGAAGTATATATGAGCTTTGTCTCTCCAGGGTAGAGTTGCACGAATTGTGATGAACTTTGTCGAAAATAAGCGTACGTAATCTACGGTTATGCGGCCATAAACTAAGTTGCAGGGTTTGCGGTTTAGAGGCATTTTGGTGAAATTATGATCTGGGTTTTGAACGAAAGGTTGATTAGTGTAATCTCGGCTTGTTATAATGAGAAAGTGCAGTGATTGTAAGAACTGTTGGTGAAATTGGGATTTCAGTTGACCAAACAGGGCAGGGAGCTTAACTTAACCTTTCAAAGAGGAAGTTAGAATACTATAGTAAGCAAATTAAAACTGGAAATATGCTGGAGGGTCTCGTAAAAGAAGGATCATTTAAATGGTTACTCGGCAACCGAAATTCCTTTGATGAGGAATTCGAAGATATGTCAAAGCCTCCGGCTGCCAGAAGAAACTGGATACAGGAGCTCTCTCCGATTGCAAATGTAGTTCTCCGCCGATGCTCAAGGTGTGTGTCGATACTGTAAATTGTTGTGGTAAATGATTTACTCTTTTCTTAAGTTCAAAATCCTGAAACGCGATTTAGATTCGATGGTTGATTCTTTTTTCCTTTATGCTTCGTTCCTTAGTCTTGCTTTGCTTCATGATCTTATAACACGATCTAAACTTATTTCATGTGAGTTCTGTTGTGCATGTTTTCCAAGACAAGTTGCTTATTTATTTATTTATTCCTCTCCTGGTGTAAATCTCAATTTAATCATGGTTGTTAGTTTCCTGACGAACAACTAAAAACAAATATGTAGAATTATTGGAATTTCTTTGGATAACCTCCGTGACAACTTTGGCGTTGAGGCATCTGATAGTATAAAGAATCCATCGAGGTATGCAAGGAACTTTTTGGAGTACTGTTGTTTCAGAGCTCTTGCTCTGTCTACGCAAGTGAACGATTATATTGCCGATAAGAAGTTCCCACGCCTAACGTATGATATGATGCTAGCATGGGAAGCACCTGCAGCTTCCAGCGAACCCTTTCCCAAGGTAAATGTTTGTTGATGTTTTATATCCTTTTCCCTGTGACAGAAGAGAATTAATTAATCAAAAGAGAGCTATTCCTGTACAATATTTGCGTATCTTTTTTCTAAACTGAAGGTGTAAAGGAGATCCTTTGATGATATATTAATAGTTTGTATGTAGTAGCTAGTTAGTAGTTGTCTTTGTTGGGTTTTAGATCCTCAAAATAGTCAAATTACTTACTTTAACTCTTTTAGATCCCCAAAATAGTTGGCTTTGTTTTGTAAAGAAACAAACCATCAAATGGGATGAAGGTGTAAAGGAGATCCTTTGATGATCTATTAATAGTTTGTATGTGGTAGCTAGTTAGTAGTTGTCTTTGTTGGGTTTTAGATCCTCAAAATAGTCAAATTATTTACTTTAACTCTTTTAGATCCCCAAAATAGTTGGCTTTGTTTTGTAAAGAAACAAACCATCAAATGGGATGAATGCCAAAGTTCATTGCCATCGCCTTTTCTTGACAGTTGGACGAGGAGAGAACTGTGGGTGGAGAATCTTTTTCTCGAATAGCACCATCTATTCCTCTTATTGCTGATGTAATTACTAGTGACAATCTTTTTAATGCACTTACAACATCAACTGGGGGGAGGCTTCAGTTCTCTGTCTATGAGAAGTACCTTAATGGATTGGAAAGGTTAGCTCTCTTGTTTTCATTTTACTCTTCAGATAACTATTACAATTTCAGTTGTCTTTCCTTTTAGAAATCCTAATTAGTATATAGATATTTTTAATGATTATGCATTTTTCAGTGTATGTTGTAATGTACCATCTAAAGTGCTACATTATTGCTTATATGCGTATAATTTTGCAATAAAATAACTAGGTTCCTGGCCTCTTTTACTGCATGCTTGCAGACATGCTTTGACTGCATGGTTGAACATGAGTGGGTTTTGGATTAAAAGAAGGGATGTGGCTGTTCTTACAGCACCTTGATATAGCAGTTAGAAGAAAGCTTTTGTTTACTAGAGACTACTTTGGGACTTGCAGTTTTTGAAGATTCAATATTGACATAAATGATAACAGTGGTGAACAATAATAATTTTTCCAGAATAACAAAGCCAATCAGTTATAGGGATACTGATATGTAGACTAACAAATCTAGGGTGACAATCATGACATTCAAGGTACAGTGAACCATGAATGATAGAATTCTTGGAGGCATGGTATATTGTAAATGATTTCCTGGAGCAGAGGTTTTGTCATTGTTTGGATGTGAATCATCTTTGTATAGTAGATGAATTCAAGGTGGGGAGAAGCCATGAGAAAATTTCCGATATCCTATTGTTTTTGTAGAACTACTTTTGATATCCTTAATATCACAACTGTCCACCATGCCTATCAACCATTCCTTCAAGCAACTTATTACCATAAAGACATTCTAGTTTGTTGGTCAACAATCAACTTATTTGTTATTTTATCATTTCTGTTGGCTCTACAATATTGAGATGACTATTTCATGGCTGGTCAAGTTTTTTCCATTTTCATTTTTGTAGAAGGTGCATAATTGAAATTTTCATGTTGCATGTTCAATTTTATGCTTGTATATAACTGTGATATGCATACGTATGTGCTTCAGATAAGGAGCCCCACAACCCTAAATATTGAAATCTTTTTTTACCTCACAGAGCAACAAGAAAATTTAAGACTCAATCAGAATCATCCCTTCTTTCTGCCTTCCGATCACCAAAGGGCGAAAAGATCCTTGAGGTGGATGGCACAGTTACAACCCAACCAGTTCTCCAGCATGTTGGAACTGCTACATGGCCTGGTAGGTTTGTCAGTTATTTTGTTACTGAACTTTGTTATCTATCCTTAGATTAGCATTGTTTTTTATAGATTTCTAATTTGTATTCTGACTTACTTTTACCAACTGCAGGCCGATTAACATTGACTGATCATGCACTTTACTTTGAACCTCTAAAAGTTATGTCCTTTAATAAGCCAAAAACATATGACCTATCAGGTGATTTAAAACAGGTTGTTAAACCTGAGTTAATAGGACCATGGGGCACAAGACTTTTTGATAAGGCAGTCATGTACAAAGCCATTTCCTTGTAAGTTCTGGACATTTTATTTTTCTGTTCATATGTTTTTGGCCATTTCCTTGCAAATCATGAACTACTGTAATCATTGTTATGACTGATTAACCTTTGTTTTGGCTTTCTTCTTTAGACCAGAACCAGTTGTAATGGAGTTTCCAGAACTGAAAGGTCATACTCGTCGTGACTACTGGTTAGCCATTATCAGAGAAATATTATATGCTCATAGGTTTGCCAAGAAGTTCCAGTTCAAAGGAGTTCAAAGGGATGAAGCACTCTCTAGGGCTGTACTTGGAATACTGCGATTACAAGCTGTTCAAGAATTATCTCACACAGGATCTGTTCGCAATGAAGCACTTCTGATGTTCAATCTCTGTGATCAGATTCCAGGAGGTGATTTAATACTGGAAACACTTGCTAGAATGTTTTCCTCAATGGATTTGGACAGAACTAACAATTCTACTGATGGAAGTTTGAGGTATTCAATATCAGCTTTGGTTCTGATGTCTAATTTAGAAGATGCAGTTGGAACGAGTTCAATTGTTCCTAAAGAAACCGGACTTATTGTGGGTGAAATGGTTGTTGGGGAGATAACGGCATTGGAGAGAATAGTCAGAGATTCAAGAAATAGCTTTAAAAAGGTGGAACTAGCCCAAGAAACTGTTAATAGGGTCAAAGTAGAGGGCATTGATACCAATTTGGCAGTGATGAAGGTATTGCAGATAGTACTTTATGTGATGGGTTCTTCGGTATCTTACCATCTTGATTTATTCTTTTTCTTGCTTTCATTAACTGAATCAACAAATTATGAACTATGAATATTTTTTTTATGGTTTTTGATTGTTTCATATTTTATATTCAACAATAAAAAATGGAATGCTGATATTGGTCATACTTGGTAAGACAGACACCCATGAACTGGCACAAAAGACATCCATGAATATTAATATTGGTGGTAAATATGCCCCACAATCTTATAATTTCCTTTACAAATCTTGTATTTGCAGGAATTGCTATTTCCTGTTACAGAATTAGTAAAGTATCTTACTTTTCTCGCATCGTGGGATGATCCTATGAAGTCTTTGGTGTTTTGTTGTGCATCAACTTACATAATTTCTAGGTAAAATGCCTATTTGACTGCACTATAATCTGTTATATTCATGCGCTTATTCTCATTGAACAATTTGCTAAGACACCTGGCGATGCAGAACCCACCCAAAAAGTAGCTAATTAGGTGGCTGAAATGGGCTTAAGCAAGCTGGAATCAGATAAAAAAGCGCCCTTATCTTTTGAGATTTATCTTAGGTTTACATAGAAAAATAGGCTGGACAGAACCTACGAGAGTATAAATAACCAACAAAGACAATTGAAAACAGAAGCAGTATGTTTGTAAAAAGGGTTTCAAACAAAACCTATATGATGATTAAGAGAAACAGAAAGGTAGTAGAGGTCTAGAGGGGTCATGTGGACTTGAAACAATAAAGATGTAGGCTCTAATGTTCTAAGAGAAAGCAGGAAGCCTAGAAACAGAAGTAAAGAAGAAACAGGAAAATAGTGAGAATAAAGAAGAAAAAAACTAGAGGGATAAATCTGCAATGAAAAGAAAGGTCAGGAGGAACCAAGGAAAGGAATAGTCAAATTTAAGACAAATGACAGATTCAACCAATAATAGGCTGTCATCTTTAAAATATCTGATGTAAGAATAAGTAAGAGCCTGATGGAGTGTACGCCACTAGGTTTCTATAGGAGTCAACACCTTCAAGCTTGGAGTTATCACCAAACCATAAAGTTGCAAGAACAATTCAACTTTTATTCATTCATTAGTTCTCTAAAGAGTCATTACAAATTATACATATAGAACATCAAATCTCTTTTAAGCCTACAGTATAATTATCTTCCTAACAAATGTAACTAAACAAGGAAACACTTGATAACAATGGAAAGAAATTGAAATCAAAATAAATCTAAGAGATTTCTCTATGAAATCCTTAATTGATTTGATTTAAAATCAAATCACCTTTGGGCCCCATGTGAGCTGGAAAAATATTCTAGAATAGGCGCAAATTCAGCAGCTTTCTTGGGTGTCTTGACTCTTGAGTGTGATCTGCAAGCAAGGGTTTTGAGGTCCAGGGTCTTAGGATTAGGCTTTCTTTTGGGCCCATTTATTCTCTCTATCACCTAGCCTTGATATAATGAACTTTGATCCATAAGTTCCACTGACACCATTGACATGATGTAGACGTTTTTCCTTTGCAAGCAAACGGGAAGTTTCTTGTTTTGTTGGTGGTATCTTATATTATTAACCATTAGTGACCTAATGCAGGATTGCCATAGTTGCTTCCACTCCACTTGGATCGCCAGGGACTGCTTCACGTCTTGAGTAGGTCAATCTCCACAAATTAGGTGACGCATACATAAAGAAAGCACACTTGAGTTTTTAATCACTAAATGAGTGCCTCCTTTTGGTTAATTGCTAATAAAGTTTTTGATTGGAAGAGATGAAATATAACTACCTAATGCAACACAATCTGGGTACTCCTAGCTGGCTGAGAGTTGGCTCCTAGTTGTGACGGACGACACCTGAGAGGAAGAGGAAGGTGAAGGGTTCCCGGGGAGCTCTTCCGACGGGAACACTCCGATGGCTACGTTAGAACTTTGAGGAAACTCAAAAAGAAAACACAGAGAGTTAAAAGTGCTGAAAGTGCTAGCTTCAATACCTTTGCTTCGTGAGGGTCGGGGTCCTTTTATACCGGAGCTCGGTCACATCAGGCGTAACCGCCACTGCCCTAGCTGTTACTGCCAGGGCAGGGGTGGCAGGTGCAGGCTGCTGCTACAGGATGCTATTGCAGGGTACGGACTCGTTAGGCGTGCCATGCCTTTCAGAGACGGCAAGCAGAATGCAGCCTGGCAAGGGATCCGAGCACTGCCACTGGATCCGACAGGTACGGATGTCAGACAGGCACGGATGTCAGGTAGATCTCCCTGCAGTTTGTCGAGCTACTGTGCACCGAACCACCTGGGGCAGGTTTGCCATGCATCGAGGTGCCCGCACTAGAGGCGAGCCTTAAGCAAGTACGAACTGGGGTCTCGATGGTGTTGTCCCAAGGTGTTTCTCCCTCGGGACACTTAGCCAAAAGTTGGGGTGCTTCCTTCTTACGAAGGGAGAGCTCGGAGTCCCTTAGGAGGAGCTCGGGTCTCAGGAGGAGCTTGGGTCCCTTTGCATGAGGGAGCTTGGGGTGCTCCATCCTCAGGCTCGGGGCGAGCTGGGCCTTGCTTCTTGATGAGCTGTCACGCCCGCTGAGTCGTTTGGCCGGGCCTCAGCGAGCTCGTTGCGCCGAGTAGTGGCCAGGCTGTCACGCTGAATTGTCACTTAAGCCAGGTCATGTCCACGTGTCCCTGTGCTACGAGGTCGGGCCAAATCACCCTACATCACTACCCAACTGAGAAATCCAGCATATCCATCATCAACCTTTGCTAACAATTTAATCAACTTTTATTCTAGAATCAAATAATCCTTCATTATGCACAGCATTTCCAGAACTATAATTAGGATGTCGGTGTTGACCAGTGAAGCTTGTACCCTTGACTGGATCTATCTCCAAAAACTTATTAAATAAATATGCCTTATCATATTTGTTCTCACATTCCAAAAGGTTACCTTTCTTCTTTTTGGACAGTCTTGTTTAATTACATCTTCACATTTTTATAGATTGCACATTTTGAGTGCATTGACCCCGCAAATGTCATAAGCTACATACTGGATGTTCTCATGAATTAGAACACAATGAATCACACAGTACTGTTTTTTGGGCTTTTAGAAGAAAACCATGCAGTTATGGGTTGCATAAATCAGAAACTCATATTTGGCCATTGCTCTATGGTTCTTAAGAAACTCACAAATCATTGAATATGACATTTTACTTATATTATATTGGCCATTGCTTCTATTTTGCAAAGTGAATTGTGCAATTTTTGACTTGCAATTTGATCTATTGTGGAAATGAATTTATTCAGGGGATGGCTGGGGTATGCATTTGCATTGCTGCTTCTGTTCATTGCAATATTTATGGTGCTTACACAATGCTGTCGCCAAGGGGAGCCTGTTGATGAGGTCAAAGTAACAGCACCTCAAACAATGAACACAATGGAACAACTTTTGGCAGTTAAACATGCAATTTCTCAAGTTGAAGAAATCATCCAGGAAGGGAATGTTGTTCTCCTCAAGTTGCGAGCTTTGCTCCTTTCTCTTTTCCCTCAGGTCTTGCTCTATTTTCTTTGCAATTTCTAGCTTATGCAACCTCCTTCCTATTTTGGCATTATAGCCTATGCATAATAGTGTTGTCATGTTCTTGGTGGTAGCAGTGATTACTCGTCATGCTAAAAATCATGATTGCTACTAAGAACAACCTATAAAGCCTTAAATGAATCCAGACTTTATTAAGGTAGAAGTATAATGGATAAGACTTTGGAGGTCCACCATTCTCAATGCTCTCTATACTGTATAGATACAAGTATTCCCATTTGTCTCCGTCAGTGGTCATTCCTCTATTGGTTGAACCTTAGCTCAATATCATTGACTGGAATCAACTAGAAACTTCTCTGGACATTGTCAAACTTATTCTACCAACTAGTTTAAAGAGTAGCATTGGGTTCTGCTTGGTTGAAGTGATAATGTTTGTACTTGATTTTAGTATTGGAGTTCAGGAAATTAGGACGTTTTGCACATACCTCAAGGCATAATTTCAAATACATCTGCCACTAGGTGCCACATGGGACACTAGAAGTGGAAGCACCAGAATGTAGGAGGAAATGTCAAAAAGGTGTTTCCTCCAAAAGTGACTTACTCATACATAAGCCCATGTGAAGGATGGTACAAAGATTTATACTTGAATCTGCCCAACCAAACATGATGTACGTTTGGTGAAGTCAAAATGCCTACATGGTGCTTACGTGGAGGCTCAAGTACAATGTTGGGACTTCATGCAAGATGCAACAACAGTACCAAATGGCCTCTTTGAGAAGTTAGATTCTCTGGTTTTGTGCCTGTGCTTTGTCTGATAGGTAGTATCGATAGATTAGATTGGATGGTGCAGAGCCTTGAGTTGTAGGAAATTGGTGCCCCTTGTACAATATGTCAAGGTTCATGAAGATTTAGTTAAAGCGTGTAATGCCTTTTATGTTAACAAGTTTTATTAGCAGGAGTGCTGTGCATGGTTGCAGTAGGCAATGTTGCCAACTATTGAAGGCTTGCTTGCTTAAATTTGAAGTTATCCTGCTTCTGGTTGGACACTTTTCTTCTAATTTCATAGTTTTGGTTAATGAATTTCCCTGAGTTGATGGAGTTTTCTATGGTAACTTACAAGTGGCTTTGTCTTACAAGCAGGCAAGTTTGAGAGTTGCATTTGGGCTGCTGCTAATGGCCTTGATTCTGGCTTCACTGCCTTCCAAGTGCATAGTTACTCTAATCTTTCTAGAAATGTTTACGAGGTATTCACCTCAAAGGAAAGTAAGCAGTGAGAGATTGAAAAGGAGATTGAGAGAATGGTGGTTCAGCATTCCTGCAGCTCCTATTGTTTTTGAAAGAATCAAAGAGGAAAAGAAGTGTAAGTGATGCTTTGCTAAATACAAATTTGTATCTCTGGCTTCGACTATGATACTGTAAGAACTCACATCCAATCAACTGGTAGCATAAAAAATGTGAGCAATCAGGTGTTCATCACAATTCACGGGTGTGCTTTGATTGATCAAAGCTATTCCAGTACCATGTCTTTTCCATATTATAGATTTTCCCTGCATCTCTATACAATAGGGGCTATTACTTAGTGTAATGGTAAAATCTTTGGTTAACAAGTGTGAGAACTTGGGTTCAAGTCTGAGGGGAGTTCAGATCTGCGCCCCACAACATTGCACAGCACATCTCCGCTGTGTATTGGGAACATCTCCCGATGATGAAAGGATCATTTCTGGTACATCATCGGGAGATGCTCCCAATACACAGCGGGGATGTACTGTGGGATGTTGTGGGGCACCCCGATGTGAACTCGTCTGAGGGTGGTCATTTTGTGCAAAAAAATGCGCACATTAGGTAATGGCCCTCATCTGTATATAAGTGATGTGATTATAAATATCTCTCACGAAAATTACCTGAAAAGGAACACACACATGAAGTGGTTTTCTATTGGGAATGATAAAATTGCATAATAGTACTTTTGATGAGTTCCCTTTTTTGGAGACTTTCTTTGAGTTCATTATCTATCACTTCGTGAAGCTTTATACAATACAAGCATTACGTAATAGCTAATAGGCGTGGTGGGAATCACTCAAAAACACTTATCCAATTATCCATTAATGGTATTGACATCCCCAACACAGCAATTTTTTAGGGAACTCAGATTTTTTCTCGATGACTAGTCGTTTCTTTCTGAAGTCCCAGCACAGCCTGAGATTGGTCTAAATTATTAGATTACCATCTGAGAGACTTTTTTTTTTTATCCGGTGAGATATTATGTCTTTAAAAAGGCCGCCCAGTGCACGAGGCTCCTGCAATGCAGGGTCTGTGGAGGGACAGAGATGCTTACAGCTTTACACACAGAGAGGCTGTTTTCAAGATATCTTGAACCTTTGGTTGAAATCTATTATTAGGAAGGTTTCTCATTCTTGGTCTGAAAGTTTGTTCATCTCTTTTCTTGATTAAATGGGAAGTGGTTGGAATTAATTAACTACCCTACCAATATATTTGGATGGAGAATAGAATAAAGCAAGAGATTAATTGAAATAAAACCATCATTTATTCACCATGGGATCGTAGACTGAAGCCCATTAAAACACAAGATAGTTTTCTCAAGCCAGCTACTTCTTTGTTTTCTATAACCAAATTGAAAAATCCGCATCTCCTAATGGTTTCTTTTTACGTTTAAGTGCACCAGGAACATCTAATCTAATACAGTATGTTGACATCTATGCCATGTCTCCACTGCTTGAGTTTGATTAAATTCCCTTTATCCATATCCAATTAACGTGTAATGATGTCCTTAAGTTGGGCCACTGCAATTTCATTAAAAGGATGAGAAATTGGTCGATGATAGGCAAGTAGCTCCTGTGATACACGCTGCATGGTTGGCCTGGATGTGGGGTTGCATTGCAAGCAGCCAAGTGCTAGGGCCGCTTCCATAAACACATCCTGTGCAACCTGATGGTCAGTTGGAGTTGGAGGACCAAGACGCGAGTCTAAAACATCCTTTAGAAGCCTGTTTTGGCCTACTGATGATGATAGAGAAGAAATGAATTCCCCTGGATGTCGTCCCATTATTGCTTCCAGTGTAACCACCCCAAAGCTGTAAACGTCGGATTTTTCGGTGACAGCCATGGTATAAGCCAACTCTGAAAGCACAGAAAAGTGAGAAGGGGATCAAAAACAGTATTGGGAATAAACTTTGGGGAGCACTTAGGGGCTCCTCACAGCACAATCCAGATGTGCATTGGGAACATCTCCCTAGAATGCACGGGTGGCTCGTGCTATATATGGAGCTCACTGTGTGGGGAGCCAATCCAAGCTCTATTTACTGTTTTAGCAAGGAGGGGTTGTGAAGTAATGGTTATTTTAATAAATGCTGGGAACCTTTGGAGTAATAAGCCCTCGTTGCAGATCAACTATGGCCACCAATCACTATGTGGAAACTAATGGTATTTTAATAAATACATCAACAAGCACCAGTGGATTTATAGAAATCGACTTGGAAAATCTTTTCTCACCACGGCAATTGCTTTAGATGTTCGTTACTTTTCTAAAATGGCTGTCCTTGAAGGTTTACCTCCCTAGTCCCTCCAAATGCTCAAAGACTCATTAAAGAAAAGATTAAAAATAAGACATAAGAGATCATTACAAGTCCTAAACATTATAGTTCAGATGGAGCGATAATGAAAGTACGAAATGAAAATTTAAGCGTGAACAAAGGGGTCAAGACAAAAATGAAGAATTCTCTGGCTTTAAATCTTCTTTATTTGGCTGGCAGGGCTCTCTTCCACTGATCTTAGTTTCTCCCCTTATGCATCAAAAAAGAAATCCCTAATATGAGAAAAAGTTCACCGGTCAATCAGACTTTTTCTCTACTACCACTTGGCCCCATTTGAGACAAGTGAAAGGATGTCATGTCGTGTCAAATCCAAGCCAATCATCAGATTAGGGGTGTTGTGTGTACAATGCCCCACTCAGTTCACATTATTTGTATTTTCCACCTTGCATCAGAGATTTTCCTAAAGTTATTATCAATTCATGCCAAGAAGGTATATCAGGCCTAGACTATGGTGTTGCAAAAAGCCTGATACTTTCCCCATGAATGGAGGGTGTGGAGAGAAGTATGTGATCCTTCCTTATATCTGGGCTTCAGAAACTATGGTACTTGTGTTTACATGACTAAAGGCTGATAACCCAGTAGTTCAGGTAGTCGGTCATTCAGCATCCCTCTAAAAGAGGAGACATAGGATCAAACCCGCGTCGCCTATGTGCAATCTCTGTATGGTGGGGTCAGTGGACCTCACATGTACCCTGTTCTATGCCTACTCCATGATCCCCCCTATAATGTGCGTTATGTAATTCCAAAAGAAAGAAAAAGAAAATGTTTGCAGTTAATAAGATATACCTGGTGCCATGTATCCATATGTGCCTCCAAATGTAGTCCAATTGGATGAATCGGGCTTTAGCAATCTAGCAATGCCGAAGTCAGATATACGAGCCTCAAGCTCTGAATCCAACAAAATTTTGTTGCTTGATGTCTCGATGAATTACTGGTGGGATGCAGTCATGGTGCAGGTATGATAAAGCTTGGGCTACACTTCTTACAATATCCATTCTCTTAACCCAATTCAGTTCCTTGGCTTCTGCTTTATTTCTCAAAATGCTATATAGGCTTCCTTTCTCCATGTACTCGTACACCAAAAATCTGCATTGTCGATGGGAACAAAACCCATGAAGCTTCACAATGTTCCGATGTCGTATTTCTGTTAATACCTGTATCTCATTCATGAAGCTTTTCATCTCAGATGGTCCACCTCCTTCCAATGGCTGAAGTTTCTTCACTGCTACTACATGCCCAGTAGGCAGCTCTGCTCTGTAAACACTTCCATAACTTCCAGCCCCGATGCAATATTTGGAATCAAAATTATTTGTTGCTTCAATAATGTTTCCGTATGCAATCTTACTGTGTCCATTCCAAACTGAAAACACATCTCTGTCAGTTGTACTGACCATCTGCAGGTGATGGTTTGGTGGTCATTACTTGAATTCCTGTTGGGGGTAGATGGATTGCAGGGCGGCAAGCCTTGGATTATTCCGCACAAATCTCTGTTGTTTTTAAATGCATCTGGTGAAGCATTTTGAAAAATCTTGCTGCTAGGAATAGGACCCTCCAGCTCATTGTAGGAGAAATCAATGGAAGACAAACTAATCATCTCGCCCAGAGAAGAGGGTATGGAACCAGTGATCTCATTGTGAGACAGATTCAAACTCTGTAACATAGTCAGCTTTCCAAGATCCGGTGGTATTTCTCCACTGAGTGAGTTTTGACTTAAATCAAGTAGACCTTGTAAGTCTACCAAGTGACCAATCTGAAAAGGAATTCTCCCATTCAAAGAATTTCCGCTCAAGCTCAAGTATTGTAGTTTGGAGCAATTACCAAGCTGCCCAGGGATTGGTCCATTAAGCTTGTTTGCCGAGAGGTCTAGGTACTCCAGATTGGATAGCCTTCCAATTTGATGTGGCAAATGACCCGAAATTCTGTTGTCCTGTAGGCTCAAGTTGTATAGAACAGATAGTCTACTTAGTTCCCCTGGTATCTCTCCAACGATCTGGTTAGAAGAGAGGTCAAGTACTCCCAGTCGAGTTACTTGGCCCAACTCCAGTGGTATCCTACCACCGATCTTATTCCTGGAGATTCTGAGCATTGTCAAATTCTGACATCTCCCCCAGTTTGGCGAGAGCTCCCCATACAATCTACTGTGGCTTAGATCAATATATTCAAGGTGAGGATGCACTCCAAAATTTTGGGTTATGTTTCCTACAAGCTGGTTCCTTTCAAGTCGAACTCTTTTTAGAGTCGAGCAATTACTTAGGTTCGGTATGGGACCTGCGAAATGATTGCTTTCAACAGTGAGATTTATAAGCCCTCCTCGACATATTTGTTGTGGTAAGTGGCCAGAGAAGTAGTTGAAACCAATCTCAAAGCTAACCAAAGTCATATTCTCTAGCTCCTGAGATATTGGGCCGGACAATTTATTGTTAAACATGTGCAGTTCCTTTAGGCTGCTGATGTTAACTATAGCAGTAGGCAATGGACCTGTGAGATTGTTCACGCTTAGGTGAAGGGAAACAAGAGATTGTAATTGCCCAATCTGGGGAAGAATTGTTCCAGAAAACGAATTTTCGGAGAGGAACAGTTCAGTAAGCTTACTCAGTTTTCCTATGGTGAAAGGGATGGAACCTGTTAGGAGATTATCAGACAGCACCAGCAAGGTCAACATGCTCAAATTGCCTAGAGCTGGAGGGATAGAAGAAACGAGTTTGTTCCCTCTTAGGCTTATTTTGACCAGATTTTTCATATCCCCTATTTCAGAAGGTATTGGACCACTGAACTGATTTCGGTTGATCCATAGAGTGCTGAGTTTAGTTAAATTACCGAGAGGAGGGAGCCACCCACTGAGCTTGTTTGATCTTAAATTCAGCATATCCAAATTATATAAATTCCCGATATCCGAGGGAATTGAACCAGTGAGTCGATTATCAAAGAGGAGCAAGGTGCGAAGATTGGAGAGAGAGCCAATTTGGGTAGGAATGTTTCCTGTCAGCCGATTAGAATGTAGATTATTAGGATTAGGAGTCCGTTCATGTATATATCCTCTTTGTATATATCTTCTTTCCTTATCATGAATAGTTCAGATAGGATAGGAAAGATTGAGTCCCTATAAACTTGGGAGTTCTAGTTGCCATAAGCTTAGGAGTTCAGTGGTTGTATTCATGTATATATATTTGAATTCTCAATGAATAATGGAAAGAAAAGAACCGAGCAGAAAAGCTTTGTTTTCACATGGTATCAGAGCCTGGTATTCTCAGGCAACTCGCCATAGGCCTTCAAGAGCTTGGGACTCATCGGGCTTGTACTTGCATGGTGACCTTCTTGTGTCGGCTTTGTCGTCCTAGTAATCTCTCAAACCGACCAATATAATACCGCCAGTAGCGATCTAGACCTTCTTGTGCATCTGTCTTCGTATGTGACAGGCTTGCTTGGTGCCGTCAATGCACATGACCTCGCAGCAGCCTGTTCCGGGGCATCCGAAGAACCTGAGCGTACTCCTGGCCATCGACGGGGCCAATGATCTTGATATTCGTCGTCTTGGAAGTAGGAACCCCCACTGTCCACCAGCTGTAGACCGGCATCGTTGGAAGCAGCTGGCCTTCCATCTTTACGGTTACAGAGACAAGTTCACTGTTGGAAGCAGTCGAAGGTGGTGGGTCGGTTTTCTGCTCCACCACCACCGCCTCTCCCGCTGCTTCTTTAGCCTACAGCTTATCATTCAAAAAGATCACCTTGGATTTGAGTTCTTTTCGTTCTCCTTGACAATGGATTCATAATCTGAGAGGAGAGAGCCGTACGAGGACTTGAGAAGATCGTAATCTCTTTCGAGCTACTTAGTCTTCCAACGAGCACGTCTATTTTTGAACCAAACAACGACTTGTCTCGGTTGTATTCATCCTCTACGGCTCCAGCTTGTTCTCCATCGGCTTTCCACTCATAAAACACTGAGGGGACGACGACTGGGTCAAATTCAGAGGTAAGATCATTGGAGAAGAAATCAGGCATCGAAAGTAGGAAGAGGCACATAATCAAATTCAGAGGAACCATATGAGTTCGGTGGGTTAGTTTCAGAGAAGGGAACCGCACGGAGCAGAATTCTTCGGTCTTCCTCTGCAGAAGGGTCTTGACGTATGTGGCAATCATCTCGTCTTCGAAGGGTTTAGGGTCGTTGGGGAATTCCATGACGATGAGCCAATGCTCATAGTTGCAGTCGTCGAGGAGGATTGTCTCTTTAGGGAAATCCGGAGATCAGTTCTCTGTCTTTTGTGGCGATTCTATTGCCGATTGTGGATTTTCAGACACAGTAGTCGGTATGGCTGAAAACAAAGAAAAAGAACAGGGTGAACAGAAACAAGGAGTAGGGGCAGGAGGAAAAGGTCGTGGCGGCCAAGTTAGGGCCAATATAGCCAAAAGTTTCTGTGCAAGGCAATGCATTTCAAGGAGAATCAATCGATGTAGTCAAGACTGGGTTAAATGGACTAAGTAGTGAGCAGTGGAACATGTTACTCAACCTTTTGAACACACAGAAAGAGGGGAGTCAACAACTAAGTGGTAAGCGAAAATTGTCAGAGTGGATAACAAACATAGGGGCTTCTCATCATATGACAGGAAGCCTCGAGTCGATGAGAGACATAAAGAACGTCATTCCATGCTCTGTCGGGCTGCCAGATGGGAAAGCGACAATAGTAGAGAAAGAAGGCACAGTTGCGCTGGATGATCATCTGAAACTGACTAATGTTTTATATGTGACTAGTTTGAATTGCAATCTAATTTCTGTGTCGCAATTGATTGAAGAGTTGAATTGTGTTGTTCAGTTCATTAATAAATTTTGTGTGATACAAGACCGAACTACGAGGATGCTGATTGGAGAGGGTGAGCAGCGAGAGGGACTCTATTATTTCTGGAGCATTGCATCAGCAAGAGCAATGAAGACTCCAGAGAGTAGAACGTGTGATATTTGACATCAAAGGTTAGGGAATCCTTCTCATAAAATTGTTAAGTTGCTGCCTTTTGTTAGTACTAAAAATAATAAGGATGATAGTATTAAGGGATGCATGCTTCTGAGCTAAACAATGTTGAGAAGAGTTTGTTTTAGTAATAATAAAGCATCCGATATTTTTGAGTTAATTCATTGTGATTTATGGGGTCTTTATAGAACTACAGCTTCTTGTGGTATTCATTATTTCTTGATAATAGTAGATGATTTTTCTAGAAGTGTTTGGATTTATCTTCTGATTGATAAGATAGAAGTGGGACGAGTTCTTCGAAATTTTTTTGCTATGGTTCAAAGGCAACTTAACAAACCTGTTAAAGTGATTCATACTGATAATGGGACTGAGTTTGTCTGCTTAGCTAGTTATTTTGCTCAGCATGGTATTATTCATCAAACACTTGTGTCGGGACCTCTCAACAAAATGGGAGGGTTGAACGCAAGCACCACCACATACTCAATGTTGCTCGGGCATTGTGTTTTCAAGCTAGAATGCCTATTGATTTTTGGGGGGAGTGTGTATTGACCGCATGTTATTTGATCAATCGGACACCATCCATTCAGTTGAAGGGAAAGATTCCCTATGAAGTTTTATTTGGGCGACCTCCTTCTTATGATAATGTGCGGGTTTTTGGTTGTTTGGAATATGCGCTCAATCATTGGCATGGAGGGGATAAATTTGTTAGTCGAAGCAGACGATGCATTTTTGTTGGGTATCCTTTTGGAAAGAAAGGATAGAGTTTGTATGGTTTAGAGTCTTGCACGTTCTTTGCATCAAGAGGTGCTACTTTTTTAGAGGATGAATTCCCTTATGCACGCAAAGAGGATGAACAGCTAAACAAAGTATAAGGCCAATTTCATTGTGGAATAGGTGGGACAGATGAGGTGTTGGTGTCGTCCACTGATTTACCAAGACAAGCAAATGGCGAGATGAAGATTGACCAGCGAGCTGAACTCGTTAAAGAAGGAGAAGAAGGAACCCGCGTAGACTCGAATGCAAATGCTAGTGAACCCATGCATTCTTGTGACGCCACCACAGAAAATGCAAGCGAAGATAGTGCTGACGTAAGGGGGGGTGGCAATGTTGAGCAATAACAGCACTCTGAATTTCATTTGGGGTGTGGGTATTGACAAAAACAGCAGTCCACAAGGTTGAGAGATTATGTGCTTCACACCACACAACAATTGAGTCCCTCTCCGCGTCCCTTTGCAAGCTTACTCGGCCAATCACATTCTGTAGGTAGTCCTCATCCCATAGATAACTATGTGAACTGTAACAATTTTTCTTGTCGACATCGCACTTTCTTGGTATGCATTCTTGTGACGCCACCACAGAAAATGCAAGCGAAGACAGTGCTGGCGTAAGGGGGGGTGGCAATGTTGAGCAATAACAGCACTCTGAATTTCATTTGGGGTGTGGGCATTGACAGAAACAGCAGTCCACAAGGTTGAGAGATTATGTGCTTCACACCACACAACAATTGAGTCCCTCTCCGCGTCCCTTTGCAAGCTTACTCGGCCAATCACATTCTGTAGGTAGTCCTCATCCCATAGATAACTATGTGAACTGTAACAATTTTTTTTGTCGACATCGCACTTTCTTGGTAGCTATTACTGCAGGAGTTGAACCTACTTCTTTTATTGAGGTTGTAAAGGATGAAAATGGAGGGATGCAATGCAGAAATAAATACAAGCACTTGAAAATCATCAGACATGGACCGTGGAGCCTTTGCCATCCGGAAAACGAGCCATAGGATGCAAATGGGTGTATTGAATCAATTATAACGTTGGTGGGACAGTGGAAAGATACAAAGTCCGTCTCGTGATTTTTGGGAACAAGCAGGTTGAGGGAATTGATTATAATGAAACTTTTTCCCCAATTGCAAAAATGGTTACTGTCCATACTTTTCTTGCAGTCGCAGCAGCTAGAAATTGGGAGCTTCATCAAATGAATGTACATAACGCATTCTTGCATGGTGACCTTCATGAGGAAGTCTACATGCGAATGCTTCCTGGTTTTCAGTCAAATAAACCAGGTATGGTGTGTCGGTTGTGAAAATCTTTGTATGGCTTGAAACAAGTGCCTAGATGTTGGTTTGCTAAATTAACCGCAACCTTGAAGACATATGGGTTTCAGTAATCATGTTCAGATTACACCCTGTTCACCTTTCATTGAGACAGGGTGCATGTGCTTATTCTCATGTATGTGGACAACATTATCGTGTAAGGTAATGATCATATGGCAATTCAAGTCTTCAAGAAATATTTGAGTGACTGCTTCCATATGAAAGACTTGGGACCATTGAAATATTTTTTTGGCATTGAAGTTGCCCAAAACTTAACATGAATTTTTCTGTCTCAATGAAAGTATGCTTTGGATATTATCTCTGAAGTTGGATTACTTGGTGCAAAACCTGCTCATTTTTCTCTAGAGTAGAATTACAATATCGCCTTGACAGATGGGCCTCTCTTATCTGACCCTGAGCGATACAGGGGCTTGGTGGGCAGGCTTATTTATCTCTCAGCAACTCGTCCATAGTTGTCTTATTGCGTGCATGTTCTGTCCCAATTTATGCAGCAATTGCAAGAAAGACATTGGGAGGCTGCAATGCGAGTGGTGCGCTACTTGAAAGGAAATCCTGGTCAAGGAATTCTCTTGCGTTCAGATTGTGACTTGCTGTTATATGCATGGTGTGATTCAGATTGGGTGAGCTGCCATTTGTCCCGACGTTCTCTGTCTAGATGGTTTATTCTACTTGAGAAATCGCCGATTTCTTGAAAAACTAAGAAACAACACATTGTGTCTCGTTCTTCAGCGGAAGTAGAGTATCGTTCTACGGCCACGACCACGTGTGAATTAAAATGGCTGAAGGGATTGTTATTGGCGCTTGGAGTTATGCATTCAAACCCAATGCGGTTATATTGTGATAGTCAGGCAGCTTTGCATATTGCGGCAAACCCAGTGTTTCATGAGTGTACGAAACATATTGAAGTTGATTGCCATTTTGTACGTGATGAGATTCAAAATGGTTGCATTTGTCTTGCTTATGTGTCGACTACCGCTCAGTTGGCTGACATTTTTACAAAGGCACTGGGTCACAGAGAAGTTGAATACTTTCTCTGTAAGTTGCGCATTCACAATTTGCATGCTCCAACTTGAGGGGGGTGTTAGGATTAGGAGTCCGTTCATGTATATATCCTCTTTGTATATATTTTCTTTCCTTATCATGAATAGTTCAGATTGGATAGGAAAGATTGAGTCCCTATAAACTTGGGAGTTCTAGTTGCCATAAGCTTAGGAATTCGGTGATTGTATTCATGTATATATATTTGAATTCTCAATGAATAATGGAAAGAAAAGAACCGAACAGAAAATCTCTGTTTTTATATAGATCAAGAGAGGAGAGTCTGGTGCAATTGGTGACGAGGTGTTGGGCTATTTCACCATTTATTGAATTAGAGGCGATGTTGAGATCGATTAACTGGGTGAGATTAGCCGGAGAGAGGGGTATGCCACCGGAGAGCCAATTTGTAGACAGGTCCCGGTGGGTGAGTCTCGACAGCCGGCCGATATGATGAGGGATGGGTCCCGTGAGTTGGTTGAAACTAAGATTTAGATAGACAAGGTTTGGGAAGGAGGAAAAGCTGAAATTGTCGAGCTTACCTTGCAAGCCGGCAGCCGTTAGCTTTACCTGGGATACGCTTCCCGTGTTGTCACAAGCTATTCCAAACCAGCTGCATGGGCTGGGTGTAGTAGTAGCCTCTCCTTCTATTTACGATTCAGAAGAGACTGCCAGAAGAGGATCCCAAACAAGCGATATAACCAACATAACTACCACTGCAACTGATCAATAGCAGCCATGGTAGTTGTGACTTGTGAATGCTGCAGCTCATTTTGCTTCATTTTACAAATCCAACTTCTGAGAAAAATCAGCAAGTAGACCAGGTCGACTAAAGAGTCAATGTCCACGGATGAGAAGGTACTGTTAGACTTAGACTTAGGATGCATCATACATGTGGCAAAGTGAAATTGCGGCATTTGCCTTGGATAGATTGCATTTAATACTATAGTCTTACATGCCAATCGGATTAGTTTGATAGTCATTTCCAACAACTGTCCCTTATCGCCTTTTTCCATCATGAAAAGCTTAGGGCTGCAAGGATTATCTATCCCTTATGGGGTTTTTACTGTTCAGTTCACCCCTAAAAATCTTATTTCCACTGGGATGAATCCTGATCGTAGATCAATGCTAAATTCATGAGATGATGTAATTCATTTATTTATAAAATTGGATATTTGTTTTTTAACTAAATAAAAATAACTTTAATTAATTTGATGCCATCTCATCTATATTATTATGTGTTAAAAAATACCTCTGATATGAGCTCTCTATTTCTCTCTCAAGAAAAAGGAAACGTTCTAGTTAAAATTTGTGAATACAATGTTTTCACAAGAATGGGTCAAATTTCATTAATTATTGATTGATTGTACAAGGGTGTTTATATACAAAACAATAATGAATAAAACTGGAAAATAATTACAAGAATAGAAACATTCAATTAGGTTGTATTTGGTTTGAAAGAAAAAGTAAGGAAAGGTACAAAAACTTTTACAAACCTTGTATATGTTTCCCTACCTTTCTCTTCCTTTCCCTATATTTTCCTTCAAACCAAACATAGCCTTAAGGGAATTGGTCTAGTAAGGAAACTTCCTAATATGAAAGTTTCCTTTTTACTCTGATTGGTCTCTCTATAGTAACTCCATCTTTGGTAGGAGTTCTTTCTATAACAGTTGGTCCATCTTTTGTAGTAATTCCTTATAAAGTAACAATACTCTCTTTGGTAGGAGGACTAGAGCTGGTCGATTCCTCAATACACCCCTTCAAGCGAAAGTAGATTGAAAGCACATGAACCTTTGATCGAAACCACTGGAACCGGTGAAAAGAAAGATGCTTAGTGAAAATATAAGCAACTTGATCTTGAGTGGGAAGAAATTGGACTACCAAAGACTTCTTGAGAATAAGGTCAAGTAGGAAATGAAAATTGACCTCTATGTGTATGGGCATGAAATATAGGATGTGCTACAAAATATGTGGCTTCAATATTATCGCAATATAGTATTGGTGGGGACTGGGATTTAAATCCAAATCAGAGAGAAGAAACTAAAGTCGCATGAGTTCTGTAGTGGCATTAGCTAGAGCTGTTGATTCCTCAATAGTAGGTGTAGGAGGGTGATTTGCACCACCCTTGGGTATCCAAGGGTCATGGAAAGCATTAATATCCCAACCATTGCCAATGATCCATTGGCATCCTTTACGAAGATCATCACGACACTGCAGAATGCCTTTCCAAGCGTAGGAGTTGTTGGAATTCTTGGACAAAGTCTAGAAATTTTTATTTTGAATATACTTGGCGTTAGGACTCTCACCCATAAAGCATTTGGAGGAGACAGGAATCATCATACCAATTTGATAATCAGAGCTATATTTTGAATATTGGAATCTCGAAAACCAAGGGCCGCCTTCTTATTTTGGCTTCATAAAAGTATCTCAAACGAAAATGAAGCTTCTTAGCATCAGAGTCTAACCACCAGAAGTCCCGACAAACACTGCTCATTGCCAAACATGTAGTTTTAGCCTTTTAGGCAAGAGGTAAGTCTGCATAATGTAATGTATAGTTTGGAGAGTGGATTTAATTAGAGTTTTGTTCTACTAGAATGAGAAAGAGTTTTCTTTTTCCAACTGCTTAATTTCAATTTTAATCTTTTTAATAGATAATTCCATTCCATTGTTTTGGATTTATCCAAGAGAAATGGGCCTCCAAGATATCTTTTAGTACAAATTGTTATTTCTAGCTAAAACATCAAATTCAATGTTAAAAATACATTCACATATGATGTGTAGTATACTTTTCTCACAAATTTATATTGATCAATACAAAACACAATGGCTATACAACGCCACTATATCAGACACCCTTGATGTTTGCAATTGTTCAAGGTAGTCTTATCTTTTTGTTGAGACGAGTTTGGAGTCTTCTCCAATATACAATTATTTCATTGTGATTGAGACCAACCAAGATTTTAAATATCGATACAGGTCAATATGTTGGATGGGGCATACCGGCCTGTATCTTTGCCTGATTTTAGTTTTTTCTTTTTTTTTTCAAACTAGCTAGGGGATTGATATAAGTCCAGTCTATCCCTTGAAACAGGTCAAACCTAGAAAGAGTTATTATAGAAGTGTATAGGAGGGTTATTGATATGATATGTATCAGCCAATATACTCTAATACGTTGCAAAATTTAAATTCTTGAGGTCAATCACCATGGTTATTTCCTTTGCAAACCACGCCTCTACTACATGATTAAAGTGTTGATGAAGGGGCTGTTTGGCAAGTCTTTTTGAAAAGATCTTTTGGTAATTCTGTTGGTCAAAAGACATATTGAGCTTTTGCTTGAAGATCTGAGCAGCTCGAAGTTAATTTGGCTACCGTGCATCTTTCCGTATGTTTTCTTGTATCTTCCCGTGCGAGAATAAAGCGAAAAAGATGCAAAAAGATCCACTTGGAGCTTCTCAAAATCAGTCCAAAATGGGCTTCTTGCATCTTTTCGACGTTCCAACTTTTGGTGACTAGATCTTCCACAAACCAAATGGGAATAGACCGAAAAGTGTTCTTCTAAGCTTCTAAACAGACAGAAGACGACGTGGAAAGACTTGCCAAATGGGCCTGAAGTTTTTAGTGTTATCTCTTGCAGCCCATCCAATAGAAGTAACACCTCCTTTCAAACCAATCTATCCAAATTAATATTAATTTGATTTAGTTGTGATGATTTTCACCACATTAGGGTCAAATATGTTTTTATTCTTTTTGCTTCCACTTTTTTTTTTTTTTTGCTATTCTTTTTACTCACTAACTTCCCACACGTGAATTCCTTAAGGCTATGTTTGGTTTGAAGGAAAAAGTAAGGAAAGGTAAGAAAACCAATACAAGGTTTGTAAAGGTTTCTCTACATTTCACTTTCTTTCTCTACTTTTTCCTTCAATCCAAATACAACCTAACTGTCTTTACTTTCTGTTAGGAAAATTGCATTAATGCGTTAAAGAACATGAAAGAATTGGTTCATTGGCTTTGTTTCAGCGATCCGATTACCATCACATGACCTATTTAATATTAGAATAACTAGCGTGTTAATGGGGTAAAATATAATACCTCCCTGAGGTTTTTGACAATCATAAAAACATTTCCTGAAGTTTTATTTTAAAAACAAAAAAAGAAAAACTCTGTAATTTTGAAAAATCTTGCATGTACCTCTCTTCTATCACTGTCCCAACCAGAAAACGTTGGGTCGATATATTATTTTTTTTGAAAATACCCATTTTACCCATTAGTTTATCAAATCAGATAGAGATTTACTAAAATACCCCCAAATGAAATTTTAATTTTTAACTAAAAAAATTCCCTGGGTCAGATTGAAAAGAGTAAAATAATTTTATTAAGATTGAGTGAAAATATAAAAGGAAAAATTTGGTATTTTAAATTATGTTGAAAGATGTCCTAACAAATAGTAAGGGCAACTTTGTAACTTCAAAGTCTGTTATCGAGACAATATTTTTTTTAATGAATTGAAACAATAATGAAAGGGAGGTAACTGTATTTTTTTTCAAAACTATAAGGTTAGTTTTTGTTAAAATGAATTATATATGTAAGAAACTTGAAGGGAGGTTTTTATATTTTACCCTAAATAATGAGAACCGATCAACTTCCGTTGAAAACTGAAACAAGTTGCTTGCCCTGCACTTTTTTATGTCACTTAATGGATTGTATTTTCGATATCAATTCTCAAATATATAAAATGTCCTTTTTATTCTTGTCTCCAAACAGAAATCCTGTGCTGCGTAGCCCATTTACCTAGAAAAAACAAAAGAAAATAGGGAATTAACAACTCTAGAAGTACTAATGCTTTATGCAGATAAGGCTGCGATTGGTTGCAGTTCACATCTAAAATTATATACAAATTTTGCATTTGGGTTAATTTTGATTTTGTTTATTTGTTTTTTTAGATTTGATTCTATTTGTTTTGTTTGTAACTATGATTTGTATTCCTACTTGATACAAAATTTATACTTATTTGTTTTATTTATACATACTAGCGGTTTAAGTCTAAGTTTTATACTTACTAGCAGTAAAGTGGAGTCTACATCATTTTGATTCTTTCCTTAGAAATAAATAATGCCTCTCTTATCTCCATTCTCTTGCATATAAGGTGGGAACATGCCATTTTACTTATTGCTTACTAGTTTATTTTTCACAAACAAATAAAATGGAGTCAAGTCTAAAGCAAAAGCAATCCATTGGATTGGATTGGGTTAGGGTTAGGATTGAGGGTTTAGAACTTAGTGTTAGGCTAGGGTTGGTCTCAACCAGACCTAATCCAGCCCAACTTGCAGCCCTAGGTCTTGTGAGTAGGGGTGTCAATTGGACTGGATTTGGTCAAATCCAACCCAGTCCAATATAAATCCATTACGAATGGACCAGGTCCAATTCAATCCAATAAATAATTTGGACCATTTTGGTCAGTCCAATTCAATGTTCGGACCGTCTAAACAGTCCATTGACACCCTTGTGAGCACTGAAGCCGGTTTCAGCTTCAGCCCCCCTCCCCCCCAACCAGACCCTTAGCCTAAACGTAAATATATTTAGATTGGTTGCATCTTAGTGGGACTTCCATTTGAATGATTAAGACCACTCAAAATTTCTGTATAAAAGTATATATGCAAATGCAAGTGATGTAATTTGAACATAGAACACCCACGTGAAAGACAAACATACTTACCATTAGGCCATGATTAATCATGTTATTAAAAAAAACTTGATTAATTTTCAAGTCTAAAGTTGTTACAATTCACAAGTTCAATGAAGACGGATTGAGTTGGGTTGAAGTGGGTTTGGATTGAAACCAACAACCGTGGATGATTAATAGGTCGGTGGGTTAGACGGTTCAATCCAAACCCAATCCACTCAATTGTAAGTGGCTCGTAGACATGAGTAACCGACCAAGTTCGAAACGTGGTTTTCATTGGTTAGCACACGCTGGTGTATGAGATCCATGTATAGTGACCGACCAACTTAACTGACAAATCCTCGAATGAAACAGTGAAACTTGATAATATAATTTTTCTTTTTTGATAGCTATAAAACAATATAAATTGACGAAGTGATTATACGGCCCGATCCACCGACGGTAATTAACTGAACGTTGACAATAAGGTTTTTAAAACCTAACTGAACAACGAATTATTTAGGATCCAGTTTTTGCGTTAAATGGTCTGATCGTTCAAATAGAATGGACACTTTATTTTGACAAAAAAAATAAAAAAAATGGTTAAAAACCGTTTGAATGCTTAGATCAATGGTTTTTGATCAAAAGATGGTCCTGAAATAAAACGAAACCAGTCAGATAATTAATTCTGTTTTTCTGATCCAACGGTATTGAATCACCCTTCTGTTTTTCGAAAATGACATTTTTTTCTTTTGAGAGTTGAAAGTTGAAAGTTGTAGCCACTCAATCCGAGAGCTGTTGACTGTTGTATTGATTGAACCGTGAGTATGATTCATGTGTATATGTATTTTTACTTTGTAATTTTGATCATCTTCATATAGAAACATTATGACAGGAGCCATGTTGTTGTATGAGACACATTATATGTAGGGGTAAGTTCTTTCCTTTTGGGGAGAGTAATTTTGATTCCTGTCCACAAAAATTCTACACACGTCTACCCACGTAACAATACAGTTGTATATTGAGAACATCTTCAGTATTTATATGTTATCATTTATGGGGAGATGTTCTCAATGTACAGCTGTAGTATCATGTGGGCAGATGTGGATAGGATTCTTGTAGACAGAAAATCCAGTCATTTTGATCATCTCTTCCGTGATCCATCAAAGGCTTATTTGGCAATCAAAATCTCCTTGACGGGAATTTTTTTTTTTTTTTTTTTTTTCAGGTACAAATACAACTGAGGGAGTTAGATTGCAACAAGATGAATTTTATTAAAAGCAAGTTCTCAACCCCAATCACCTTAGAGATCAACCAATGCAAACTGTTAACATTCATTAATCTGAAATCTGAATAGGAATGAGTTTCTCGGTGAGATTCCACGAAAGATTAGAAGTATACCGTATACGAATCTTGGATTAACTGAATCTGTTGAGGAATATGAGATCATCTTGTAGGGAGTATCTCTATGTCTATCATTGCAATCAATGTCCAGCACTAGTTGGACAGTGGACGCCTGGACGGTGGTAGGTTGTGAGAGCCTGAGAAGGACAGCGGAGGCAGGGAGAGAGCGAGGAAAAGTTAGGAGAACAGGACTTTCGAGTCCAGACAAACAAAAGGGGATTGGGATTTGGGCGGGTTTTACCTTTTAATAAATTTTCAAAATCTTAGTCCAACGTCCGTTAAACCTGGACTCCATTACTCTTGAAACCTGTAAGTGACGTGCTGCTTTCTCATTCGCAGATGTAGAAATCTTTCTGCATGTGTAAACTCCTGCATCCCGACTTTTTTGTGCAATAAACCCCTCCGGCCGAAGACTAGTGGTGGCTGATCCTGCGGAGCTTTCGGAGAAGGGTAGCCTAGTGTGTAAGCACAGCAATGAACCGTAGTGAAGTTTGGTTCAAGGCAAATTTGGTTGAAAGGCAGGTTTCACCAAGGTCAATTCCACTAATGCTGATCAAGATTGGTTCATTGGGTTGATTCGGGTGGGGCATACCCCTTGGCTTTGGAATCATACTGTGTGGAGTCAGTTCCAAGAATTTAAAACCAGATTCTACCTTATAAGAAATCGAATAATGATGGTTCAAGGCCGATTCAAGATCAATTCCATTTTGTTCCGAGTAAAACCTACCCAACTGCTCACCCTACTTTGAGTGTGCCCAAAATAATAGCATATATAGTCTCTCTCTCTCTGCTTCATGAACTAGGGATTAGTCAAATCCATTTTCCTTCTAATAAGCCCTGTAGAAACTGTCAGGTATAGGCTTGAAGTTAGTGTTGCATTCCTGGTTTTAAAAAAGGGTGCTTTTTTGAAAATGAAACTTCCTTTTTAACCACAAAATGAAAAGAAGGGTGTTAATAAATCATAACATATGAGCATTGGTTGTATGATTCATGTGTATAAATACTTCCATCATCATCATCATCATCGTCATCGTCAAATAGCAGAGACCTTGTGACTGGAGGCGTATTGGTTTGAAACATCATGCCATATAACTACCATGTCATGTTTACATCAACAACCCATGTTTCATGTTTGAGAGAGTTATAAAAAGTTGTGTTAAAAATAGAAAAAAGGGATTACTACTTTGCTTGTTCTGGAACCACACCAGTAATGCATGGTTCTAGACTAGCTAGAACCAACAAGAACATACATGCAAAACACATTAGTTGTGCTCGTGAACCAGTAGGTGGAACATTGAACACAATACTTCTATCACATATTCTCTCGTCTTGACCAAATTAACAATGCAAGGGGGAATGATAGGGAAACTCAATGGGGCTATTTTTCAAATGCTTTTGGGTCAATACACACAAAGGATGACTATGAATTGAAACTGTCAAAACACAAATTCACACTTTAGTTATTAACAAATTCCATGATCTCTCTCTCTCTCTCCATGTCTTGACCATATTTTATATGTATACTTATCATTTTTACCTAATACTGAATTATTCAAATATACGGATAAACACAATAATTCTTCTTAGAGAACATAAAACACATTAATGATATATGTATTTATTTTAAATATGGGAGGAAAACTACATATTCATTGTGTAGCTTTTTAAAAATGTATCAAACATGTATATATTTATTTTTTGGCTAATCCTTTTATTATGTCATCTATAACCCCACCAACCCTGATGCAGGTGGGATTGGATCCCAAGTCTTTTCTTCAACCATTACCAACTATAACCAATTGACATCTTGCTGCAATTTCATTTTCACTGGTGAAAACAAAAGTATGTAAGTGCAAATTTTGGCTTGCTTGTTTTCTTTGTTTACATTCAGATAATTTTAAATAAAAGCTAAAACAAAGTAAGACCTGAAATAAAAGTGAACTAAAAGTTTCATTGTTTTAATTTTAGTATATTCTCATCATTTCATTTATAATATTGCAAATAAAATTGCAGTGAAAAAAAAAACTAAATGACTAATTAATTAGAGATGTGTTAATTGTCAAGGGTCTAACACAATTTAAAGAGCTTTATTATTACTACACGTACTTGAAATTGAAAAAAGAAAAAGAGTAAGAGTATGAAAAACACACATCTTAATGTCAAAATACGTTTCTTTAAACTTAGGCCTTTCCTTGTTACATCTTTAATTTTTTTTTTTCTTTTCTTTACAATATTTCTACGGATAGACCCCACAATTTTGGAAGATTATGACTGAAAACAAATAAACAATCGTGGAAAGAGACTCACCTCACTATGTATATTGTTCAACTAAAACCAAAATTGGTTCAACGAAATTCAAAAAATGAAGGCATGATAAACCTGGAAACCAACCAAAAGAATGGAGGTTGACTAAGCTAATGCCCTCTTTTTTAGATGTTTTGAAATCAAAGAAGTAACTTTACTCTCTAAAGGTAGGTCCCACCATTACTGTTAATATGAAGTGTATGACCCACTTGCCAAAGGAGAAACCATCACACGGTTCACACCATCCATAGTTTCTTGGGAATCACACCACAGAAATTGTAGAATAATCGGTTCTTGGGAACAAAATGCATTTATTCTTGCAAGAAAAATAGAATAAAATAAAGCTTGTATGATTTGATATAGTCTCCGGCGCATGATCATATCCAAAAACTATCCACTAAATAAAATCTGCTTCTTCACAAAATTTTTGAAAACTTTCCGATCTCTCTACTTCTGTGTTATCACTTTGTAGACACTTTTTTTATCAAACTATTATGTTTTAAATATCACTAGCATTTAAATTAATTACTTGTTTCTTTTCTTATAGAAAAAGTAGAAAAGGAGTAGGAAAAACAATTTTGACAAACACAAGAAACATTTATCTTTGCTTGTTTATGTAGGATTTCTGCGTTATCATTTATTTCTCTGTTGTTGGGCAGTTGGATGGTCGGAGTTTTCAGCCTTTTGTGTCGTGTCTATGTTGGACAAGAAAATTTTGGGATCCTGTGTTTCATCAAAGCAGCAAGCCAAACCCAGCAAGTCTTTTCTTGTTTAGTTAAAGGGTTTTCGTGATTAGTCAAAGCAGCAAGCCTTGTTTTGCTTTGAAAAAGGCGAAAATCAAAGAAGAGAATACAAATGTGAGCATTCACATTCAAAGTTGGGAACCAGTTCACAGTCTAAATTGCAAAATCCAAGAAAAGGAATTGTTGTAGAAACTAATTTAAAATATTTGACTAAACTTTTCTCTTCTCACTTCATTTACTACTACAGTTTTGGGATTTATGGAGAAAAACGTGATGGTTTTACACTATGTTCATTCATAACCGCGTTTGGATGACGTGGATGTTCAAATCTACAAAATTGGCTGCTAATGCTATCCTTTTCATTCGAGAGTTGAATTGTCTAGATTGAAGAATGAATGAGCCACGTGTCCTGCCTTATATGGATAGACTTAAAATTTTTTAAGGTGCGGAATTAATGGATTGTTTGTTCAGCTCTCTCTGCATCTCTGCAAGGGTAATTAATTTTGTTTGGGAAAGGGGAAGTCTTCTTGGTCCTCTTGGATTGAGGAAGTCTTCTGTCTTATCTTATACTTGCTCGCTGCTCTTTCTTCTTCTTTCCTTAGTTTCTCACGTCACCATTTATCAAACCACAGATCATTTTTCTTGAGGATTCTTCTATGAAACGACGAGATAACGGGGACATAGTCTGGCGGTTTTTAACGGTTAGCACCGTTTTAACCCACTCCCTTTTCAGGTTTATCCCAGACAAAATTAATAGATGTTTGGACGGCAGCCGTTAATTACATCCACCATCCCACTACAACTTCCGACAGCCAAACACTTACCATTTACTAACGAATCCATTAACCAACCAAATACCCAATTATATAATAATAGAAGAAAAAAAATTATTTCCATCAACTGCCTATAAAATATAAATGTCCCAAAGGACACACAAAAAGAGGCACGCGTGGCATAAGTTTTGTATCTTGCTATTTATTTAATCGCTACTGGATGTCCAGTGCAATGCATGGGTATTTGATAATGATGGTGATGTTTGACCAATGTTTTAAAAACGATTCGGAAACAGAACGATTTTGGTCATTGGTTTCCGGGTTGATAGTCCACCGTATGTTTCGAACAAACGGTTCGTTCTGATAAAAATTTAAAATAATAATAATAATTAAAAAATAAAAAACGGTCATAAACTGTTGAACAGGTCGACAGTTCAACGGTTCAATCGTTCAGGTCGAAATTTTGTTGAATTTTTTAACGGTTTTTTACTAGGTTTTAGGTTTATGCATAAACGGAACTGGCTGCCTAGACGATTTCCGGGCTGAACAGTCCAACCATCTGGGTCAACGGCGGTTCAAAAACACTGTGTTTGACTATGCTTTTATATATCAGGTATAGATGAAAAGTTCACATAACATTCAAGTCTTAAGACAATTATATAATACATAAAAAAGACTATCCTCGCAAAATTTTAAGATCTGAATTTTATAATATGCACATAATTTTGGTTTTAAATGCATGAGATTGAAACACTAATGCACTAAATCAATGATAAAATTACATTCAACAACATTATATACAGATACAGTTTAACCCAATGAAACACAAAATTTATGGAGAATAGGAGATGCCATAACTTACATTTAAGCGTAAAAAGTTTTCTTCTTGCTTTTTAACTAAGAGGAGATAAAAAAATATATATATTAGTTGGAAGCAAAATTTATCAACCAACCACTACATGCATGAGTTGCAGGCCCTACTTAACAACCACACACATGATAACATACAGTCCTAGTGGACAAATGCCCTTATAAGACATGGGCCTAATTGACAAATATGTCTAGGGCCCATGGAATGAAATTTCTGTATTTTCATTTTTTTTGCAATTTCTATTATTTTTCATCAATTTTTATGAGTTTCTACATTTTTTGTAAATTTTTTGCATTATTATTCTCTTCATTTTTGGTGTTTTTTCATAATTATTTTTTAATTTTAAAATTTTCTTTAATTTATGTTATTTTTACAATTTTTATCTTTATTTATATATTATGTATTTTTTATATTTATATTTTTCTAGAATTTATGTATTATGTAAAAAATTAATGGGTTGGGCAAGTTGGGTTGGGTTATGGTGAGTTTGGGTTGAACCCAAAATGGGTCATTAGCGGGTTGATGGGTCAAGTGGGTTGGGTTGAAGCTCAACCCAAACCTAAGTACTTAACCCACCCAATGGCTTTTCAGAAAAGACAATGGCTTTTTTGAATTTTTGCCAACAACTATCAAGCACCCTCATATCAAATTAGGATATGTCAAAATAACCAAAAACCTAAGGGGGTAGAATTAGTATGAAAAAAGCAGGGTCTTTCAATCACACTGACTAAATCATTCTCATTTTTTATATATGGTGGTAGATATAAATTTTTATTTTATTTTACAATTTTTGTTCATTTTTCTGTAATTTATCGTTTTTCTTTGTTTTTTGTAATTTATGTTTTTTCTTCAACTTTTATGATTTTCTTTGTGTTTCTTTATTTTTTTGTAATTTATATTATTTTCTTCATTTTATGTGTTTCTTTCATAATTATTTTGCAATGACAATATATACAATGGAAAAAAAAAAAAAAGAGAAAGTTGAAGGTAAAGTTGGAAAGTAAAATTGGGATCTTTTAGCCAAACCAATTGCAACATTATCATTTTTCAGTATGGTATAGATTTGTAATTTATGTTATTTTTCTTCAATTTTTATGATTTTCTATATTTTTTGTAAATTTTCTATGTATTTCTTTGTTTTTGTAATTGATATTATTTCCTTCATTTTATGTTATTTTCACAATTATTTTGCAATGGCATATATACAATGAGAAAAAAAATAGAAAGTTGAAGGTGTTTTGACCAAACTAATTGCAACATTCTCATTTTTTAGTATGGTATAGAAATTTCTATGATTTTCTATATTTTTTGTAATTTTTCTATGTATTTCTTTACTTTTTTATAATTTATATTATTTTCTTCATTTTATGGTTTTCATAATTATTTTGCAATGACAATATATATAAATGAAAAAAAATAGAAAGTTGAGAGTAAAGTTGGAAAGTAAAACTAGGGTGTTTTGACCAAACCAATTGCAACATTCTCATTTTTTTAGTAATTTTTTTGTATATTTTTTTATATTTTGTAATTTATATTGTTTTCTTTATTTTGAGGAGAAAGGTGCATAGGATAAGAGAGAGACGCCATTTCTACTTCTTCCTATTGTGAAGTAGGGGAGAATGGATAAGATATACACTATACAAAGATGCCCAAGGGGTTTAAACGAGAGAACTGGGGTTTTAGAATTTGTCTTCATTTCATGTGTGAACGATGATATTTGGCCTTTTGCCTCTTGCTATTTTGTTCATCAATGGTGGGGTCGTTATTTGCATATCTAACAACTAGTGTCTAGATATAGGTTGGTCTTAATTTGTTTATATTTGGATTTGAAATCAATCACCTGTCCGATTTATATAGAAGAGTCCAAATCTCTAACAAAAAAACTGCATTCCAAACCCCTACAACCCTACCAAGTACTAAACCCCTATGGTATTACGTTGCTAGGGTGTTAGGTTACCGAACTGGCCTGGTGATCGTTGAGAAAAAACATCTTAAAATGAATTAATATAATGAACCTAAAAGCATTTCCCGATCAAATACAATTTATTACGTTAATAGGGAGAAATCGAAATATAAGGAAAATGGGGAAAAAATACTTGAAAAAATAGGGAGAAAAAAAAAGCTCCATTTAATCATCTAATTGATTGTTGATGTAAACATAGAAGTCGGAAAAAAAAATCCATTCCTCCCTTCAATTCAAATTCGTGGTTTGGGCAAACCATCCGATAAGGCTTAAGGGGAGAGAGTAGGTTCCACAACAGTTTTATTATTATTTTATTTGTTTTTATCCAATTACAAGTGTTAACCGTTAATTAAATAAAATTGAAAAAAAAAACATTAAGGATAAAAAATGAAAAGTGAAAATCAGGCTTTTTGACGAAACATTGCCACCATCCTCATTACAATTACGTTTAAGGGGGCTCACGGTTCGGTTAACTGAAACGTGGGGCATATTTTGGAACCGAACCGGAACTACCGGTTTTTGGAAAACTGGTAACCGGAATCGAACCGAAGCCAGTTGGTTAACCGGTTGATCGGTTTTCAGTTCATCGGTTTTTTGGTTTTTTAATTTTTACAATATATATTATAAAAATATATAAATATATATAATATTATATTTTAAATAATAAATAATATTATATATATATATTTATATATAATGCATATTTGTTAATTTATAATATATAATATATAATATACATAAATATATATAAAATATATAAAAATATATGTATACCAGTCGGTTCAGTTAACCACCAGTTCTCTATATTGGTTAACCGAAACCGAACTGGTACCTTCGGTTTTTTAAAAACACCGAATCAAAACCAAACCGACCAGCAGTTAACCGATTTTTCGGTTCGGTTTTTTGGTTTTTTTGCTCACCCCTAATTATGTTAACAGAGACAAATCAAAATAAAGGGGAAATGAGAAAAAAAAATATCTGAAAAAACAAGAAGAAAACAAAAAAAAAAACTTCATTTAATCATCTAAATAATTTTTTGTTTAAGGGGAGGGAGAAGTAGGTTTCACAACGATTTTATTATTATTTTATTTATTTTATCTAATTACAAGCATTGACCATTAATTAAATAAAATTGAAAAAAAACATAAATATAAAAAATAAAATTAGAAAATAAAAATTAGTCTTTTTGACCAAACATTGCCACCATCCTCATTTTATAATTGGGTAATACAGATATTATTAAAAAGATTCTAAGATTAATAAAATTAAGTCATCTAAAATCCAGATTAAGATCCTCTAGTAACAACTGTTAATTACTAAAACTATAGGGTGTGGCTCAGGCTCACAGCCACACCACCGACCATGATAAGCCGGTGATCAAGATCGTTACATTGTGATGTGACTTGATCAAAGCAGGGCATCTTATGCACCGCTGGATGGTAATCCATCAATCAAAAGTATAAATAAATTAATGAAAAAGACTATTAAAAAAATAAACAAAAAAGAAATAAGACTAATTTATATTTTACAGGCGACTTCACTGGGACCACCACAATGTGTATATAGTTCGTCACTGACAAACGTGAAACACCTAATGGAAGTTTGGCAGCATTAGCAACTTGACTTCAACGCCAACACGTGTCACTAACTCTTTTTCTCTCTCTCTCTGCCAAAACCCGGCGCTAAAGAGCTCCGACCACCACGAGGACGGAAGACGAGCCTCACAACCGTAGCCATAGGTAGTTTCAGGCACAGATTGTCGTTCGAAGTCCAGATGAAAAATGAGCGGACCAGATGAAAGCGCTCTGAGTTGCTGACTCATTGACAACATCGCTCACGTGCTCTGAGTTGCTGACTCATCCGACTCAATCTATCCGCTCCAGAAGCCCAGCTTCCTTTTATGACGTGTTTTAGATTCCTCCTCTCTCGGGAACCACATCACAAATCAACATATTCCACGTCAACATCTAAAAATTATTATTATCTCTATTTTCTCTCTGTCTCGCCATTATTAAAAGCCACCTCCCACTTCGTCTCTCCTCCCTGAGTCCCTCGCTGGTTTGTCATTCTTTCGCTCATATGAAACAATTGAGAAGCTCTATTCTTTTCGTCGCATCTAGAATCTGTATCTCTCGTTTTTGCTAGGTGTATTGGCGCATGATAGCAATGGAGATACCTGTTATCAGTAGGATAAGCGGCTTTGAAGCGGGGATAAACTGCTTACAAAACCCATCGTTCGTTTCCCGGCTTGTTCATCTCGCGGGAATCGAAGATATATATTTAAATTACAGTCTTTGGACGTGGGGGGCTCTGATTGTCGCCTTCCTCGCTACCTTCAGTAGCTTAATCAAGAGAACCCAGCTCCTAATTTTCAGATTCTGGAGGACTAGATCAGAACATATTTTCAGACCGCTGGTCGATGCCGATGCGAGCGACGACCAAGAAGACGAAGATGAAGATGAGATCTTCGACCAAGAAGATGAAGATGAGATCTTCTCGACTTCATCTTCATCGGATGATGATGACGATGATGAAGACGAATCATTTTCGCCATTTGAGAATCCGACACCCTTTGATGAAGATTTTCGAGTGGCGGGTTCTGGTAACTACAACGAAGACCGAGGGGAAGGCTTTAAACTGAGGCACCGGCGACGACGCAGCAACTGCGAAGATTGGTTCTCCTGGTCCGACTTCACCAACAGCCAGAGCGTCGTCAAGTTGTGGGACGGGTTAGGCCTAGGGTTTCGGAACACGTCGGAGAGCTGCATCTCTGTGCGGGATTTGAACAAAGAGCAAACCATATGCTCATTTGTTGGGGGAATGTGTCAGTTCCCGTCAGTATCAATAGCGTCGCCGGCAATGGTTCTGTCGGCGGGACTGGAGAACAGTCGCAACGCGGCGTTGAGAGTCTGGGACGCGAGAGTGGGACGTCAGATTCCGGCGAATTTTGCGGAATGGCAGCCTCGACGGAGGAAGATAACGGGTGTAGGTTCCGGCGGAGTGGAGAAGGTGTACGTCAAAGACGACGCGGGTTCATTTGCAGTTCGAGATTTGAGGAACCTTCAGTTGCCTCTGGAGGACGAAGATTTGACGGAATCAAACGGAGGCACATGGTGGAATGCCAACGCCGTTATCGTATCGGACGGCGATCGTGACAGTGAATAGTGAAAGGGGTTTGCTTGGAAGAGACAGAGTCACCGGGGAATTTCCGTGAGTGCGTTCTATCACGGTATCGCGACGCGTTGAAATTGTACCTGTTTTAGACATTTCCAAGCCGGACAAGCAAAGAAACCCACCGGAATCCCCAAATCCCGCTGCTGCTGGAGGACTTATTTGTAAATAATTAAATTATTAATATCACTGTACCCAGCTCGCAAGTCGTAACAACGGCGATAGACAGCCTTGAACCTTGCTTAATTTCTCTTGATTATCAAATGAAATTTGCCATTTGGCGGTGATTTTAAGTAATAATTTTTTATGAAAACGAACTATTTTGTCATTATTTATGACAATGATTGGATGCATGGCGCCTCACCTAATATCTGGGAGCCCCACTATTAGGGTTACCCTATAATAGAAGGTTTCTTCAGGGCAAGCGTGGGGAGGCGTTTGGTCTGGTTGTACCTAATGGTTGGACAGTCATGTTGAAGGACTTGGTATCACCTTTCTTTCACAGTACTTCCAACTTGGAGGCAAGGCTGTGAGGGAAGAGGACGGTCTTACATAAGAGGACCCACCGATGGGTATGTTGATGGACAAAACCAACACACCGATCATCTGACGCTGCGTGGACCTGTAGTAACGACAGGTAGGGAATCATCCGCCATCAGGGCATCAGATGGATCAGGCACCAGATCTATACTCCGCCACATAACATAAGTTCAACCTGCCACATCAGCATGAGTGATGCGTTTTCAGGCACTCAACGCCTCTGAAATCATCGGAGGCATGTCCGACACCCGGCGGTAACGAGAAGAGTGTTTTCACTTTTTAGGCTCAGTTTGGAAAGAGTATAAATAAAAATATGTACAGCATAAATGCATACAAAATATAAGGTTTTACATCTTACATATTTGCATCAGCTTTAGGGAAACGATAAGTGCCAGTGGCTCATCTGAAGAACACTTCCAAGGGCTCCTTAGAATTCGATCATCAAGGTCCATTACTTTCAAGAATCTCGGAAGCGCCTTGATCACCCCTCGCCTCTATAAAAGTGGGAGACATTGACCTTCACAAGGTAGCTCTCAAAGAAGAAGAATTAGCTTACTTTGCTCTTTTTGCTCAGACTTTTCTTTCGGATCATCTAGCTCAGCACTAACTTGATCATTGGAGTTTCTTCTCTCGGGCTCTCTGACATCCTCTTTCTTACAAGCCACTAAACAAGGTTCGTGCCACTCCTTACTCTCAAACTAGGACTTGAGTAGATCGAGCCACATCAGGTACACATATTGCCAAGATCACTCGTTCCTCCTCTTATCATCTTGTTTTGGGTGAATTAAAGATAGCCACCATCTAGTTAGGGCGTAGTAACACTTAGTCCCCAAGGCCCAAACTTTGTTTTGTGATTAGGGGTGGATTCGAGCTGAGCTAAGCTGAACAGTTAGCTATTCAAGCTCGGTTCGAGCTAGAACCATGAGCTCGAGGTCGACTTGAGAAAAACATTTTATAACATTAAAAGAATTATATATAAAATATTTTTTATTTGATATTTAAAAAATTTAAGAATTATAATAATTATTTATTATTATATATAAAAATAAAAATATTATATCTATATTATTTTCTATAATTTATTATTATTATTATTATTATTATTATTATTGTATGTAAATATGTATGTGGCTAGCTAGCTATTCGAGCTAACTCGCGGGTCTTACAAGCCAAAATTTATTAGGCTTAAGCTCAACTTGATTAATAAACGAGCATGTAAATTGGGCTCGAAGCTCGGTTTCAACCGAGCCGAGCTAAACTTTTTACGAACCAAACTCGAGTAGCTCATGAAGAACTCGACTCGTGACCATCCCTATTTTTGACAAAGACTTCCTTGAACTTTTAGATTCTAGTATTTTGCCCCCGCTCTGCTAACGGGGTTGAGTGTGAGAATAAGATTATTAAATTGCACATTTCATATTCTATCACCTACCATCAATTTTGTAAATGCCATCTGATTGATTGATATAAGTTCATTGTTATAGTCAAACCCTTATTGCAAAAATCATTCTGGAGGTATTTTCAAGATAAATTCTATTGAAAGAAAGTTGAGAGAAACATGAGAGAGTTTTAGTATGTTTAAAAAATGTAGGGGGTGTTCAACAATGGGAATGGCTGTTTACTAAAAACAAAATCAACTACTACATCAGCAAAACTGTATTATATAGTTTTTTCTGATATGACATTTGATTTTGTTATAGAAACCAAAACCACTAGAGAAAATGGTTCCAGAAAACAACAACAGGGTGGTTTGGATTTTATAAATAGAATATTCCATGAGATTAACTGATAGAATATTTAGTGGTGGGAATAAAATGCTGGAATCCAAAAATTCAGGGTGTTTTTTTGTTAGAAAACAAAATTTGGGAAGTGTCACTACCCCCAATACAGGGTGGCTTCCTGTAACTTACCCTTTGGTTTTTCATCTCTGAAAAATTGGCTATAAGCTATTATATCTCCACTTCATGTGGCACTTTAATTCCTACCATCTCTCTGCCATGTGGTTAAAGAGACATATTTTAGGCTACTTGTTTGAAAAGAAAAATAACATTATAATAATAATGTCCTGAAGATTGTAATTAGTGTGGTTGGCACTTGGCAATGTTTGGTCGTTTCTGTCTTAAATTGTAGGGTTTAACTGCATGACACAACAGCAAAGAAGAGGACGAAACAAGAAAAAAAAAAAAAAAAGATCGAGGGGAAACAAACAAACGATGGGTTTTCATTGGTCAGAAAATAATAAGAAAAGAAGTGCAGCGCGATTGATGTGGAAGGTCATGTAGATGTAACTACTCCACAAGGTTAATAAATATGGGCCTCTGGTTTTAGCCCAACATATGAAGCATTCATAGTCTGCTCAAATTTAGCCCATCAAGAACCCAATGTCATGTCCCTTAAATTGGACCCAACTATTAAACGAGACTATCTACAGTCTACAGACTAGAGTTAATAGCAGCTATACACTTATTTTACCAATTCTCTCATTCATCAAATCAACCGCCTTTTAAATGTGGGGACTCAAAGGTGGGTCTAGAACAATGGGCTTGGACTTGGCGGGACCCAGATCCACCAACATTGGATCCAACGCATTGACACAATGTTAGCCTCCCTCTTTTTTGGCAAAGCAAGCTGTTAATTTACGGTTGAAAGCCCAAAAGAGAAAGTATTTAGCTTTGTGTTAAGAAACGTCAAATAGCAACATCAACATTATTGCTTGACTAGCCGACAAGACAAGCCACATGTTTAAGAGTTTTAAAATTTTAAGGCATGAGTGACTAATTGGACAAATTAAATAGTTGTACCAAACAAACCCCGCAAATACAGATCTCGCCATGATGTATCTGCATTCATGGGGAAGGGGAAGACCCACTAGTGGTACCCAGTAAGGCTGCAACTTGGGTCGGGTTGGCCCGAATCCAATCTGAAAAAGTTGGGTTGGGTTGATGTTCGAGTTAGAGTTAGGGTTGAAATTCATGAATCCGATTTTATTTTGGTTTGGGTTAAGGTTGACTCGTTAGTCAATCTGATCCAACCCGAATCCGACTCTATAGTATATGTCATAAATATATGTTATATGTAATATATAACATACATTGATTTGTTTAGATGCATGATATTTGTATAGCCCCCACCATATAGTATCATGTATTTTTTTTAAGATAATCATTTCACTTAATTCTAATTAGAAAGACTAAACCTTAATAACATTATTTTTTGTTTTTTGAAAATTTTATTCTTCATCTCCTCTATGTTATTTGCCGCCTAAGAAAGATATATCTAAGTCGTAACTCATAATAAACTAGTCATTTCTGATACTTGTTTTTCTCAATTCTGTACCAAAAGAACAAAAAAAAATGTTAGCAAACAAATATTAATGAAATATAGGATTAATATATGTAGTGAGAGTTGAATTAGAATCTAAAATCAAGAAATTCTACGAGGTTTTAAAGGATGAGAAGAAAGTTGGATTGGACCCAACCCGAGTCCAACCCAACCCAAAATTGACTTCGGGTTAAGTTGGGTTGGATTAGGGTTGAAGGAATTTAGTTAAAGTTAGGGTTGAAGGAATTTAATTAGGGTTAGGGTTAGGGTTGGTTAATCGGGTTAAAGGCCGGATTGGGTTAGGGTTTAGAACTTAGGTTGGATTAGGATTGACTTCAACCCGGCCCGACTTACAGCCCTGGTACCCAAATTCCAATTTTGGCATCCTTTTCTCTCTACAAACAAATCAAATTAGTTTGCATCTTGGGGCAGGCAAAAGTCTTAATTTTCATTAGTGCTTTGGCTGGCATTTCCATCTTTCAGATTGAGCTTGGACTGGAGTGCTGAAAAGTCCAACCCAACCAGAAAGTACAGTTTACCTTCCAAGCAAATATGCGGAACTGAACAAGTTGGATTACATAGGTATTTGGAGGATTGGTCTACTACCAAAAGCCCAGGCCCATTGAAGCTACCATTAATCCAAAATCAGATGGACACCACTCTCCCGGATCAATTGTAGGGTGGTAATTCTCTAGTCCAGCCAAGATCGATAGCCCATCCTCCATATCCATAATCCCCCTAACATTAAAGCAATTGGGGTTTGTTTGGTTCGCAGTTAGAATCAGAATTAAATTTTTTTGAAATGAAATTGAAATTGGCTAGAATTTCATTTCTAAGAGGGAGATAGAATGACCATTCTCTCAAATAGAAGAATATCATTTCACCAAGAATGAGAATAAATTCCAATTCTGTCTAACCAAACAGTTAAAATTGAAATGGCCCATTCTGATTCCAATTCCAATTCCAAACCTCTATTCCCCATGAACCAAACAGGACTTAATGCAACATGTTGTGTATTTCTACCTTATTCATTAACTAAAGCTTACTGCAGCCATTCGTTTAAATGAAATGCGATCATGTTTTCTCTGATATATCATTAAGAGACATTGGGATTTGTAAAGAACCCTTCAATATAGCCAGTTGAATATCAAAAAATAATTTTTAGACCAGAAGGTTCAAGCATAGCAACCTATGGGCACTTTGATGGTGCAACCTCGGAAACTAAATCAGCTGCTGGGATTATCATCCGTGACCATCATGGGAAGATGATTTTTGGCCGAGCTATCCCTTTTGAACCTCAATCACCCATAATTACTAAAGCAATTTCAATATTGGAGAGCCTACGATTTGCCATCTCTCTTGGGATCTCTTCTGCCTCATCAAACACTGTTGGAGACTAGAGGGTTCCCCATTTCCCCTTAACTTCCTTGGAGTGTCATCACACTCAGAAAACTGCAAGTCTTTTGTCTCTCCTTTTGGGTCTCTCAGCTGCCTATGGGGCAATAGTCTCTGGACCTATAACCTTGCTGCTCATTGCTTCGCTAAGTTTGGGGAGCTTTCTTTACAGACCTGATCTACTCTTCCTGAATTTCTATATCCAATTTTGAACAGTGATTTAACTGAGTCTGAGACTAGTAGATGAAAGAACTGCCAGAAGAAAATTTAACCATGCTGACTATATTTACACAATGTCTTGAATGGGACTCAATCTGTTGTAGTCCCAATCCACTGTACATGAGACACAGGACAACATAACGGTTCTATTGATCCTTTAGCTCAACTTCTCAATTTACTACTTTATCATATAAGAGGACTAAAGCAAAAGACAAATCCTACATTATTCAGCAGATTTTCTCTACAGAATTTGTCTTTAAGGCTGTGTTTGGTTGCAATGCAAGTAAATTTGCACTGATGCAAGTGTAAATTCTGACATATTTTTGTTTCAAAGTTTAGTTTATTTTGTTTGATTGCAGTACAAATAAAGTAAATTAAGGCATGAGCATGACCAGAATAAAGTAAAATCCAAAACAAAATTAAACAGGAATTTTCATTTTTTATACTTATACTCCCATGCATTTGTACTAGTGCAAATAAATTCGCACTGCAATCAAACACAGCCTAGTCTTAGTTTGGAAGGAGTACAAATACAAATATGTATAGTGCAAATACATGCAAAATACGAACTTTTGTACTCTACATATTTATACAGTATAAATTCATACAAAATAATACAAAATATGAGGTTTTGTACTCTACACATTTGTATTTGCACTCCTTCCAAACTAAGCCTATGGCTCTTTTTGGTTGCAATGCAAATGAATTTGCACTGATGCAAAACCATGGCAGTGCATATGATTTGAGTGTAAATTCTGACCTATTTTTGTTTCGAATTTTAGCTTATTTTGTTTGATTGCAATACAAATGAACTAAATTAAGACATGAAGCAGAATAAATTTGCAATTTTTACATTTGCAATCCCTTTCATTTACTAGTGCAAATAAATTTGCACTGCAATAAAACACAGCCTAAGGCTCATTTTGGAAGGAATACAAATACAAATATCTAGAATGCAAAACATTGTATTTTGTATCTATTTGTACTGTACATATTTGTATTTGTACTTTTCAGTTTGGAAGGAGTACAAATACAAATATGTAGAGTGCAAAGCCTTGTATTTTGTATATATTTGTATTGTACATATTTGTCTTTGTACTCTTCCCAATTTGAGAAAAATACAAATACAAATATGAACAGTGCAAAGCCTTGTATATTATATTTCTAAACCTTGTTTTGCACTACACACATTTGTATCTATACTCTTCCTAAACTGAGCCTAAGTCTGCGTTAAACGATGCAAATGGAGTGTAAATCCCGGTTTAGGGTAAATTTGCACTCTAGTTCACTTTTTCCTGTGTTTGGCAATATTACATTTATGCATTGACAAATGATAGATGAATGTATAGTTACATTGATAATAAGATGTAAAAGTACATCAATAAAAAAGAAGTAAATTTGTATTCAAGTGGGCTTTTGATAAAAAAAAAGCATATGCTTTATTGGAATAAATGTTTGCATCCATTACAGTTAAAAGTCTGTTTGGTAAAAAGATAAATTTGTCAATGCAAAACTAATCCAGTTTTGCAATTTATATGAACCGCTTTACACTTTACATATTTGCATTCACATTTATTTACATCATTTTCAAACGCAGTCTAACTTCACTCTTGTCACTGCTGAAAACCAATTAACTGAGATGCAAGCTTGGGTTTAGTCAAACATAAGCATTTTTTTTTTAGAGTTTTCATAGGTCTTACATTAGAATCATCTTTGCAACCATAGGAATGTTTGTAATTTCTTTATCCATTTACTTTTGAATCAATTAGAAAAAGTGTTTCTCATGTTTTAAAATCATGTATTCTTTTATCAATCAATAATTCCCACTGTTGCCCAATACATTGTAGCAAGAAGTGTTATTTTTGCCCTCACCAAAACTATAAGAAAATTCTATAGCAGAGTGCTTAAGATTAATTTTCTTAAATTTTTCTTATTTTTTCCAAGGGTATTCCCCTCAGACAAACTGAATTATCACACAATTAATGTAAAGCAGGATGTAATTGGGAATCATTATAACATTTCTTGCGAGTTCTTTACTTCCATCAAATTAATTTTTTTCCCTGTCAAATCTTTCTCTGATTTATTTGTCCTTCATATATTCTTTTTTTTTTTCTTCAAAAGATGAGTGTAGGGTGCACAAATTTGATGATCTTCATTTTTTTCTTTTTTTTTTTTTCTCATTTCATTCTTCTTTTACCATGCTCTGGAGTTTTCATTTTGAGTTTAATTTGGCTAGAAGGAAGTTGCTTTAAGTTCAGTTATGGCATATACCATATTAGTCTTTGGTCCCCCAACATTTCTCTGCATCGTTACTGTTCTACTTCGCCGATTGGTGATTCAATTAAATTAAAACTCTAAAGTATATGCAATGCCATAGCTAATAGTCTTTGAAGTTTGTTGCGAGTAACCCAAGGTCTGAAAAGATTGACACAAACAGAGAAACAGAAAGAAATAGAAAAACATAACAATTCAAGAGCGCAGAGGGATTTAATGTGTTTCAGCGTTGTGTCTACATCTGTGGGAGAGGGTGGAGCAAAAATCCACTACATCAACGAATAATTGGGGCTTGAGAGGGGATGGGCTACCCCCCATTGTACATTGTACACCCAAAACACTCTGACAACCTCAATCTGTCTATGTTGAAAAGCAATAGAATAGGATTCATATATACCAGTGCAAAAATGGGTCAAATCCGAACCCATGTGGCAGATGGCTTTATCCCTCCACATCGACTACAGACCTTGATGAAATTTCCCTTTAGGCCTAATTTGGAAAGAATACAAATACAAATATGTATTTTCAATTTGAGCCTTAAGCTTAACATGGAAGGAATACAAATATAAATATGTAGAATGTAAAACCTTGTATTTTATATGTATTTATATTATATATATTGTATTTATACTCTTTCCAAATTGAAGTCCCTAACTAAAGAAAATGTATTAAGTTTTAATTTTATGGGTAAAATATGAAATCCTCACCTGGATATTCTGGCAATCATATAACTTCCCCTAAGCTTTGACTGTAACAGAAACCTCCCTATGGTTTTGAAAATATGTATAGTTTCCTCCCTTTCAATATTTTTCAAAATAAAGAAAAGGCTGACATAAATATATTTATTTTTCAAAATATCAAATTTACCCTTTATATTGTTCGACAGCAAGCTATGATTCTCTGCATGCAACAGGAGATGGGACTCCAACACCAACATCACAAAATGGGGAAATGAGCAGATTCTTATCCAGTGGGAGAACTTTCTCGGTTTCTGGCCTCAAATCGGTCACGCCAACCTTGGTGTTTCCGTGCCTCTACTTCTCTTCAAATTCGCGCTATTAAGTTATCACTTATCAAGACACCCTTTTATGTATGGTTTCTCTTCGAAGGGCGATTCCATCATTTTTTTTTCCTAAGATCACCTTCCATTTTAGAACCAGAAGCAAGGAAGCCTCCCTGAACGTAATCAGATCGACGCTTCTATTACAAAATGGTAATCGTATCAAACAAAGTTGCACAATTTCACGAGGAATTCAAAATACTATCTCTATCGTCAGTTTTAGAAAAATCGAAGTTTCTCAAAAATCTAATCGTGAAAACGTGATCAGAATTTGACGTATTGGAACTTTCTGAGCTATGAGAACTAGGGCTATATTATTTACAGTGACAGATTTAAATTGAATAGCAAAAACTAGAGGAAGAGGTTATTTCTCGTGAGTCGATTGAAGAAAGCGATGGATTTGAAAGATAAAATAAAGGGCAAATTTTTTAAACTACTCTTATGGTTTAGCTAATTGAATAACTCTATCCTAGTGTTGATAGTTTAAGAAATTTGTCTTAAAATGAATCGTCTTACTTTTTTTGGGGAGAATGGGGTGAGACCGGCCATTGTTTCAAAAATTTGCATTAGGCCTGTCCTACTTCTCCGTTTTATTTATTTTGCGCATTCCTGAAACAGTTTACCGGGAGACAGTACCATATTTATATGCCGTGCTTCTCAAGAGTGAAATCCCAAAATGGCAAAGAAATATATTCTTTGTTTTTTTAAGATGCACAATGATGATTCCATTGAAGGAAACATTGTCAAAAATCAAAATTAGGGACTTCCGTCATTGTCAAAATTAGTCATCGGTGATCTATTTGTTGCAGTTTTCAAACTGTTTTGCCTGTTTTTCTTAGCAGGCTCAAGCCTTTTTCTAGATGCAAATAATTTTGGCATTTTAGATGCATTCAACCATCTAACAATTTTACTTCATGGCTCATGCATATATTTCCCTAAGTGAAACGATTCTGTACGGTTCCGATTTTAACCATCCAATTGATATTTTCATCAGCCGAGTTAAATTTGATTTGTTAAATGTGATAAATTTCAATGTTGTTGCAATAAAACTTCTGTATATTTATTTGCAAAGCAAATATAAATCTTTCTGGAGATAATTAGAACAAATTAGTTATATTTTAGATGCTTGCTCCGTTAATTTTGAATAAAAGAAAAAAAAAAAGGAAAAACATCCTGACATAATTTTGAATAATTGCATTACGTGATAGAAGCAAATTAAAATGTTGAACTCGATGAACATACAAAAAAAAAAAAAAAAGAATTTGATCAATTATTAATCATATATAATTTAGCATTGGTTATTGGCTCCTCCCAAAAAAATAACAAAAAAAAAAATCAAAGAAACGAAAAAAAATGTAAACAGGAGATTCTAACTCGATCGGTACGTAGCATCTCTCTTTTCTGAAGAAAAAATCAAATAAATTGGACCTCAGTATTCCTGCAATCCCTTCATAACCTCCAGAGGTGAAGGGGAGATAGAACTACCGATATTGGAAGGTGTGAGTACTGTATCAGGATATCTATAAAGCGGTCGAGGTGCACAGAATAATTCCGCTGCATTTGGTGTAAAGAGTGGAATGTCGGAGAAGTAAGATTGGGGCGCTTCAGAGACCGGAGAAATAGATGATGAGCTGACCTGAACATCTCCACCACCAACACAGTTCTCATCAGTAACAACCGAAGATGACTCGGTGTCATCGTGACCAACTGATTTTATGTTATTGTTATTAGTTTTCGAGGAAGAAACTTGTCCCGCAGTGTCTTGATGAGATTGCACCGACTGATCTTCAGAACGTGATAGTCCGGTGAGCTTTTGAACCAGAGCCATGAAATCACGAGCTTGTGTATGAATGATCTTAGGGGAATGGGTGTAAATGATAACCGGAGGGTACCGCTGTTGTTGTTTATTGGAGGCCGCAGACGCTACGCCACTAAAACAAGAGGACGATGAAGTTGAAGATGGTGAATGGACGGAGGAAGATGGTTTCTGAATGAAATGAGAATCCTTGTTGATCTTCAAAGGAGATGGGCGTGGGCCATTGATCTCCCTCTTCAGCTGTTGATCATGGTGAGATGATTGGGCAGGGCTCATGATTATTGTTCTTGTTGAGAAGAAATTAATTAAAAGAATGAAGAAGGAGATAGAAGAGAGTAGTGATGGCCGGGTTTTTATGAATTGGGTTGGTGAGAGAAGTTGGTGACTGGTGAGGGAGAGAGAGAGAGAGAGAGAGAGATAGGGAGGTTTGTTTAGGGAAGTGAGTCGATCGGGGCTGGCTGATCTCGATTATTTGATGGAGGAAGCGCCAGCAATTCTGACCGTTGACATGAAGACGCTGCAGGGTTGAAAGTGGGATTTAGCGGAAAAGCGGTTGGGACGTGAGATGGAGCCCCGTCCCATTTGTATTTTTGAGCGCATTTGTCGGCTGGACAATGCCGTCTCAGTTTTGGCCTTTTGTGGCTGTCGAGAGCAAGCTTTGCATTTGCGTTTGCATTTACATTTGCAGTGTAACTGCCAGAGTTTTGGTTTTAGTTTTCTCTTTTTTGGGAAACTATTTTCAATGATTATCGTGTTCAGTGAAAGGATTACTGACTAATTAATCATAATTGGACACTGTTTTTAAGTATGTAGTGCAGTTGTAAAGTAGGTGGAGAAATTTAGACCACACAAAATTTTTCTTGGTTAATTGAAAATGCAAATTCATTTGCAGTTGTGCAAAATTTGTGGTGTGAAAATTGAGATGACAATTTTCTCCATCCCTACTGGGTATTTGGCTTTCCCAACCGAATCAGGTCCTCAATTAATAACCCAACTCTGTTGGGGATTATGGATGGAGAATCCAATTTTATTCCCAACCAGGGTAGGAGATGGGGATTTGTTTGGATTTGTTTCAAATTTGAGGTTGGGACGGAGAATATGATCCCCTCCCCATTGCCATTTTTAGGTGAAAATGATTTTAGTGCAAATTCTAATTAATTTTTGTTTCTACTTAAATTAATTTTCTTTGATTGCAGTGCATAGTAAAACAAAAACAAACCAAAATTTGCATTCTTCTCATTTGCACTTCTTTACTTTAACACCACTGCAAATAAAATCGCATTGCAAACAAACCGACATTTTTCAATTGTTTTTAAAACTTACTTAAATGCAAGCTTTTGAAGGCCACATAACTTTTGTTCAAATGGTTTGATCTTTTTCTTATCGTGGCTAATTTTTTGAGATCTAGGCGCTAATATAAGTTTCACTATTTTTTTATTTTCAAATAAAGATATGTATTATAACAAAATACAATTATATATTTTAAATAAATGTATACAAATTAATAGATATTACATCATTACGGGTTCAACCTTCTCTGCTCACATCAGTTGTGATTTCATACTTGCGAAGCTGAACAAGAATCGGGGAAACGTTGACCACCCAATCTCGATGACTCCATGTATTTGGAATTGGAATTCAAAACACCCATGTGAGTAATTGATAGGTCCCGCGGGTCGCTAACTTTTCCTGCAATAATTGTGGCCTGTCGCTACCTTGTCTATTTAGTCATTGTTTTTACCTTAGAATCTATTTGGGCAAATATAATCTACAGAAAATATAAATGGAATTATTATACTAATAATAGTTAATACTTTAAAATTTTAAATAATGGAATTATTTAAATAATGGAATTTTAAATAATGGAATTATTTAAATCATGGTTTTCAAAACTGGACTAGACTAGACGATTAGACCGGAAAAACCGGTAATCGTTTAGCCCCCAGGTCTAGTTATACCTTAAATCATTAATGCCTAAATAACCATTGTCCCAAGGGTCGAACCGCTAAACCGTTCGACCTGGGCAGTGGTTCACGTGTTACGAAATTAATTTTCATTAGATTAAAAAACAAAAAACAAAATAAAACGACACTCATGTCCCCGATTCCCAAATCTTGCGAGTTAGCTTTAGAAGTTCAGAACGAAAGTTCATTTTCATTCTAACTTCTAAACCTTCCTTCAGTTCCTTCCTTTGAGACGATCTGCGGCGGCCATGACCGGTGGCGATCGACGGTGAATCACGACGACCGGCGATGGTGGTGAGTTTTGATAGAGCGCAATCTGGCCGGTCTTAACTGTCAACGATTTCGCCTCTGACTGGAGCGGCGGGGATCTTGAAACGGAGAAGATGAGGGAACTCTGCGGGAAACCCGGTGAGATAACTCCGAAGCTCAAATTAGTGTTCTCTCAAAGGCAAAGTAAAGACCAGATAGCGCAAAGTTCACATACCTTGTTGTTGGGGGTAGGGAGCCTTTTATAACCACTTCGCGTACTCACTCCGAAGCCCCTGTCAGGTCAGGTATGATTACCTTTGTTTCTGTCAGTTCGGGTGTCGTTCTTTCTGCTGGGACAAAACCGCCACTACTCCTTATCGGAGCCGTCTCTGTAACTGGAGATGGCAGTGTCAGGTGGCGGTGGCAGGTGGCCGTTTGAAGTGCGGCTGTCAAGCGTCAGATCCCAAGTTAGTCAAGTGCGTTGCCCCTGGGTACGAACTTCCTCGGTTTCAGGCATGGTACGGTTTGTTCGGTTTGGCGTCCTAGTGGCGGTGTTGGAGTGGTGAGCTAGGTGAAGTCTTGAGTTCGGAGGTATGTCCTGTATTGCTATAGTGCAGACTAGTTCGGTAAGGTGAGTCCCGAATTGCTATAAGGCAGGCCAGTTCGACGAGGCATGTCCCGAACGGCTATAAGGCAGGCCAGTTCGGTGAGGTGTGTCCCGAACTGCTATAAGGTAGGCCAGTTCAGTGAGGTGAGTCCCGAGCTGCTATAAGGCAGGCTAGTTCGGGTTACTGTCGGAGTGGCTTCTAAGGGAGAGTTCAGGCTCCTAGTAGGGAGTTTGGGCTGCTGGTAGGGGAGTTCGATCTGCTGGTTTCTCCCCTTGATGCTCGCGCTTTATGCATGCTTTTGTACTGAATTGTTGCCTTTTCCACGTATTACGTAACTATGAAGTCGAGCCAAATCTTCCTTCATCAAGTTTCATCTACAGCGAATTTTTTTTTGTAATCAACAGAAGCAACAAGAAGCAGCGGCGGCCGGTGGTGAATTTGGTCGCATACCAGTTTTTCCTATTCACTTTTGTTTTTTATTCTTCATTTTTGTTTTGCGTGGCCGCTTCTCTGTTGCTTCCTCCTAGTTTTGTCAAGGTCGATGAAACTCTCTTCTCTTATCTTTCTCTCAACCATTATTGTCTAAGGTTGATTATTTCAATTTTATTCGGCCGGTGAAGTGTTTCTTTTTGTCTTTGTAATGTAATCATTCATTTATCCTCTGCTTTTTTTGGGGTAGAAGTTTCTTCTCTGCCCTATTTGTACTAAAGAACTTTTTTTTAGTTCATTAGTTTTTTGTGCCTCTTTTTTTGTTTTCATCCCTTTGTGTTGTAAACCGAAGAACTTGTTATACTGTTATAGTGTTTGATGAATACCGGCTTGAACAGGGCAACGTGTTTCCATATTAACTTCTTGTGCTGGCTGTATTGCACCCATAAACCAACACCACCTACCTAGCATCCTCAACATGCACCATGGCTGTAGAATTTTTCTGTTTTTTTCCCTGTATTTTTTGAAAATTTTGTTCTTTCTATTTTTTTTTTAATTTTCTGTATTTTATTTTTATATTTTCTATGTGTTTTGTAGTGTATTATTTTTGTATTTAGATAGTTTTATTTTTTGTATTTGCATGTATTTTTTTCTATATTTTAATTATTTTTATGCTGCTTTTTATTATTTAAAAATATATTTTTATTTTTAATTTATTTATGACTTCACGGGTCGAACCGTTCAGCCCGGACGGTTGAACTGCTTAATTGGAAACTAGTCCCCTCATTGGTTTTGTTTCTACGTCGTTTCTAAAAACCTTGATTTAAACAATATTAATATATTAAATAACAATTTTATATTTTACAAAATTAATAATGAAATTATGTAATAACAATATAAATTATAATTTTATGGATTATTCAATTTATTAACTAAATCATATTTAAATAAATAAATAAATAACTATTTAAATAACAAAATATTAAAAATATCTAAATAATTATGTAACAAAATATTTAAAATTACACTATAACTTTAATGAAATAAAATTTCAAAAAGAAAAAAGATGAATATTTTATATATTATTTAAATATTTACATAATGAAATATTTAACATAACTAAATTTTATATAGTTAAAATAACAAAATTATGCAATAATTTAAAAAAAATCTTAAAAGTAGAATAATCATTATAATAGATTTCAAGAATTTTGAATTAATAAAAATTTTATATTTTACAAAATTAATAACGAAATTATGTAATAATAGTATAAATTATAATTTCATGGATTATTAAATTTAATAAATAATTAATATTTTAATATTTTAAACGATGGTATTATTTAAATAATTAAATAATATTATAAATAACTATTTTTTTTAAATAATATAAATATCAAAATATTAATAACTAAATCATATCTTATATATTATTTCAAAAACAAAAATAGATTAAATAACAAAATTATGTTATAACTTTAAAACAAATTATCAAAAGCACAAAAGTAATTATAACTAGCGGCGCCCCATGTGATGCACAGGATTAGACCTATTCATGGGCCAGGCTCGGGCCGGGATTTTACTCTTCATCAATAGAAATTTGTTAGGCTCGAGCCCGAGCCCGGCCCAACCAACAGGCCTATAACTTGGGCCCGAGCTCGGCCCTGATAAAAAGCCCAAAGCCCAAGCCTAGGCTTTTACTCACCGCCAGTGACTGTGTTCGCCGAAGCTGAGTTCGCGGTGAGCTACGATTTTAATAGTGAAAAGTGTGTTAGTTCGCGTATGAGAGAGAGAAAGAGAGAGAGAGAGAGAGAGAGAGAGAGAGAGAGAGAGAGACTCACCGTCGTCGCCAGTGCCTATATTCACCGCCTCGCCGGTGTCTGAGATTTGAAAGAGAAGTGAGAAGAGGAACGAGAGAGAGAGAGAGAGAGAGAGAGAGAGAGAGAGAGAGAGAGAGAGAGAGAGAGAGAGAGGAGAGGACTCACCGCTGGAGTTGTTGCGCTGGTGAATGTTCGCAGCCTCGCTGGTTGTGTGGTTGCCTGAGAGTGTGAGGACTAAGGAGGATGTGAAGAGAAGAGAGGTTCGGCTAAGGGGAAAGAGGTGAAAGAGATTCAAGAGAAGAGAGGTTCGACTTAGGGTTTTTTAAGTTTAGTCTATAGGTCGGGCCGAGCTATTTTGGCAAATCCTGAGCCTGGCTCGAATATATTGTGGGCCGGGCTTTTTGGCCCGAGGTTAAGCCCGTGGGCTCATTTGCATGTTCAAGCCCGTTTGCAAACCAGGCCAGCCATTCGGGCCACCCGACCCATGAACAGGTCTACACAGGATGTGGCACCCGACCCTGTCCCTCGCTTATGTAGTCAAGACATTCTACCCCATCCTCGCCCCGTCCCTAGTGGTGGGGTAGGTTGGAGGCGAGGCATCTAATCCCTATCAGGGATGGGGAATCCCCAAATTTTCCCACCCTGAGGAAACCACCTAAAAATAATCTAATTTATCAATATTTTACAAATATGATTATAGTAATTTGGGGGTGTTTTAGAAATTGGATTATGACAATTTGGGGGTATTTTATAAATGGAATTGTGGGATCCTAAGATTATAAGAATATGAGAAAAAACTTAGAGATATTTTAAAAGTCAATATTAAATCTACTGATATTTTACTAATTTACCATCGGGTTTGGGGAATTATATGCAAACCTTGCCATTGATTTGGAGAAAAAAATATTTTCCCCATCCCCACCCTATCTCTTCCCCATCCCTATTTAAGATTCGAGAAAACTTTCAGCATTCGGGGTGGGGCAAGGTATTATTTATGTTTTATATACTATTTTTTAATAATTATTTATGTTTTATATACTACTTTTAAATAAAACTTAAATGTTTTCAATATAAAAAAAATTGAATACTAAATCATATTCTAAACAGTATTTAAAAACAAAAATAGATTAAATAACAAAATTCTCTAATAACATTAATAAGAATATAAGATATAAATAAATTAAAAAACAAATATTATTGACATAGTGGAAGTAGATTAATTGACTTAGAGGTATTAAAACTTTTTATTAGTTATTTATTGTATTTTTGTTATAAATATATTTTCAACAATTGTGTAATTTCATTATAAATTTTCAATAATTTTTGGAGATTAAACTGTTATTTTTTTTAATGATTAGACTATTAATTTAGTTGAAATTAGGAGTATTCACTATGCACTTCAGTTTGGTTGGAAATTGTTTGGCTAACCAAACTGATTTGATTGGGTTAGGGAGTTGGTCATTCGAAATTTACCAACCATTAGTGAAAACTAACCATTGGTTAATTAATAAATGTTCAAATTTTTTATGTTTAGCGTAATTTACATTAACCATTGTAATTTAATAAATTTTTGCAACAATTATTTATTCATAAAAGATATTACTAATTGGCATAATTTACTAATTTCTATAAAATTAATAATTATAGTTAACAATTATCAAATAACTCAGGGAAACTCTTTAACTAATAATCCATAATTTTATTATAAATAAATAACAATTAAAAAATTAGGAAATTAATCTACGAAAAAATATTCTCCAAAACTATTTAAATAATAGTCCATTATTATTATTATTCAACTAAATAATTATTAAAAATTTTAGGAAAATTAAATTATGAAATTAATTTATCAGTAATTTTTTTTCATATTTATTTAAATAACAATCCATTATTATTATTTTAGTGAATAATTATGAAATAATTTGAGAAAATTATTAAATCTATACACACCAGTCTAGACCACTTGGTTGACTTAAACCATACTAGGTTTTACATTAATTAACAAAAAATGATTTACTTTTAATTAAAATTAATGTAATTTACCATAATTACATTAATTTACTATAATTACATCACATTGATTAATAGTAAATAATTTACATTAATTTATTGTTATTGCAAGTAACTAATTTACTAATCATTTTTGCTAATCAACAACAATTTCAATAATTTTTGGAAATTATCATAAAATGTTGTAATTTATTGTTATTTAATTTACTATTTACTAATTAGTTATAGAAAATTATTAGAATTGTAAGGATGGGAATTTTGCTAGTAAAACTAGGGTCATACCCTGCCCCACCCTAAATGGGGCAAGTTTTCTCAAATTTTAAATAGGGATGGGGAATGGACAGGGTGGGGATGGGGAAAATATTTTTGCTCCAAATCAAGGACGGGATTTGCATATAATTCCCCAAATCCAATGGTAAATTAGTAAAATATCAATAGATTTACTATTGATTTTTAAAATATCTCTAAGTTTTCCTCATATTCTTATATTGTAGGATCTCACAATTCCCTTTATAAAATACCCTTAAATTATCATAATCCAATTCCTAAAATACCCATTCCGTACATCACACAGGGCTCAATTAGCTGCTAGTATATATCTATAAATAAAACAGTTCACATGATAAGACTACAGATAGAAGTTCCGCGTGATGGTGTTCTGTTATAGCAACTCAATTAGATGCCTTAAGGTTGAGTTTTGGTTGCAATACAAATTCGTTTGTATTGATATAAATCTATGCTAGTATGGTTGCACAAATGATTTGATAAAGTAAAACCGAAAACAAATTTAAACTAAAATTTGCATTCTATTTTATTTGTACTCCTGTGTATTTATTCTAATACAAATAAAATTGCAGTGCACCGGCCCAAATGCAGCCTGGATTGTTATTTGCCCCATGTATATAAAAGGGCAGAGTCGGTGAATTGTTTTTTCTTCAAAATGAAAAGTGTTTTGAAAATTGCACTGCACCCTATTTCTTAATGTTAATTAACATTATGAAATGTTATTTTATATTAATTTTGTTTTCTGTAGACATTTACAGTTTATTTGACGTTTTAGTTGCTTTTCTTCAACGACTAACTATTTTGGCATTTCCGGCCTAGCTAGGCTAGACTTTGCCGTATCTCCGTGCAAAATTTGTAGTAGAAAATTTGGTAACTGTCACCAAATATATGAAGCATGCGTGTTTGAATACTAGATTTCTGTGGGGTTATGGTGAATCAATCTTCAGCAATTATGTCGTAGAAGCAGAAAGGGAGGCTTTCCGTATGGGTTTGAAAGAAACTGCTAAACTCGATGCTCGTCACCCAATTATTATTGATGTGGATGCTTAATTTGGCCTTTAATTAAGTTTCCATTTGCTTTCATCCTCGTCACCCAATTATTATTGATGTGGATGCTTAATTTGGCCTTTAATTAAGTTTCGGAAGGTTGAAAACCCTTTTCTCCCCTCGGTCTGCAACTGTTGCTGCCCCGTTCTATTGCTATGTACGTTTCTCTGACGAGATAGCCTGACCATGGCTTTCGAACCGCAGTTGACTCGGACGGATGGACCGTTCGGTCGGGAATTGTTGAGGCAATCGGTTTTATTTTATCTCAAATCTAATTTCTGTCCAAAAACCGTTAGATCATTCAATGACTCGTTAACTCAAGTAATTGAACCGTTGATCCATTCAACGGTTTTTTACCGCTTTTTATTTTTAGTTATTTTTATATTTTTTGTCAAAACGGGCCATTCGTTCAAAACGGATAATCGAATCGTCAACCCAAACCGGTGGTCAGAATGGTTCCGTTTCCAGGTCATTTTTTAAAACCATGGTTCTGACCCCTCGCATGCTTATTGAATCAGGCCTTTTATTTTTACTTCTTATGAATCCTTATACCCCCTTAACAAGGTTTTGAAAATCGACATGGAATCAGAACCGTTCTAGCCACCAGTTTCTGTGTTGATGGTTCAACCATCCGGTTCAAACAGACAGTCTGTTCCAAGTTAAAAAATAAAAATTGGTAAAAGATTGTTGAACGGGTCTGTCCATAATAAATTTATATTGGATTGTGTTTGATTAGCCAATATCTAATCCATTGATATAAGATAAGAATATAGGTGTAAATGGACCGGGTTTGGATTGAAACCAATCTAAATCAAAATGAATTTGAACAGATTGGACGGTCCAGACAGTGAATTCGACCAAATCCAATCCAATTGATACCACTAGTCTAGTGTATCCTTTGTCCTATTATAATTACTTAAATTTCTGTACAAGGTATTGGTGTACATGAGAGGGCATTTTAAAGAATAAAAACCTATTCATGCAAAACCATGGTTTTCAAAACTGGACCAGACTGAATGGTCAGACCAAAAAAATTGGGAACCGGTCATCTGTTTTTCCCCAAAATCGGATTTTTCTCCAAAACCGTTGATTTTGGTCAGCAAATTGCTGACACAGTCAATTAAATGTTGAAACCATTCGAACAGTTTTGACCATTTTTTATTTATTTTTATTTTTTTGTCAGAACGGACTGACTATTCGGTTAGAACGATCAGATCATTCAATCCGGAAATCATACCCTTGACCGATTCATTCTCCGGGTCAGTTTTAAAAACCTTATGCAAAATAGATTCATTACAAACAAAACACACTATAAAAAAAAAAAAAAAAAGTATGAAAGTCCAGTCCCACATTAACAATATCTTCGAATGAATATAAACAAGAGTTTTTTTTGGCAGGGGATCTGGGCTCGGTTTAGGAGCCTTAACTAACAGCTTAAAGTTTTACCTTGTATAAATTCCTTGAGACTTCTGAGTTTTGAAAATTTATGTCCAACTCTGCTTTATATTTGGGTAAAGTTGCTGAGTGTTGCATGCATAAACACCTTTATTAGAATTCCTCGTTACGCTTCCTCTGATTTCCCGCCTGACCCAGAATTGCATAACCTGGTTCAGGAAGGTTGGGCTTGACCACCACCTGCCTCAAGAAGACAAGAAGATCGGGCTTGACCATTTTCTATTTCTTTCAAGGCTCAGGCACTGGTTATTGAATCTTATTAACTAATTTCGTATGTCCAGTTTTTAGACTTGACGAAGAGCAGCTTGAACTTTGACTAAGCTCTATAAAATTATCAATACAAGGCAAAACAAGCAGCTGAAACTTATCCTCCAAACAAATTAATTGGGCATAATCACGTAGTCGGACCAGAAAAAAAACCAAGAACTGGAAAAACCTGACCGATTCCATTTCACCTCAGAACTGTATTAATTTGGTCAGCAAACCATTGATTTGGGCGTTCAAACTGTTTGAACCATTAAACAGTTTTTTATTATTTTTTTAAATTTTTAATCAAAATGGGCCATTTATTTGATTCAAACGATTAGACTGTTCGACCCTAAACAGTTTATTGTCCGATTCAATTTTAAAAACCTTATATAAAATATTGGACATTTTCATCACTTTGCTCCTCTCTCTCTAGTGTCAAAGTTAAATAAAGCATAAGTAACCGACCACTTCAACAAATCGCTATAATATATTCTTAATAAAGCACATCCCCATACATAAACATTTAGCTGATTCGTTCCACCTAAGGTTTAAAATTTCAATGCTATGCATTCATATGGAATGTAAAATCAGATTTAACTTTATAAATATTATAACAAACGTTTATTTATGTATACATTCATAAATGTATGTATGCATATATAGACGTTCAACAAGTTTAAAGTAAAAAATTTTCAAAACCATGATAATTAAGTCCTTTTACATATAATATACTAATGCTAAAATGCATTAATCTTAAACTCGCCATTGAGTTTTGGAAATAAGAACATCTTACCAACAGAAAATAGAAACGTTGGGACAAGCCGAAAAGTTCGCATCCCTCGAGTTGTTAGAGTGACCTCAACCTGACCTAACTGGCTCGACCTGCACACCTAGTTAGGGGAAAGCCTAGGCTATATGATAATCTCACATTTTGAGACATGGGACAAGCCCATTTTATATTTTAAGAAATGGCCCATAAAAAATAAAAAAAATAAAAAACTACGACAATGTTTGTTACTGTCTTGGGTTGTGTTTAAGTAATGTTGTTCAATCCTCCGCAGATGACAGATCTATTTAGAGTTGTATCCTATTAGTCCCTAGTTAAGCTTTTCTTTGAGGCAAATTCTGACCCATGTACTCTCTCATATTCTCTCTCTCTCTCTCTCTCTTTGGTACAATAAGAGGGAACTAACAAGGTCGGAAAAAACAAATGGCTAGACTATCATCTAAACCAACAACTTATCAAGAGGACGGGGATTGAAGCTGGACCAAAGGATTGTATGAGACCCATACATACTCTCTTTGCTCTGGAAATCAAATGGGAGATTATAAGATGAAGAAAAGATTTAAAACAAGCTAATGAGTAGTACGTGAATGCTATTAAACTTTTTGAAGGTCAAAGAAAATTTATACACTTCTCCAATTGCTAGTCGACCCATGGGCCTGTTGTGAAAAGTTGAGTTGAACTACCATACCATGGGCCTTGATTTTACTTTTGTTGATCCAGAACATGTTCAAATGCTCCCAAGTAAAAGCTATAGGTTCTGCATCTGCAGTCCATTACCCAAGACAGTCCGTAGTACTATAACTACTACAAACGGAGTAGACTAGCACCCACCCACCATCAAAGTCCCACTCGAGAGGCCAATTCCATGCGTTCATTCACAACTCAACGTGATTGAATGATTAATATCAATGGGCTGTAAAGCGTCACACAGTGTAATCATCTCTGCAACATTCCCAGGTAGACATGGACCAACAGCATTAATCATCTGAAATTCAAAAGAAATAGATATTTGAATTGATTTCAAATTTCAACAACATAATGGGCTTTAGAGGCCCAAACCAGGAACCAGTGCATGAACCTCATAAAATCCTGTAGGGTGAGAGGCTGGCTGCGCTTGCTTGAACGTGGGAGCCATTGCTAGTTTGCTTAGCAATTGAATTCCAAGCCCCTCGAGAATCGAAATCTGTACAAGTTGGGGGGATGCAAGCGGCAAGCCCAGCTTCTCAGTCATTCTACTCAAAGTTGCAAACCATTAGTCGTCCCTGAATTCGAGCTGCCATGGTCAGATTGTTTGACCAAACGCCTCGGAATCATCAAATCAAATGGAGTAATGGCGGTCCAGTTCCTGAAGTGGGGGCCTCAGGCCTCTCAACCCTTGCATATTAAGAAATAGGAAATCAATAAACAAAACAGGAGTATTCTCCCTTGTCCACTAGTTGTTCCACTCTAAGTACCTCCAGCTTCACGTCTGCAACTGTTCGAGACTGTGTATCTACCCAATGTGTTTGTTTAAATGCATAAAATAAACTAGTATAGGATCATGCGTAGGAGCCGCACGCGCATGGAAGACAGAGACTCTGACTCTGTACACACACACCCACTCACCTTTATTAGGACACAGAGACTTGATTATTAAGAAGTTGGGGGTTGGTATTAAAGTATGTGTGGAGAGTGGAGAGTGGATACCCTGCCGAGTCCCTTCTCCATGCTTTTGTCTTTCAGTCAGGCCAGGCCTTTTTATGACTGTTTCTTGGATCTCTCTCATCTCATGCGTCCATCATGATTCACAGAGTTCTTCAATTTTTTTTTTTTTTCCTAAGAATTAAACATTCCTGGAGCAGTCTCACTAAACCCAACATACCCACATTCATGCATGAAGGACATGTAAGTAATGTAAGGCTTAAAGTGCTCAATTTGTCATACTGTCAAGGACATTTGGTGTCGCAAATGCTAGACAGGTGCGTACCCCCAAGCGCCGCGTGCTCCTGGGCCTGGGGGCTTGCCTTCGGCTGCTTCAGTCAGGCTCTCTTATAAAAGTAGACATTGGCATTGGCTGGTAGGGCAATGGGCCTAAATTTTAGGCCACGACCCATGACCTGTTTTGCCTTAGAAACTCAAGTTTTTAATTAATAAAACTGAACCACCCTGCTCTGCTCTGATATTATTATTAGTAACCCAGTCCAACTCCGTTGTCTCTACTTAAGAGGAAGGAAAAGATGGGTTTTGGGCGAGAGTACTACTAGGCTTGGCCCATGAGGCATGAACAACAAACAGCATCTTCTTCAATGGATTTTGATTTACATTGCTTCAACTATTTTCATGGTTTATCTAGCTAGTGTAAATCCCAATGACAACTTGTTAAAAAGTAAAAATTCTGGTGTTTTCTTTTAATGTAAAAAGTAGCTTTTGAACATAACCAATGACGACATGAGGACTTAGTCATATTCAAGCGATTTATTAGAAGGATTACAAGTGTATGTTTATTGTTTAGATAGTTATAATTAAGGAATCTTAAAGTTTGAATTTGTGCCCAATGTTCTTAAATCTTACTTTCCGCTAAAAGCAACAGCCAAAAGGAGGTTTTGGTTGCTTACACTTTTGGAGAGAAATAAATAAATAAACAAATAAAACAAAAGCGGCTCTATTTTCCATAGAAGTAATTATGTGTTTGAATTGGCAAACACAACTAAAAATGGATAATGCTTCAAATCAACCCTACCCCAAGTCTAAACAGTTTGGAAATGACTGTCTTATATAACATGTGCATGGCATACTACTATGGTATTAATTAGCTGCATTGATTTACCCCAAATGCTCCATAGACTCCACCATGTGCACAAAGTCAAAAGAAGCTCTTAAAAATGTTTTCTAGACTTCCAAATGAAGAATGAAGCTGATGTGGACTTGCAGAGTTTGAACACATGGGCTATAATGGTCTGGAATTCTGGATGTTGACCACGTCATCTCTCTATTTGCCTTCAGAAGGGGTGGTTGGTCTCAGCCAATTCTTACTTGCAGTGACTCCCTTTGAATGATGATTCAGCAAGCACATGCTCATGTGCAAATGAGCTTTCCTCAATTTGCAATCAAACATCCACGTACCAATGTGTAAATAAGCTTTTTGTGATTATTAAGAGGCAGTGTAAATTGAACAATTCAAATCAAATGTTTGAGAAAATGCATATTTAACTTTTATGCATTGCATGCATTTTAGCAAATGATATCACAAAATATTATGGCTGTGTTTGGTTGCAGTGCAAATTTATTTGCATTAGTACAAATGCATGAGAATATAAATGAAAAAATATGTAAATTCTTATTTAATTTTGTTTTGGGTTTTACTTTATTCTGTTCCATGTCTTAATTTACTTCATTTGTACTATAATCAAACAAAATAAACTAAACTTTGAAATAAAAATAGGTCAGAATTTACACTCAAATCATTTACACTGCCATAATTTTGCAGTAGTATAAATTTATGTGCATGGTAACCAAACACAACCTAACGAGTAAAACCATGGCTTGAAAAGCATGAGAACATGGGTTCAAATTTATAGGCGCAGTTTCTTTGTGCATACAAATGCCAAAGGTCAGTACCATATACGTATCCAATATATATTTACTCCTCCCAAGACCTCATATGGCTGGGATCAACATTGAGCAAAGGCCTTTATTTACCATCTGCTTACACTTTACATTGGACCGGCATACCCAAGAGGTAAAAAATTTGAGGATCAGTGGCCTAATAGCTATAGAGGATTCACAGTTTCACATTGAGAAAGATTGATAGAGAGAGAGTGAAAAGGGAGGGGGTTAATAAGAGCTAGTTTATGCTAAAAGAGAAAATATGGGTGTGAGCTTAATGTCTTGTATATACCGTGTTTTTGGTACCATTTTTTGAAATTAATTGAATTGATTATTCATTATTGAATTAACTCTTTTGCGTTGTAACAGTTGAGAAGGATTGCAGTATATATCTTTTTGGCTAGGCAAATGAGTCATACAATGTGACAACCCTCTACCACCCTGAAACTCTCCAATCTTGCTGATGGCAGAATTTGATCAGAAGTCCCCATTACAACCATTGAATGTTGTAATCCATCTTCAATTCCCCAAAGCTAGCTGGCACCAATTGGACTGTTGTATTGTTTATAGAATGATAAATGAGAATACATACAATGAGTAGTTTTCATTTTACAAGATGAAGACATGATATATTTATGAGATGTAGGCTGTAGCTATCAGAAGTTCAGAACATATAAGGGATTAGATTAGAATTAGGTCAAAATTTTAATATAAACTTGTGGCTTATCTAATCCATACCCACAAACTCAATGCAGTCAGTCTCAAACAAATGAACAAGCTTAGGCATTTCTAGTGCCTGCCATATGTACAGTTTGATTCTGAAATAAACAGTGCCTCACCAACTTTCTCATACCTGCCATTTGAATGATGCTGCCACTTGCCAGGTACCAATCAGATAGAGAGGGAGAGAGAAATAAATATTTAAATTTAGATTCATATATCTGTACCCATTTAAATCAACGGAAAAGTATGGATGTATCCAGTCCGGATTTCTGATTTACACTACAGGGTTATAAATATTCAAATGGACCGATATTACACTCTATGTACCCATGCTGGCCCATAAATTGGTATCAATTTCGATCTGGCACCTATCCCAACCGTACACTAAACTTATAAATTCTGATACTGGGGGTATCGGTCATTCTCCCTTTAATCAAACTGTTTCCAACCAAATAAAAAGATTTATTTATTTATTTTCTTCTGGTTTTATTTATTTATTTTCTTCTAGTGGAACATTTGAAAGCAGTGTGACAGAATTGTCTCATATGGGAATAAATGAGATTTGAAAAGAGAGGATTAATTCATTGGATTGGAATCTTTAGTTGTGGTGGGGAAATTGAAGATTGATTATACCAGGTAGCATGTCTGCAAATTTTCAGAATTTGAACTCTGAAGGCCATTAAATCATATCCAGGACATCCATACCAATTCAAGCTGTTTAATTAACTGGACGTCGTCGGCAAGCCTGGGATAAACAACAATCAAGAAACAGCATCTCTTCTCTTCTCTTCTCTACTCCTTCCTTCGTGCTGTCTCCATCCCCAAACGAAGAAGCACTCGTCATCTGTACGAAGCGTAAGCTTTTACGAGTTGAAGAAGAGGCCCATCACATCTCCCATACGTCTCCATCCCTCGTATAAAAGCCCAGCCCAATCAAGTCCGTTTCTTCTGTTTTCTTTTCTACATAATAAATGCAATGATTCCAACTGTACTAACCAACGATCTCTTCACACACTCTCTCTCTCTTTCTGTGTGTCTGAGTCTGACATCCAGTATGGGGGTCCCACTCCCACTGACATCTTCAGCGCTGAACCGGCGTCAGGATGTTATGATCCTCGAAATTCGCTTCTACAAAAAAGAACTAAATCACAAAAAGGCCACTTTTGGACACCTTCTATTCTAAGCCAACACTTGCTACATACTGACACCGTTTCTTTCCCCTCATTTTCCGGTGCCATTGCCTAGCTGTAAGTAACACCACTCCAGCTCCACTCACATCCAAAGCAAGACCCGAAGGTTGCGTTTGGTTGCAATGCAAATGTAAACATGTACATTACATATTTATCCATTTTTTGGTTCATGAATACATATGCGATTCATATTTTAAATTGTTTTTACATTCATCTTGTTTGTTTAAAATGGATGTAAAGATGTGAATTTATCATTAACTGTTCTAACTGTTTTATTCTTCAATATTTCAACTTTGATCAAAAAGTTAATTATCAAATGAATATAAATTTGTATCCAAAAAATAAATACAATAATGGTCTTTTACAAAAATGTCAGAAAATACAATTTTACTTTAATAATCATTACTTTTTTACATTTCAAACAAATGCTCGGGGTGCATAAATACCCCGTTCGCATTTGTATCGCAAACAAACGCAGCCAAAAGAAATTATCTGGTTTGGTTTTGGCATGCCGATTGAACCGGATCTAAACTGGACCGAAGCCAAAGGTCCATTTGGAGAGTCTGGAGCTGCTCCTCACAATGGAGCGCCTCAAACCGTCCTCACAAGAGTTGGTTGCGCCACGCATCTCCGGGTCGTGTGGGAGCAAAACACGAGCGGAGGGGGGAGCATGCGTTATTAACTGTAGCAATCACATTCACCCCCGCATCTCGCATCTGCTCTGTTCAGGTAAAGACTGAAAGCCCTCGTCCCTCCCTCCACCGCTTGCAATCACATCTCCGGCGGTCACCAATGAGACGAGACTCGTGCGGTTCTGTTTTTTATTTTCTTTTTTTACCTGTCCAAATCTCTCACCCCTGTTCTTTTCTCTTCACGAAGGATTCAAACCCTTTTTTTCTTCAGGTCATGACCCAAACCTCTCATCTCTCCGGCAGGAATTAGTCTCACCGGCGAGAATAGACACCGACGAATCAAATCCACGTAAATCTCTCCCAAAATCCTGAGAATAAAAGGCAGTTGAGAAATCCCTCTCACGTTGGGGTTTTTTGTTTCTCTTTTTCAACTATAGAGTACACCCATTGACTACTATTTCCAGAATCTCATCTCGCAAATGACCGCCGAAAATATGATTGCAACCAGTGGAGGGAGGGAGGACTTTAGTCCTGATATGAAGAAGTAGAAACTTTATTACCCATCACCTTTCAAAGACGCAGCACACCTATCCTGTTGCACTTCTATGTAGCCACACCAAGCACACATTCATACAAGAATTGAGATTTCAGGCAACCCACTTAACCCAATACAGTGTCTTCTCTTCCGTATTGCTTTTTCTCTCGACTATTAAGCTATTTCTCTCAGTCATGTTGGCACCGTGGATGTAAAAGAACTTCAGCTTTGTTGTAGGCGTTGTTGTTTGTGGGTTTGTGTTGTTTTTGACGGTAGCTATTGGGTTTGAAAGAAAGGTTGGAGGAAGAATTGAAATCTAAGATGTGAAGGAATTTAACAGAAGTCAAAAAAAGAAGAGCGAATCAGAGACAATGTCTATCTAGTGTTCTTAGAGAGGTCATGAGAAGAGAGACAAATGATGTCGGGATTAAGTACTATTTGAACATCGAAGCTTTAGACGAAGAAGGGTATGAATGTTTTGGGCGCCAAATGCAACCCTCCGCTCGTGTTTTGCTCTCACACGAACCCAGGACGCGTGGCTCAACCAGCCGATGTGAGGACGGTCTGAGGCGCCCCATGGTGAGGAGCCGATCCGGACTCCCATTTGGGAGGGCCAAGTGGCTTTTGGGGTGGTGTGGCGGCCAGGACTCAGGAGGGAAGGGCTGATGATTCTGACAGCTGATTAGGATGAAAATTAACAAAAGAAAAAAAATGAAAAATGAAAAAATGGTGGGTCGGGTTAGGGTGGAGAGAGAAATGAAGCGCAAGAAATCAAGTTTGAAGAGTGGGGAAGAAGTTGGGGAAGGAAAACTACTCCTCCAAGAAGCGATTCACGATCTTCACGCTTGGTCCCAATAACTCCTCCTCCCAAATTTCTGACGACTTGCCGGTATCTGACGCTAATACCGCCCGGAACGCCTCCGTGGCGTCTAACCGCCGTAAGTTCCACCCGGCCGATCTCAGCCGCATGATCTTTTCCCACTGTCTCTTCGCTAGCTGATTTGTGTTGTCCTTGATTGCTTTTACCGCCTCCTCGAAAAGCTCCCGCCTAGCCCCATCTCTCTCGATGTCCGTGCTTCTAAAATGTCCTCCCGGCGGGAACTTCCGAAAATATCTGTCGAACTCCGGTACGCCGATTGCCTTCCTTATCCCCACCTGGTCGCGCCTTGGGTCCGACTCCGCCTCCGGGTCGTAAAACTCGGCTAACTCCTCAACCATACCTGCGGCGAGCATGTCGTCCACCCGCTGGGACAGGTACTCGTATAGAACTGTTAATGACACATCCACCCAAAGAAAGCAGCAGTTGTAACGTAAATCGGCGGAGACCGAGCTTAATCCATCTGAATCTGGATTGAATCGATCCGAGAGTAGTGCGTAAATGAACGAATTCGAGCCACCAACAACTAGAGGTAATCGGCGGCGAGCACAGATAGAAGATATGACAGAAGCGCCGAATAGGCGATAGTCGGAAGGCGAGAACTCCCCATAGGACGAGTCGACCACCCCGAGGAGGTGGTGGGGAACGCCGAGACGGTCGTGCATTGGCATCTTGTTGGTGGTAATGTCGAGACCTTTGTAGACTTGCATTTTGTCGGAGTTGATGACCTCGGCGGGGAATCGAGTAGCGAGGTCGATGGAGAGGCGAGATTTGCCCGAACCGGTTACGCCCATGATGACAACCATCTTTCCCTTGTCCTTTCGCCACTGTTGACGGTTGGTGGACTCCATGCGGGCCCACCTGTATCTCGGTCCCACGGGTTTGATCGCCGGGAAGAGACCGAGGGACCGAGCTTTGGTGCAGTATCCCGTGGGAATTACAAGTTTCATAGGAAGAAACTAGCTGAGCTTCGAATACGCAAGAGGGGGAGAGAGTAGGAAACTATGCACTTCTAGAGAGAAACGGAATTGCGGTGTGAATTGGAGAGATGGGCCTTAGAAATAGCGAAGTTGAATATAAATTAAATTAATTTTATTTTTCAAACCATAAATCATTGATGAGTTATTTATTTATGAACGAAAACAATAAAGAGAAAAAGCAAATCTCGTGTAGATGAGATTTGTTTCCGCTTTAGAACGAGAGTAACGTATCATTCAATGAAGTCTATCGTTACCATCCGATTTGAGCGGGGAGAGGATAAGATTTGTGGTTATGTGGCGTGATCCCAAGAGATTCGGAATCCGCTGAAAAGCTTCTGGAGTTGATTACGTGTCACTTCGGTACTTGGGTGTCGAACTAGCTATGGTGCTGAGGTGGCTTTATGCCAAGGTGCCCGGACACCCGAGCTCCCGAACTGCTGACTAGGCTCCCCTTATCGAGTTGTCATCCTGCTGATAGGTCATGTCCACGTGACCTTTACTTACTAGGTCAGGCCAAATCACCCATCATCAATTTTGATTGATTAGAGGGAAGGGCTTCAGCTTTCATTGAGTAGAGGAATTGCTCTGAATAAGTTATTAAAATTAGTTTCAGTTAAAATAGAGCGTATAAGGGTTTTTGGGATTTTCAATCAAACAATTCTAATTGAAATCCAAGCCCTCCCAAAAATGGGTTGAGGAGTTGCTACTAAGGTTGCTTATCAAAGCTGATTTATGAATGGAAAACCAGACTAAATTTTCTCTCTACTAATGGTGAGTTGATAGCAGTTAAGTCACTTCTCTCTATCACTCCAAATAATCTCTAACAAATATCTACACATCCATCTAATCATGTATATCAAATAGTATTTGTGTTGGGTTCTATAATCGTTATAAAAAATTAAATCTAAATATCATATCATATATAGTTATTTGGGCAATTGTTTAAAATTCACCATGACTTTTTAGTATTTCTCTCAAGCTTACCATAACTTTTCAAATATATCAGCGAGTTTTTATTTTACAAAGCTCACCTTCCGTTAAAGCACCATTAATATTCACTAATAGAAAATGTCTACATCAGCATAAATACAATTCTCATGACCAAATTACCCCTAACTGGCGAATTAGAGAAAGAATAGTTCATTTTGGGTAGTTTCTCTCTCTCCCCTCTGCCCCTCTGTTTTCGTTCGAAGAGGGCTCATCGCTGCCGCCGAAGTGAGAAGGGGGTGCCACTGGTTTTCCACTGTGTGTAGTTGCGTCTTCACCTCCGCTTCTGTCTCTCTCTAGTCTCTCTCTCCATTCTCAACCTCTCATCGCCACCGCCGGAGTAAGAAGGGGCTGCCGCTGGTTTGCCGCAGTGTGCAATTGTATCTTCACCTCTGCCTTTGTCTCTCTCAAGACGCCATTAATGAAGAACTTGAGGTGGGTCGAGTATAGGAGCTTGATGCACATGTCGATGAAAGCTCCAATTTCAACCACATAAAGCTCCGTGTACTTGAGCCTCCCGTTGAATCCTGGTACAGGATTCCAAAGCCTAACCTTGAACCCTTTTCGGTTCTTTATGTACCTCACCATCGAGCTCCATATGTGCCAGATCCCAACCAGAATAAACAACGTCCCTGGCAAAATGTGACCCTTGAATGATCCCATCTCTCCAACTCACCCACTTCAGCCACTGATAAACTTTGATCTCTTAGCTTATTTATTCTTCTTTCCTACTCATGATGGAAGATCAAAATCCCTATTTTCTGCAGCCCAACTACCGACGTAGTGTTAATCCAAATTTTCCTGTTACAACAACAAAGATTTTAAGGTTTCTGCTCTCTATTTAAAATCATGTGACGGCAATTTTCAAGAATCAAACTTCTACCTTAGATTTTAAACTGAACACATGAACAAAAATTCAAAAATTCTTTTGCTCTACACGAATACTTTGACCTCACGAATACTAAAGAGATCATCAAAAAGATAAGATTTTTCCCCTTTTCTGTTTTATTTTGAAAATTTGAAGAATAAAAGGTGAAATAGTTTTTTTGTCTTCTCTTAATGAGCGTTAACAACAGGAATATAGTTATTCAATTGTTAGAAATAGTAAGGGTAGTGTTAGTCAAATTTCAAACAATAAGAGTACACTTAGTCAATTAGCTAAACCATAAGGTAGTTTAAGAAATTTACCCCTTTTTTTGACTAAGTACAAACAAACTGCTACAAATTGAAACTAGACCCAATGGCTCAATCTCCCATGGAGAAACCCTATTATGCCGATTTGTCTCAAGATCATAATCCCACCTCACCAATAGGCATCTCCCATTAAGAGCAAGGCCATCTAACATGATCCATATCATTAATCCTAGTTACCAGACCAGTATCTTCAGTTTCAAACCTCATTTTTAACTTCATTCCAATAGAAAATGGCTGATTAAGGCTTTTTTGAAATTTACGGAAAGGAACTATGAACTCAGGCTGGCTTGCCCTTGGGTAATAATAAATGTTGAATACACTCTTTGTGGACATAGCACTGGCCACAGCCGTAAGAGTCCCCCATTCATGATCTGGTTACATAGAACCACAAAAGGAATACCACCTTTCACTTGAGCAACTCTCCAAATTCCCAATCTCAATTCCCCAGAGACTAGCTTCTTATTGACAAATGCACTCCATCCAATTATAAGTAAATGTCTCTGTGACTGACGCTTGTAGATGTGCCGAAACTTCCACTCTAGACCATGTAAATATTTTGCTAGAAGCTATTGGGATGGCCTTTGTTGCTTATAATCTAGAGGGGGAAGTAGTCTTCGATAGCTTGTCGAGGAATGGAGAACCCTCCATTAGTGCTCATATCAAAAGCAGTGAAGGTTTTGCAGAACATGTGAGGCATTGTCAGCTTGGCCGAACCTTCAATTTCTTTGTCTTCACCATCAACTTCCATATCTCCTCTCAACAGTTTCTTCTCAATCTCAGTTTTAGGAAGTAGGGAGACCTTTGCTCATATCACAATGTTTGAAATTGTAACTGTTCAAGGTGCCTTCTCTGAACTAGCACCTACCTTTTTTTCATACCTCTTCATAAACTATTTAAGGAGCATGAATCAGACTTCAAAAACACACATTTTCGAAATCCACTTTCTCTCTCTCTTTCTCTCTCTCAGTCTGGTCTGCTACATTCTCACAGAGGGTTTCTCCGGAGATTCTTCAACTTTGTTGGTTGCAGATTCTCGCCCAATGCTCTATTATATCCTGGGAACGGATTTGCTTGTAACCCAACAGCAAACTCAGTGAAACTGAGTGGGGGAAAATAACGTTCTAAAGACAATATCTTCGGACGCACCTCAGAGCTTCTCTTCCAAAGTTACAGTGACCCCATTTTCCAACAATTTTATAAAGTTATTCTACAATGAAGGTGGAAGCAAGCATGACTTCGATCAAGATGATGAACCAAAATCTTGTTCAAGTAGACTAGTTCGATGGAGAAAACTTCAGTCGATGGCAAGACAAGATGATATTCTTTCTAACCACACTAAAACTATACTATCTACTGGACCCGAATCTGCAATCACTTCCTGAACCCACTAGCAAAGACTTAAAAAATCTAAAGAAGGAAAGAGAAAAATGAGAAGATGACTCACTTCTCTGCCAAGGACACATATTGAATGCCTTATCAGACTGGCTCTACAACTTCTACAAGGAACTTACATCTCCAAAAGAAATCTGGAAGGCCCTAGAATTCAAATACAAGGTGCAAGAAGCAGGTACGAGTAAATATCTTATTACAGAATACTTTGACTTCACAACAAAAGACCATAAACCCATACTGGAGCAAGTTCATGAACTACAAGTGATAGTCAACAAAATTTGATCCCTTGACATCACCCTTCCTGAATCTTTCAAAGTGGGAGCAATCATTGCCAAAGTTCCACCCTCTTGGAAGTATTACAGGAAAAAGCTTCTATACAAGGCTAAAAAACTTACCTTGGAGCAAATTCAGCAACACCTTCGTATTGAAGAAGAGTCTCGGATTAGAGACAGTAGGGATAAGGCCCTGGGCGGTGGTTACTTCAGTCATGATTACTGAAGTCAATATGGTAGAATCATCTTTCTGGATGGTGGTTTGATTCAGGCACCACAGTCCATATTTGCAAGGACAAGTCTTTGTTTAATACATAGGAAGAAGTGACTGATGGCCCGGAGGTACAGATGGAAAATCAAACATGTGCCAATGTTGCTGGAAGAGGCAGCGTAGAGTTGAACTTCACATCTGGAAAGACACTCAACTCTCTAGAATGTTCTCCATGTTCTTGACATTAGAAAGAACTTGGTCTCAGTAAATCTTGTTTGAAAGGGGGGATTCAAAGTTGTCTTTGAATCCAATAAACTTATCCTATTCAAGAGTGGGATATTTGTTGGAAAGGGATATTGTTGTAATGGTATGTTTAAATTGAGTATTAATGAAGAAAAAGTTTCTACTTATATTGTTGATTCTTTCTCTTTATGGCATGATAGATTAACACACTTGAATTTTAAATCCATAAAGAACATGAGCAAACTTGGTATAATTGCTTATAGTAATGAATCAACTGAAAAATGTAAAATACATGTAAAATCCAAAATGGCTAAGAAACATTTCCCTAGTGTTGAGAGAAATTCTCAACTTTTAGAACTAATTCATTTTGACATCTGTGAACTCAATTCAATGGTGTATTAACTAGAAGAGATAAGAGATACTTCATAACATTTATAGATGATTTTTCTAGGTACACCTATGTGTACTTTATAAGAACTAAGGATAAAGCCTTTGGCATGTTTAAACTGTATAAGACTAAAGTTGAAAATCGACTAGAAAAGAAAATTAAAATCCTTAGAAGCGATAGGGGTGTTGAATTCTTTAAAAATGAGTTTAATTCTTTCTGTGAAGATATTTGAATAATACATCAGTGTTCTGCTCCCTATACCCCTCAACAGAATGGCCTGACTGAAAGGAAAAATATAATACTTATAGAAATGATAAACTGCATGTTGTTAAAACTAATAAAATGGGTATTAATAGACTTGCCTCTACGATCAAAATCAATAAAATGTAAATGTGTGTTTAAAAGAAAATACAACACTGATGGAACTGTCCAAACTTTTAATGCTAGATTGGTAGCCAAAGGATTTAGTCAAAAGGAATGGATTGATTACTTTGACACCTATGCACCAGTGGGTAGAACAATTTCTATTAGAACACTCAGCAATAGCATCAACTTATCATTTATCTGTTCACGAAATGGATGTTAAAACTATTGTCTTAAATTGTGATTTAAATGAAGAGGTTTATATGAAACAACCAGAAATTTGATTAAAATAAGCACCTAAACAGTGGCATGAGAAATTCGATTCTTGCTTTCTAGCTTTTGATTTTAAACATAATAGTGCTGATAGATGCATATACTGAAAATTCACTAAAAATTATGGAGTAATTGTATGTCTTTATGTTGATGATATTCTTATTATGGGTACAAATATGATTGGCATAAATGAAACTAAAAATTACTTATCCTTTGTCTTCAAGATGAAAGATTTAGGAGTAGATATCATATTGGGAATAAAAGTTAAAAAGCATAGTAACAGCTAGGTAGTAAACAATCACATTATATTGAGAAAATACTTGAGAATTTTAAGCATTTAGGGTTTAAAGAATATAGCACGCCATATAATTTTAGTATAAAGTTAGTAGAAAATACTGGTAGAGCAATTGCACAACTTAATTATGCTAGTGCAGTAGGAAGCTTGATGTATGATATGCCTTGTACTAGATTTGATATTGCATTTGGGAGAGTTCTTGGGTATCTCAAGAGAACATTGGAACTTTGCTTGTTTTAATATGATTATCCAGCTGTACTAGAATGGTACACTGGTACAAGTTGGATTACCGGTAATGGAAATAACAAGTCCACATCTGGATGGATTTTCGTCCTTAGTGGGGGTGTGATCTCTTGGGCATCCAAGAAACAAACTTGTATATCTCACTCGACCATGGAATCCGAATTCATTGCCTTAGCGGCTGCTGAAAAAGAGGTCAAATGGATTAGAAATTTATTATTGGATATAAAATTTTGGCCTAGTCCTATGCCTTAAATTTCCATTTACTATGATAGTGAGACAACATTGTCAAGAGCCTACAGTGGTACCTACAATGGTAAGTCCAGACATATAAGTCTAAGACATGAATTTATTAGGCAACTGATTCAAGATGGAGTCATCACTAAAACCTATGTGAGGTCAAGTAAAAACTTGGTTGATCCTCTTACCAAGGGATTGGCCAGAGAATTGGTAAGAATGACAACCAAAGATATGGGATTAAAACCCTTTACTTAGTCACTTGTAATGGTAACCCAACCTGAATTGAAAACCATCAATATTAGGTTTAATAGGTAACAACAAATTACAACAATATAATTGTTAGCACTGACATTGAGAGATTTCCCATCACAACATAAACAGTGTTGTCCGTTATGATGAGAGGTTGAGTTAAACTCTTAATGAAATTCTGAAGTGTGTCAAATAATAGAGCACATTGTGGAACTTCACCTATATGAACATAGAGGTGGTGCTGCTTCTCATGAAAGTTTGAGTTTGCTCTCGGGATTATTCATAAAACCAGCAAAGAAGCACATGGCCATAACAGTGCTAAGCAAAACTTGAAATTCTTACAGAGACTGAACATTTTTGTGTGTATAGGTGTCTCCGGTATATCTTGAGAGTAATTAGTTTAAGGTCTCACCACCAATAATTTTAACAAGGCTCTGAGATATCTATACGAACAAAAGGTTTAAGTTGATAAACACTTTTTGTATGCATAACTGTGTCATAGTAGTTTGGATTGAGAGAGAACTATATAATTGATTAATCAATGTGGGGGATTGTTGGATTTTAATCTCATAAGAGATTAAATCCAATGGGTTTGATTGGTCAATTACATGAGAAATTGCACCTGCACACTTGATTGAAAATTTAGCTTTTCTCTTACAAAACCCAGTTTTGAACTTGTCCCACATTGGAAAATTATAAGTTTTGTTTTCAGTATTTTAGTAGGAGCTAATTTACACTCCTTAGAAATAGTAGAGAAGAGTATGGGGGTTTGATACCGCACAACGCGCACACACGCATGCGCAGCGCAATGAGGTGCTTTAGAGATGCACTTTGCTCGCACTTCGCGTGGCTCGCGAAGGGCGACTTTGGTTTTGGTGCAATGTTGACCGTTGATGAGATCAACAATCACAATTCAATCGGGTGTGATCAAGAGACACAATTCAAAGTTAATAGCCATTAACTGTTAACTACTTTTTAAACAATCACTAACTGTTAACTACTTTTTAAATAGTCCTAATGTTTGAAATTGTGACTGTTCAAGGTGCCCTCTCTGAACCAACACCTACATTTTCTTCATACTTCTTCATAAACTATTTAAGGAGCATGAATCAGACTTCAAAAACACAAATTTTCAAAATCGACTTTCTCTCTCTCTCTCTCTCTCTCTCTCTCTCTCTCTGGTCTGCTACAGTCTTATAGAAGGTTTCTCTGGAGATTCTTCAACTTTGCTGGTTGTAGATTCTTACCCAAGGCTCTGTTGTATCCTGGGAATAGATTTGCATGTAACCCAACAACAAAGTTAGTGAAATTGAGTGGGGGAAAATAACGTTCTAAAGACAATGTCTTCAGACGCACTTTAGAGTTTCTCCTCCAAAGTTAGTGACCCCATTTTCCAACATCTCAAAAATAGACACCTGCCGCTGACAATGATGAACATAATGAAGTTGACGTGGAAGACGCCAATGACAAAGAAGGCGACGAGAGCGAAGCGGGTCCACTCTCGACCACTACTATCAAAGCGGCTTCCCCATCGCCGGTGATGGTGTTGAGATCAATAACACCGCCATGAAACCAGAACCCCTAGAAATCAAATGAGAGCAAGCAAAAAGCAGCGGAACAATGGTAGTGGTGGTGGTGGGTTGTGGGGAAGGTGATGGATAAGCAATGGTGTCAAGATCTACATTGCACCCAGACCTTGAGAGGTTGTTGCTTAACTTGCGTAATTACCGCTTGAGCAAGAAAAGTTCTTTGATTCGGATAAACTATAGTTGCAGTAGTCTACGAAGGGTAAAATGGTAATATATTAATAATCGTTAGTGTGTTTAACGTCAAATTAGTGATATCACGTGAGGTTTAGACATTTTGAAAAGTTATGGTGAGTTCAAGAGAAATGTTGAAAAGTTATGGTATGTTTTAAAACCGGACCGGATCGGATGGTCGGATAAAAAAAAATGGTAACCGGTTAGTCCCCTAGGTCCGGTTATACTATAAACTGGCAATTCCTTAAAAACCGTTGAAAAAGTTAAAAAACCACTGATCTGGGCGGTCGAACCGCTAAACCGTTCAACCAGGGTAGTGGTTCATGGGTTATATTTTTTATTTTCATTGATTTTAGAAACAAAAAATAAAATGACTCCTATATCCTTGACCCCAAATGTTACGAATGCTTAGGGTTAAACGAACTCAGCCCTCGCACCCAACCGACCATGACCTACGGCGTCCGATGGCGACACACAGCGAGGACGACGATTCACGATGATCGGCGACGGTGGTCAGCTTCATCTACGGCGACCAACGTTGGTTTTGCAATAGGTCCAGCCATCCAGTAGTAATAGTTACGGTAGTAACAAGTCCGGCAATCACCTACGACCAAGCCCAAGCCCACCTTCATAGTCACACCACCATTATCGGCGGTGACTAGACATGTTCATGGGTCGGGTAGTCTGATGGCCTGGCCCGCACCCCAATCGGGCTTGGTCCTGTAATTAGGCCTGCGGGCCTGACCTCGGGCCTAACATAGTAAGCCCAACTGTGTTTTGGGTCGGGCTCAGGATTTGTCAAAAAATCCTAGCCCGAGCCTAGCCCAACTCGACTCAGCATTATATATTTTATAAAATATATAATATGTATTTTATATATTATATAAAAAATTATATAATATTTATATATTATAATTTAATATATACATTTTTTATTCTTTTCTTTATAATTTAATTTCTCTCTCTCTCTCTCTCTCTCTCTCTCTCTCTATTCAGCCGCTTCAGCAGTAGTAACAGTATGGACTAAATTTCGGGCTCAGGCCCAAGCCCAAGCTTCAGGCTTTTTATGAGGGCCCGGCTCAGGCCTAAGTTATAGGCCCAATGGTCGGGCCGGGCTGGGGCTTGGGCCTTAGAAAAATCTGTTAATACAGAGTGAAAGCCCGGCCCGTTTCGGCCTATGAACAAGTCTAGTGGTAACAATTTTTGTTGCTAGTGTCATCGCGAGGGCAGTGATAGCCAAGCTTGAGCATGTCAAGGAATTCATACCTCAAAAACGCAGAAAATTTGCAGCCCCAATTAACCCAGAAGCTGCCGCAGTGCGAACCATCAGAAACTTGCGTAGTTTCCAGTATATTATTTCACTTAGCCCGCCTCTCCCATGACTCTCCGGACCAACCAATCCGGATCTGCCCTCGCAAGTCTCTCTGCATTTTGGGAGCAGAGCATGCAAAATCAAGCAATGGATCTTAGAAGCTTTGAATGGCACGACTCTGTCTGCACTGGCATTTGAATTGTCTCCCCTCCTCTTTCAATCGACACACTCGACATAGATAGCTCCGGTGGCCCTGGCTTCTGCCTCTATCAAGCGGCGACAGCCCCTACCCTTCCCTACCACGCTTCCCCAAGAACCCATTTTTCAGGATTCGGCGGGGTTATCTTACCCTCTCACTGTCTGTGCCATGATCTTTCAAAGCCTCTTGCGAAGACCTTTGGTGTTTGGGACCTTATTGACGGTGGTGGCAATTCCAAAACTGGATATATTCTGGTTCTTCCGGTGATACAAATTACAAGCTTGACTGAGTTTCTGTTGCTTCCTGACTTCCTGTCACTGCCCCGTTGGTTGCCATCGCCGATTTAATTGAACGCTTAGTCCTTGGCATTAGAATCTTGGTCATCGTGACCATCTCATCCGCACACATGCTGTGATTCACCTTCTTTTGTCACTTGGCATCGGATTACCTCTAGTTCTTTTTCATGCAGTCTTTGGAGTTAGAGATGATGAGGATATCAAGCTAATTGAATTCATTCTCAGATTCTCAATTTATGTATATAAGATGATTTAGTGTTCTACTAAGGCCCTCCAACAATGCCATAGACATCTAATAATCTGTTGGTTTTAAATTTTATTTATATTGGTTTCCTTAATTGTTAATTACTTAAAAAGTTCTATTTTTCTATATATATTTTTTAATTTTTTTCGTGTTTTTTCTGTATTTTTTTAGAATTTTTCTGTATTTTATTTTTATATTTTTTATGTATTTTGTTCTGTATAACTTTTGTATTTAGATAGTTTTGTTTTCTGTATTTTTCTGCTTATATTTAATTTTATGTTATTTTTTATTATTTGTAAATACATTTTTATTTTTAATTTTTTTATGATGTCACGGATCAAACCGTTTGACCTGAATGATTGAATTGCTTAACTGAAAACCGATACCTTGACCGATTCTATTTCCGGTTCGTTTGTAAAAATCTTGATGGTGAGTATTAGACAATTTCCTAATTATTTTTTATTTGTAACATTATGTCTTAATTTATACTACATCTCATGCATTTAATGTTGTACGCATATATAACACATGCTCTAAGTTCAGAAATCTACAGAAGAGAATTCTATTTATTATTCATTGTCGTGGTGGAATCATCTCAGAGGATGAGAAAAAGAAAAAGAGAATTGACGAAGGATTAAGGACTTTTGGGGCTTAGGCTCCGTGATGTGGGCATGTGGAGTTCCAAACACAAACCGGAGCTGCACTATTTTGACAAAGGTGATGACAATGAGAGCGGACAAAGAGCTCTTATCAATTGACACACCCTTTCATTCAAATTTTCAAAAAGTTTAGAAAACAACAAAGTTCTATATTTTGAGTCCTGACCGGTGATAAGAACGGGGATGGGTCTCCCTCTCCCTTTGATTAGGGGTGTTTATATTAAATGTCAAATCGATCAAACTGATTAAACCAGCCTAACCCAACCTTGAATTAGTCAGTTTTTCAAAATTATGGTCGGTTTTGGTTTATATGAGAAAATAAACTGATAATTCAGTTTGGTATCAAACTAAATCGAATTGATCTCATATGTTTAAATAATTATTAATTAGTCCCTACCTTATATGTTAAATATTGATACATTTTATTTTTGTTTTATTTGAACTTTGAAAAAAAATGGATATTTATGATAAAAACTAAAAAGTAAAACCAATACAAATATAATACAATGTTATAATATTTAATTCAGTTTTGTATACACTTAAATATATATTGACAAAAAGAATCAGTTTTGCATAAAAAACTAATTGATTTAAATATATATTTTGATCCCGCATAAAACTAAAAAGAAATAAACTTAAATATAAATAGATATTTTAGTTTAAAATATATATAAAAACCAACTAAACCAATAAACCGATCCAAACTGACCATTTATGTTTGGGTCAGTTTTATTTCAGGGTCGGTCGCTTTCAGTTTAGTCAATAGGTAAACCAATTAAGTTGGGTTGAAGAAAATACCTCAAACCGATCCAATCCGACCCATAAACACCCCTACCTTTGACAAAGGAGTAATGGATCCTTGATGAGCTTTCGGAGTCTTTCTAGGGCTGGAAAGAGCTCCTTTCACGGTAGCTAGCAAAACCGGTGTTTCCTCATGGATTCCCCTCGGGGGTCCAATGAGGGACCCTCGGTTCGAAAATCTTTTGTTGCCGTGGCTGCAGAGTCCTGTGCCCTTGAAAAAGTCAAGATTGATGTCAAATCTCCTGCGTTTACGCAGTTTGGGGAACCCACGATATTTTTTCTGGTGAAGAAGTTCAAAAGGCTTGTGAACCTTTCGAGTTTGCTCTCGTTGCCAAATGCTCTTCTGGCCGACCACCTATCCCTGAAATTTGTTCCCTTCTTCTGAACCGTTTTAAGCTACAAAAAGTTGTTATTTCCGTCATCAACTATACTCATTTTCTTCTGTGCTTTCAATGTGAAGAAGATCTCTTATTGGTTTGGCTCAAAGATGTAATCTACTTAAAGGGTTTTCTCTTTAGTTTTTTCAACCCAATACTGCCTATTTGGATTACTTTTCCAAAGCTTCCAATCTATTTATTTGGTGAAGATTTTATACGCTCTATTGCTGGCAACGTCGGCAAAGTTATGAAAATCCACATTGCTACTCTTCAATGTATTGAGGCCAAATATGCTCGCATTTGTGTGGAAGTAGAAATCACTAGACCTCTTGTAGAGAAAGTTTGGATTGGCTTAGGCAGATATGTTTTTTTTTTTTTTTTTTCAAAGAGTCATATATGAAAACACCCCAATTTTTTGTGAAAATTGCCACAAGATAGGTCACAAAGCCATGGTTTGCCGAAAAAAAAGGCTTAAGGAAGCTAGACATCAGGCTGAAAATCCTTTGGATCAAGATCCAAACAAGACAATGGAACAAGCTTCAGATCCAAAAGAAGAGATGTTCAGAAACTTTATCCCTCAAGCAAACAAGAAAAAAAGAGTTATCAGACAAGAATGGCATCCCACCGGAGCCATAAGCAAATATGGAAAACTTTCTCCTGGAACAACCAACTCTTCTATGGTTGAAATTCATTCCATAGAAAATGGCATTAACATTCCTTGCAACAATGAAAAGTTGAGCAACGAAGTGTGGTCGACCATAGATGAAGCACTCCAAAGTGTTTTCAGTAGCCCTTCGGTTATGTTTCAATCAAAAGATGACAACTTAAATGGGTTTTCTTTTCCTGAACTAACAATGAACATGCCCAAATCTGCAGAAGATATACAATGCATGAACATATTCATGGACTCCGACTTGGATGAATAACAAGGAACAATGACTGCAAACACCCCACTCTCTCAACAAATGAACCAACCAGAGGCCGAACCAATAGTTGCTGACGGTAGACCAAAAAGAAACTAGAAACCTATCAAAAGGTATGGAGGATCTGGCCCAATTTTCTCCATCTTTTAAATTATGATTTCTAGCCTATTTTGGAATATTCGTGCAATAGGCAATTGTAAATCTGTTCGGCGGCTCAAGAATCTCATAATCCATAATATCTCCTTGGTTATTGATCGTGCACGATCCAGATGTTTTTAGCGGGAGGGCAGCTTAGACGTCGGTCCGCTAGGCTGGCTGCTCGAATTATAAGAAAGTGAGATTAGAAGACTCGAGGTGGTTTATCCGGTGTGAGTGTTCCAATGCTAACGTTAGTAACTATTTGTGAGCTGAAGGTTTATAAACTAAAATGTTAGTAAGCAAATAATCGCGTGTACCTTGTAGCATTGGCGTTAAAGCCCTTATATAGGCGAACTATCGTAGATCTTACGGAACACTCCTAAAATCCCCGGCCCGCGTAATTAGGAGTCCATTTCGCACCTGGAGGTGAACTTTGTGTGAGCTGATGAGGCTTATCACGTCCGTCCGATTTGAGCGGGATAAGGGTAAGGCTTGCAAACGTGCGGCGTGATCCTAGAGAGGTCAAAAACAACTGGCTAACTTCTAGAAGTTGTCTACATGTCACCTCAATAAGTCGGGCCCTCACAAGCTGCTCGGACCTCGATCTGGGCTGTAGTACCCGAGATACCCAAGCTGACTTGCTTTGTTAAGGAGACAGGGAATGCTGAATCATCGCCTATGTCATTAGGTCGATCCACATGTTCGAGTGTTGACGGATGAGGCCAAATTACCTTTCATCAGTTATCATCATGAAACCGTTAGTTGATGCCCAAAAGTGTAGAGAGATTGCTAACCAAATTGGGTTACCCAACTCTCTTAATGGGAAAGATTTTAATTGCAAAATTTGGATGTTTTGGTCTCAACAACTAGAGATCAATTTAATGAGACATTGGTTTATTGTCTTCCTGTTATCTCTCTGCCATTTATGCTAGTTGTAACTACATCGAGCTTCGTGATCTTTGGAACCACCCTGGATCCTTGGAGGGGATTTTAATGCGGTGAAGAGTCCCTCTAAGCGAAGGGGTCGTTCACTTCAAATAGTTCCAATAAATGAGTTTAATGATTTTGTCATGGACCAAGGCCTAATTGACTTGGGTTATAATGGAAGTAGGTAAACTTGGACTAATGGGAATTCCACTGCTATATTTCATTGTTGCTTCAGTAATATCCAATGGTAGACTATGTTTCAACACACTGAAATTTCCCACCTCAACCGCTCATGTTCGGATCATTGTCCTCTTCTTATGGTGATAAATAAATGGCTGCTCCTATGGTCTAAAATACTTTAAATTCCAAAAAAAATGTGGATTCTGCATCCTGATTTTGTACATGTTAAAAATTCCTGGCAAGTGAATATTCAAGGAACTCTCTCTACATTTTTTCTGAAAAGCTGAAGCAATTAATTAAAGCAAAACTTGAAGGACTGGAACTCTACTATTTTGGTGATATCTTCGAAAATGTAAAAATTGTTGAACAAAAGTGTTTTAGAGGCTGAAGCCAAGGTGGGAAACGAAAATTCAGAATCGTGAAACCATCTCTCATACGTTCTTTACCTTTTGCTGGGATATCGTTGGTGGTGATGTTTGCAAAGCTATAAAGAAAATTTTTTTGCACTAAATCACTACCAAAATACTACACTTCTATATTCATAGTTTTAATCCCAAAGAAATAAAATCTTTTGCTGATTACAGATCCTATAAGTTTGTGCAAACACTGTTACAAATTTTTCTCCAAAATTATGGCAGACAGATTATCTATTCTGCTCCCTAAAATCATCTCTCCTGAATAAGGAGTTTTTGTAAAAGGGAGAAGTAAATGTGACAATGTAAGTCTGGTTCAAGAGATGACTTGTGAGCTTAACAGAAAAAGTCGAGAAAGAAACATCATTTTCAAACTAGACATAGAAAAAGCTTTTGATAGAATGGACTTGAACTTTATTTTCAAGGTACTAAGAAGGTTTGGATTTAATAACATTTGGGTTGAGCTAGTTTGTTTGTCTTTGCAACTGTTGGTTATCTGTAGTTATAAATGACTCTCCAACAAGCTATTTCAAGTCTACGAGAGGCCTCAGGCAAGGAGACCCACTTTCTCCTAGCTTTTTTATAATTGCTAAAGAGGTTCTAAGTAGAGGGCTTACTACTATCTTCCCGAATGCCTTTGTTTCTTATTATGCACTTCCAAGGGGATGCACAAAAATCACTCAGTCTCTTTGCCGATGACACTATGATTTTTACTTGTAGGTCAAGACAAGGCCTTAAAAACCTCATGGAACTGATTCTTGCCTATGAAAAGGCCTCTAGTCAATTGGTAAACAAGGAAATGTCTTGCTTCATTGTTCATCAAAATGTGTGCTCCACTACCCATGGTTTTTAAAATCGACCCGGAGACTGAACTAGTCAGGGGTCTGGTCATCGGGTTGAACGGTTCGACCATTTTAACTGAACGATCGACTCATTCTAATAAAAAAAATAAAAATAATAAAAAATGGTCAAAACCGTTCGAACAGTTAACCGCCCGGGTCAGCGATTTGCTAACCAAAATCAATGGTTTTTAAAGAAAATTCGATTTTGGGAAAAATCGAAACCGATCACCTGACCAATTCCCAATTTTTTTGGTCCAACCGTCCAGTCCGATCCGGTTTTGAAAACCATGTCACTACCATTATTATGATTAAGAATATCATGGACTTCACTCAAAATACTTTCCATTTACTTAGCTCGGAGTTCCTATTGGAAACAAACGGTTGAAGTCTCCGATTTTGATCAAATCATTCAAAAAATCAAACATAAAATTGAAGGTTGGATGACCAAAATTTTGTCATTTGGGGCCAAATTGATCATTCTTAAGCACGTCCTGCAGAGTATAGTTATTCACATCCTTAGTGATGCTGCTCCTCCCAAGGTTGTCATCAACAAAATTCACCATATTTTCATTGGGTTAGCTGGTCAAAAATTTGAAAACCTATGCAGGAAGGTGGCCTTGGTATCAAATCTATTTATGAAGTCGTTCAAGTTTTCAGGATCAAATCATGGTTCAATCTCCTCCAATGTCAAGGTCTTTGGGCGGAATTCATATCATCCAAATTTATTAAATCAACTCCCATTCCTCTCATTGAAAATCCCCCTTCATGTTCAAAGGTTTGGAAAGGCATGTTACGCCTCAAACAAATCGCCATCACTCAAAATCAATGGATCTTTGGTAAGGGAAATATCTATTTTTGGTACGATAACTGGAACGGGTACGTACGAACCCCTTTACTATGAATCTAACACAATGCCTGAAGTTATTTTGCAAGATGGTATGTGGAATACCCAATTTCTAGAGACAATCCTTGAGAACTTAAAATATCTACCTCTTAACTCTCATTGCTCCCTCAGTGCTGAAGATGATAAATTAATTTGGAAGCCTAACTCAAGTGGCGATTTTTCTATTTCCTTAGGGATCGGTTGCCAACAGTAAATTGGCATACCTTTGTTTGGAACTCTAATCTCTCAATTACCAGAATTGCTTTCTTCATTTGGAGATTTATTTCCTATTGATGAGATTATCATTAAGAAAGGTGTCACTCTTGTTTCAAAATGTTGTTGCTTTGGTGATCATAAAGTCGAGAGTTTTCATCATCTCTTTGCTTCTGGGGTTATGGCTAGCAAGGTTTGGAACCATTTCAGCTCTCTCCTAGATATTTCCATATACCATATTCAATTGATTTGGGAGAGGATAAAAATATTGGTGGAGTATTGCTAGAAATAAATCAAGTTAACCATATCATTCCATCAATTTATCTTATGGGTTTGAAGGGAAAGGTGAACCTGCTACCTCCTTGATAAACAAAGTCAAAAAATGGTTGAGGAGCATTGATGCCATCACAGAAAACCCCTATCCAAAGTTAGTAACCCCATGATATCCTCCACTTGCTAAATATTCCTATAAATTAAAAACACCTTTTTCTAAAAAACCAATTAATTTGGGTCTCTTGGAAGAATCCACAGGTTTTTCTCTATAAACTAAATGTGAATGGGACTAGTGGAGGTAATCCTGGACAAAGCGGAGGTGGAGGTGTTTTCCTTTTAGCATTTCATAACTACTATGGCCAAAAAACTGTCTCTTGCTGAATTCATTAATTAGGAAATTAGGAGAAAGTAATAAATGTGCTGATTTAATTTTGATGGCCTAAAATGTTCAATTTTCCCACACATTAAGAGAAGTAATAAATGTGCGGAGTTTTTGGCCAACAAAGGTATTGACCAAGAGATATACCCAATACACATCCATCTATAACACTTCAAGGGACTTTGGGCAGCTCCTTTTTGAAGACTTTCACAACTTCTCTTCATGTCGGATTTGCTAAGAGCCTTCCCTTGGTATGTTTTGCCTCTCTCTTGCTTTTCTGTTTTTTTTTTCTTATGTATTTGTGGGATGGGTTGAGAGTCTTTGGGAGAGTGTATCCTGGGTATGGGGCAAGGCGGGATATGTCCTCCCTTGTTTTGTCCTTATTTCTGCTATTTGAAAATGGTTAATAAAATCTTAAGGTGGCCACTACTCCACCTAGTTTGGGTAAAAGATAAAAAAAAAAAGAATAGTGGATCCCTTGGCCTATTAATTTCGCATCATGGGCTTCCTGTATTTATGTCACATTGTTTTCTTTTCTTGTTACTTGTTAGGGCACATTTTGTGGAACACATGGGAATGAAGGTGGTCAAAGACTTTAGCCTGTTTGGCAAGTCTTTTCAGTCTTTTTTTTCTTTTGACAATGAAATACATAAAACTGGACAAACCACTGTCCCAGAAAATTTACCCAAACCCAAAATGGCCAAATATCAGCAAGTTTCAAATGAAGCTTCTCGACTTTCTTCACCTAAAATTTTTATTTAACAGTTCAATAAACCACAGTGGACCAGGATACTTATCTAACCATCTTGATCTTTAAAGACAAGACCCCAAAACTCAAATATGTATTTTCGTCATTTGGGCCATTGAAAGATCTTATTTGCCAAATGACAGCTTGTTCGCCACTCATTTCTTATGGTAGATGCATTAATTGTAAAGCTCAAAATTGGCAACTGCTATACAAGAAAATATAAGTAGATTTATAGTGTTTTAAACCAATTTTATGTGGAAAATAAGAAATATAAAATCTTCATTTTTTTTATAAATCTTTAAGGTCTTTTGTCAAGTTTTTTTTTTTTCTTGAATTTACTGTTCTTTAAATCGCTATCTAAGGTTGAGCTTTGACTTTTACCTCCCTGTAAAGTTAAGGTTGTGTTCGGTTGAAATGTAATTTTATT